>NC_133156.1:172684172-173309172 GCF_040802235.1 Manis javanica | reverse complement strand
CTGTTATAATGAGAGCTGTTAGTTTCCTATAGGTTCAGCCAGAATGCTAGCTAGCCTATCTCAGTAAAGGTTACCCGGTTACCCAGCTACCCTATTGCAAACTAATGTGCCTAGTGACTATGGTCAGCAAGCTGTTCCATTATCCCTGGTTCCCTGTCAGGAGTATTCAGTTATATTGTTTCAAAGTCAAGCACCCTGTTATTCCTCTATATTCCTGAAGTCTCAGTCACACTTTGTCCTTTTCCAGGGCCCACACTGTACTCTAACTGGGCAGGGGGTTATTCCCTGCTCCTTCCCTATCTCAGCTGGGCAGATGGTATCACCAGGAGCCTAGTAAATAGTCTCCTATGGTAAGAAGACACTCCTACATGGGCCTGGGTATTAGCCTGTTCACTCCCCACACCAACCAGTGACTTAGGAAGGCATCAGTGATGGAGGTAATGGCCTGACTGCATAGAGGAAGTAAGGTGCCTATGTATTTGCATATAATCTGGTGGAGGCTCTGTGTTATCTGTTGGTATCTGGAAAACAGAGTGTGCCTTTAAATTAGAAGATACTTACAGTATGGGTTTCTCTGGTTAACAGTATTTACTTGCTCAAAAAAGGAACATTCTGCTCAATTAAGAGCCAATCCACAGCCCTAAAACCAAATTCCTTCCACGTCTGTGTTGCTTCTTCATTTTGAATGTCCAAGAGGGCACCTCCTATCTATAACAGCAAGCATGTCAACACATATCATCATCCTCTTATGTGGGAATACTTCATGTAGCAAGGCATTCCTTAAACAAAGTAATTCATCATGTTTCTTTTATGAATTTATTGTGTAATAACTTTATATTTATTAATACTAAAGGAAAATACAATAAAAAAGAAAATTTAGTAAGTAGAATAGAGAGTAATGCTTATAATATTAGATCCAGATTTAACTACCCTCACTTATATTGATAGCTTTTTATGTTTATGTATGTGTTGAAATAGCAATTGAGATATTTCTACAATTTTGATTTTGGTATCCTGAAATTTTTAAAATATATGTGCTTACAAACAGACACACTCATACGCACATATGCAAACAAGTTTTATTTTATAGTATCAATAATAAAGAGTTTTTTTTAGCAGAAAAAATTGGGGTGCTAAGGTGATAGAGTGTCACCTGGGTGATTCAGCCTCTCTTAAAATTACAAGACATGTTATAGTTTCTGAGAGTTCCTAGAAGCAGTGCTTAATACTGATATGATTTCCAAGTGATTTATTGGGGTTAGTGCTCTCAGGCGAAGAGCTGTGAGGAAAGCAGATTATGGCAGGAAGGAAAAAAGATAAACAGGAACAGACTCTTTGAATAAACTATGAAGCACAAATTGCATCAGAGTTATTATTTTTTTCTCAGATAATTAAAAAAATAGTTTTACTGTGGTGTAATTAATATACAAAAATTACACATATTTAATGTATACATCTTGATGATTTTGGATGTTTTCATTATACTCGTGATACCATGACCACAATCAAGGTACTAAACATATCTATCAATTACAAAAATTTTCTTGTGTTCTTTTGTGTATGTTGTCTGCATGTGTTTTCTCCACAGAAGTGGCCTTGAGACTGGAGTCTTGGTCTTTTATACTCTCTTGCAGGCAGCTGTTGGCTGAGATCTGTGGACACTGGGGTGGTGTTGGTGAGGCTAGTATTTGTGATGTTTGGCTGAAGGGATGGTTGTGAGTTATCTACCAACACTCAGAGGAGCTCAGGTGGGTACACAGGTATAACCAGTAATGTGGATCAGGGAAAGACTCAAAGATCATCCACTAAAACCATACAGGCAAATATTTCCTTCTTGGTACATACAAGTCATCCTTTTAACCTGTCTGCCTACCTATCTCTATTTTGTATTCTATCAGTTGGGCTTATGGGATGGGAAGAAGAGAAATGATCTCAGAATGCTGGCTAGAGATTGGTGCCAAACTGTGATTTTCCATATCTAAACACTTATAGTAGAAACCTTTACAGAGTCTACTCTCTGTTTGTCCCAGTGAAGGCCATGCTAAGGAATTAAACTTCAGGATCCTGTATACAGGTAATAAGATGGTTGGAATTAATTAAATTGGATACCTTTAGTTTTTTAGTCAGAAATAAGTTCTGATTCTTACTAGTTTTTGCTAGCATTCAGAACAGTTCAATTCACCAGCTATAGAGGAGTGATTTTAATTAAAATAAGCTCAACACTGTGTTATTTTGTCATTGTTCCACATGCCAAGAATGCTTTATTTTATGATCAACCATTTAATGTGCACTTTCATGGTCAATTTCACTGACAGTGAAACAAAATGATAACAAATAACCCAACAAGCCAATCAACCCCAACCTCCTTTCTTTTAAGTTGGATGAGGGAAGAATGTAAGGGAAGAAAATTTTATGATAGCCACATACAAATGCAGTATATAAAGGAATATCTAAATGTTGATTAAAGATTTTAGCCTTCGAAGAATTGTGTCTCACTTCACAATAGTTGTAGCACTGGAGGTAGTGGGAAGGGAGGGACTGCTCAAGTATCTAAAACTTACATACCAGCAAATATTTTGCTAGTTTGAATACCCTTCAGATTTTAAAAAACCCAAACAAACAACAAACAAAAAATCTTTCCCTCTTAGAATCTAGGGAATCACTCTGTCTAGGGGAAAACAAAGCACCCAGGGTTTCCTCCAAGACTTAGCCCAAGAATTGTGCATGTGGACCTTACTTTGCTTTCTCCGGCTCACATACCTAAAATACAAGAGCAAGGAGGATTAAGCAAATCTTTTATTAATATTCCTTGGGGTTGGCTAGGAGTCTGGTGCCTTCTAACAAAAACATTTTACTGATAATTATTGCAAATAGCCCGATTAGGTAAGTATTTTAATGTGGAGTGGCAAAAGTAGTAGAGTAATGGTACTTGAGTTCTGATCCTGAATCTGGATATATTTTATTTTCAAGTGGCTAGACATTGAGAATTTCAGAATGATCTTAATAAGCTTACTGCAAACTGAGTGATAGTTTAACAGTATACCCAAGTAATATGGGAACTTTCTCCACCTGTTTTCCAAAACTAGCATGACACTGAGAGGGTTAATCACACACCTGATCTGCAGGACTATGTCAGTCTTCATCTGGGTCTCAAATCTCTCCCTCTTTATTTTTCCATCATCATCATCATCATCATCATCATCATCATCATCATCATAATAGCTAACATTTATTGAAATGTTATTACATGCAAGGCACCAGGCTAAACATTTTATAGATATCCCATTTAATTAAGAACTTCAGTGGGATAATTTTTACCTCCTTTCATAGATGAGAGAACACACATTCAAAGTGATTAAATGTTTTGAATACAGTCATACAGCAAATAATGCCAAAGTTATTATTTGAACTAACTCCACAAACCTGAACCTCCATTCCTTATTGCTGTCTTGGTTTTCTGACTTGTTTAAAATTCTCCCCATTAGAAATATCAGTTGGATTATTTCTGCCAGTGTGATTGTGAGTGAACAGTATTTACTTGGTAAATTAGATGTTTCAACTGCATGCCAAATACAGTATATCTTGGATCCCTTATAAATCATATATCTGAGTAGTTCATCCATATGTAGAATCTCTTGTTATTATATTCAAAAATAATAACTTCTTAGAGCAGGCATTGGAATTTTCCCATTGTCTCCAGATAACCATAATGAAAATACACACATGAACTTATATATAATGTCCTACTCACTCCCTCTCCTGTTCACATAGACATCATGATATTTTCCTGAGTGATCTAGATGCTTCCTTTTAGGCTCTAAGATAAGGAAAGACAAAGCTGACAAATATCCAGTGATAAGTGGGGGTAAGGGGAATATAATCAGGACCCTGATTGGATATTGCCATGAGGGCCCACAAAGCCAGAATTACACAAGGAATCATTGCATAGAGCCTAACATGTGATAGAGATCAAACAACACCGACTTCCACTCTGCTGCCAAGGACCAACTGTGGCGACTGTATGTATTTCTTCTTGACTTAATTTCTTCTAGTTTAAAAAGAATTAGTCGTATTGGCTACTTGTACCAACTAATAATGGTGCTACCCAACAGAGCACACCCAGGTGATTGGTACAAACAATAGTCAAACCTTGATATATAGAAGAGAGGAAGGACCCACAGAACAATGGAAGATAAGTTTGACATTTTTAACTTAATCTCTGAAGTATAAGGTTATAAGAGTAAATTCCTCTTTTTATGTGTCTAAAGAATTGATCCATGCATGGGAATCCTCAGAAATAAACATTTTTACTCCATTGCAAATAAAATCTATTGATACAGTTTACTATGCATGTATCATTTAAAGGCTTTTCCAAAGGAAAAAACAATGACAGTTTGGGTGGATTAGAGGTCAAATGCAAAAATTCCCTGACAATTAGGTACTCTTTGATAAATATTGATGTAAATGTGTTCTTATTATTTGTTTTATTGTCAGGAGCATGTTAAAGTATACATCAAATCTAAGTAATATATTTCTTAAATTATTATTATCCTGTGGACACATCCTATGTAATGGGTAAAAAGAAGGGATATGAATATAAAATAGTGCCTTACATAATGCCAGTGCATAAGTGGACTTCTGTACAACTTAGCAGTAATGATAAATTTTTCCAACCTGAAAATATATATACTTTATTTTTTATCATCTCGCATATATCATATATCAGCTTAGGGCTCATGTTTTCTGTAAGGCTTTCCAAATCTATGGAAGCCCAAGATGAGTCTTTCACTTCTGTTAAATGCCTAGAGCAGCAGTTTTCAACTATGTCTCAAAGCATAGATATGTTTCAATCAGTTCTGAACTTGTATAGAAGCACTTTATAAAGATAAGAATAAATGATTTAGTGTTTTCAAATTATTTACTTTAACCAGGATTCAAAAATATCCCTGTAACTATGATGACCATGCAATTTATCATCCAAACCAGGGCAATTTGAAAGTGAAAAGAGGCACTAAGATTAATTAAACCGGAAAAATAGGTCATAAACCTAGATTGTCCAAAGTGAACCAAAATACATAGTAATGGACTATGTGAGGTAGGCCAGGCTCCCTAGGGTGAAAAATTTCAAGAGGAACTCACTGTCAGGATCATCTTCAGTGCTGCACATGGGACTGGGTGCTTCCTTAAATTTTGCAGCCTAGGCACCTTACTTTCCTTGTCTTAGTCCCATAGTTACCCCACCTGCAATCACATCACTCACAGTCACTTTCAACCCAAAAGTCTTTCTTTAATGGAACAGAAAAAAAATAATTGAGGTCCCAGCAGCAGCATCAAGAATCTTGCATTGTCCCGGGCTGTGATGATCTCTCTGCTGTAGACTGTTGGGTCATTGCTGCTCTTCCTGCTGTATTATATGTGTGAATGTCACAGCTGATGTGAAGTGAGAATCACTGTCCTAGAGTATCTATTGTTAGTTTTTCTCAACTTCACTTGACATATTCCACCTTATATTGCTATATGTTGTTTCATTCACTTATCCTTCATCCTTGTGGTTTCATCTATACCCCTGTGAAAGAAATGGAACAAGTCTTATTTTGAAACATTAAGATGTCTTAGTCTGGTACATATTTTTTCCTTATTGCTTCATATGATACAGGCAGCTGATGATTTGAATTCACAGAAGAAAATACTTATTGATCAACTTTGATGTCTCACACCTTATGCTAAGGATGAGGCTATAAAAATAAGAAAATGTGTTCTTTTACACTAATGGAGATAACATCTGGTGCTGTATCATGGTCCTCTATAACAAAGGCTCCACACATTAGTTTTAAGGTGGACAATACATTTTTTTTCACAATCCAAACACAATCAAATGCTGCAGCATAAAGTGTAGATGAGAAAGCATGGGTATAATTTTATTTCCCCATTAGTTTTGTTATTCCTCAGTCTGAGGAAGATGGTTAATGCAATTCTTGAGTTGAAACTTGATTAGTATTTCTACAGTTCTGGAAGTACAGAATATTATGTTAATTGATGAGAAACCTAACAAATCATGTTTCTATGAAATGACTGTTCAAATGGTGCTCTTGTTTGCTCATTTTTAAATAATCTCACCTGATGTAAATTTCAAGCTCTCAGCAGCAACTATTTTTTTCTAAAAGGATGTGTTTTTCAATGTCTGCATCAGAGAATGGCCTCCAGCTAAAAAGTTTATAGTGGAATAAGAATAGTAATAATAATCATTATGTAGTAGGCACTTGCTAAGTGCTTTATGATATACTCTAAATCTCACATTAAATACATGAGGTTGGCAATATTAACTATATGGACTGGTAAATCACTTACCTTACTTTGACTCATTTCTCTATCTGTAAGATTAGAATAACCAAGTTACTACCTGATAGGGTTATTGTGATGATTAAATGACATGATTCTAAGTGATAACTACTAGTCCAATACACTAATTGAATTCCATAGATGTCAGCTGCTTCCTATCTTAGGAAGTAAACTGACCAATTCTATATGCTTATTGGCAATGATTTTAAGCTACAATTCAAAGCTGGTATTGATTCCTGAGTCTCATATTTTACTATTGACTATAGTTTTGAATAGCAACATTTCCAAATACTTTAATAAGGTACCAAAAATAACAGTTTGTTTCTTCTGTTTTGGTATCTTACAAAAGAAAAAATGTTTACACTTTGTTCATCTTGGAATTCAAATTCATTGCAATGATCTACAAATTCTTAAATAGTCTGGCCCCAGTAATGCCTTATCTTTAGCTCTTCCTTCTGGCAGAAGTTCTCCTTCTTTCCTTCAGTCTTTCCCCCAAGGTCGTCTTCTCAGTAAGGCTTTCCTTAATCACTTCATTTATTATTTCAACTCTTCACGATACCCCCCAGCAATTCCCCTTTCCTATTTTATTTTTTTCTTTCTAGCATTTATTAGTATTGAGCTCCCTATTTACTTTTCCTACTTAGCCATCACTAAGTTATAAGGCCCATGACTTCAGGGATTTTTGCCTCTGTGGTTCATTTTTAAATTCCCATTGCTGGGTAAAGCCAAGATGGCAGCATGAGTAGAGCAGCAGAAATCTCCTCCCAAAACCACATATACCTATGAAAATATAACAAAGATAACTCTTCCTAAAATACAGACCAGAGGACACAGGACACTATCCAGACCACATCCACACCTGCAAGAACCCAGCGCCTTGTGAAGGGGATAAGATACAAGCCCCGGCCCAGCGGGACCTGAATGCCCCTACCCCTAGCTCCCGGTGGGAGGAGAGGAGTCAGCAGGGAAGAAGAAGGAGCCCAGGACTGCTGAACAACCAGCCCCAGCCATCAGGACTAGAGTGCAGACACAATGCATGCGTGGGGCCCTGGATACTAGGGAAACAGGGCAGCAAGACTACTGAACAGGTGCCTGAGGCTGACGCCAGAGAATGAAGAAACAGGAGTGGCCATTTTTTTTTTTTTTTGGCGAGTGCTATTTAGAAGACTTAAACGGACAGGGACCCCAATACTAGGGAAACAGGGTAGCAAGATGAGTGAGCGGGTGCCTGAGACCGGCACCTGGGGACAAAGAAAATCATGTGTTTTTCTCTTTTTTTTTAAATTAATTAATTAATTAATTATATATTTATTTTTTTTCCTGTTCTTGTTTTGGTTTGGAGAGTGCTTTTTGGAAGTCTTAAAGAGGCAGGACAGGACATTTAGTCCAGAGGCAGGAAATCTGGGGATCTCTGGGCAATCTAACCCCTGGGCAGCAGGGAGCATGGAGGCCCCTTACAGAGATAAATAGCATCCTGGCCGCTCCCTCTCCAACAGCGCTCCACCATTTTGGAGCAGCAGCTGGAGCCAGGCAATGCCCACAGCAACAGTGGAGATAAACTCCATAGCACCTGGGGAGGAAGAAGAAGCCCGGTCTACACACAGCCACCCAGCACAAGCCACGAGAGGTCGCTATTCTCCCAGCAGAGGAAGGCCACAAACCAAGAAGAAGGAAAGCTCTTCCAGCTGTCACTCGTACCACCTGTGCAAACTATCTCTATCACCAAGAAAAGGGAAAACTACAGGCAGACAAAGATCACAGAGTGAATACCTGAGAAGGAGACAGACCTACCCAGTCTTCCTTAAATATAATTCAAAATAAAAATCATGAACATGCTGGTGGAGATGCAGAGAAAAATGCAAGAGCAACGGGATGAAGTCCGGAGGGAGATCACAGATGTCAGGAAGGAGATCACAGAAGTGAAACAAACCCTGGAAGGATTTATAAGAAGAATGGATAAGATGCAAGAGGCCATTGAAGGAATAGAAACCAGAGAACAGGGACATATTGAAGCTGACATAGAGAGAGATAAAAGGATCTCCAGGAATGAAACAATACGAAGAGAACTATGTGACCAATCCGAAAGGAACAATATCCATATTACAGGGGTACCAGAAGAAGAAGAGAGAGGAAAAGGGATAGAAAGTGTCTTTAAAGAAATAATTATTGAAAACTTACACAAACTGCTGGAGGAAATAATCGAACTAAAAACAGAAACACAGAACCACAAACAGAAAGGATCCAAGGAGGACAACAGCAAGACACATAATAATTAAAATGGCAGGGATCAAGGACAAGGAAAGAGTTTTAAAGGCAGCTAGAGAGAAAAAGGTCACTTTTAAAGGAAAACCCATCAGGCTATCATCAGACTTCTTGACAGAAACCCTACAGGCCAGAAGGGCATGGCATGATATACTTAATGCAATGAAACAGAAGGACCTTGAACCAAGGACACTGTATCTACCACGACTATCATTTAAATACGATGGCAGAATTAAACAATTCCCAGACAAGCAAAAGCTGAGTGAATTTGCTTCCCATAAACCACCTCTACAGGGCATCATACAGGGACTGCTCTAGATGGGAGCACTCCTAAAAAGAGCACAGAACAAAACACCCAACATATGAAGAAGGTAGGAGGAGGAATAAGAAGGGAGAGAAGAAAAGAATCTCCAGACAGTGTATATAACAGGTCAATAAGTGACCTAAGTTAGGCAGTAAGATACTAAAGAAGCTAACCTTGAACCTTTGGTAACCACGAATTTAAAGCCTGCAATGGCAATAAGTACATATCTCTCAATAGTTAGCCTAAATGTAAATGGACTTAACACCCCAATCAAAAGACACAGAGTAATAGAATGCATAAAATAGCAAGACCCATCTATATGCTGCTTACAAGAAACTCAGCTCAAACCCAAAGACATGCACAGACTAAAAGTCAAGGGATGGAAAAACATATTTCAGGCAAACAACAGCGAGAAGAAAGCAGGGGTTGCAGTACTGATATCAGACAAAATAGACTTCAAAACAAAGAAAGTAACAACACATAAAGAAGGACACTACATAATGATAAAGGGCTCAGTCCAACAAGAGAATATAACCATTCTAAATATATATGCATGCAACACAGGAGCAGCAGCATATGTGAAACAAATACTAACAGAACTAAAGAGGGAAATAGACTGCAATGCATTCATTTTAGGAGACTTCAACACACCACACACCCCAAAGGATAGATCCTCTGGGCAGAAAATAAGTAAGGACACAGAGGCACTGAACAACACACTAGAACAGATGGACCTAATAGACATCTATAGAACTCTACATCCAAAAGCAACAGGATATACATTATTCTTAAGTGCACATGGAGCATTCTCCAGAATAGACCACATACGAGCCCACAAAAAGAGCCTCAGTAAATTCCAAAATATTGAAAATCTACCAACCAACTTTTCAGAGCACAAAGGTATAAAACTAGAAATAAATTCTACAAAGAAAACAAAAAGGCTCACAAACACATGGAGGCTTAACAACATGCTTCTAAATAATCAATGGATCAAT
Source organism: Manis javanica (assembly GCF_040802235.1). Lineage (NCBI taxonomy): Eukaryota > Metazoa > Chordata > Mammalia > Pholidota > Manidae > Manis > Manis javanica. The sequence continues at coordinate 173,299,272 of NC_133156.1, read as the reverse complement.
GAACAAATCAAAATAGAGATCAAGGGATATATAGAAACAAATGACAATAACAACACAAAGCCCCAACTTCTGTGGGACGCAGAAAAACCAGTCTTAAGAGGAAAGTATATAGCGATCCAGGCACACTTGAAGAAGGAAGAACAATCCCAAATGAATAGTCTAACACCACAATTATCAAAACTGGAGAAAGAAGAACAAATGAGGCCTAAAGTCAGCAGAAGGGACATAATAAAGATCAGAGAAGAAATAAACAAAATTGAGAAGAATAAAACAATAGCAAAAATCAACGAAACCAAGAGCTGGTACTTTGAGAAAATAAACAAAATAGATAAGCCTCTACCCAAACTTATTAAGAGAAAAAGAGAACCAACACAAATCAACATAATCAGAAATGAGAATGGAAAAATCACGACAGACTCCACAGAAATACAAAGAATTATTAAAAACTACTATGAAACCTATATGCCAACAAGCTGGAAAACCTAGAAGAAATGGACAACTTCCTAGAAAAATACAACCTCCCAAGACTGACCAAGGTAGAAACACAAAAGTTAAACAAACCAATTACGAGCAAAGAAATTGAAACGGTAATCAAAAAACTACCCAAGAACAAAACCCCAGGGCTGGACACACTTACCTCAGAATTTTATCAGACACACAAAGAAGACATAATACCCATTCTCCATAAAGTGTTCTGAAAAATAGAAGAGGAGGGAGTACTCCCAAAGTCATTCTATGAAGCCAACATCACCCTAATACCAAAACCAGGCAAAGACCCCACCAAAAAAGAAAATTACAGACTAATACCCCTGATGAATGTAGATGCAAAAATACTCAATAAAATATTAGCAAACAGAATTCAACAGCATATGAAAAGGATCATACACCATGACCAAGTGGGATTCATCCCAGGCATGCAAGGATGCTACAACATTCGAAAATCCATCAGCATCATCCACCACATCAACAAAAAGAAGGACAAAATCCACATGATCATCTCCATAGATGCTGAAAAAGTATTCGACAAACTTCTACATCCATTCATGATAAAAACTCTCAACAAAATGTTTACAGAGCGTAAGCTCTTCAATATAATAAAGGCCATATATTATAAACCCACAGCCAACATCATACTGAACAGTGAGAAGCTGAAAGCTTTTCCTCTGAAGTTGGGAACAAGACAGAGAAGCCCAATCTCCCCACTGTTATGCAACATAGTACTGGAGGTCCTAGCCACAGCATTTAGACAAAACAGAGAAATACAAGGATTCCAGATTAGTAAAGAAGAAGTTAAACTGTCACTATTTGCAGATGACATGATATTCTACATAAAAAACCCTAAAGACTCCACTCCAAAACTACTAGAACTGATATCGGAAAACAGCAAAGTTGCAGGATACAAAATTAACACACAGAAATCTGTAACTTTCCTATACACTAACAATGAACCAATAGAAAGAGAAATCAGAAAAACAATTCCATTCACAATTGCATCAAAAAGAATAAAATACCTAGGAATAAACCTAACCAAAGAAGTGAAATACCTATACCATGAAAACTACAAGTCACTCTTAAGGGAAATTAAAGGGGACACTAACAAATGGAAACTCATCCCATGCTGATGGCTAGGAAGAATTAATATCATCAAACTGACCATCCTGCCCAAAGCAATATACAGATTTGATGCAATCCCTATCAAATTACCAGCAAAATTCTTCAATGAACTGGAACATATAATTCAAAAATTCTTATGGAAAAACCAAAGACCCCAAATAGCCAAAGCAATCCTGAGAAAGAAGAATAACATAGGGGGAATCTCACTCCCCAACTTCAAGCTCTACTACAAATCCATAGTAATCAAGACAATTTGGTACTGGCACAAGAACAGAGCCACAGACCAATGGAACAGAATAGAGACTCCAGACATTAACCCAAACATATATGGTCAATTAATATTTGATAAAAGAGCCATGGATATACAATGGCGAAATGACAGTCTCTTCAACAGATGGTGCTAGCAAAACTGGACAGCTATGTGTAGGAGAATGAAACTGGACCTTGTCTAAACCCATATACAAAAGTAAATTCAAAATGGATCCAAGACCTGAATGTAAGTCATGAAACCATTAAACTCTTAGAAAAAAACATAGGCAAAAACCTTTTAGACATAAACATGAGTGACCTCTTCTTGAACATATCTCCCCGGGCAAGGAAAACAACAGTAAAAATGAACAAGTGGGACTATATTAAGATGAAAAGCTTCTGTATAGCAAAAGACACCATCAATAGAGCAAAAAGGAACCCTGCAGTATGGGAGAATATATTTGTAAATGACAGATCCGATAAAGGCTTGACATCCAAAATATATAAAGAGCTCACCCACCTCAACAAACACAAAACAAATAATCCAATTAAAAAATGGGTAGAGGAGGTGAACAGACAGTTCTCCAAAAAAGAAATACAGATGGCCAACAGACACATGAAAAGATGCTCCACATCACTAATTATGAGAGAAATGCAAATTAAAACTACAATGAGATATCACCTCACATCAGTAAGGATGGCTGCCATCCAAAAGACAAACAACAACAAATGTTGGCGAGGCTGTGGAGAAAGGGGAACCCTCCTACACTGCTGGTGGGAATGTAAATTAGTTCAACCATTGTGGAAAGCAGTATGGAGGTTCATCAAAATGCTCAAAACAGACCTAGATTTGACCCAGGAATTCCATTCCTAGGAATTTACCCTAAGAACACAGCAATCAAGTTTGAGAAAGACTGATGAACCCCTATGTTTATTGCAGTACTATTTACAATAGCCAAGAATTGGAAGCAACTTAAATGTCCATCAGTAGATGAATGGATAAAGAAGATGTGGTACATATACACAATGGAATACTACTCAGCCATAAGAAGATGGCAAATCCTACGATTTGCAGCAACATGGATGGAGCTGGAGGGTATTATGCTCAGTGTAATAAGCCAAGTGGAGAAAGAGAAATACCAAATGATTTCACTCATCTGAGGAGTATAAGAACAAAGGAAACACTGAAGGAACAAAACAGCAGCAGAATCACAGAACCCAAAAATGGACTAACAGGTGCCAAAGGGAAAGGGACTGGGGAGGATGGTTGGGTAGGGAGGGATAAGGAGGGGAAGGAGAAAGGGGGTATTAAGATTATCATGCACTGGGGAGAGGGATAAAGGAGAGGGCTGTACAACAGATAAGACAAGTAGTTATTCTACAACATTTTGCAATGCTGATGGACAGTGACTGTAAAGTGGTTTATAGAGGGGACCTGGTATAGGGGAGAGTTTAGTAAACATAATATTCTTCATGTAAGCATAGATTAAAGATAACAAAAAAAAAAGAAAGAGAAGGGGGATTACTCCCTGATAGGATAAAACTAACTGTAAATCAATGATTAATGCATGCTTTAAATTTCCTTAATTTTGATCACTTAAAGGGCATCAGATGATCGGCTATGAAGGTACACTTTTCTGATAATATTCCTTTCTCTTAAGAAAAAAAAAAAAGCAGTTCCTGTGTGGTGACCTCCAATGAGTTCTACACAATGGTATAAAGGGCATATCAAAGTGTGGGCAAAGGGTCTCTTTGTGTTTATACAGAGGATCAAAGCCTAATTTGGCTACCCAATAAATGACCTAAGATACGATATGAAGAAGAACTTCTAACATCAGCACTCTCTGGAAGAGTCATACCAGAAGATGATCATCAAAAAAACTCAACAACGATCCAGCCGATGCTACAGATGTAGCTGCATCCATCCCACCGGTTCTGGACTTGCCATTGTTATGAAGAAGGAGATATCTAAGCTGACCTATGCTTTCAGTAAAATAACAAATTTGACTGGATCTATACTGTTAGAACTCATCCAAGAATTAGGAGAAGTGCAAGTTGTAGCGCTCCAAAATCTTACAACTACAGACTATCTACTGTTAAAAGAACATATGGGATGTGAACAATTCCCAGGAACGGGTTGATTTAATTTGTCTGATTTCTCTCAGACTGTTCATGTACAGTTGGACAATATCCATTATATCATAGACAAATTTTCACAAATGCCTAGGCTGCCTAACTGGTTTTCTTGGCTTCACTGGAGATGGCTGGTAATTATAGATCTGCTTTGGTTATGTACTTGTATTCCTATTATGTTAAGGTGTGTGTGCAATTTTATTTGTAGTTTAAAACCTATACATGCTTAAGTTACTCTACAAGAAGATATGTCAAAGAAATAATCAATCCTCCTATGTTTTCTTCCATCTGCTACCTCCAGAGCTTTTCTTCTTCCTTCCTAATTACAACCTTAAATAGAATTTGCACCTCATATCGAATTTACCGAGTATAATTCCTCCAAGTGGTAAAGATACCTCAAGACAAATGCTGGGCATAGAAGCCACATGGCATAAATCTGCAAAGAAGTAAAAAGCTAACCTTTTCAAACAATACTGCTTCTCTCTCACCAACTTTACATTTCCCTGTATGGCCCTGGAAGATGACTGGTTAGCCAGAGACGGGTAAGATTCCTCAAGGCAGGAACAACCTAAGACAGGCACAGTCGCAGGGGAGCCATCAGGTGAAAAATTGTTGATCGACAGAGGTGAGGCTTAGAACCTCACCCCCCCTGTTTTGAGAGAAATCTTCTGTATCCGTGGATGTTTTAATGCCCTTGTCTAGCTTGGATTAACACATAGTCTACAGGCACACACCTGATCATCTACATTTGCTCTCTTACAACACTAAACTATGTTTCTACCTTTATCTTGCATCTACCTACCACTTCAGTGTTTTATTAAAAATAAAAATAATAATAATAATAATAAAGGGAGAAATGTGGGATCCACATATAAATAAAGTATAAAAATCAAACGAATATTCATATTTGACCTGATTGTTTATAGTTCATAATGGCATAATGCGTGCTCAAAACCAAAAGTTTCTCTGATGATTGCCCTTGTACTGTTCACCATGTAAGAATATGTTCACCATGTAAGAAATTGTTCATTATGCTTCAGAAGATTGGAGACTGATGAGAATTAGGCTTGGGGTGGATTAATGATTGTGCATTGAGCATTGACTCCCCTATACAGAATTTTATTGTTGTTAACAACCATTTGATCAATAAATATAAGAGATGCCCTCTTAAAAAAAATTCCCATTGCTTAAAATACTTCCTGTCATCTATTTTGTAGTAGGCAGTCTGTCAATATTATGAATATATGAATGAATACAAAGGGTTGAATTTTTTACACAAAAGCTATATATATACTATCTGTCTCTTCCCTAGTCTAGTGCTTGGCTGACCAGTAGAACTTCATCCAATTACACAAATGCTCTATGTCTGCACTCTTCAATGCAGTAATCATAGGCACTTGAATACAGTTAGTGCCACTGAGGGACTTATCATTTTATTTTATTTTATTAACTTAAATTTTAATAGCCACATGTGGCTAGTTACCCCTTTTTTCATTTCTTGCAATTTCCAAATTGGGGGTTATTATATTGTTCTATAAACACTGACATACAATTTAAATAGCCCTGGAAAAAAAGTGTTTCCAGCTACTTATTAAAATACAGTGTTAATTAAAGGCCAGAAGGATATTATGAAATGACAGAATTTATGGACTTATGTTCTTTACTAAGGCCAAGCTCCTTACTTTCTCCAGGTTTTATCCTTGCTCTTCCCTTTGCCTGGAATGTTCTTCACTCAGATTTTGATTGCCTTTTAAATATTAATTTCTTCTTAATTGTCATTTTCTCAAACAAATCTTTCCTAGCCACATTATCTAATATAATCCTTCTTTTTATATTTCTTATTACACTGCTTTATTTGTTATTGGTACTTTGCAATATCTGCATTATATTCTTTGTTAATTTGCTCTTTTAGTTTATTATACTAGTCTTTGGCTAGTATATTCATTGCTAAATGCTTAGTACTGAGAATAATACCTAGTACATAAAATAAGCCCAAAACATATTTGAGGGATAAATAAGTGATATAACTCTTTTGTTCTTTCAGTATCTGTAGTTGTTGTGACTTAAGGTAGGATTGAGCAAACTGTGGCCTTGTTTTATATATTATTCTATTCAAGGCCCTTGAGTGTTAGGAAAATTATTCTATTTTGTAATTTGCTTAAAAATAGTGTGTGTGTGCGTGTGTGTAAATAGCTCTGTAGCACTAGATTGTTGGCAGATTTGTTTTTTGTTTGCTATTTCCAAATTTGCTAATAATTTCTCATGTTACTGGAGTTCACATCAAATCACCACCCAAGGTCTCAATTTCTTTTCCAGTTAAATGTGACCGTGAGATCAGCTAATCTTTAAGAATCCTTTCCGTATAAACTTTCTGTTTCCTGGTCATTTTCACATTATTCTCTGGCAAAACCAGGGCCCTTGGTGAAAGCTAATTTTAGTAAGGCAATAATCAGATTGTGAAAAGGCGAATGAGACATTTGCTATGGAGGCAAAACTGAAGAGGCTCTCCTTACTCACCAATCAAGATACATGATATTTTAACGCAATATTTTAAAGCTTAAATAGAATTAGTTACTGTGCTGTGCCAAGCCATGTTAGAGCCTGAGGGGGAAAAAAAATCAGTAAGACTGATCCTGGCTCTCTTTACAAACTGATACTATTTTCATTATGGAGTTTTGTCTATTACTTTTGACTTTTTAAAAATAGTGCATTAAAACAACATAGATGGGTCTAGAACGTAAATGTGCTCAGTAAAATAAGTCAGGCAGAGAAAGACAAATACCATATAAATTCACTTATTTGTGGAATATAAAAACAAAGCAAAACAGAAGGAACACAACAACAGTAGATTCAAAGACATTGAGAGGTGACTAGTGGTTACCAAGGGGGAGGAGTTGGGTTAGATGGGTAAAGATGGGGAGGGGGATGAAATGGCACAGTAATTCATAATCACAATATAAGTTGTTCACGGGGATGGTAGCACAGCATGGAGGACAGAGTCAGTGATTCTGTAGTAACATCTTTCTGTGTTGATAGACAGTAACTGCTAGAGGGGTGAAGATTTAATAATATGAGTAACTATTAAACCACTGTGTTGTATATTTGAAGTCAACATAAGACTGTTTATCAATGATTTTTCAGTAAAAAGTAGTACATTAAAGTTATAAATGTCAAATTTGGCAAATAAAAATATAGGACAGTTAAATTTTAATATTAGATAAACAGCAAGAAAATTTTTGGTGTAAATATGTTCCAAGCTGTATTTGAATTTTAGATGGAGCTATTTAAGTTTATTTAAAAAAACATGTTATTTATCTAGAACTCAAATTTAACTGCTTATCTTATATTTTATCTGGCAATCTTAACTAACATTTTATTTGTCTTGATTACAGACTTTTGGCATCCCTTTAATTTTGTAGCCCTCTAAATATTGCACCCATGGAAAGTACTATTTCCCCCCTTTTTCCAGTCATATGATGCTGTCCATAAAATAGCTATAAATTGGATAGCAAAAAACAGACTCCTTAACAACAAAGAAACACAAATACTACTTACCTACTTGCCTGAAGAAAAATTTTATTCATTTTACAGTACTGAAATGGGCAAGTCAGTCTTGGTTTTAGTTGACTAACTGGGGACCAAAAAAATATTTTTATCTGGAAAATAATTATTTTAGGAAATACAAACAAGACAAAGACAATGAGCAACAGTAAGATTAGACCAGTAAGTGCAGATCTATGACAGCACCAGAGAATGTTATGAGAAAGGTGCAGTGAAGTATATTATAGCAAAATAATTATTAACTATCATATTTACCATGGGTAGAAGTTCATAGTAACCAAAAACTAATGAAAATGTGGCTGTTTACAAATACATATAGGTTCAAATACTCTCTTCCATTTTACAACATAAGTAGTGAGAGACAAATAAAATGTTCTATAAATAAAATTATTGCTATATAAAAACATCCAAGCAGTGTGAGAAAATTTGAATTCATTAGGATGGGAGCAATGTTTGTTGTTTTTGTATTGTTTCTTTTTTATTTTATTTCTACTATTGTTTTTACTTTTCTCAATTCTGAGACTACTATTTCAAAGCCAGAGCTTTTGGGTCTTGTATTGAAATATAGAACACTGATGCCAATTTAGTTCATAGGCTCATAGGAGATTTCCCAAATATCTTCCATATAAGGTTAATAATGCCTTCAACATACTCTAAGGGATGCAGTTTCACCACAGGTTATATAAGTAATGAAACACATTCCTCAGAATATTTCACAATCCTTTTACATTTCCTACTCTTACCTTAATGCAATGACAACAACTGGAGTGTTATTATGAGGAGATACTGGAAAAAGAACTTTACTGTAAATGTAGTTTTGAAGTTTTTTCTTCTGGCAAGTTTTCAGCAGCCTATAATAGACAGACATCATCAATGAGACTTGAAAATATTTCTGATGGAGCCAAGCATTGCATCCTCGACTATGGTTAGCACCAAACTCAGTATCTATACATCAGGTATGAAGAGCAGTGACAAGTTTTATATGAAAGTTAGGTGTGAGTCATCATTACTTTAAAAAAAAAAAGATGGCATTCTTTAATTGATAAACAAATACAGGATGGTAGAGGCCAGAGATAGTGTCTAATCCTGGATAATGCACACATGTCATATCAGCATTACTCTTGCTATATACTATGTTCCCCTAAAATTTATATGTTGAAAACTAATCCCCAGTTAACTTTTGGGAAATGATTAGGTCATGAGGGTGGAGCCCTTATGAATGGAATTAGTGCTTTTTTATAAAAGATCATTGATCTTTCTAGAGCTATGTGAGAAGACAGCAAGAAGATGGCCATCTGTGAACCAGGAAATGGGCCCTCATCAGACACCAAACCTGCAGGTGCACTGTGTACTCCCAGGCTCCAGAACTGTGTAAACATTTGTTGTTTAAGTCACCTACTCAGTAGTATTTTTGCTGTAAAAGTTCAAATAGACTAAGACAACTCTATATACTCATCATTGAATAAGGGCTCTCACTTTCCATTGAAGTTTCTCTGCTTCAGCAGAGATTATATTACTATTTACACAATTGAAAATTTGAAAATAGTATTTTGATTGGGAGAAAGTTATGCCTAAACAGTGATTTTATAAAACAAATAATTAAACAACCAAACAAAATTAGCTTTTTCATTGTTACAGATATTTAAATACACAGAATAGTCTAAAAGTTTATTAGATGCAAAGCACCATTTATAATCTGGCTATGAATCAATGCCACTAGCTATTCAAATTTGGGATATTTTTCACATTTTTTAATCATTCTAAATTTACATAAATAGTTGTTTTAAAAATGAGACCCTATTATTTTTAAGTACATAATATAGTATTTGTTTGAGATTACATTATGCCTAGTATTTAATTTGCTTCAAATAATAAAGGCAAAAGAGAAGTGGATGGAGATATAGATGGGGTGTTCTTTCTACATTTTAGGGAGAAATTCCTCACAATAAAAAAGGGAAAATGTTATCTATAAGATCCATCAGTGTAGGGTCTCCTACTCATACTTCATAACACTTTGTATGCCTAGCAAAAAAAAAAATCCCATTTTATTGCTGTTGTTTGTCTTTCATGTAGACTTTCATAATGGAAAGAACCATGTTAATTTTGCTCAACGTGTCACCAGCAGTTAGCACAATAGCAACATTTCTGGACTTAGCAAATATTCACTGGTCAAATAAATTTATGAATAAATGACTATAACCACAATTGTTTAATAATTTCCTGTGACTTTTAGGATTGAAAATACTTAGTCACATGTTGTCATGAAGAACAGTCTCACTTCTCTCTTTGACAACATCATATTAGACTACATCAAATGTGAGATTGAAATAAACTAGTAGTTGATTGTTTATGTTCTACCCTGGGAAAGCAGTTCCCAAATGACTCTTCTTTCTTATCAATATTTTGCACTATAGCAAATATCACATTTCCAGTATTTTGCCTCTTTAAACATCCTTTGCCTTACACAAATGACAAAACCTGATTAAATAGTCTAGGTTTTATGCAGAGACCTGCTTTAAAAGATGACTTTTAGAAGGACCAACTCTAAGACCAGGCAAAATAAGGCAACTTGGAGGATTCCATAATTCTGCTGGCACTAAATAAGACATTTAAAAAAAACTGTTTTGTATTATCTCAATACCTTGGCAGGATTTCCTCCCCACTCTCTCACTTTTTCCTTTACTTTTTCAATAAAGCCCCAGGGTTCCCTGCCTGTTGTTAAGTAGAAGCTATAAAACATTTTAAAACCTCAGTACTCTTTCTCACCGTGGTATGTTATTGAAAGATCTAGGCAGAAGGCCTAGATTTAGTGTCAGCTCTACCTCTCCTAGCTGAGGGACTTTATTAGGCAAGCCACTCAGTCTTTCTGAAATCCACATTGTTCATTTATGGGAGACTGTTTATCTTACAGTTTTCAAAACTTCAGATAAGACAACACATGAAAACTCTGCTATGTAAAATGCAATTTGCTACAAAAGTATATAATATATATGTATATGTATATATATATGTGCATATGTATATGTACACCCACACATATTTTTTAAATGTGTGCTATATTTAGTAGTAGTATTTTAATTTATCATATTAGCAAAATTTTATTCCTATGTTAAAAAGTCCTAAACCAAAAGAACAAGAAACTTAAACATTTTGATGGAAAATGTCTCCAGAGTAAGGGGTTAGGTGTTCACATTCCCTTCCCTTCCTTCCTTCAACATGCAAAGGATTGGATTAAATCACACTCTTCCTTCCATGGCACATTATCATCATCAATGCCTGAAGAGCTTTTTTTTAATTTATCAATTCATTTATTCCTTTTATCTTAATGCCACACTCTTGTTTCCTATCTTCCCCATATACATCCATTAATATATTTAATGTGTAATTTTTGTATGTTGTTGTAAAATATGTATTGCTGATTTGTGTTTATGCCTTTAATTTGACCTAACATTGGGTTCTAGTCTACATGATTTTTTTCTTTTGCTAAAAATGATGTTTCTACATTTCAATCATTGTATATTCACATCTAGAGCTTTATTGTGGTCTACTATCCTCTAACCTTCAATGTATTTCACAGTACTGGAAGTTATACTTATCCACTATTTCAGTGATTAGCTTTAGATTGCTTATTCCTGGAAGCCACAGATGACACCAAAATGAGCATCTTTACCGAAGTTCACCCATTTTCCTGTGTGAAGTGTTTTACTTGATATGTACCAGGAGAAGCAGCATTGAGCTGCAGGTATTCCTACACACTGGACTAACTAGCTCCACTGATTTCCAAAATGGCTGTATTATTCTCTGCTCCCAGGTACAAGCATTTTATTATTATTTTGGAAATATTCTTATCCAAATTTGGCATTATCTAGATTTCATATATTTGCCAATATAGTAGCCACAAAGTGATATAATATTGTTGCTTTAATCAATATTGATCCGATAGCTAGTGAATATCATTATCTTTCCATATATTAGTTAGCCTTTAGGGTATCTGAATCTGTTATCATCTTGACTTGACTTTGTCCATTTTTTCAAGTAGCGTTATACTTTTTCAAGAGTATTTCATTTTTTCTGTATGTGTGTGGTTTCTCTTTAGATATTAATTACATATACATTTACTTTTTAAATTGGAATAAAGTTGATACACAGTACTATATTGGATTCAGATGTATTACATTGCGATTCAATAATTATATATATTACTAGATGCTTGCCACATTAAATGTAGTTACCAGTTATCATACCAAGATATTATAATATTATTACTCATATTCTCTCTGTTGTATTTTCATTCCTATGTCCAACTTATTTTACAATTTTCAGTTTATACCTCTCTATCCCCTTCACTTACTTTACCCATCCCACTACCCCTTCCCTATGGTAACCAACAGTCTGTTGTCTATATTTGTGGGATTAATTTGTTTGAACCAGTTTGTTTTGGCTTTTATATTCCACATGTAACTGAAATCATACAATATTTGTATTTCTCTGCCTGGCTTATTTTATTTAACATGATACCCTCTAGGTCCATCCTTGTTGTTACAACTGGCAGATTTACCTTTTTCCATTATATATATGTACCATTTCATATTTATCCATTCATCTATTGATTGGCACTTCGGTTGTTTCCATACCCTTGATTTTGTAAATAATGCTGCAGTAAACATAAGTGTGCATTTATCTTTTTGGATCACAAATTTGTTTTCTTTGGGTAAATTCCCAGAAGTGGAATTGCTGGTTCATATGGCATTTCTATTTTTAGTTTTTTGAGGAACCTCTATACTGCTTTTCACAGTGACTGCACCAATTTACATTCCCACCAATAGTGTAGAATGGTTCCCTTTTCTCCCCATCCTCACTAACACTTATTATTTCTTGTCTTTTGGACAGTGGCCATTCTAACTGCTATGAGGTGATTCTTCTTTGTGTATTTCTCTAATGATTATGGATATTGAGCCATTTGTAAGTCTTCTTTGGCAAAATGTCTATTCAGGTCCTCTGCCCATTTTTTTAATCAGATTATTTGGCTTTTTGACATTGAGTTGTGTGAGTTCTTTATATACTTTAGATATTAGCCCTTTATCAGATATATCATTTACAAATACATTCTCCCATACAGTAGGTTGCTTTTTGGTTTTATTGAGGATTTCCTTTGCAGTGCAGAAGCTTTTCAGTTTGATGTAGTCCTCTTGTTCATTTTTGCTTTCATGTCCCTTGCCCAGGGAGATAAATTTAGAAAGAAATGACTTATGCTGGTGTTCATAAGATTCTTGCCTATGTTTTCTTCTAAGAGTTTTATGGTTTCATTTTTTAAATTTAGGTCTTTAATCCATGTAGAGATTACTTTTGTATGTGGTGTAAAATAGTGATCTTATTTCATTCTCTTACACATAGCTATCCAGTTTCCCCAGCACCAGTTATTGAAGAGACTGTCTTTTCCCCATTGTATATTCATAGCTCCTTTATCATATATTAATTTACCACAGTGTGTGGGTTTATATCTGGGCTCTCTATTCTGTTCCATTGATCTATGGACCTGCTCTTGTGCCATTACCATACTGTTTTGATTACTGTAGCTTTGTCATATAGCTTGAAGTTAGGAAGCATGATATCCCTAGCTTTGTTGTTCTTTCTCAAGATTGCTTTGGCTATGCAGGTTCTTTTGTGGTCCCATATAACTTTAGTATTATTGCTCTAGTTCATTGAAAAATACCATTGATATTTTGCTAGGGATTGCTTCAGCCTGTAAATTGCTTTGGGCAAGATGGCCATTTTGACAATATCAATTCTTCCTACCCATGAACATGGGATAAATTCCCATTGATTTGTGTCTTCTTTAATTTCTCTCAAGAGTATCTCATAATTTTCAGAGTACAGATCTTTCACTTCCTTAGGTTTATTCCTAGGTATTTTATTCTTCTTGGTGCAATTATAAATGGAACTGTTTTCCTGAGTTCCCTTTCTGTTAGATTGCCATTCATGTATAGGAACACAACAGATTTCTGTACATCAGTTTTGTGTCCTGCAACTTTGCTATGTCCAATTATTAGTTCTGTGAGTTTTTTGGTGGAGTCTTTAGGGTTTTCTTTATATAGCATCAAGTCATCTGCAAATAGTGACAGTTAAACTTCTTTACCTATTTGGATGCATTTTATTTCTTTTTTCTTATCTGATTGCCTTAGCTAGGACCTCCAGAACTATGTTGAATGAAAGTGGTGAGACTGGGCATCCTTGCATGATTCCTGATCTTAGAGGAAATGCTTTCAGCTTTTTGCTATTGAATATGGTGTTAGCTGTGGGTTTACTGTGTATGGCCTTTATTAAGTTGAGGTATGTTCCCTCTATACCCATTTTGTTGAGAGTTTTTATTATGAAGGATGTTGAATTTTGTTAAATGCTTTTTCAACATCTGTTGAGATGATCATATGGTTTTTATCCTTTGTTTTATTAATGTGGTATATTACATTGAGTGATTTGCAGATATTGTGCTATCTTTGTTTCCCTGGAATAAATCCCACTTGATAGTAATAAATGATTCTCTTAATGTATTTTTGAATTTGGTTTGCTAATATTTATTAAGGATTTTTGCATCTGTGTTAATCAGGGATATCATTCTGTAATTTTCTTTTTTTGTAGTGTCTTTGGTTTGGTATTAGAGTAATACAGTCTTTGTACAAAGAGTTTGGAAGTATGCCTTTCTCTTCTGTTTTTTGGGCTACTTTAAGAAGAATAGGTGTTAGTTCATCTATATATGTTTGGTAGAATCCACCCATAAAGCCATCTGGTCCTGGAATTTTGTTCATTAGGAGCTTTTTGATTACTGATTCAATTCATTACTAATGATAGGTCTATTCAGATTTTCAGTTTCTTCCTGTGTCAGTCTTGGAAGATTGCATGTTTCAATGATTTATCCATTTCTTTTTAGTTTGTCTAATTTATTGGCATATATATTTTCATAGAAGTCTCTTATAATAACCTGAATTTCTGTGGTGTCAGTTGTAATTTCTCCTTTTTCATTTCTTATTTTGTTTATTTGTGTCTCCTCTTCTTTTCTTGAAAAGTCTGGCTAGGGCTTTGTATGTTTTGTTTATTTTCTCAAAAACCATCTCCTGGTTTTTTCTTTCTATTGTTTTTTTAGTCTCAATTTATTTCTGCTCTGATCTTTATTATGTACTTCCTACTACTAATTTTGGGCTTTGTTTGTTCTTCTTTTTCTAGTTCTTTTTTTTTTTTTTTTTTGAGAGGGCATCTCTCATATTTATTGATCAAATGGTTGTTAACAACAATAAAATTCTGTATAGGGGGGTCAACGCTCAATGTACAATCATTAATACATCTCAAGCCTAATTCTCATCAGTCTCCAATCTTCTGAAGCATAACAAACAAGTTCTTACAGGGTGAACGAATTCTTACATAGTGAATAAATTCTTACATGGTGAACAGTACAAGGGCAGTCATCACAGAAACTTTCGGTTTTGATCATGCATTATGACCTATAAACAATCAGGTCAAATATGAATATTCATTTGATTTTTGTACTTGATTTATATGTTGATCCCACATTTCTCCTATTATTATTATTATTTTTATTTTTAATAAAATGCTGAAGTGGTAGGTAGATGCAAGATAAAGGTAGAAAACATAGTTTAGTGCTGTAAGAGGGCAAATGTAGATGATCAGATGATCAGGTGTGTGCCTATGGACCAAGTATTAATCCAGGCTAGACAAGGGCAGCAAGACATCCACGGATGCAGAAGATTTCTCTCAAAGCAGGGGGGGTGAGGTTCTGAGCATCACCTCTGTTGATCCCCAAATTCTCACCTGATGGCCCCCCTGTGACTGTGCCTGTCTTAGGTTGTTCCTCCCTTGAGGAATCTTACCCATCTCTGGCTAACCAGTCATCTTCCGGGGCCATACAGGGAAATGTAAAGTTGGTAAGTGAGAGAGAAGCCATATTGTTTGAAAAGGTTAGCTTTTTACTTCTTTGCAGATTTGTGCCCTGTGGCTTCTATGCCCAGCACTTGTCTCGAGGTATCTTTACCACCTGGAGGAATTATGATACTCGGTAAATTCGATATGAGGCACGAATTCTATTTAAGGGTTGTAATTAGGAAGTAAGAAGAAAAGCTATAGATGTAGCATATGAAGGAAACATGGGAGGATTGATTATTTCTTTGACATATCTTCTTGTATAGTACCTTAAGTATGTATAGGTTTTAAACTACTAACTAATTTGCACACACATATTAACATAATAGGAATACGGTGACATAAACAAAGCAAATCTATAATTACCATCCATCTCCAGTGAAGCCAAGAAAACCATTTAGGCACCCTAGGCATTTGTGAAAATTTATCTATGATATGATGGATATTGTCCAACTGTACTTGAACCATCAGACAAATTAAAGCAGCCCATTTCTGGGATCTGTTCACATCCCATAAGTTCTTTTAACCATAGATAGTCTATAGTCATGAGATTTTGGAGTGCTACAACTTGCACCCCTCCCAACTCCTGGTTGAGTTCCGACAGTACAGATCCGGTCAAATTCGTTGTCTCACTGTATGCACATGCCAGCCTAGACATCTCCCTCCTCATTCCTATGGCAAGTCCAGGAGACGGTGGGCTGGATGCAGCCACAACCGCAGCATCGTCCGGATCCCTGTGGAGGCTTTTTGACGATCATCCCCCGGCACAAGTCCTCCAGGGAGTGCTGATGCCGGAAGCTCCTCCTCATATCGTATCTTAGTTCATTTTCTGGGTATCCAAGCTAGGCCTTGATCTTCTGCATAGAAACAAACAGACCCTTTGCCCACACTTTGACATGCCCTCTATACCACTGTGCAGAACTCATTGGAGGTCAGCACACAGTAACTGCTTTTTTTTTTTTTTTTAATTAAGAAAAAGGAATACTATCAAAAAAAGTACCTCCATAGCTGATCATCTGACACCCTTTAAGTGATCAACATTAAGGATATTTAAAGCATGCGTTGATCTTTGATTTACCAAGAGTTTTATCCGGTTAAGGAGTAATCTCCCTGTTCTTTGTTCTTTCTTTCTTTTTTTTTTTTTTTTAAATTTTTAATCTACACTTACATGAAGAATGCTATGTTTACTATGCTCTCCCCTATATCAGGTCCCCCCTAACAACCACATTACGGTTACTGTCCATCAGCTTAGCAAAATGTTGTAGAGTCACTACTTGTCCTCTCTGTGTTGTGCAGCCCACCCTCCCCTTTCTCCCTCCCCATCATGCATGCTAATCTTAATACCCCCCTTCTTCTTACACCCTCTTATCCCTCCCTGCCCACCCATCCTCCGCCGTTCCTTTCCCTTTGGTACCAGTTAGTCCATTTTTGGGTTCTGTAATTCCACTGCTGTTTTGTTCCTTCAGTTTTTCCTTTGTTCCTATACTCCTCAGATGAGTGAAATCATTTGGTATTTCTCTTTCTCCGCTTGGCTTTTTTCACTGAGCATAATACTCTCCAGCTCCATCCATGTTGCTGCAAATGGTTGGATTTTTCCACTTCTTATGGCTGAGTAGTATTCCATTGTGTATATGTACCACATCTTCTTTATCCATTCATCTACCGATGGACATTTAGGTTGCTTCCAATTCTTGGCTATTGTAAATAGTGCTGCGATAAACAGGAGTGCATCTGTCTTTCTCAAACTTGATTGCTGCGTTCTTAGGGTAAATTCCTAGGAGTGGAATTCCTGGGTCAAATGGTAGGTCTGTTTTGAGCATTTTGATGCACCTCCATAGTGCTTTCCACAATGGTTGAACTAATTTACATTCCCACCAGCAGTGTAGGAGGGTTCCCCTTTCTCCACAGCCTCGCCAACATTTGTTGTTGTTTGTCTTTTGGATGGCAGCTATCCTTACTGGTGTGAGGTGATACCTCATTGTAGTTTTAATTTGCATTTCTCTGATAATTAGCGATGTGGAGCATCTTTTCATGTGTCTCCAGGCCATCTGTATTTCTTTTCTGGAGAACTGTCTGTTCAGTTCCTCTGCCCATTTTTTAATTGGGTTATTTGTTTTTTGTTTGTTGAGGCGTGTGAGCTCTTTATATATTCTGGACGTCAAGCCTTTATCGGATCTGTCATTTTCAAATATATTCTCCCATACTGTAGGGTTCCTTTTTGTTCTATTGATGGTGTCTTTCGCTGTACAGAAGCTTTTCAGCTTAATGTAGTCCCACTTGCTCATTTTTGCTGTTGTTTTCCTTGCCCGGGGAGATATGTTCAAGAAGAGATCACTCATGTTTATGTCTAAGAGGTTTTTGCCTATGTTTTTTTACAAGAGTTTAATGGTTTCATGACTTACATTCAGGTCTTTGATCCACTTTGAGTTTACCTTTGTATATGGGGTTAGACAATGGTCCAGTTTCATTCTCCTACATGTAGCTGTCCAGTTTTGCCAGCACCATCTGTTGAAGAGACTGTCATTTTGCCATTGTATGTCCATGGCTCCTTTATCAAATATTATTTGACCATATATGTTTGGGTTAATTTCTGGGGTCTCTAATCTGTTCCACTGGTCTGTGGCTCTGTTCTTGTGCCAGTACCAAATTGTCTTGATTACTATGGCTTTGTAGTAGAGCTTGAAGTTGGGGAGTGAGATCCCCCTTTCTTTATTCTTCTTTTTCAGGATTGCTTTGGCTATTCGGGGTCTTTGGTGTTTCCATATGAATTTTTGAATTATTTGTTCCAATTCATTGAAGAATGTTGCTGGTAATTTGAGAGGGATTGCATCAAATCTGTATATTGCTTTGGGCAGGATGGCCATTTTGACGATATTAATTCTTCCTAGCCATGAGCATGGGATGAGTTTCCATTTATTAGTGTCCCCTTTAATTTCTCTTAAGAGTGACTTGTAGTTTTCAGAGTAAAAGTCTTGCACTTCTTTGGTTAGGTTTATTCCTAGGTATTTTAAACTTTTTGATGCAATGGTGAATGGAATTGTTTTTCTGATTTCTCTTTCTATTGATTCGTTGTTAGTGTATAGGAAAGCTACAGATTTCTGTGTGTTAATTTTGTATCCTGCAACTTTGCTGTATTCCGATATCAGTTCTAGTAGTTTTGGAGTGGAGTCTTTAGGGTTTTTTTTGTACAGTATCATATCATCTGCAAATAGTGACAGTTTAACTTCTTCTTTACCAATCTGGATTCCTTGTATTTCTTTGTTTTGTCTGATTGCCATGGCTAGGACCTCCAGTACTATGTTAAATAACAGTGGGGAGAGTGGGCATCTCTGTCTGGTTCCCGATCTCAGAGAAAATGCTTTCAGCTTCTCGCTGTTCAGTATAATGCTGGCTGTGGGTTTATCATATATGGCCTTTATTATGTTGAGGTACTTGCCCTCTATTCCCATTTTGCTGAGAGTTTTTATCATGAATGGATGTTGAATTTTGTCAAATGCTTTTTCAGCATCTATGGAGATGATCATGTGGTTTTTGTCTTTCTTTTTGTTGATGTGGTGGATGATGATGGATTTTCGAATGTTGTACCATCCTTGCATCCCTGGGATGAACCCCACTTGGTCATGGTGTATGATCCTTTTGATATACTGTTGAATTCTGTTTGCTAATATTTTATGGAGTATTTTTGCATCTACATTCATCAGGGATATTGGTCTGTAATTTTCTTTTTTGGTGGGGTCTTTGCCTGGTTTTGGTATTAGGGTGATGTTGGCCTCATAGAATGAGTTTGGGAGTATTCCCTCTTCTTCTATTTTGTGGAACAGTTTAAGGAGAATGGGTATTATGTCTTCTCTGTGTGTCTGATAAAATTCCGAGGTAAATCCGTCAGGCCCCGGGGTTTTGTTCTTGGGTAGTTTTTTGATTACTGTTTCAATTTCTTTGCTTGTAATTGGTTTGTTTAACTTTTGTGTTTCTTCCTTGGTCAGTCTTGGGAGGTTGTATTTTTCTAGGAAGTTGTCCATTTCTTCTAGGTTTTCCAGCTTGTTGGCATATAGGTTTTCATAGTAGTCTTTAATAATTCTTTGTATTTCTGTGGAGTCTGTCGTGATTTTTCCACTCTCATTTCTGATTATGTTGATTTGTGTTGACTCTCTTTTTCTCTTAATAAGTTGGGCTAGAGGCTTATTTATTTTGTTTATTTTCTCAAAGAACCAGCTCTTGGTTTCGTTGATTTTTGCTATTGTTTTATTCTTCTCAATTTTGTTTATTTCTTCTCTGATCTTTATTATGTCCCTCCTTCTGCTGACTTTAGGCCTCATTTGTTCTTCTTTTTCCAGTTTTAATAATTGTGATGTTAGACTATTCATTTGGGATTGTTCTTCCTTCTTCAAGTGTGCCTGGATTGCTATATACTTTCCTCTTAAGACTGCTTTCGCTGCATCCCACAGAAGTTGGGGCTTAGTGTTGTTGTTGTCATTTGTTTCTATATATTCCCTGATCTCTATTTTGATTCGTTCATTGATCCATTGATTATTTAGTAGCATGTTGTTAACCCTCCATGTGTTTGTGAGCCTTTTTGTTTTCTTTGTAGGATTTATTTCTAGTTTTATACCTTTGTGCTCTGAAAAGTTGGTTGGTAGAATTTCAATGTTTTGGAATTTACTGAGGCTCTTTTTGTGGGCTCGTATGTGGTCTATTCTGGAGAATGTTCCATGTGCACTTGAGAAGAATGTATATCCTGTTGCTTTTGGATGTAGAGTTCTATAGATGTCTATTAGGTCCATCTGTTCTAGTGTGTTGTTCAGTGCCTGTGTGTCTTTACTTATTTTCTGCCCAGTGGATCTATCCTTTCAGGTGAGTGGTGTGTTGAAGTCTCCTACAATGAATGCATTGCAGTCTATTTCCCTCTTTAGTTCTGTTAGTATTTGTTTCACATGTGCTAGTGCTCCTGTGTTGCATGCATATATATTTAGAATGGTTATATCCTCTTGTTGGACTGAGCCTTTTATCATTTTGTAGTGTCCTTCTTTATGTGTTGTTACTTTATTTGTTTTGAAGTCTATTTTGTCTGATATTAGTACTGCAACCCCTGCTTTCTTCTTGCTGTTGTTTGCCTGAAATATGTTTTTCCATCCCTTGACTTCTAGTCTATGCTTATCTTTGGGTTTAAGGTGAGTTTCTTGTAAGCAGCATATAGATGGGTCTTGCTTTTTTTTCCATTCTATTACTCTATGTCTTTTGATTGGTGCATTAAGTCCATTTACATTTAGGGTGACTATTGAGAGATATGTACTTATTGCCATTGCAGGCTTTAGATTCGGGTTACCAAAGGTTCAAGGTTAGCTTCTTTAGTATCTTACTGCCTAACTTAGCTCGCTTATTGAGCTGTTATATACACTGCCTGGAGATTCTTTTCTTCTCTCCCTTCTTATTCCTCCTCCTCCATTCTTCATATGTTGTGTGTTTTGTTCTGTGCTCTTTTTAGGGGTGCTCCCATCTGGAGCAGTCCCTGTAGGATGCCCTGTAGAGGTGATTTGTGGGAAGCATATATCCTCAGCTTTTGCTTGTCTGGGAATTGTTTAATCCCGCCATCATATTTAAATGATAGTCGTGCTGGATACAGTATCCTTGTTTCAAGGCCCTTCTGTTTCATTGCATTAAGTATATCATCCCATTCTCTTCTGGCCTGTAGGGTTTCTGTCGAGAAGTCTGATGTTAGCCTGATGGGTTTTCCTTTATAGGTGACCTTTTTCTCTCTAGCTGCCTTTAAAACTCTTTCCTTGTCCTTGATCCTTGCCATTTTAATTACTATGTGTCTTGGTGTTGTCCTCCTTGGATCTTTTCTGTTGGGAGTTCTGTGTAATTCCATGGTCTGTTCGATTATTTCCTCCCCCAGTTTGGGGAAGTTTTCAGCAATTATTTCTTCAAAGAGACTTTCTATCCCTTTTCCTCTTTCTTCCTCTTCTGGTATCCCTATAATACGAATATTATTCCTTTTGTATTGGTCCCATATTTCTCTTAGTGTTGTTTCATTCCTGGAGATCCTTTTATCTCTCTCTATGTCAGCTCCTATACGTTCCTGTTCTCTGGCTTCTATTCCTTCAATGGCCTCTTGCATCTTATCCTTCTGCTTATAAATCCTTCCAGGGATTGTTTCACTTCTGTGATCTCCTTCCGGACTTCATCCCACTGCTCTTGCATTTTTCTCTGCATCTCATCCCATTGCTCTTGCATTTTTCTCTGCATCTGTGTCAGCATGTTCATGATTTTTATTTTGAATTCTTTTTCAGGAAGACTAGTTAGGTCTGTCTCCCTCTCAGGTGTTGTCTCTGTGAACTTTGTCTGCCTGTAGTTTTGCCTTTTCATGGTGATAGAGATAGTTTGCAGGTCTGGTACAAGTGAGCACTGGAAGAGCTTCCCTTATTGTTGGTTTGTGGCCTTTTCCTGGGAGAATAGCGACCTCTAGTGGCTTGTGCTGGGCAGCTGTGCACAGACAGGGCTTCTGCTTCCTGCCCAGTTGCTTTGGGGTTTATCTCCGCTGTTGCTGTGGGCTTGGCCTGGCTGGGGCTGTTCCTCCAAAATGATAGAGCCCCGTTTGAGGGGGAGCGGCCTGGAGGCTATTTATCTCCGTAATGAGCCTCTGTGCTCCCTGCTGCCCAGGGGGTTAGAGTGCCCAGAGATCCCCAGATTCCCTGCCTCTGGTCTAAGTGACCTGTCCTGCCCCTCTAAGACTTCCAAAAAGCACTCTCCAAACCAAAACAACAACAGCAGCAATGAGAGAGGGAACAGAAAGAAAAAAAAAAAGGAAAAAACACTCGATTTTTTTTTTTTTTTTTGTCCTCAGGTGCCGGTCCCAGGCACCCGCTCACTGGTCCTGCTGCCCTGTCTCCCTAGCACCAGGGTCCCTGTCCTTTCAAGGCTTCCAAAAAGCACCCACCCGCCAGTCCCTCAGGGAAGGAATGCTCGATATTCTTTGTCCTCAGGCGCTGGTCCCAGGCACCCGCTCACCAGTCCCGCCGCCCTGCCTCCCTACCACTGGGGTCCCTGTCCCTTTTAGGCTTCCAAAAAGCATTCGCAAAAAAGAGGAAAAAAAAAGGGGAAAAACGTGCAATTTCCTCTGTCCTCAAGTGCCGGTCTCAGGCACCCGCCCCCCGGTCCCGCAGGGAAAAACGTGGGATATTCTTTGTCCTCAGGCGCCGGTCCCAGGCACCCGCTCACCAGTCCCGCCACCCTGCCTCCCTAGCACCGGGGTCCCTGTCCCTTTAAGGCTTCCAAAAAGCGCTCGCCAAAAAGAGAGAAAAAAAGGGGGAAAAACGCGCGATTTCCTCTGTCCTCAAGTGCCGGTCTCAGGCACCCGCCCTCCAGTCCCGCAGGGAGAAACGCGGGATATTCTTTGCCCTCAGGCGCCGGTCCCAGGCACCTGCTCATCGGTCCTGCCACCCTGCCTCCCTAGCAACGGGGGCCCCTCCCTTTAAGGCTTCCAAAAAGCACTCGCCAAAAAAAAACTGCACAGGTTTCTTTCCACCCGCCGGGAGCCGGGGGGAGGGGCACTCGGGTCCCGCCGGGCCGGGGCTTGTATCTTACCCCCTTCGCAAGGCGCTGGGTTCTTGCAGGTGTGGATGTGGTCTGGATGTTGTCCTGTGTCCTGTGGTCTCTATTTTAGGAAGATTTTTCTTTGGTATATTTTCATAGCTCTGTGTTTTTGGGAGGAGATTTCCACTGCTCTACTCACGCCACCATCCTGGCTCTGCCTCCCCCTTTTTCTAGTTCTTTTAACTATTGGGTTAGATTATTTATTTGGCATTGTTTTTATTTCTTAATGGAGGCCTGTGTTGCAATAAACTTCCCTCTTAGAACTGCATTTACTACATCCCACATATTTTGAACCATTGTGTTTCTGTTTTCATTTGTCTCCATTGTATTATCTTATTTCCTCTTTAATTTGTTCATTGATCCATTGAGTTTTTAGAAGCATGGTGTTTACCCTTATGTGTTTTTGTTTTTCCAGTTGTTTTTTCTTATAATTGATTTCTAGGTTCATACCACTGTAGTCTAAGAAGATGTTTGATATAATTTCAGTCTTCTTTAATTTGTTAAGACTTGTTTTGTGCCCCAGTTATATATTATAGAATGTTCCATGTGTACTTGAGAAAAATATGTATTCTTTCACTTTCAAGTATAATGTTCTGTAAATATCTGTTAAGTCCTTCTGGTCTAATGTGTCATTCAACACCTCTATTTCCTTTTTATGTCTCTATGATCTATTCATTGATGTAATTGGAGGGAGGGTGCATAGTAAAGCCTCATACTATTATTGTGTTGTTGTAAATTTCTTTCTCTACTTTTGTTAGTAATAAATCTTTTGGCTTACATATTTAGGTGTTTCTACATTGGGGGAATATATTTATGATTGTTATATCCTCTTGGACAGATCCTGTTATCATTATTCGATGTTCTTTGTTTCTTGTTACTTTATTTTTTATTTTTTGGAAGTCTATTTTGTCTGATAAAAGCATTGCAACCAGTGGAATTTACCAGTGGAAATGTTCCCCTGTCTTAAATTTCTTGCTTCTTTTTAGGGTGTTTTCTTTTCCCCTTAAAAAGCCCCTTTAACATTTCTTGTAAGGCTGGTTCCGTTAGTGCTGAACTCTTCTATCTTATGTTTATTTGTGAAGCTCTTTTTCTCTTCTTTAATTCTGAATGATAACCCTGCTAGGTTGGGGATTCTTGGCTGCAGGTTTTTTTTCTGATCAGTACTTTGAATATATCATGTCATTCCCTTCTGACCTATAGACTTACTGCAGAAAAATGAGCTGATGCTGATAACCTTGTGGGGTTTCCCTTATACATTGCTTTTTTCTTGCTGCTTTTAAGATTCTCTCTTTGTCTTTGATCTTTGACATTTTGATTATGATGTGTCTTGGTGTGGACTTCCTTGCATTCCTCTTGTTTGGAGCTTTTTTGATTCCTGGGTCTGGTATATTGTTTCCTTCTCCAGGTTAGAGTAGTTAATAGCTACTATCTCTTCAAATAAATTTTCTAGTCCTTTCTCTCTCTCTCTCTCTTCTCCTTCTGGGACTCCTATAATTCAGATGTTTAATCTTGTCCCAGAACTGTCTTACCCTATTCTCATTTATATTAATTCTTTCTTCCTTCTGCTGTTTAGCTTGAATGTTTTCCATTATTCTATCTTCCAAGTCACTGATCTGTTGTGCATCCTTTAGTCTGCTGTTCATTCCATCCAATGTATTTTTTTCTTTCATCTGTTAATTTCTCCTTTCCCAACTGGTTCTTCTTTAGGCTTTCAAACTCTTTGTTGAAGTCCACCTTGAGTTCTGCTATTGTTTTCTTAAGTCCATAGTCATTGCTTTAAACTCTTTATCAGGCTGATTGGTTAACTCTGTTTCATTTAGTTATATTTTTTCTTGTTCTGTTGTTTGGAGCATATTCTTCTGTTTCCTCATATTGTATGACTTTCTGAGCGTTTTTTTTTATGATATCCAAATTTATTTTTGTTCAAATTGAGTGAGACATTACACTCTTATGAAGTAATGTGAACATTTTTACAGTTGTTTTTCCAACCTTTCACAATTGTTTTGCCCACATTAATCTTGATAGCAATAATTTATTGGCTACTTGTATTTATGCTTTTCTAAAGGAATCATCTTATTTTTTATACTATATTGGACACCTCACATCTTGGCCCACCTTTTATTCTACCTCTTTTTGCACCACAAGCTTTTTGCAGGTGTAAATTGATGGTGTTGAGTCTTAGCTGTACTGTTTTCCAGAGCTTTCTAATGTCATAGCATGAGATGCCTTTGTTATGCCTTAGAGAAACTCCCCAAACACATGGGGGTGGCAACCTCACACATGTGCAAGGGAGTTATGCTTCATGGGAAACCTTTGATCAATAGGGATAGGACTGTGCAGGTAGATTTCACAAAGCCTCTCAAAAGGTTCCAGGAGGATTCAGCTCCAGTTGCTAATAGCAGCAACCTACTCAATAATACACCCTTATATTGGCTTTCTTCCTTTTCCAGCTCTCCATTCTTAGGATCACATTACTGCCTGCATATATCTTGTCTTAGGGTTAACTTCTTGGGAGGCAGATCAAGCCAAGATTCATAGAATCAACAACTTTCTTTTTAAAATACATTACTTTTTTTTCTTCTTAAGTGATTGGGCATGCAGCGTAGGCAGTGGGGATTTTTTTTTTTTTTTGAGAGAGCATCTCTCATATTTATTGATCAAATGGTTGTTAACAACAATAAAATTCTCAATAGGGGAGTCAATGCTCAATGAACAATCATTAATCCACCCCAAGCCTAATTCTCATCAGTCCCCTATCTTCTGAAGCATAATGAACAAGTTCTTACATGGTGAACAAATTCTTACATAGTGAATAAGTTCTTACATAGTGAACAGTACAAGGGAAGTCATCACAGAAACTTTCAGTTTTGATCACGTGTTATGAACTATAAACAATCAGGTCAAATATGAATATTCGTTTGATTTTTATACTTGATTTATATGTGGATCCCACATTTCTCCCTTTATTATTATTATTATTATTATTATTATTATTATTATTATTATTATTATTTTTAATAAAATGCTGAAGTGGTAGGTAGATGCAAGATAAAGGTAGAAAACATAGTTTAGTGCTGTAAGAAGGCAAATGTAGATGATCAGATGATCAGGTGTGTGCCTGTGGACTAAGTATTAATCCAGGCTAGACAAGGGCAGCAAGACATCCACGGATGCAGAAGATTTCTCTCAAAGCAGGGGGGGTGAGGTTCTGAGCCTCACGTCTGTTGATCCCCAAATTCTCACCTGATGGCCCCCCTGCGACTGTGCCTGTCTTAGGTTGTTCCTCCCTTGAGGAATCTTACCCGTCTCTGGCTAACCAGTCATCTTCCAGGGCCATACAGGGAAATGTAAAGTTGGTAAGTGAGAGAGAAGCAGTATTGTTTGAAAAGGTTAGCTTTTTACTTCTTTGCAGATTTATGCCATGTGGCTTCTATGCCCAGCATTTGTCTTGAGGTATCTTTACCACTTGGAGGAATTATGATACTCGGTAAATTCGATATGAGGTGCAAATTCTATTTAAGGTTGTAATTAGGAAGGAAGAAGAAAAGCTCTGGAGGTAGCAGATGGAAGAAAACATAGGAGGATTGATTATTTCTTTGACATATCTTCTTGTAGATTAACTTAAGCATGTATAGGTTTTAAACTACTAATAAAATTGCACACACACATTAACATAACAGGAATACAGGTACATAACCAAAGCAGATCTATAATTACCAGCCATCTCCAGTGAAGCCAAGAAAACCAGTTAGGCACCCTAGGCATTTGTGAAAATTTGTCTATGATATAATGGATATTGTCCAACTGTACTTGAACATTCTGAGAGAAATCAGACAAATTAAATCAACCCATTCCTGGGAACTGTTCACATCCCATATGTTCTTTTAACAGTAGATAATCTGTAGTTGTAAGATTTTGGAGCACTACAACTTGCACTTCTCCTAATTCTTGGTTGAGTTCCAACAGTATAGATCCAGTCAAATTTGTTGTTTTACTGAAAGCACAGACCAGCTTAGATACCTCCTTCTTCATTCCAATGGCAAGTCCAAGAACCAGTGGGATGGATGCAGCTACAACTGCAGCATTGCCTGGATCTTTGTTGAGGTTTCTTGATGATCATCTTCTGGTATGACTCTTCCAGAGAGTGCTGATGTTGGAAGTTCTTCTTCATATCGTATCTTAGGTCATTCTCTGGGTAGCCAAATTAGGCTTTGATCCTCTGTATAAACACAAAGGGACCCTTTGCCCACACTTTGATATGCCATTTATACCATTATGTAGAACTCATTGGAGGTCACCACACAGGAACTGCTTTTTTTTTTTCTTAAGAGAAAGGAATATTATCAGAAAAGTGTACCTCCATAGCCGATCATCTGACACCATTTAAGTGATCAAAATTAAGGATATTTAAAGCATGCATTAATCGTTGATTTACAGTTAGTTTTATCCTATCAGGGAGTAATCCCCCTTCTCTTTCTTTTGTTTTTTTATCTTTAATCTACACTTACAAGAAAGAATATTATGTTTACTAGGCTCTCCCCTATACCAGGTCCCCCCTATCAACCACTTTATAGTCAGTGTCCATCAGCTTAGCAAAATGTTGTAGAATCACTACTTGTCTTCTCTGTGTTGTACATCCCTCCCCTTTCTCCCTCCCCCCCATGCATGCTAATCTTAATACCCCCATTCTTCTTCCCCCGCTTATCCCTCCCTACCCAACCATCCTCCCCAGTCCCTTTCCCTTTGGTACCTGTTAGTCCATTTTTGCGTTCTGTGATTCTGCTGCTGTTTTGTTCCTTCAGTTTTTCCTTTGTTCTTATAATCCACAGATGAGTGAAATCATTTGGTATTTCTCTTTCTCCGCTTGGCTTATTTCACTGAGCATAATACCCTCCATCTCCATCCATGTTGCTGCAAATGGTAGGATTTGCCCTCTTCTTAGGGCTGAGTAGTATTCCATTGTGTATATGTACCACATCTTTATCCATTCATCTACCAATGGACATTTAGGTTGCTTCCAATTCTTGGCTATTGTAAATAGTGCTGCGATAAACATAGGGGTGCATCTGTCTTTCTCAAACTTGATTGCTGCGTTCTTAGGGTAAATTCCTAGGAGTGAAATTCCTGGGTCAAATCGTAGGTCTGTTTTGAGCATTTTTGATGAACCTCCATACTGCTTTCCACATAG
The DNA here is from genome assembly GCF_040802235.1 of Manis javanica. Lineage (NCBI taxonomy): Eukaryota > Metazoa > Chordata > Mammalia > Pholidota > Manidae > Manis > Manis javanica. Next base: position 173,271,008 of record NC_133156.1, on the reverse strand, counting down.
GTTGAACTAATCTACATTCCCACTAGCAGTGTAGGAGCGTTCCCCTTTCTCCACAGCCTCGCAAACATTTGTTGTTGTTTGACTTTTGGATGGCAGCCATCCTTACTGGTGTGAGGTGATACCTCATTGTGGTTTTAATTCGCTTTTCTCTGATAATTAGTGATGTGGAGCATATTTTCATGTGTCTCTTGGCCATCTGTATTTCTTTTTTGGAGAACTGTTCGGCTCCTCTGCCCATTTTTTAATTGGAATATTTGTTTTTGGTTTGTTGAGGTGGGTGAGCTCTGTATATTTTGGACGTCAAGCCTTTATCAGATCTGTCATTTACAAATATATTCTCCCATACAGTAGGGTTCCTTTCTGCTCTATTGATTGTGTCTTTTGCTGTACAGAAGCTTTTCAGCTTAATATAGTCCCAGTTGTTCAATTTTGCTACTGTTTTCCTTGCCCAGGGAGATGTGTTCAAGAAGAGGTCACTCATGTTTATGTCTAAGAGACTTTTGCCTATACTTTTTCTAAGAGTTTTACTGTTTCATGACCTACATTCAGGTCTTTGATCCATTTTGAATATACTTTTGTGTATGCGGTTAGACAATGGTCCAGTTTCATTGTCCTGCATGTAGCTGTCCAGTTTTGCCAGCACCATCTGTTGAAGAGACTGTCATTTCCCCATTGTATGTCGTTGGCTCCTTTGTCAAATATTAGTTGACCATATATGTTTGGGTTAATGTTTGGAGTCTCTATTCTGTTCCATTGGTCTGTGGCTCTCTTCTTGTGCCAGTACCAAATTGTCTTGATTACTGTGGCTTTGTAGTAAAGCTTGAAGTTGGGGAGTAATATTCTCCCTACTTTATTCTTCTTTCTCAGGATTGCTTTGGCTATTCGGAATCTTTGGTGTTTCCATATGAATTTTTGAACTATTTGTTCCAGTTCATTGAAGAATGTTGCTGGTAATTTGAGAGGGATTGCATCAAATCTGTATATTGCTTTGGGCAGGATGGCCAGTTTGATGATTTTAAATTTTCCTAGACATGAGCATGGGATGAGTTTCCATTTGTTAGTGTCCCCTTTAATTTCCCTTAAGAGTGACTTGTAGTTTTCAGGGTATAGGTCTTTCACTTCTTTGGTCAGGTTTATTCCTAGGTATTTTATTCTTTTTGATGCAATTGTGAATGTAATTGTTTTCCTGATTTCTCTTTCTATTGGTTCATTGTTAGTGTATAGGAAAGCTACAGATTTCTGTGTGTTAATTTTGTATCCTGCAACTTTGCTGTATTCTGTTATCAGTTCTAGTAGTTTTGCAGTGGAGTTTTTAGGGTTTTTTATGTACAGTATTATGTCATCTGCAAATAGTGACAGTATAACTTCTTCTTTACCAATCTGGATTCCTTGTATTTCTTTGTTTTGTCTGATTGCTGTGGCAAGGATCTCCAGTACTATGTTAAATAACAGTGGGGAGAGTGGGCATCCCTGTCTAGTTGCCGATCTCAGAGAAAAAGCTCTCAGCTTCTCGCTGTTCAGTATAATTTTGGCTGTGGGTTTATCATACATGGCCTTTATTATGTTGAGGTACTTGCCCACTATTCCATTTTGCTGAGAGTTTTTTATCATGAATGGATGTTGAATTTCATCAAATACTTTTTCAGCATCTATGGAGATGATCATGTGGATTTTGTCCTTCGTTTTGTTGATGTGGTGGATGATGTTGATGGATTTTCGAATGTTGTACCATCCTTGCATCCCTGGGATGTATCCCACTTGGCCATGTTGTATGATCCTTTTGATATGCTGTTGAATTCTGTTTGCTAATATTTTATTGAGTACATTCATCAGGGATATTGGTCTGTAATTTTCTTTTTTAGTGTGGTCTTTGCCTAGTTTTGGTATTAGGGTGATGTTGGCTTCATAGAATCAGTTTGGGAGTATTCCCTCCTCTTCTATTTTTTGGAAAACTTTAAGGAGAATGGGTGTTACGTCTTCTCTGTGTGTCTGATAAAATTCTGAGGTAATCCCATCCGGCCCCGGGGTTTTGTTCCTGGATAGTTTTTGATTACCGTTTTAATTTCTTTCCTCGTAATTGGTTTGTTTAACTTTTGTGTTTCTACCTTGGTCAGTCTTGGGAGGTTGTAGTTTGTATTTTTCTAGGAAGCTGTCCCTTTCTTCTACATTTTCCAGCTTGTTGGCATATAGGTTTTCATAGTAGTCTTTAATAATTCTTTGTATTTCTGTGAGGTCTGTCGTGATTTTTCCATTCTCATTTCTGATTCTGTTGATTTGTGTTGATTCTCTTTTTCTCTTAATAAGTTTGGCTAGGGGCTTATCAATTTTGTTCATTTTCTCAAAGAACCAGCTCTTGGTTTCATTGATTTTTGCTATTGTTTTATTCTTCTCAATTTTGTTTATTTCTTCTCTGATCTTTATTATGTCCCTCCTTCTGCTGACTTTAGGCCTCATTTGTTCTTCTTTCTCCAGTTTCGATAATTGTGATGTTAGACTTTTCATTTGGGATTGTTCTTCCTTCTTCAAGTGTGCCTGGATCACTATATACTTTCCTCTTAAGACTGCTTTTTCTGAGTCCCACAGAAGTTGGGGCTTTGTGTTGTTATTGTCATTTGTTTCTATATATTCCTTGATCTCTATTTTGATTTGTTCATTGATCCATTGATTATTTAGAAGCATGTGTTAAGCCTTCATGTGTTTGTGAGGCTTTTTGTTTTCTTTGTAGAATTTATTTCTAGTTTTATACCTTTGTGCTTTGAAAAGTTGGTTGGTAGAATTTCAATGTTTTGGAATTTACTGAGGCTCTTTTTGTGGGCTCATATGTGGTCTATTCTGGAGAATGTTCCATGTGCACTTGAGAAGAATGTATATCCTGTTGCTTTTGGATGTAGAGTTCTATAGATGTCTATTAGGTCCACCTCTTCTAGTGTGTTGTTCAGTGCCTGTGTTTCCTTACTTATTTTCTGCCTGGTGGATCTATCCTTTGGGGTGAGTGGTGTGTTGAAGTCTCCTAAAATGAATGCATTGCAGTCTATTTCCCTCTTTAGTTCTGTTAGTATTTGTTTCACATGTGCTGGTGCTCCTGTGTTGCATGCATATATATTTAGAATGGTTATATCCTCTTGTTGGACTGAGCCTTTTATCATTTTGTAGTGTCCTTCTTTATGTGTTGTTACTTTATTTGTTTTGAAGTCTATTTTGTCTGATATTAGTACTGCAACCCCTGCTTTCTTCTTGCTGTTGTTTGCCTGAAATATGTTTTTCCATCCCTTGACTTTCAGTCTGTGCATGTCTTTGGGTTTGAGGTGAGTTTCTTGTAAGCAGCATATAGACGGGTCTTGCTTTTTTATGCATTCTATTACTCTGTGTCTTTTGATTGGTGCATTAAGTTCATTTACATTTAGGCTGACTATTGAGAGATATGTACTTATGGCCATTTGCAGGCTTTAAATTTGTGGTTACCAAAGGTTCAAGGTTAGCTTCTTTAGTATCTTACTGCCTAACTTAGCTCGCTTATTGAGCTGTTATATACACTGTCTGGAGATTCTTTTCTTCTCTCCCTTCTTATTCCTCCTCCCCCATTCTTCATATGTTGTGTGTTTTGTTCTGTGCTCTTTTTAGGAGTGCTCCCATCTAGAGCTGTCCCTGTATGATGCCCTGTAGAGGTGGTTTGTGGGAAGCAAATTCCCTCAGCTTTTACTTGTCTGGGAATTGTTTAATTCCGCCATCATATTTAAATGATAGTCGTGCTGGATACAGTATCCTTGGTTCAAGGCCCTTCTGTTTCATTGCATTAAGTATATCATCCCATTCTCTTCTGGCCTGTAGTTTTTCTGTTGAGAAGTCTGATGTTAGTCTGATGGATTTTCCTTTATAGGTGACCTTTTTCTCTCTAGCTGCCTTTAAAACTCTTTCCTTGTCCTTGATCCCTGCCATTTTAATTATTATGTGTCTTGCTGTTGTCCTCCTTGTATCCTTTCTGTTTGTGGTTCTGTGTATTTCTGTTTTCTGTTCGATTATTTCCTCCCTCAGTTTGGGGAAGTTTTCAACAATTATTTCTTTAAAGACAGTTTCTATCCCTTTTCCTCTCTCTTCTTCTTCTGGTACCCCTGTAATATGGATATTGTTCCTTTTGGATTGGTCACATAGTTCTCTTCGTATTGTTTCATTCCTGGAGATCCTTTTATCTCTCTCTATGTTAGCTTCAATATGTTCCTGTTCTCTGGTTTCTATTCCTTCAATGGCCTCTTGCTTCTCATCCACTCTGCTTATAAATCCTTCCAGGGCTGGTTTCACTTCTGTGATCTCCTTCCTGACATCTGTGATCTCCCTCCGAACTTCATCCCATTGCTCTTGCATTTTTCTCTGCATCTCCATCAGTATGTTCATGATTTTTATTTTGAATTATTTTTCAGGAAGACTGGTTATGTCTGTCTCCTCAGGTGTTGACTCTGTGATCTTTGTCTGTCTGTACTTTTGCCTTTTCATGGTGATAGAGATAGTTTGCCGAGCTGGTACAAGTGATGGCTGGAAGAGCTTTCCTTCTTGTTGGTTTGTGGTCTTCCTCTCCTTGGATAATAGCGACCTCTAGTGACTTGTGCTGGCAGCTGTGTGCAGACTGGCTTTCTGCTTCCTCCCCATGTGCTATGGAGTTTATCTCTGCTGTTGGTGTGGGCGTAGTCTGGCTCAGGTTGCTGCTCCAAAATGGTGGAGCCCCGTTTCAAGGGGGAGTGGCCGGGAGGCTATTTATCTCCCTAAGGGACCTCCTTGCTCCCTGCTGCCCAGGGGTTTAGATTGCCCAGAGATCCCCACATTTCCTGCCTCTGAACTATGTGTCCTGCCCTGCCCCTTTAAGACTTCCAAAAAGTAGTCTCCAAACCAAAACAATAACAGGAAAAAAATTAATATATAATTAATTAATTAATTTAAAAAAGAAAAAAAAATGCATGATTTTCTTTGTACTCAGACGATGGTCTCAGGCACCCACTAATCGGTCTTGCTTCCCTGTTTCCCTAGTATTGGTGTCCCTTTCCCTTTAAGACTTCAAAAAAGGTCTCGCAAAAAAAAAAAAAAAAAAATTGCCGCTCCCATTTCTCTGTTCTCGGGCGTTGGCCTCAGGCACCTGCTCACCGGTCCTGCTGCCCTGTTTCCCTAGTATCCAGGGCCTCGCGCATGCACTGTGTATGTGCTCTTGTCTGGATGGCTCGGGCTGGGTGTTCAGCAGTCCTGGGCTCCTTCTCTCTCCCGCTCAGATCTGTCTCTTCCCACTGGGAGCTGGGGGGAGTTTTGCTCAGGACCCGCCAGGCCGGGGTTTGTATCTTACCCCCTTTGTGAGGCACTGGGTTCTCACAGGTGTGGATGTGGTCTGGATGTTGTCCTGTGTCCTCTGGTCTCTATTTTAGGAAGAGTTTTCTTTGTTATATTTTCTTTGATATATGTGGTTTTGGGAGGAGATTTCTGCTGCTCTACTCATGCTTCTGTCTTGGCTCTGCCCTCCTCTGAGCTTTTTTTATCAATTGATTGAAAGGGCTCATTCTTCCAGTCTTGAAGAATTGGACTTGTATAGGAGAGCCCCTGTGTAAACTGTGTGTGCCTCATGGTTTGGATAAGCTGGGGGCCAAGTAAGTGTGAGACAGTGTTTTCTTGGTGCTGGGACTCCCATGGTTTTATCCCAGTGGCACAGCCATGGAGGATCTTTGGAAAGGCTCCTGGTGGAAACCTGTGCATTCTTCACTGTCAGGGGAAGGGCGATTGGCCAGCAGTCTGTCAGGGCTCACTCCAGGTAACTCCAAAATTGGCACCAGCTGATTCCCCAGTGCCTCTTCACCCATATGCCCATGCTTTCTCTGGGTCATTTGGGACTGCTCTGGGGAATTCCTGCACTGGGCATCCACCAGGTCCTGCTGGTGGTATGGAGTCAGGCTCTGTTACATGTTCTCTCACAGCTTCTGTATGCTCTGGGCTGCTCCAGAGTATTCAATATCAATGCCTGCTGTCCTTTCTGAGGGTTGTGCTCAGGCACTGTGTGCACACGTTCTTGAGGGGCCCTATGTTTACTGAGCTGCTTCAGGGAATTTCTGCTTTGGTGCCCACCAGAACCCACTCATGGCCTGGGTCAGGTGGGCACAGGTATTCTCTGTTGTACTCTGGTGAGTTGCCTGTTACACAAGCCTACAGCTTCATGTACCTGCTTGTGATCCAGGGAACTTTCTGGCTCTGCTAATGGGGGCTGAGCTGACAACAAAGTGGAACTGTAGGATCCTGAACTCAGCTGCATTAAGCTGTGCAGGAGGAGTACAATGGTGTTGTTTAGTTCCTACTATCCAGGATTTCCTTCCTTGGTTTCCTTGCCAAGGACTGATATTTAGTTCTGAAACTAAAGTTCTTTCACTTATAGTCTAGATATATTTTAAACCTCAAGGATTTTTTTCCTGCACCTCAGGAAAGGAAGTCCTTTCCTGACTCTCCCAGTGATAATCCTCGCCTTCTCACCTGATGGTAGCTGTGCTGGGGGTCGGGTTTCCGCGGTTACCATGTCTCTGTCTGCTCTATTTTGGCTTTTTTTTTTTTAAATTTTGATTCTTCTGTCCCTTATAGAACGTGTTCACTTCTGTCTCCATTCTTCTTTGGGGTGAAATATTCTGTGTGTACATGTAAACTCGGTGTGTAGATGGGAGAAGGTGGATTCAAGCTCTTTATTCTCTGCCGTCTTCCCAGAATCCCCTTCCATATTGGTTTTAGACTTTGTAAGTACATTCCCCCAATCTGTCATCTCTATGTTGATTTTGTCCAGGATTTCATCTGTTCAACATAACTCTTTTATTTTTATATAATAAAGATTACCTTTATTTTATCATATGGTTCTTGATTTTGAAATATTACTTAAGAAGCCCTTCCCCAGTCCTAGGTCACTAGCCTTTAGTAGTCTTAATCCTGTTGATATCCATTCTTATAGGTGGTTTTAGGCAGACATCTAGCTTCATATATCCACATAAAGAGATAAGTTTTCAAACGTTTCACATCCTGGTTGAATTACAGAACTCTACTTACTGTATGTTTATTTCCTATATACACACATGTACATATACATATACATGTACATATATACATATACTGAATTTTCCTAATAAAATTGGGAAGAATTTACCTTGTTACAGTATTTAGTCATCCATGAAAAATCATGGAGGTTATTCTAAATTATCTGATTATTTTCAATTTCCTTAACTAGAATTTAATTTTTTTCTCCACAGATCTCTTATATTTCTCTTATATTAATGCACTACTATGTACTTTATGGTTCTTACTGTTATTCTTAATGGAGTCTTATGTTTAATTTTATGGTTATTTTGTTAGTATGTTTCAATAAATTCTATTGAATTTTTTAACTTTATCTCTTAAATGAAAACTTGCTGAACTTTCTCTTAGTTCTAAACATTTGTCAGTTGATTCTTTACTGTTTCCTAGATGGATGATTATTTCATCTTAGGTATTTTCTTCAATTTATCATAAATAAAAATTACCAAGTATAATCTTACATGAAACAATAAAAGATAATTCACAGATATAAATTACAAATTCAGACCTCTATTCTGAGCTGCAGACAACTTTTAGAGATCTTTAAAACAATTACTTAAGAGTTGATATTTTATTGTGCTTCCTTACAGTGACTGGTACTGGTACAATTCTGGTATGTTACTGGCACAATTCTCAATACAGTTACATAAAGTAGAAAACTAATAATTATCCTGAATAGCCTTTTTGTACTTAACCCTTATGTCCAATACATTATCAAGTCCTGACAATGTTACCATCATTACTTTTAATTTTTATTAATTTGAATCTATCTCCTCCTCTTCCTCCTTTCTACCACCACAGCAGTCTCCTAATCATTCTCCCTGATCCCATCCTTGTTCTTTTTTTAATGTGGTAGTTAAATAAATCTTTTTTGGAATGCAAAGTTTATCCCCTTTAAAATAATTTTATCACAGGTCCATGATCCTTGGGAGAAAGTAAGAAATCTTTAAAATTGCTTATAAAGTCCTTTATGGACTAATGCCTCCTTCTTTCTCTGTAGCTTAATTGAATTCAGTACAATCCCTGATTTCTGTTTCTCTACTTACTATGATTCCTATTCTTCTCTGAAGTCCTTTAACTAATGTTAACTGTCAAATGTTTATCTTTATTAATTTTGTCCTGAATGCACAAACAACATTTTAGGATTGGAGCCAGATTTTTTTTTATACTCACAGCATAAACAGCAGCCAAAAAAACACTGCAGTGTTGGCCCCCACAATGCCCAATAGCCTCCCAGATTTACACCAGAGGAGCCAGATACATACAAGCCCTGTGTGTTTGCCATGTTCACTTCTTGGGCAAAGGAGAAAGAAATACACATTTCTTTTATTTAAGGGAAATATAACTATTTTGCCCCTTTCTGTATGAGAGGGTCTACTTGGAGATCCTTACTCTAGTCTTTTCGTATGTAAATAAATTTCTCAATGGAAAATAAAAGCAAAGTATCCCAATGAGAAAAAAAATCTCCTAGGACTTAGACTTCAGCTCTACCTTTGAAAATTAAATACATATTTCCCTAGTTAAATAAATCTCTCTGGAGTTGTCTCAGTATTTAATCTATACTAATTTCTAGAACAGAGTTATTGAAATATATCCCGTATATAATATAACCATTTATATGTTCTATATAGTATATATCTCTCATATTTATTCATTTTTAATTTCAGTCTATTATGATTGTAGAACATATTTTGTGTGATTTCAACCCTTTTAAATTTATTGAGAATTTTTTAAATGGTCTAGTATATACACTATATTAGAGAATATTCCAGGTGCTCTTAAGGAGATTATATATTCTGCTCTTTTTTTGGAGTGGATTATTGTATAAACATTATTACATCTAGTTGATTTCTAATGTTTTTCAAGTCTTCTATTTCCTTGTTGATTTTCTACTTATTCTATCCGTTATTGAAAATTAATACTGAAGTCTTCAACCATTATTTTGATTCATTTGTTCCTCCCTTCAATGGTGTCAGTTTTTGCTTCATGTATCAGTTGTTAGGTACGTATGCTTATAATTCTTCATCTTCCCGCAGGATTAAATCTTTTATTATTCTAAAATGTCCATCTTTATCATAATAACTATTTTTGCTTGTTTTATTTTAAATTCTATGTTGTTTGATATTAATATAGTCACTCCAGCTTTCTTATGTTTGATGTTTGAATACTATATTTTTCCATTATTTTACTCTCAAGTTATTTGTGTCTTCAAATCTAAAGTGTATATCCTAAAAGCAACATATATTAGGCTCACTTTTTTCTTACAGTCTAACAAACTCTGCATTTGACTCAGTTTAGTCAGTTCACATTTAATGTTATTACTGATACAGTTGGATTTAACTTCTTTCATTTTCCTTTTAGTTTTCTATGTTTTATCTTCTTGGTCTATTTCTCTCACTGCTTGCTTTTTCATCAACTGAATGATTTCTAGTATAACATATTCTATTAATGATTTTTTCACTCATTTTGTTGTTCCATTGTTTTGACAGTTGTTTCTCTAGGGCTTACCATGTACATTTTAACTTATCATAATGTACTTCTGGTTTATATTAATTTAGTCTTAATCTCATAAAATATAGAAATGTTATTTCTATAAAACCCTATTCCCACTCTCCCATTTTTGTGTTATCATTAAAATACATATTATATCTATCTGTGGTACAAACCAATACATTGTTTTAACTATTACCTTACATATTTTAATGAATTTGTAAGATGAGAAGAGAAAGAATAAATATATATTTATATGGTTTGTTACATTTACATTCTTATTTACCATTTATGGTTCTCTCCATTTGTTTCTGTGGATTCAACAACTGTAAATTTCTTATTTCAACATACATCTGCTTCCATCTACTTCCTGTTTTCTGTTAGGTACATTATATTCATATATATATATATGAATATATATATATATATGTTCCCAACCAAATATATAAATATATATAATATATAAATACATTGCTTTAAAATCAATTAAGAGAAGAGGGGAGAAGAAATATGCACTTATATGTTTATTATCATTACATAATTATATTTACCAGTGCTTTGTTTTGTGTGTGGATTTGAATTATTATTGTCTTAGATCACTTGCTTTCAGTCTTAGAATTTTTTACATTGTTTTTTACATGATGGTCCTGCTAGTAACAAATGCTCTCAGTTTTTGTTTATCTGTAAAAATATTTATTTTTGAAAGGTACTTCTGCTGGATATCATAAGGCTGAAAGTTTTCTTTTAGTCTTCAGGTACTTTGATTGACCTCCAACTGCCTCTGGCTACTATTGCTTCTGATGAAAATCAGTTCCTAACTGTATTGGGTTTCCTTTTATATGATGTCTTTAAGTGTTTGTCTTTATCATTTAGTATTTTACTATGATGTGTCTATGTGTGGATCTCTTTGTGTTTATGCTTTTTAGAATTTGTTGAGCATCTTAAATATGTAGGCTCATAGTTTTCTTTACATTAAGCAAGTTTTTAGCCATTATGTATAATTTTTCTGCTCATTTTTCTCTCTTCTTTTAGTATTCCCTTTACATGTATGCTTATACAATTAATGTTCTACACTTCCTTCAGAAATTTTTCATTACTCTTTATTGTTTTTGTTTATTCTCTCATTTCACTGGATTGCCTAATCTCTGTCAACCCAAATTCATTGGGTCTACTGGTTTTTCTGCCATTCTATTGAGCCCCTTTAATTTTTCATTCTCGTTACAGACATACCTTAGAGATATTATGGATTCAGTTCCAGACCACTGCAATAAAGTGAACATCACAATAAAGTCAAATTAATTTTTGATTTCCCAGTGCATATTAAAGTTATATTTACACTGCATCATAATCTATTAAATATGCAATAGCATTATGTCTAGAAAAAAACAAGGTACATACCTAGTTTATTGCTAAAAAATGCTAACAGTTACCTGAGCTTTCAATGAGTCTATTTGCAATCACTGCAGATTACATATAACAAATAATAAATTTGATAATGAAAAATATTTGAAATATTGCAAGAATTACCAAAATGTGACAAAGAGGCACAGAGTGAGAAAACTGGGAAAATGGCACTGATAGACTTGCTTGACACTAGGTTGCACAAACCTTCAATTTGTAAAATATGCGGTATCTCTGAAGCACATTACAATGAATCACAATAAAATGAGGTACGCCTATATTATACTTCTCAGCTCTAGAATTCCTTTTGGCTTTTTTTCTTACAATTTTGATTTGTATATTGATATTCTTTATTTGATGAGTCATCACTTCTTTGAGCATATTTATAATGGGTTATTTAAAGTCTTTAAGTCTAACATCTGGGCTCTTTCACAGACTATTTTTGTTACCTTTTCTTTTCTGTGTGAAGGTCATACTCTCTTCTTTCTTTGTTACCATAAATTTTTGTGATTATCTGTACACTTTAGATATTATAGTTACTCTACTTATAGTTTTCCCTAATTTCCAAAATGTTATTGTCTTTGCTTGTTTGTTTGGTGACTTGACTGGTTTCTGTGAAATCTATTTCCTATGTAATGTGAATACTCTTATGTCACTCCTCAGATTGTATAGTCCTAGGCATACCTATTTTGACCCTAAGATAACAGTGATTTTTAGCAAGACTCTTTTTGAGAATCTTTTTCCTGATCTCTCTGTTTAAGCTGTCTGGTTCTCTTGGTAACACACCATGTTCAAGGCTCTGCTCTTGCTGGCTCATTACTTATTGTTTTTGACAATGACCTGAGGCATAAATTGCTCCACAGTCTGAGCCAATTAAATATTAAATGCACAGTTTTTAAGGCTCATATTTGATGTTTAGTCTGACACCAGATGTGCTCTTCTTAGCTGTCATTTTCCCTTTTCTTTCTGTGAACTATCTATCCTATAATCTAACTTGTTTTCATGGAGCTTCCAGAACCTTCTTAATTACTTACCATAAAACTCTTTGTTTATATAGTCGCTTTATAATCAAATTTCCCCATGCTCTCTTCTAAATAAAATCAGTTACTTTGTACAGCGCTTTGGAGATCTCTGTTCTTATTGCCTGCCTCTCCCATGTAGAAAATTTATAAGTCTCTACTCCAAAGCTGGGCACATGTACATAACCAGTGACCCACTTATTTCAGATTGAAACCCCTGTTCTATAAGTAGGATACTTAGTATGAGCAGTAACCTTTGGTCTTCTAGGTTTCATCTCCTGGCATGGAACCACTGCCTAATAAGCAAGGTAGGTTGAGGAAAATTAAAGTCCTAGTACTTGCTACTTCTGTTTTAAATGGGGGCTGAGTGAATGAGAAAGGAAAAGTAACCGTAACCTGTCAGCCACACTCACCTGGAATTTAGCCTCTGCAACATGGAGGTAGGGTGGGCAAGAATGAGAAAAGTTGGTAGTTTGGCCTTCCAATAGAGGTACTGTAGCCCTTGACTGGGAACTGAGAATAGAGGAAGCTAAATCTTCTTTTCCACACATGCCTAGAGGGAAACTTACATGCTGGACCACAGAAAGAATGAGAGAGGAATGAGTAGTGGTCAGGTGCCATGGACTCTTGCTCTTCCTATTGAGATCTTATTATGTTTTCTCCATTATATGTTTATATATGTACAATTCCTGTATATATGTACTTTCAGTAGCTTGATTATTTTACTTGAGATCTGTTCTGCAGACACCTCACACCCCCACATTCTTCCTAGTGAATCCTCAGTCAGTAGTGGATTACCTTCTAGTGCTTGTTTTTAGCCTAAGTACCAAAATTTTCATTAAAATTAATTAATGAATCCCTAACTATGCAGAAACATAAGAATTACTTTTCTACAATTCCATACAGTTAACCCTATTTATCCATTAAATCTAAAATCAAGTGTCATTTTCTTCACAGAAGGCCCTCCTGACTTCCAAGGACTGGTTAAATTGCTAGTATATGTACTTTTAGTGCTATGACGGTGATTGATTTTTCATTTTTTAGGTCACTGTTACTTAATATATTCACCCTTCACTAAATTAAAACTTCCTTAAAGGTAGGATCTGAGGATTCTCATTCTGCTTGGTTTTAGTTTTGATTGATTTTTTTTAAATGTTGGTACCATGCTATCAACTAACACAGAGAACAATACCTAGTGTCACAACATCCCAATAAATATTTACTGAAAGAGTAAGTGAAGAAAATATGAGGCAGCAACTCTCTGTTGCAGTTATTTAGAACTAAACCTATAGACTAATTTTTTATCTTCATATTCAAAGTCTTTTCAACCAGTCCTAAGATTGAAAAAAGGTTTATAGAGAGGGTATATAAAGAGATCTCTCTCTCTCTCTTTTTATCTGCCACTCTCTGACTTTCACCCTCACTTTCTCATCTGCATTTATGTGTGTTTTTGTGTGTGTATTTGTGTGTTTGGTTTTAAAGAAAATGGATACTTAGCATGAACTTTCTTTCCTTTGAGACACAAGAACACGAAGTTAATAATCTGAATCAGATCTAAGACCCTCTAAGAAAGATCACTATTTTCAAAGAACAGAGAGACTTATTTTCATTTTGCTCACATCTGTGGTCTTCAATTTGGGATTAATAGGAGCTGTACTATTTGTGTGCAATTAGGATAAGGAGGGAGGAGGGTGAATGTCACATCAAGGTTTTCTCAGACTGCCCAATTTTGGGTCTATGATTTCCCATTCAAGGATTATTGAAATTGTGTGTGTGTGTGTGTGTGTGTGTCTGTGTGTGTGTGTGTGTGCGTCTGTGTATGTGATGTAGCTTTTAAGTTCATTGGAGAGAAAAAAATGAAAAAAATATGATTGTGAATTATCAATCAATATAGTTTCAATCAATCAGAATAGAGATGATGTGAAGCATCACTTGTGAAGCATATAGGAATTTGATTGACTATATATTGTTGTGCACATGCTAATTTTTTAGCACAATTTGTAAGATACCCTAAGTCAAGAAAGAGGTGGCTTAGCTTTTTAGATCAAAAGCAATGCTTCATGTTTGAAATTCATTTCAATATCTTTTACATAATCAGTATGAGTTTTATTATTTTTGACATACATACCCTATCATTTATTAAACAACAGTTGTTTTGCTATGATTTCTTTTTCCTTTTAAATTGCCCAAAATCATCTTTCCAGAATGTGCTTATTTCATATTCCTTTTTTCTTAAAACATTTTTTCTCTATAATCTATATTGGATGAAGTCCATCTATTACTTTACATGAAAGTAGGTTTTATTAATATAAAAGTGCTAGCTGTTATCACTCAACATTGAAAAGAACAGAAAATCAACAGAGATGAGAAATGGGGTGCTGGCCTCTGAATATTAATGCTGTGATTCTGTATCTCTCCAATTAAGAAAACCACAATGAGGAATAGAATAAAAATTAACAAGCAGATTGTTATTTCTTCTCAGTTGGAGCCTTTTTTTTTCCTCTTAGAGGGCAATCATTGCTACTTCCTATAAAAGATCCTTCTGTTAGAAAAAAAAAGGGAATTGATTTTCCTTTTATTCCCTATGAAATATAAAGGCATGCAGAAAAAAGCACAATTAAGATGAATGCAATCCCTGAATTATTTTATAGTAATAATAACAACCTAAAATTGTTATTAATTGAATGCAAAGTATGTTGAAATATGTTTTCATGTTAGTTTTAGCATCTTAAAATTAGCTAACAATCCATGAAATCAGACCATAGAAATTTATTATGGAGACAAATTATAGTTACTCATTGTCTCTACTAAATGCAGGATCATACGTCTGTGAATTTCCTTCTCATAATCAAGAGAAATTGTCTTCATAGCATTATATAAAAGAACATGGCTAAATCTCAAGTCTATTCTTGCTAACTTGATAATTTAAACCTAAAGTTTTTCATTCTCTTCTCTTTTTAGTCATTATTTAATGAAAATAACCTCAGAGAGACATCTTATCATCAATCCTTAATTGCTTTGAAATTTATAGGGATACATGTAGACCATCTAGCTCCAAAGAATTAATAAATTTCTGGGAATAGGATAATTACTAATGGTATATATTTTCTTTAAAACCTGTAATGTATTGAAAAATACACATGTAAGGCAAATATTTATTAAAATACAAACAATAGTTAATACATTTCAGATCAAATTATCATACCATGTTTAGAAATTATATGTGTCAAAAGTTGCGGTTTAACTGCACAGTTTATTCATTTCCTATCAGAATCAACTGGGAATTTTTGTAAACATTTAGACTTGTAATCTCTGCCTGGAGATTGTGAATCACTGCAATTGGTAGGAATCATCATTTTTATTTTTAGGAAGAATTTCATAGATCACTTCCATTCTAGATAGCATAGAGTATTTTTTTCTCTGTTTCTCCCTATTTCATATAACTATAAGCCCTGAAAATGGTGTAAACAACAATTGAGGTACCCTGAAATGTGGTAAGAACTGGTTTGAGACCCTGGCACTAGAGGAATAGTACAATAGTAGTATCTTGTATCCACTCCACCCAATAGAGAATGGCCACTCAGACCCAGCATTTCCTGATTTCCAACCAAACAACAGGAGAAACTTTAGGTACATTTATTCCCACCATGGATTGAATGTAAATCACTCACTCTGATAACATTAGATGAACCTTATACCAAGTAAGGCAGATAGACTGGAAGCCTTGCCAAAATAAGCACTCCATTTTCTGCCAGGCCTGGGATCCCTTTTCCAGCAAAAGAACTGAGATGGCTAGGCAGAACTACCAGGAGTAGTAGTAGAACAACCAAGACTACTAGAGCAAATGGCCTGGTGCAGGATGCCTCTATATACTCATGGGTCTAAGGCTTTCTGCCTATCCTCAAATAAATAAAGATAAACAGGAAGAACTTGAAAAAAAAAGAAACACAATCATAGCAAACAGAGTGATTGGGTGGAATTGATAAAATGGCATAACCATCACAAGTGGCCCAGTCTTGGAAGACTCTTGGTCCATTGGCTGAAAATTTCCTGCCCATTTGGAGACACTGGGGCAGGCAGGGTCACTGGTAGGGGGCTCCTGCCATACTCCTGCCACACTCCTTCTTCACCAACTCATCCAGCCTTAGGTCACCTCTTATTTTTCAGGATGCACTCTGCTGTCACCTATCATACTATGAATCAAGAAGGTCACAACCTGAATGGAATAAAAGTCAATTGATTGAGAGACTAAAGTGAACCAGATATTTGAATTATATGACAAATATTTTAAAGCAACTGTTACAAATATTCTTCAACTAGTGAATACAAATTTCATTTAAACAAAGAAAATCTCAGCAAAGAAATAGAATTTGTAGACAAATAAACTATAGACCTGAAGAATATAATAATAAAACATAAAGGAAAATAAATTTGTCTGGACAGGTTAAATAATAAAGTGGAGACTACAAAGGACAGAATCAGTGAGCTCAAGGACAGAATATAAAATTAACCCAATCTGGAAAACAGCGAAAATAAGGTGAAAAAAATAATGAACAGCATTCTGGTTTCTAGTTTCAATTGTATGGAGTTTGGAAGTTGCCACTCTGTCTAATAAGTAAAAAGCGGAACAGACTAAAAAAATCAACAAATTCTTCTTAGTTACATAGCATAGGTGAGGACACAAGGCAAATTCTGTCCCCTAGACTGAAGATAGATAGGTAAAAACAAGAAATAATGGATTACTAGAGCAGAGAACCACAAATAGAAATAGCCCTGAGAACCAGTGCCACTGTAGGAAACCTGAACTATAACTGACAACGTGCTGGAGGATCAATGTGAAAAACATAGATTAAAAACTCCAGAAGGACCCAGTCCTTATGGGGGTGGGTTGGCAGGGCACAATATTGTGAGATTTACCTCTGTGAGCTTGATCAGTTTACCACAGTAAATATCAGAGGGAAATGCTTCTTGGGAGGGGAGGAGAAAAGAAAAATCTTGAAATGACCAGAGCACACTTTACTGACAACACTTTATAAAACTTGCATGCACATAAATTTGCCAGAATATCACATAATAGTAAAATCAGTGTTTTGAATCTTAATCTCAATTTTAGTCTCCATGTTTTTTCTACCCATTACAGGATAACCTTGGTAAAACTTCAATCTTGCTAATTTCTGTGTTGTTATTTACTACAGGGAATTTTTACTATTAAAATTGTTATTTACTATCTACTGCTATGAATGCATACATGTCAGAGGGGATGTAGCTCCCAGGGGAAGGGTGTTCCTGACCTGAGACAAATCCCCTATGAAACTGGTGAAACCAAAATGAGTCAATGGAAAGAGTAGTTTGGGAGAAAGACTTTTTATTACTCACAGCTTGCTTGAATTAGTTAGCTAGGCCTGGCCCCATCCATCTCCTCTGGCTGCAGCCCTTGCTCTGTCCCCATGGCATGCTCTCTACTTCCCACCCACGTCTTCTGGGAGGAGCTCATTTGGCAGGTCCTTGGTGACTGGCAGATGCCATACCAATTATGTACCAGGAATGGAGGGGAGGAGAGAATGGCTGTCATCTTTCCACCCCTTGCCTGGGAGACTGTGGGAAGCTGCAATGGTAAACACCTATTGATATGTACATGGAGTAAGGCCAGACAGGAGATGCTGGAAATTTTGCAGTATATACCACAAGATTACACATTCACATGCACACAGACATGAAGACTGTTTACTTCAGAGCTGGCATTATAAAGCAGTCAGGAAAGGATGTCCATTTTAATAAATTGTACTGTGACCATTAATGTTCCATATGAACCAATGAAACCAATGGAACCAAAACCTCTATGCCTTAAATTACAAAGACTTATTTCTTATTACATTACATATCCATTGGAAACAACGTGGCTCAAATGCCATTTTAAGACAGGCAATTTTAAATAAATATGACTGTATGTTCCAGTTATTTGTGAACAGAATGAAACTGTTAAAAAGAAAAATAAAACAGTATAAATAGATTAACAGAAAGAGTAGGACAATATTAGATGGTATGTTATGTATTCAGGAAGGCCATTTGAGGATGCACAGGCCCAAATCAAGGATTGCTTCCAGTGGAGCTTTGTTAACAGGAAATATTTCTCCATTTGTTATTTTTGGTGGTGATGATACCTTCCATAGAGTAGTACATACAGAAGGCAGGCAGAAAAATATATGGGGATATATGATGGCAGATAATAATGATATCAGAAAGAGGAAGCAAAACCTGCAAAGGCTGAAAGGTGCTTGTTTTGTTTGCGGATTATCAAGAAAGCCAGTGTGGCTAAAACTAAGTTAAGAAGATAAAGAATGGGTAGGAAAAGAGGTCATAAAAGAGTCAAGGACCAAATAATAGGGTTTTATAGATTGGCTTTTCCTCAAAAGATTAGAGTTTCACTTTCTTTCTAAATGTGATGGGAATTTATGAAAACTTTTGAAATTTTTGAAAAATTTCTCTGGTTCTTACCTAGAGAATAATTTCTACTTTCTCTCTGTGAGTAATTTTCATGCTAAATGGAACATTGGACTTTCTTACTGTCTAGGTCTTTCAGTCAAGCGAATTTTCATTTTAATGCCTCCAACCCCCTACCACTGGAGAAAAGTGTATAGAAAACAATATTGGTTCTGTGAAGAAAATGGCAGTATTTACAGTTGCTTGAATCAAATCTGTGAAACTCATTTCACACATTTACAAGCTTTCTAATTGGGTTGATTCACAAATTCCAGGAAAAATTGGTTATCCTTTGAATAGCACCTGGAATATAGAGAGGATAATAACCTGTTGAATGTGCCTACTTGTTAATGGCTAATTTGGTAAAGTCTAGTAATCTTGAAACAGCACCCATCTCTGATGATTTAAATTGAAGATGACATACCTAAATTTTAATTACAATCAAAGTTTAAAGCCAACGGACAGTAGGTAGAGTGGAATATCCCTGAGGTAATTAAAGACTGCTTTCCAATTTATTAAATTTAGCTAAGAAATTAGACAGCATTTTGTTGTCTTGTCTTTTCCATTACTCACAGCTCATGTTACAAGGACTGTTAAATTTCCATTAACTCCTGTAACACTCTGGCAATAAAAGAAAAGCAGGTATGCACAGATAGTTAAGGTTTGAGAACTTGGTTCTGGATTTTCCAAAAGGTGTCTGGGAGTTTAATTTATGCTCATTCACCTGAACTTATTATACTAGTATCATGAGTATACAGAAGCCACTTTCATCCAGTACTATGTTTTTAAGTAAATATTTTTTCATTATGCAAACATATTGAGTTCTTGTGAATATACTATATTTGTTATCTTTCTATAAATGTCACTAATATTTCTGCTGATCCTAGGTCTTAATACTGAATTTCTCAGGTCTTAATACTGAAAGTATGACTAAGCATAATTATTTCTGTATACTTCATCTACTGCATGATATTTTCATCTATTGTTATGGGTACTGGGGTTTTAAAAATTTAAGCTAGAAGCTTCCTTTTTAAAATGTGAAGTGACTATTATGAAAAGATTCACCTGTTAAGTTTTAAATAACTTGAAATATATTTACTCCAATTTATGAATTTTCCTGAATAATATATTTTATAATCTGTGGGTAAACTAGCTGAAGCAAAAATGCACTGTTTTGATTTTAGGAAAAAAATGACAATCAAGAATCAACTTGCACATACTTTATCATTGATTTATTTACTATTGTGTTTAGAGCAGTTACTTACTGTATAATACCTACATATTTTGAATGAATTGAAATAGGTACAAGAGTTCAAAAACAAATTAAGACTTCTCCATAAATTTAATTTGATGCTTAATCCCAAGGAAAGAAAGAAGAAAGAAAAAGATTATTTTGTCTGCCTTTGTATAACAATTATTAAGGACAAGAAGTATCTGACATTAAAATTGAAAATATGTGCTAAATACATATAAAAGTGCTTTGATTTGTGAAGAAACTTTCCCCCAAATAACCCAAACATTTATTTTACAAAATTCACTTTAGCAAAGATTAACTGGGTGTGTTTGCATTGTACTAGTTGCCACATGAAATACAAAAATAGTGAAATAGTATTTTTGCCCTCACAAAGTTTAGAATAAAATTGGGGAGAAATTATGTATACATGTGAAATAGTTACCAAACCAAGGTAGTATTAGATTAAATATCAGATGATAGAGGATGTAAGGATTGATAGCAAAATGAGGGTGAAATGAGATCACTTATAATAAAGAAGTCCAGCAATTGCATGGAAGTGGTAAGGGAGAGAGAGACCTTTTATTCTCTCTGTTTAAAGCCATCATCACAGTAGAAAGAAAGATGACTGGCTTTCAAATCATAGTTTCCCCACCTTCAATGTGGGTGACATTCAACTTTCTGCAACTCAGTTACATCACATTAAAATCAAGGATGGGAACCCCTATACAGCAGGGTCATGAAAAAAAAATAATGTAGGTAAATGAGCTGCAATGTCATAGGAAGTAAATAGATACTCTGGGAACAACTATTCTCCTGAGAAGTTCAAAAATATATTTAACTTGCATGCCTATCTCTTTCTTTATAAAAGACACTTCAGCAAAAGTAAAACTTTTATCATTCATCCATTTTCCTATCTTGGGACACAAAATAAACATTTTTGTATTAGGGGGTCAACTGTTGTGGGAAAGGCAGACTCAAGAGTAGTAGGATTTAAATGGATACACATGAATTGAAGGGAGGTAAGTACCAGAGGTGTAGACTGAATGGCAACTTTCTGGAAAGATTCCAGTGTATCAGTTAAAGTACTTCAAGAACTTTGCTGTTCCAAGTATTTAGCAGTCATCCAGGAGGTTTTGACTTGTGATATTGCACATGTCTTAATACAAAAATGAGCCACTCAAAACAAGAATATAAAAACAGCTGAGCCAGTGTATATCAGGAAAACCTGTTACCATGCTGTTGAGTGTCTAGTTAGTTGATTGATTTTCAATAGCTGCAACTCAGTTGCTGAGAAGGAATAGCCAATAAAAAATAAAGCCTCAATTGTATCAAAGCTGTTTGTTAGCTATAATAATACACAGGCAAAGGTTTTGCACTGAAAATAAATTTCAGATACAGTTGCTTAAAGCCAGGCTTCAAGGATAATTCTGGATCTTTAGGGAAAGATACAGAATAGAACCAAATTCAGACTTAAAGCAAATATTATTTGATGTTTGAATATCACTATTGATACAATGGTTTTTCAAGGTTCAAAGGTGGGGCTTCATTAGTAATTGTAACAGGACCATGGACAGACAATAGTACCATTTCCTTAAACCAGTATGTATGGAACTTCTACCAAAATCCTGCTTGATCAGGTCCCAGACCTAGGATGTAGTTGAGTTTGCTCCCTGTGGAATAAGGCCACAAGGACTGTCCCAATACTCAGAGACTGATTATTAGGAACAGACAAATGATAGACTAGTTTACAGGATTATGAGATTTCATTTAACTTCTACAAATGTACAGGTACTTTAAAAAAAGATAGCGATTTTATTTCAACAAAACAAATTTTAGCTTTGTATTAGAACTGAGGGTCACAGTTTGTAATGGAGCTCAGATTAAAATGTATTTCTGTGCTTTGTCCTGTGTAAAAATATGCTTGTCTATACCAAAGCAAGCATAAAAGGCATGCTGCAAAACCTGATTTTGTTTTTTGCTGATAGCAGAGAAGGATCACTTTAACAGGTAAGAAATACTTTTTTTATTTTCAACTTTGAAAGTCAGATGTCACCATACTGTGAGAAATGGCCTTTATGAAGTTTTTGATATAAAATCCTGCAGAACTCCAATAGTTAGCATGTTAAACTCATTTGGGAATCAAATTATAGGTTTTACCAGACAGGGGCCAAAAAACATAAGTAAACCATTTAAAAATGCAGGAATGTGACAGATTCAAGATGGTGGCATGAGAGGTGAGACAGAAAACTCCTCCCAAAACCATAGATAGTGCGAAAATATAGTTAATACAGCTAACCCTAAAAAAGCAATAGGAAAGAAGGCTGAATCAGACTGCATACAGACCTCACCAACAGAGCAGACCTCAGGAAACAGGGTAACATACCAAAGCCTTGATATGGCGGGACCCAAGCCCTTCCTCCACCCCAGCTCACTGGCAGGAGGAAGAGAAACGGAGCAGGGAGGTAGTGGAAGCCTGGGACTGCTGACACCTAGCCCTGGGGTTCTGCTTTGTGAGCAGAAACCTACATTATGTGGTGCTCTGGAGGATGGGGAGCTGGGACACATGGAGTGCTTGAGAGACAGATCTGGCCATTTGTGGAGGAGGAGATCCACACGGGCCACTCTGGGACGATGGAAAGGCAGGTGGTCTGAGAGGCTTCCTAGCAGTGAGAGGGCTGCTGAAGGGGCAGGGTTTGCATGGAGCTTCCTGTGCAGGAGAAGGGATAGGGGGACAAGGTTGTCAGGGTGCACTCCACCCAGCAGATTGGGAACTTTGAGGAGCTTCAGGCACTCCATCCCCCTGACTGGCTACTCAGCTACGAGATCCACCACAGTGATATGCAGCCTGCTGAACCTACCTCCTGGCCTGATAGCATTGGCTCACAAACTGGCAGTCACTGTGCTGATGTCAGGTCAGTGAGAGGGAGGCCCCGCCTACAACAGCTAGAGATGCAAAGCACAGAGGCTTACACCTGTGTGCTCGGCCCACTGGCTCTGATACTGGAGACAGGCATGGCAGATGGAAATCAGGAAACAGCTCCTTCCTCCCCACAGGCACCAGCTCCACTCCCCTACAACTCCCAACCTCACTCTAGGGGCTGAGCAGCTACAGCGACTGGAGCTTCTGGGCACTACTGGGCACTGCACAGAAATATGAAACATCAGAAGAACATAGTTCAGACCAAAATCTTGCAAACCCCAGAAAAATGGCAAAAGAACTCACCAATCTTGCTGAAAGAGAGTTCAAAATAAAAATCATAAACATGCTTATGGGGGTACAGAAAAATATTCAGGAACTCAGGAATGAATTTAAGATGGAGGTTCAATTATTAAGAAATTCCCTATCTGAAATGAAACACACAATGGAGGGATTTAAAAGGAGATTAGATATAGAAGAGACAGTAAATGGAATAGAAATACAAAGAAGCTGAGACACAGAGAGAAAAATGAATATCTAAGAATGTAAGAATATTGAGAGAACTGTGTAACCAATCCAAACAGAACAATATTCACATTATAGGGGTATCAGAAGAAGAAGAGAGAGAAAAAGGGATAGAAAGTGTGATTGAGGAGGTAATTGAAAACTTCCCCAATCTGGGGAAGGAGATAGTCTCTCAGGCTCTGGAGGTTCACAGATTTCCCAACACAAGGAACCCAAGGAAGACAACACCAATACATATAATAATTAAAGTGGGAAAGATCAAGGATAAAGACAGAATTTTAAAAGCAGCTATAGAGAGAAAAAAGATCACATACAAAGGAAAACCCATCAGGCTATCATCAGATTTCTCAACAGAAACCTTACAGGCCAGAAAGGAGTGGCATGATATATTTAATGCAATGAAGCAGACAGGCCTCGAACCAAGAATACTCTACCAGGCAAGGTTATCATTTAAATTTGAAGGAGGGATTAAACAATTTTGAGATAAGCAACAGCTGAGAGAATTCACCACCACAAACCACCTTCACAATGCATTTTGGAGGGACTCCTATAGATGGAAGTATTCCTAAGGCTAAATAGATGTTACCCAAGGGATAGAAAAAGAGTACAGAATATGATTCATGACATACAAAGAATGGAGGAGGAAGCTAGAAGAGGAAAAAAAAAAGAATCTTTAGGGTGTGTTTGTAATAGCATATGTAGCAAGTCAAATCAGACTGTTAGATAGTAAGGGAATTACCCTTGAACCTTTGGTGACCATGAATCTAAAGCCTGCAATGTCAATAAGTACATACCTATCGATAATCACCCTAAATGTAAATGGTCTAAATGCACCAATCAAAAGACATAGTCACTGAAAGGATAAAAAAAACAAGACCCATCTATATACTACCTACAAGAGACTCCCTTTAAACCCAAAGACATACTCAGACTGAAAGTAAAGGTATGGAAAAAGATATATCATGCAACTAATAGAGAGAGAAAAGCAGGAGCTGCAGTACTTGTATCAGACAAAATAGACTTCAAAACAAAGAAAGTCACAAGAGACAAAGAAGGACATTACATAATGATAATGGGTCACTCCAAGAAGAGAATATAACTATCATAAATATCTATAAACCCAACACAGGATCACCTACATATGTGAAACAAATACTAACAGAATTAAAGGGGGAAATAGAATGCAATGCATTTATTTTAGGAGACTTCAACACACCACTCACTCCAAAGAACAGATTAACCAGACAGAAATTAAGTAAAGAGACAGAAGCACTGAACAATGTATTAGAACAGATGGACCTAACGGATATCAACAGAACACTCTATCCAAAAGCAACAGGATACACATTCTTCACAATTGCACATGGAACATTTTCAAAAATAGATCATATACTAGGCCACAAAAAGAACCTCATTAAATTAAAAAAGATTGAAAATTGTACCAATCAACTTCTCAGATCACAAAGGTATGAAAGTAGAAATAAATTACACAAAGAAAATGAAAAAGCCCACAAACACGTGGAGGCTTAATAACATGCTACTAAGTAATGAGTGGAACAACCAAATAAAAAGAGATCAAGCATTATATGGAGACAAATGACAACAATAATTCAACAATGCAAAATCTGTGGGATGCATAAAGGCTGTGCTAAGCGGGAAATATGTTGCAATACAGGCCTACCTCAGGAAAGAAGAATAATCCAAAATGAACAGTCTAAACTCAAATTAATGACACTAATAAAGGAAGAACAAGTAAGGCCCAAAGTCAGTAGAAGGAGTGGCATACTAAAGATTAAAGCAGAAATAAATAAAATTGACAAGAAAAAAACAGTAGAAAAAAAATCAATTAAAGCAGGAGATGGTTCTTTGAGAAAATAAACAAAATAGATAAACTCCTAGCCAGACTTATCAAGAAAAAAAGAGAGTCTACACACATAAACAGAGTCAGAAATGAAAAAAGAAAAATCACTATGGACATCACAGAAATACAAAGAATTATGAGAGAATACTATGAAAAATTGTATGGTAAACTGGATAACTGAGAAACAATGGACAACTTTCTAGAACCTTCCAAGGCTGACCCAGGAAGAAACAGAAAATCTGAATAGACCAATTACCAGCAAAGAAATTGAACTAGCAATAAAAAAACTACCTAAGAACAAAACCCCTGGATCAGATGGTTTCATTCCTGAATTTTATCAAACATTTACTGAAGACCTAGTACCCATACTTCTTAAAGTTTTATAAAAAGTAGAATTGGAGGGAGTACTCCCAAACTCATTCTACCAGGCCAAAATCACTCTAACACCAAAACTAGGGAAAGACACCACAAAAAAAGAAAATTACAGACCAATATCCCTAATGAACATACATACAAAAATAGTCAAAATATTAGCAAACAAAATTCAAAAATACATGAATAAGATCATTCATCATGATCAAGTGGCATTCATCCAAGGGTGGAAGGATAGTACAACATTCAAAAATCCATCAACATCATCCACTACATCAACAAAAATAAGGACAAAAATCACATCATCATCTCCATAGATTCTGAAAAAGCATTCAACAAAATTCAACATCCATTCATGGTAAAAACTCTCAACAAAATGGGTATAGAGGGCAAGTACCTCAACATAATAAAGGCCACATATGAAAAACCCACAGCTGACAAAATGCTTAACAGCAAGAAGCTGAAAGCTTTTCCTTTAAGATCAAGAACAAGGCAAGGACGCCATTCTCCCCACTTTTATTCAACATAGTTCTAGTGGTCCTAGTCATGGCAATCAGACAACACGAAGAAATAAAGGCATCCACATTGTCAAACTTCCCCTGTTTACAGATGACGTGATATTGTACAAAAAAACCCTAAAGAATCCACTCCAAAACTACTAGATCTAATATCTGAATTCAGTAAAGTTGCAGGATACAAAATTACTACACAGAAATCTCTTGCATTCCTATACACTAATGATGAACTAGCAGAAAGAGAAATCAGGAAAACAATTCCATTCATAATTGCATCAAAAAAATAAAATACCTAGGAATAAACCTAACCAAGGAAGTGAAAGACTTATACTCTGAAAACTACAAGGCACTCATGAGAGTAATTAAAGAAGAAACCCATAAATGGAAGCACATCACGTGCTCATGGATAGGAACAATTAATATTGTCAAAATGGCCATCCTGCCTAAAGCAATCTATAGATACAATGCAATCCCTATCAATATACCTACAGCCATCATCTACGAACTGAAACAAATGGTTCTAAAATTCATATGGAACCACAAAAGACCCTGAATAGCCAAAGCAATCCTGAGAAGGAAGAACAAAGTGGGGGGAATTACAGTCCCTGACTTCAAGCTCTACTACAAAGCCACAGTAATTAGGACAATTTGGTACTGGAACAAGAACATATCCATAGTCCAGTGGAACAGATTAAAGAGCCCAGATATATACCCAAGCATATATGGTCAATTAATATATGTAAAGGAGCCATGTATATACAATGGGGAAATGACAGCCTCTTCAACAGCTGGTGTTGGCATGACTGGACAGCTACATGTAAGAGAATGAAACTGGATTATTGTCTAACCCCATATACAAATGTAAACTCAAAATTGATCAAAGGCCTGAATGTAAACATAAAAGTCTTAGAAACAAACATAGACAAAAATCTCTTGGACATAAACATGAGCAACTTCTTCATGAACATATTTCCTGGTCAAGAGAAACAAAAGCAAAAATGAACAAGTGGGATTACCTCAAACTAAAAAACTTCTGTACAGCAAAGGACACTATCAGTAGAACAAAAACACATCCTACAGTATGGGAGAATATATTCATAAATGACATATCTGATAAAGGGTTGAAATCCAAATTATATAAAGAGCTCGTGCACCTCAACAAACAAAAAGCAAATAAGCCAATTAGAAAATGGGCAGAGGAGCTGAACAGACAGTTCTCCAAAGAAGAAATTCATATGGCCAACAGGCAAATAAAAAGATTAAAAAGATGCTCCACATCGCTAATCATCAGAGAAATGCAAATTAAAACCACAATGAGATATCACCTCACACCAGTTAGGATGGCCACCATCCAAAAGACAAACAACAACAAATGTTGGCGAGGATGTGGAGAAAGGGGAACCCTCCTACACTGCTGATGGAAATGTAAATTAGTTCAACCATTGTGGAAAGCAGTATGGAGGTTCCTCAAAAAACTAAAAATAGAAATACCATTTGATCCAGAAATTCCACTCCTAAGAATTTGCCCTAAGAATGCAGCAGCCCAGTTTGAAAAAGACATATGCACCCCTGTGTTTATCACAGCACTATTTACAATAGCCAAGAAATGGAAGCAACCTAAGTGTTCATCAGTAGATGAATGGATAAAGAAGATGTGGTACATATACACAATCAAATATTATTTGGCCATAAGAAGAAAACAAATCCTATCAGCAACAGCATAGATCATGCTAGAGGGTATTATGCTCAGTGAAATAAACCAGGCAGAGAAAGACAAGTATCAAATTATTTCACTCATCTGAGGACTATAAGAACAAAGGAAAAACTGAAGGAACAAAACAGCAGCAGACTCACAGAACACAAGAATGGACTAACAGTTGCCAAAGGGAAAGGGACTGGGGATGAGTGGGAAGGGAGGGATAAGGGAGAAAAAGGGGTATTATGATTAGCACACATAATGTAGGGGGGGCACGGGGAAGGCAGTGTAACACAGAGAAGAGAAGTAGTGATTCTATAGCATCTTACTCCGCTTGAAGGACAGTGACTATAATGGGGTATGTGGTAGGGACTTGATAATAAGGGGAGTCTAGTAACCATAATGTTGCCAATGTAACTGTACATTAGTAACAATGAAAAAAAGTTAAAAAATAAAAAAAAATATGCAGGAATGTGAAATAAGCAGGGAGAATGAAGAGAGTAAGAATGATTTTTATTTATTTGATTATTTTTATGTTGGGCTTGGGCTTGTTAATGTTCTTGCAAATTCATAATATTTTGAAGTGATATTTATATGAATGCTTCTTTAGACCTGATATGATTTAAATTGGTTAAAATTACCTGAAATTTGTGCCAATACGGCAAGTATTTATTCAGGTATGAAAGGAAGGGAAAAATAGGCAGATTAGTATATTCTTGAATATTCCATGTTAAGTTGAATATTTTTAATCTTTTCTCAAAACGCACAAAATATACCAAAGAGTAATAAGGTTAATTTATTTATCCAGATGACAGACTTAAGGACAGGTGAAAATAAAGCCAGAAAATATTAATCATTCAATGTCATGTTAGTAAAACAGCACAAATTGTTAAATTGTGTCTCTTACTTTTAAACAACAATGCTGATACCATCAATGATGTATGCATGACTATATTAATTCTCTTTATTTTAGGCTTTGCAAAGGAATAGCTTTCAATCAAGCTATCTATTTGAATTTGTTGAAACAAATATAAAACTGAACAAATACTATATGATTTATTTGACTGTTTTTAAATTTTGCCTTAGATTGAAAACTTGGTTAAAAAGTAGAAAAGCAGTGATAATATAATGTTCTAATAGCAAATGCATATCCCTGTGTTTGTTTCAGTTTTTTAATGACTTCAAAGTATCACTGGTGTAAAAATAAGAAATGTGTTATTTATTTTTATTGTACAAAGTAATTCACGGTTATTGCAAAAGGTCAAAAATGTAAAATTAAAAAGAGGGAAGAAACAAAAGAGGAAGGCAGAAGGAAGGAACAGAAAAAGATTGGAGGGAAGATAGGACGAAGGGAGAAATAAAAAATGGAAGAAAGAAGAAAACAAAAGGAGGTAGGGAGAAAAGGAAGAGAAGATGGTGAAAGAGATGGAGAAAGAAATACCCTCACAATTGGAGCACATATGAAAAAACTGTTAAGAGCTAGCTATATGTATCAGACTTCATGCACATAGCATGAGGTGGGATTTGAGCTTGATTTTATCCATATGGTTACCTTGTTAATCCAGCAGTATATATAAAAAAGCTTTTCATTTTCACATTGAATTGTTTTGAGGTCTTTGTCAAATGTCAATTGACTTCTTAACTGTCATACTATCTCTGGACCCTCTGTTGCGTTCTATTGATTATATTTTTTCCAACTAAATCAAGAACACATTCTCTTGACTAATGTAGAGTTAGAGTAAATTATACAATTAGGTAATCTAAGACCTTTTGTATTTGTTCTTCTGCAAGGTTTTTTTGGCTAGTCTCTCTTTGTATTTCCATATCAGTTTTAAGAGAAGCATGTCATTTTCTATATATATTAAAAGAAAAAAAACCCACAATGGATTTTTGTTTGGGATTTTGTTGACTCTAAAGATCAATATGGGGATAATGGAGTTTTCAACCAATGTCAATTTTTTTTTGTTTAAAATTAAAGGATATAATCCTGTTAGTTTTATTTATTCATATAGCAAACATTGTATATGCATTGTATCAACCAATGTCAATTTTTCCAGTCTGTATCTCTTTAATTATTTATATCTTATTTCTCTCAACATTTTATACATTTCAATGTAGATTTATGGCATGTCTTTTAAATTTAGTTCTGACTTCTTATCCATTGTAAATGAATCTCTATTGTAGTTTTGCAATTGTTCATTGCTACTATATATAGAAATACATCTTAATTTTTGTATTGAACTCAATACAACCAATTTGCAAGTATACTTTATAGTGTCCTTTCTTTTTCTCTTATAGATTTGTTAGATTTTCAGCTTTATGTGCTCATAAAACTCTCTGCATCTTTACATTTAAACTGTGTATCTTGTATAAGGCACATGGTTGGGCCTTCTTTCATAGACAATTTGGCAATATCTGCCTTATAATTGGAATATTTAGTTTATATGATTATTTATGCCATTTGATTATTTGCTTTCTGTTTGACTCATCTGTTTTATTGTATTTTCTTTTTCCTTTCTGCTTTCTTTTAAATTAAATGAGAATTTTGAGTGTTACATTTTATCTCTTCTATTCCTCTTTGTTTCATTTTTGCTTATTGGTTCTGCATTACCTTAAGAATTCCTAACTTATCACAATCTGCATTGAATTAATATCGCTTCACATCTAATAAAAAGAACATAATGCTATGTTCCATTTACCACCTTTCATCCCTCTCATGATTTTCATCAAATATTTTACACTTGTATTTGTTATAAACATCATTATTTTTGCTTTATGTAGTTGTGCTATCATTGAGTGTCACTAGACTGTCAAATCAAGGATAGTCGATCCTTGTCTTACCGAAAAGCTTTGCTGTACATCTCACATGGCCCCTACATCCTTTTTCCTCATGTTGGACATATGCTGTCTGGCCCAAATTACGTATTAAGTTCCAAAGTTTAGTTTTAGCAAGGAGACTTAATTTATGAAATTTTCAATCTTATAACTCAGAGACCTGTATATTTTATGCAACATCCTCTCATAATAAATCTCTTCCTCCTTTTCTCTGTCCTTTTCCTTCCTTCCTCCTTCTGCCTTTTCTTAACAGAAGCAATCCTTAGCTAGGGACATCTTCCTAAGGTCATCTGATAAGTAAGGAATTTTCTAATA
Source organism: Manis javanica (assembly GCF_040802235.1). Classification (NCBI taxonomy): domain Eukaryota; kingdom Metazoa; phylum Chordata; class Mammalia; order Pholidota; family Manidae; genus Manis; species Manis javanica. Next base: position 173,240,274 of record NC_133156.1, on the reverse strand, counting down.
GCATTAAGTCTATTTATCCAGCAGGCCAGTTAACATGAAAATTATGCTAATTCACCTGATTTCTATTATTTGCCCCTGGATGTATCCCCAAATTAAAGTGAATAAATGGATCGCAGACCAGTTCAATTTATTCCACAAGAGTCCTTTGTTTTCTACAGAAATTAAGAGGAACGGGTATCTTGTACTTGCCTACATTTTAGCTATTAATTGTATTCTCTATAGATCTTATTTTTAATTTAGTATCATTTACCTTTCAAATATAGTATATTTTTTTGCATCTTTCCTAGAAAAAGAATTGTCATTAATAGAACCATACATCTTTATTTTTGGAAATTATTTTACTTGCCTTTATATTTAAAGAATGACTTTGCTGGAAGTGGATTTCTAGATTGACATGCTAGTTTGTTTTTTTCTGTCAGCTCCTTATAGATTTCTTTCCATCATACTCTGCACCTTATCTGTTTCACTAAGAAGACAGCTGTCAAATATACTGTTGTTTCACAGAAAGCATTATCCTGTGTGTTTCCTGGTCACATTAAAGATTTATCTTTATTATTATTTATCAGAAACTTCTCTTTGATGTGCTTAAGCATGGGTTCTCTCTCACTCTGTATCTCTTTCTTATTCTTGTTCTTGCTCTCACTCATAAAAGTCTGATTTTTTTTCTTTACCTGCTTAGGGATTATTGATATTCTTCAATCTGTAAATTAAGAGTTTTCTTCATCTTTGAAAACTATTGGCCATGATCCTTCATATTTCTTGCTACATTATTGTCTTGCCAGTGGGTTTCAGCCCTGAAAAGGTTCATTATGGATTCAATGAGACCAAAAAAACAGTGGGATGTTCTGGGGTGAAAGAGTTTATACCCAACTTTATTTCCACAGTGTCAGGTCAATCACTAGAATCCATCCACTCAGAGTGAGTCTGCATGCGGTAAACTGGTCTCTGCTTCTGGGCCTCTCTGCCCTTGGGCACTGCCAGTATTCCAGGGTCTGCTCTTCTGCAGCCCTGCAGCTGTGTTGCCCAGAGCACTGAGTGGAGCTCTTTATATAGAGTCATAACAACATATTGCCCACACATGTGTAGTGAGCAAGACAACCAGGGCCAGGTGAGAATACTCGCCATAAGAACCTTTACTTTCTCCACAATTATAAATCTCTTTTCTATTTCTATGATAACATGAATTTTAGGACTTATGGTATTAACCCAAAGTCACTTAGACTATTTTTTTTTTCTCTAAAATATTTGTCTCTGCTTCACTTTCAATGTTTACTGACTGTAGGGTGAATGGAAGTTACCAGTGCCTGGATCCTCACCTGACCCTAATCTACTTGCCCAGTGCACACATGCAATGATGTAATTGACCTCCTGCACAGGTGCATGCTTACACACCTGTTGGCAATGCACCATTATTGTCAGTGTTACTATATAAAGGGCTCCACTGTGCTCTGCCCGGAGGTGAAGGCTGAGGTGAACTGTGGATTGCAGACTTGCCAGATACAGGTGTGATTCTAGAACTCGATCTGCCACTGTGAGAATAAAGCTTATTATAAATCCTTTAACCCACAATATTCCACTGTTGCTGTTCAGTCATACTGAATCGAGAGTGAACTTGCCTGGGGCTGGAAACTTCTGGTGAGACACTGACCTGTATTCCATCTCACTGTTTTTTTATTCTGTAATGACCAAATCTGCTGTTAGGCCCTCTTAATGCTTGTTTTAAATTTAATACATTTTATTTCTAGTTATTAAATTTCTAATTATTTTTATTTTTAGGATTTTCACTTCTTTCCTTAACCATCATATCCCTTCACTTAGTGAACCCATTTTTTTTCCTATCAATTCTATAATGTCTTTAAATAGTTATTTTAAAGCCTTTCTCTGTCAATCATAATGCCTAGGTCACTTGTTAGTCTAATTCTATTTACATGGTTTTCTTTATAAAAATGGGTCAAAACTTCCAGCTTCTCTTCATGTCCTATAAATATTTTATTTAAAGTATAAGAGATCAGTGAGAACTAATGTAAAATGTTTGTTTTACTTAGCTTAGTTGACATCATTTTCTTTTGTCTGGTGTTTACAGTGAGAGAATCATTTAGATTCTTTCTAGAATTAAGTTATTCTGAAGCTGGGCCACACTTTATTAGATTATTCAATTAACCTGAGGCTGGATCAACTTTATTAGATTAAATTTGCCTGTAGTTAATTCAACCCTCAATCGCTCTAGCTGATGCCTTTGTGACAGTATCTGAGATTTTAATGCATTGGATGCATTTTCAGATACTTTTGAATTTTCTCTCTATAAATAGTTTTTCCTCCTTGATTCCGGTTTTGGAAAAATCTGAGGCAGGAGACACAGGGTGATTTGCTGTTCCCCACAATCTGTTTTTGCCTTAAGGCTCTTGCGGACCCCAGACTGTCAGACCAGCTTACACTTTGTCAGAGGTGATTTGTTCTCATTTTGTAAGTGACCTCCCCCTACAGCAGGCCTCCAGAACCCAGAGGAGCAACCTGTTCTCAGCTATAGCTGTTGTCAATAGTCCGTACTCAAATATCAGGGGCAAAAATCTCTATAGTATTAAATTCATTTAAAATTTCTTTTCACCCAGTGCTTTTAGATAGTCCTATTTAAAAAGTGTGAATTTTATTTTGTCTCAGTTTTTCTTACTGTCATGGGAACTAAAGTCTTTTTCATTGTTCTGTATTTTACCTGGAAACAAAAATCTCCCTTAATATTTTCTTAGGTGTTACATATATCATGCCAAATCCAGCTTCCAATAATTACATGAAGAACCTTAAAAAGGTCCCAACTTTGGTTCACCCTTGAGATGACTGCACCCTTATTCTGAGGCAGAAGATGAGGGATTCCCAATTAAGCTGAGCCCAAACTCCTAATGCCCAGAAAGTGTAAGATAAATGGTGTTTCAAGCTGCAAATATTTGGGGACATTTGCTTTGTAACATTAGATAACTAGTACTGACTGTATTGGTTCTAACTAATGAAGATGTAGTTTGAACTAGCTTACACAGATAGTCATGTTTATTGATTCATAGAATTCAAAAAAGAGTTGAAACACAAATGTTTTAAGGGCTTGTGAGCAGCTTAATCTGAGATGATCCCAGGCCTCTTGGATGTTTGGTTAATTTTTTAAAGCAGTGCTCCTATCTCCTTCATCTTGCAAATACCGGTAATTCTCACACATTAGTGTTTTTCCAGAGAAAGTTTATAATTACTCTGATAAAATCTTCACTGTTAAATTTTCCACTTCTATTGAAAGGAATGAAGTAAATTTATGAGTGAACTTAGAGAGTGTTGATAGATTTAAAGTAACAAATATTCCTATCCATGAAAATGTAACATCTCAACTTCTACATCAAATGTTCTTATGGGGGTATATTTGTAGAAATGTACAAATGTTTTCAGAGGTCCTTTAGATTTGTAATTAACATCATTTCCATGTTAATAAGTGTTTGATTTTGTTTCTATATATACATAGATATATTGATATACACATATTTGATTTTTACTGATCAAAGGTGGAAACTCTATCTTTAGAAACTTTCTCCTGTATTTCAACAGTAGGTTAATGGATATTGATTAAAAATAGTCTCTTGTTCAAATACATTTGGGAATTTCTAAATAAAAGTTACATATTTAATAAATATATATATTAGATATATCAAAGCTTTTAATATACAAAAGTGCCCTGGAAATCCATAAACACTGGATGCAATTTAAAGTGTTTTTAAAACTTATTTGAGAAAAGAAGATTTAATTTTGTTTTACCTTCAGGGAGTTCAAGACTATCATTAAATCAAATATTTGCAGATTTAATTTTTCCTTTTCTTTTTCTAAGTCATAAAAGAGTTTTAAAATTCAAGATAGTGTGGTGCTCTATCAAATTCTTTTGTCACTGACAGAGATATTCAGAATACTTCTTAAAAATACTAAGAATAGTTACAGTGTACATTTCTTGTTACATAGAGAAGAACCATTATGCCCAGTCATTTTATCCTGTTGAGTAAAGTTGGAACTTCCACATAATCAAATTCTTGAATTCTATATAACTGAAAAGCAGGGAACTATAGGCCTTTTTAAATGGGAAGAAAGTACTGGACATGAATGAGTCTTTTTGTCCTCTTTGTCTCTTTTAGAGAAGTTCATTCACAACTACATAATCTGCTTCTATATGACTTAAGGTTACCTGGGCAAGCTTGTTCCCTAATGGTGGGTAGAGGTATAGAATGGGTATGGGAAGTAATGATAAATGGTCTGCAAGTTAGGAAGAATAATGTAATTCCAGCTCAACTCATATCACTTATTTCAGTACACAATACTAATATTGAAACTAATATTTTGTTCACAAGACTGAAGGGGAGAGTTGTGATTTCTTATCTTTAAATAAGCAAATGTTTAAATACCTTTATGTTCATATAACAATCCAATTTTGTTAGTCAATTAATTTTTTAATATAACATGGGTTTTATGTATTAATGTATTATTTGGAATTTTTATATTCAAATTCATGTGAGATTGGTCTGTATCAGAGATCAGCAAACTTTTTCTAAAAAGGGCCAAATAATAAATATTTCACAATAGGCAAATAATGAACTATCAATGTAACTTCCAACTGCTATTACAAATGAACTGGTGGAGCCACTTCTCAATAAAACTTGATTTCTTAAGAATAGACAATAAGCTGGAATGGAGTCACTGACAGCAGTTTGACAATCTTGGTCTATAGGTATTTTTTTTCATTTTTCTAAAATTTTATTTTATTTTATTTTATTTTTGCTATCACAAATCTACAATTACATGAAGAACACTATGTTCACGAGGGTCCTCCCCTCACCAAGTCCCTCACACACACCCCACTACAGTCACCGTCCATCAACGTAGCAAGATGCTGTATAATGACCACCTGTCTTCTCTGTGTTGTACAGCCCTCCCCGTAGGCCCCCACAACACTATACATGCTAATCATAATGCCCCCTTCCTTTTTCCCCACCCTAATCTCTCCCTTCCTGTCCATCATCCCCAGTCCTTTTCACTTTGGTAACTGTTAGTCACTTCTTGGGTTCTGTGAGTCTGCTGCTGTTTTGTTCCTTCAGTTTTTCTTTGTTCTTATACTCCACATATGAGTGAAATCATTTGGTACTTGTCTTTCTCTGCCTGGCTTATTTCACTGAGCACAATACCCTCTAGCTCCATCCATGTTGTTGCAAATGATAGGATTTGTTTTCTTCTTATGGCTGAATAATATTCCATCATATATATGTACCACATCTTCTTTATCCATTTATCTATTGATGGACACTTAGCTTGCTTCCATTTCTTGGCTATTGTAAATAGTGCTGCGATAAACATAAGGGTGCATCTGTCTTTTTTCAAACTTGAATGCTGCATCCTTAGGGTAAATTCCTACAAGTGGAATTCCTGGGTCAAATGGTAAGTCTATTTTGAGCATTTTGAGGAACCTCCATATTGCTTTCCACCATGGTTGAACTAATTTACATTCCCACCAGCAGTGTAGGAGTGTTCCCCTTTCTCCACAACCTCGCCAACATTTGTTGTTGTTTGTCTTTTGGATGGTAGCCATCCTTACTGGTATGAGATGATATCTCATTGTGGTTTTAATTTGCATTTCTCTGATGATTAGTGATGTGGAGCATCTTTTTATTTGCCTGTTGGCCATATGAATTTCTTCTTTGGAGAACTGTCTGTTCAGCTCCTCTGCCCATTTTCTAATTGGCTTATTTGCTTTTTGTTTGTTGAGGTGTGTGAGCTCTTTATATATTTTGGATGTCAACCCTTTATTGGATCTGTCATTTATGAATATATTATCCCATACTGTAGGATACCTTTTTGTTCTATTGATGGTGTCCTTTGCTGTGCAGAAGCTTTTCAGCTTGATATAGTCCCACTAGTTCATTTTTGCTTTTGTTTTCCTTGCCCACGAAGATATGTTCAAGAAGAGGTCACTCATGTTTATGTCTGAGAGATTTTTGCCTATGTTTTTTTCAAAGAGCTTTCTGGTTTCATGACTTACGTTCAAGTCTTTGATCCACTTTGAATTTATTTTTGTGTATGGGATTAGACAGTGATCCAGTTTCATTCTCTTACATGTAGATGTCCAATTTTTCCAGCACCATCTGTTGAAGAGACTGTAATTTCCCCATTGAATGTCCATGGCTCCTTTATCATATATTAAGTGACAATATATCTTTGGGTTAATGTTTGGAGTCTCTATACTGTTCCATTGGTCTGTGGCTCTGTTCTTGTGTGAGTACCAAATTGTCTTGATTACTGTAGCTTTGTAGTAGAGCTTGAAGTTGGGGAGTGAGATCCCCCCCCACTTTATTATTCCTTCCAGGATTGCTTTAGCTATTCAGGGTCTTTGGTGGTTCCATAGGAATTTTTGAACTATTTGTTCCAGTTCATCGAAGAATGCTGTTGGTAATTTGATAGGGATTGCATCAAATCTGTATATTGCTTTGGGCAGGGTGGCTATTTTGACAATATTAATCCTTCCTAGCCAGGAGCATGGGATGAGTTTCCATTTGTTAGTGTCCTCTTTAATTTCTCTTAAGAGTTTCTTACAGTTTCCAAGGTATAGGTCTTTCACTTCCTTGGTTAGGTTTATTCTTTTTGATGCAATTGTGAATGGAATTGTTTTCCTGATTTCTATTTCTACTAGTTCATTATTAGTGTATAGGAAAGCCACAGATTTCTGTGTGTTAATTTTGTATCCTGCAACTTTGCTGAATTCTGATATTAGTTCTAGTAGTTTTGGAGTGGAGTCTTTAGGGTTTTTTTTTATATATAATATCATGTCACCTGCAGATAGTTACAGTTTGACTTCTTTACCAATCTGGATTCCTTGCATTTCTTTGTTTTGTCTAATTGTCGTGGCTAGAACCTCCAGTACTATGTTGAATAACAGTGGGGAGAGTGGGCATTCCTGTCTTTTTCCCAACTTCAGAGGAAAAGCTTTCAGCTTCTCGCTATTCAGTATGATGTTGGCTGTGGGTTTATCATATATGGCCTTTATTATGTTGTGCTAAATGTTTTCCACAATGGTTGAACTAATATAGAGAAGTTCATTCACAACTACATACATAATCTGCTTCTACATGACTTAAGTTAACCTGGGCAAGCTTGTTCCCTAATGGTGGGTAGATGTGTAGAATGGGTATGGGACCTTTGGTAACCACAAACTTAAAGCAAGCAATGGCAATAAGTGCATATCTCAAGTGCACATGGAACATTCTTCAGAATAGACCACATACTAGGCCACAAAAAGAGCCCCAGTAAATTCCAAAAGATTGAAATCCTACCAACCAACTTTTCGGACCACAAAGGTATAAAACTGGAAATAAATTGTACAAAGAAAGCAAAAAGGCTCACAAAAACATGGAGGCTTAACAACATGCTCCTAAATAATCAATGGATCAACGACCAAATTAAAATGGAGGTACTTGCCCTCTATACTCATTTTGTTGAGAATGTTATCATGAATGGATGTTGAATTTTGTCAAATGCTTTTTCAGCATCAATGGAGATGATCATGTGATTTTTGTCCTTTTAGTTGATGTGGTGGATGATGTTGATGGATTTTTGAATGTTGTACCATCCTTGCATCACTGGGATGAATCCCACTTGGTCATGGTATATGATCCTTTTGATATATTTTTGAATTCGGTTTGCTAATATTTTATTGAGTATTTTTGCATCTATGTTCATCAGGAATATTGGTCTGTAATTTTTCTTTTTTGGTGGGGTCTGCCTGGTTTTGGTATTAGGGTGATGTTGGCTTTATAGAATGAGTTTGGGAGTATTCCCTCCTCTTCTATTTTTTGGAAAACTTTAAGGAGAATGGGTATTATGTCTTCTCTGTATGTCTGATAAAATTCCTAGGTAAATCCATCTGGCCTGGGGGTTTTGTTCTTTGGTAGTTTTTTGATTACTGCTTCATTTTCGTTGTTGGTAATTGGTCTGTTTAGATTTTCTGTTTCTTTCTCGATCAGTCTTGAAAGATTGTATTTTTCTAGGAAGTTGTCCATTTCTCCTAGGTTTTCCAGCTTGTTAGCATATAGGTTTTCATAGTATTCTCTGATAATTCTTTGTGTTTCTGTGGGGTCCATCATGATTTTTCTTTTCTCATTTCTCATTCTGTTGATGTGTGTTGACTCTCTTTTCCTCTTAATAAGTCTAGCTAGAGGCTTATCTATTTTGTTTATTTTCTCGAAGAACCATCTCTTGGTTTTATTGATTTTTGCTATTGTTTTATTCTTCTCAATTTTATTTATTTCTTCTCTGATCTTTATTATGTCCCTCCTTCTGCTGACCTTAGGCCTCTTTGTTCCTCTTTTTCCAATATCGATAATTGTGCCATTAGACCATTCATTTGAGATTGTTCTTCCTTCTTTAAATATTCCTGGATTGCTATATACTTTCTTCTTAAGACTGGTTTTGCTGTATCCCACAGTAGTTGGGGCTTTATTTTGTTGTTGTCGTTTGTTTCCATATATTGCTGGATCTCCATTTTAATTTGGTCATTGATCCATTGATTATTTGGGAGCATGTTGTTAAGCCTCCATGTGTTTGTGAGCCTTTTTGCTTTCTTTGTACAATTTATTTCTAGTTTTATGCCTTTGTGGTCTGAAAAGTTGGTTGGTAGGATTTCAATCTTTTGGAATTTACTGAGGCTCTTTTTGTGGCTGAGTATGTGGTCTATTGTGGAGAATGTTCCATGTGCACTTGAGAAGAATGTGTATCCTGTTGCTTTTAGATGTAGAGTTCTGTATATGTCTATTACATCCATCTGTTCTAGTGTGTTGTTCAGTGCCTCTGTGTCCTTACTTATTTTCTGTCTGGTGGATCTGTCCTTTGGAGTGAGTGGTGTGTTGAAGTCTCCCAAAATGAATGCATTGCATTCTATTTCCTCCTTTAATTCTGTTAGTATTTGTTTCACATATGTTGGTGCTCCTGTATTGGGTGCATATATATTTATAATGGTTATATCCTCTTGTTAGACTGAGCCCTTCAGCATTATGTAATGTCCTTCTTTATCTCTTGTCACTTTCTTTGTTTTGAAGTCTATTTTGTCTGATACTAGAACTGCAACACCTGATTTTTTCTCCCTGTTGTTTGCATGAGATATCTTTTTCCATCCCTTGAGTTGAAGTCTGTGCATGTCTTTGGGTTTGAGGTGAGTCTCTAGTAAGCAGCAAATAGATGGGCCTTGCTTTTTTATCCATTCTATTACTCTGTGTCTTTTGATTGGTACATTCAGTCTATTTAAATTTAGGGTGATTATTGAAAGATATGTACTTATTGCCATTGCAGGCTTTAAGTTTGTGGTTACCAAAGGTTCAAGGTTAGCTTCTTTACTATCTTACTGTCTAACTTAACTCACTTATTGAGCTGTTATAAACACTGTCTGGTGATTCTTTATGTCTCTCCCTTCTTATTCCTCCTCCTCCCTTCTTCATATGTTGGGTGTTTTGTTCTGTGCTCTTTTTAGGAGTGCTCCCATCTAGAGCAATCCCTTTAAAATACCCTGTAGAGGTGGTTTGTGGGAGACAAATTCCCTCAACTTTTGCATGTCTGGGAATTGTTTAATCCCTCCTTCATATTTAAATGATAATCATGCTGGATACAGTATCCTTGGTTCAAGGCCCTTCTGTTTCATTGCACTAAATATGTAATGCCATTCTCTTCTGGCCTGTAAGGTTTCTGTTGAGAAGTCTGATGGTAGCCTGATGGGTTTTCCTTTGTAGGTGACCTTTTATTTCTCTCTGGCTGCCTTTAATACTCTGTCCATTTCCTTGATCTTTGTCATTTTAATTATTATGTGTCTTGCTGTTGTCCTCTTTGGGTCCTTTTTGTTGGGAGTTCTGTGTACTTCCATAGTTTAAGCAACTATTTCCTCCCCCAGTTTGGGGAAATTCTCAGCAATTATTTCTTCAAAGACACTTTCTATCACTTTTTCTCTCTCTTCTTCTTCTGGTACTCCTATAATGCGAATAGAGTTCCATTTAGAATTGGTCACACATTTCTCCTAATGTTCTTTCATTCCTGGAGATCCTTTTATCTCTCTCTGTGTCAGCTTCTCAGCATTCCTGTTCTCTGATTTCTAGTCCATTAATGGTCTCTTGCATCTCGCCCATTCTGCTTTGAAGTCCCTCCAGAGATTGTTTTATTTCTGTATTCTCCCTCCTGAGCTCTTGCATATTTCACTGCAAGTCCATCAGCATGGTTATGACTTTTATTTTGAATTCTTTTTCAGTAAGATTGGTTAAGTCTATCTCCCCAGATTCCTTCTTAGGGGAGGATGTGGAGGATGTCTGGGTTAGTCTGGTCTGGATAAAATTTTTCTGCCTTTTCATGTTGATAAATGCAGTGTTATGCTGTTGACTCATCTGTATTTGTTGTGTTTTCAAACTGTCCCACTGTCCTACTCATGCCGCCATCTTGGCTCCACCTCCGGTCTACAGGTTTTTTTTGTATATTTGTATATGTGTGTGTCCACACTTTTATTTATTTATTTACTTTTATTATTATTTGCTGTTAGGTTATGTCACACTCACATAATTATTCCAAAAAATTTAAACATTTCTATTATAAAATACAGACTGAATATTATCATAATTGAGTATTAACCAGATTCTTCAAAGTTATCAATAAATGCACCTAGTCTGGAGAATTTTTAGAGTTTAAATATTCAACATGTCTTGTTTCCCTATACTATTAATATGTAAATTATTTATACTACTGAATCAGTCACTTACTTATATTTTTCTTTAAAAAGTGACTTGCATGTGGAAATGTTTTGACATATTTTGAATATTCAATTTCTATTTCAATTTAATAATAGTTGCATATTCATTCTCCTGAATATGCAGATTTTAATCTATCCTGCTTTTCGTGGTTAGATTTTATAGTGTATATATATTCTAATCATTAAAAAAAAGAATTAGATTTTATCCAAACACTGTTATTATTTTGCTATTTTATTCATTTGCTTCTGCTTTCAATTGTATTAATTTCTTATTTCTCTCAATTGATTTGTTTTACATAATCTTTTTATACTTGAGTACGAAATTCATTTTTAAGTTGTGCTATATGATAGTTTTGGTTTTTGTTAACTTTTTACAATTGAATTTTTTGTTTTATTTCCTCTTTGGTATAAATTATATCACACCTCTTGTTTTCTTTTTCTTTATTTCTCTGTTCAATAGTGAATCTCAAGCTGTTTGTGTGTGTTAAGTATATTGAGGGGTGATGTTTATATTGTCCATTTTTCTGTATTCATGAATTATTTCTAGTTTAATACATCATGGTCAAAGATTAAGTAAAATCTAAATTTCATCTGTTTGAAATATATAGAGAATTTCTTTTGCCTAATACATGGCACACCTTTTTACAAATTTGAGAAACTGACTATAAATACACATGATCATATTACATAAAGTAATAGTACTCTGACCAACAAACTTTTTGGCAACTAACCCAAGAAGTCAAACCACACCTCTGTAGCAATCATCCAAAATAGCCAAGACTTGGTCAATAACACTATGTTGTACATCTGAAACCAATATAATGTTGTGCATTAACTATATTCCAATAAAAAATAAGTAAAAGTGCTAAAAATAAAAATAAATTTAAAAAAGTAACTTGCAGCTTCCATAAATTTGGACTTCTTGCCCCATTTCCAAATTGGACCAACCAGGAAAAGCCAAAATGCTCCCCTAATCAATTGCATAGGACACCCCATTCTGCATTAGTCCACCTCCAGCTTCCCCATGCCAGCAGACTCCAATCAAAATATATTTGCCTGAGCTTTCCCTTTTTTTCACTATAAAGCTTTCCTCTCCTATGCCTATCTTTGAGTCTCTACCATTCACAAATTGTGGTGGACTTTTTTGCCATATCAAGCTCTGGAAAAAAAATCCTTTGCTTATTCTCATCTGTGGGATCTTCATTTATTTCCACAAATTCAATGAATATTTGAGAACGGTAAGGATTCTCTCCATTGCAATGTTAATACTCTACAACCCATTCATTTATACATGTGACCACAAACCCACACACTCTCACACATGGCAATCATATGCATATATATGAAAAAGAAAGGTCATCTGGTATCTTTCACATAGGGTTAGGTAAGGTTGTTCCAAATTGGAATTCTATGTCCTACAGAAATATGGTTCCTCCTCTAGACTTCTGAAATTTGAATGGAATTTCTTGTTCTATGGGATAGTTAAGCCAAGTCTCTTGTACATTATTTGAAACTCATATAAGAGCATTAGTGAGACATGGAAGTTTACTAAAGACTGTCGATTTTGTAAGGGAATAGAGGAAAGAATTTAAATCACATACTATAGAATAAGACAATTTGCAACTTCATATTTGATAATTATTTTCTTAAATTCCCTATTCAAGTACTCTTCCACTTGGTACTTCCTTCTTTTCTTTACATGTCTCTACCCCTCACCTGGCTCCTTTGTTCCCTTAACAGATTTTCCCTCAAAACTGCTAAGTCCACTCATGCATGTAACTCTTTTTTTTTTTTTAATTTGAATACACACAAACTCCCCACCACATATTCTTCAAGATAAAGACCATGAAATTAATGCTATTACCCTAAGCAGTTGGTGTTAAGACCTAGGGAGAGGTTACAACTTCACATGATCAGTATAAACCTTCCAACTCTAACGAGGGTCCTTTTGAAAATGTGTATATCCTTAGTCAATTATCTAAATTATATTTTTCCAAATTTTATTGCACAGAAGTCTGCTTATTTGTCTTTTATGATTTCAAAAGTTTTTCTTATATTACTTCTATTATTTTCTCCTCATTTCTTATCTTATATACCAATAATTTCTTTTTTATTTTTTTAATCAAAGTAGTTTGTGGATTATTATTTTTTCATAGAAAAGACTAATTAATATCCTATGCTGTTATTATATTCTTATTAATTTTTGTTTCATTTCTTTTTTATGTTTTTTTGCTTTTTTTGTTTTAGTTTTGTGAACTGGAAATTTAAGTAATTTATTTCCATTCTTTCATTTATTCCATTAAAATTGTTTAGTGCTTATTATTGCTTTAAAATTATGCTATAGGATCTAATATGTGGTTTTTATTGTTATTATGTTTTACTTAAATACGGAAATTTGAGTTTATATTTTTTATGTTTTCTTTTTAATTCGAGCTGTTTTATCAAAGAATTTTTAAATTGCCATGTGGATGGACATTTCTTCCTTTTGTCATTTCCAGTTTTATTACATGTGACAAAAAGTGTTATTTGTAATATTTTTGTTACATAAATTCTTAATGTTCTGTTTGTTACCTAAAATATGATGAATTTTTGTGACTCTCATGGGCACTTGAAAAGAATGAGTAATCTTTCTTATCAGCATATAGAGTTGATATATGTATATCCATAAGATCTACTCTTATATATTTTCTTCATCTTCTATTGCCTTTTATCGTCCATCTGATCTTTCTTGTGGTGAGTGTTCTTTCTGTTAAAGTGTCCTGTAATTTATGTGGTCTTATGTGTACTTGCATATCCTATAGTTTTTTCTCACAAAAGTAGCGAGTTATTGGGTACATGAATCTTCATAAATATTATAGCTTCATTTTGAATTATAGTTTTTAGTATTGAAAAATATTCTTTGTCATTTTTATTGTTTTGGACCTGACTTCTATTTTGTTTGAAATCAGTATTGCTCCCCTGTTCTCTTTTTGTTTCTGTTTTCTTGGGAAACTTCTGTCCTTCCTTTTATTTTGGTAGTTCTGAATCACTCCATGTGTTTTAAATTTGTTTCTTATATACAGCATATAGTGGAGACTTATTTTGTGAGACAAACTGAAAACAATTTCATTTTCTAATGGTGAGTGAAGTGAATTTACATACATTGATATGATTCATATGTTTGATCTCAACTCTGCTATAATATCTTATAATTATCGATAATGTGTTTTTATTATAGTTCTTTTTCTACAAGATATCTATTATTTAATGTATGTAGATAAAAATGAGTACACATATGAATATATATACAAATATATATACTCTTTATATTTAAAATTGAAAATTGCCCCACACTGTTGTTTTGTTATTTAACCTTTTACTGTCTGGCTTATCAATTTCTTCAGTATCCTTTTATACCCCTATTTTCAATACAACAAACTTACTGAAAGTCATGTGGCATGGGAGAATTGATTTCAAACTCAAGTTATATAGCTCTAAAATATATATAAATATAATGATGTTGAGATGTATGGCATTGCATATCCCCTTTAGATCACATTATAAGGGATAATAGACAATGACCTACTGAAATCAGAGTAAAGAAATGAATGAAAAAAAAACAGGAAAATACTAAAGCACACGTCAGTTAACTTAAGGTGTGTTGCTATTGTATCTGACATGGAGAAATTCAACAAATAATTAAAAAACAATAAAAACAGAAAACATTCCAAAAAATTCTTTTGTATATAAAGTTTTCTTTAATACAAAAGAAGTAGAAAAGGTTTTCTTAACGCCAAACTTATTTCTCTTTTTAAAACCTCATAGTTTTTTCTGTTCTTTCTACTTTCTACTTTTTAAAAATAAAAAATAAAACAAAGCAATTTAAAAAAATTGAATCCTCCCTTAGACCTTCTTACATGATCCAGTTATATGTGTTCATCTAGGTTCTATCCCCTTTAAGTCTCTATTATTCTTATTATTGATATAAAACTTCTGCAACCCATGGATATTGGTCTTTTTTTTTTTCTTCTCTGAACTGCTATTAGATTTCACCTACCTTTTCTTGGTTAGCTATTCTTGAGACTTTACTAGGCTTTTCCTGTTCTTAGATTTATACATGTGAAATGATGATGGTCTTCATGCTTAGAACATAGTAGTCTATCAGCAAATGTAGGCTAACATTTCATCTGAAATCTGTAATGGATAAAAGGCTTTGAAACCAATTTGGTGTGAGCTTTTATTCTGGTCTTTGTTTTTGTTAGATCAGGTCTTCTGGGTCTCTCAAATGTCTAATTTTGTATTATAAACCTATTGTTTCATGTAGTAATGTGAACCTACCATTATGATGATGGAAATAATCTTATTTACTCTTTTTGTATCAATATAATAATGAAACTACCACTTAACATTCATATCACATAGTACAAATTATAATATCTCCCATGTACCATATTATCTTATTTCAACTTCAAGGAATGCTGTGAAGCAAGAAGAGTACTTATTGTTAGCTTTTCTGTAGTTCATTATATTGATAAGAACACTGAAACTCAAGAGATGTAAACTGATTTGCTCAAGGTGAGCCAGCCAAAAAGCAGCAAAGACTAAACTCCAGCTTGAGAGTTTCAGCCTTTCGTCTGGTATCTTTTTATTACAACATACATCCTTCTGGATCACCAAACCAATGATCTTTAAGATCACACACTGACCCATGTTACACCCACCTTCTGCCCATCTAACTCTGGCTTAGATTTCAGTAATTAAGAATTATGATAAATTCAAAAACTTAAGTGATCTAACACTAATTCATTCACTGCGATTATGGCATTTCAGAGTAAATCAAAGATCTTTACAAGTGATTAGGGAATCATTACAAAAATAATGCTGTATGCTTTAAGTTCCTCAGGGAATAGAGAATAAACAAATTAAGCACACACTCTTATAAGGCAAATTACCTTTTCATGACAATTCACATGTTATTTTTGAACACTTATTCTTTGTCATCTAATGTGGTATATAGGTCTGAAGAAACATTTGAGGTCAAATTAAAACTATATATGGTGAAGGTATGTCCAAATACTGATTCATAGTAACTACAAGTCTTAATAAATACTGATTCATAGTAACTACAGGTCTAAAAATGTATTAGTTATAGACTTACCTGGACATATTAGGAATAACTGCAGATAAACAAGAAAAATGTGTGTGTGTGTGTGTGTGTGTGTGTGTGTGTGTGTGTGTGTGTGTGAGAGAGAGAGAGAGAGAGAAATAGCCTCAAATCAAGTAGCCAAAGGGGAGTTAAACTTGGGGCTGGCACCACTCCAAAGATAGAATGATTCTTTGAGGTTTCTCATTCTAATATTCTCATAGCACTTATAATTAATCCAAAGGGCACAGAGGGAAAGGTCCACAGAGAGATTAAATAAAATGGTGGTGCGAGAAGTGAGGCAGAAAACTCCTCACAAAACCACATGTAACATGAAAATACAGCAAATACAACTAATCCTGAAAGAGCAACCAGAAAGATGACCACAACAGATTGCCTAGATCTGGGGAAAAGAGAACACTTCATGGAAAAGTAAAGTAGTAAAGCCACAATTCAGCAGGACACAAGCCCTCCCTGCAAATCAGCTCACTTTTGGTAGGAAGAGAAACAGAGTGGGGAGAGAGTAGAAGTCCCAAACTGCTAAACATCTACCCCTAGAGATCTGCTGTAGGAACACAAAGCTACATTACATGGTGCTCTGTAGATTAAAGGGGTTGGAAAGCAAATACAGGCAGAATACTCAGAGATTGAGATTCCAGCTGCTTGTGGAAAGCAGGTACCCACAACTGGCCACTGTGGACAAAAGAAAGGTGGGTACTTTGAAAGACTTCCCAACAGCGAGAGGGCTGCTAAAGGGGCAAGGATTACACAGAGCTTGCAGCTCAGGAGGAAGGACAAGTGGACAAAATCGTTCTGGTGCACTCAGCCCAGCAGGTTGGGAACTTTCAGGAGCTTCATGTGCTCCATCCCACTGGCTGGCAATGCAGCATTGAGGCCCCCCACTGCAATATGTAGCCTTCCCCTCCTTCCTCCTGGCTGGCACCAGTTTGCAAACCTGCTGCCCCTGTCATCACACCAGGACAGCCAGAGTGCAGCTATGGGACATACTGCAGAGGCTCCTCCCTGCTTGCTTGGACCACTGTCCAAGCAGTAGATGCAGGCACTGAAGCCAGGAAGCAGGAAAGAGCTCTTTCCTCCAAGCAGTCACTGGCACCAGGCAACTGTGACCTCCACCATTGCTCCAAGGATTGAGCAGCTCCAGAGAGTAGAATTTCTGGGTACTAGAGGGTGCCAACTAAACAGTTACTGTTCCATAGTAATCATTAGGAATATGAAATGACAAAAGAATATGGTACAAACCAAATTCCCTCAATCACCAGAAAGAGGACTAAGTGAAACTGAAATCACAATCTTCCTGATGAAGATTTTAAACTAAAAATCATAAACATGCTCACAGAGCTACAGAAAAATATTCAAGACATCAGGAAGGAATTCAAAAAGAGATAGAAATTTTGAAAAATACAGTATTTGGAATGAAACATGCAATGGTAGGATTTAAAAGCAGATTAGATGAGGTAGAGGAGATGCTAAATAAACCAGAAATTAGAAAACAGAAACACCAAACAGCTGAAGCACAGAAAAAAAGTATACCTAAGAATGAAAGAATATTGAGAACTGTGTGACCAATCCAGATGAAACAATATTTGCAGTATAGGAGTACCAGAAGAAGAAGAGAGTTAAAGAGGAATAGAAAGTCTCTTTGAGGAAATAATTGGTGAAAACTTCACCATTCTGGGAAGGAAATAGTCTTTCAGGCTATGGAGGTGCACAGATCTCCCAACACAAGGGGCCCAAGGAAGACAATACTAAGACATAAAATAATTAAAATGGAAAAAATAACAGAGACAAGGACAGAGTACTGAAAGTAGCCAGAGACACAGAAAAGATCACATACAAAGGAAAACCCATCAGGCTATCATCCAACTTCTCAGTAAAACCATACAGGATAGAAGGGAGTGGCATGATATATTTAATGCAATGAAACAGAAGGACCTTGAACCAAGAATACTCTACCTGGCAAATCGTATTTACAGAATATTGTGGAGGGACTGCTATAGATGGAAGCTGTCATCACAGAAAATAAAACCACACTAAAGGAAGTAGACCAATTAATTACTAAGCAAATGCAAAATTAAGTTAGTCAAGGGATAAACAAAGAGTACAGAATATGATACATAATATATAAACAGTAGAGGAAGAACAAAAAGAAGGGAGGAGGTAAAAAAGAATATAGATTGTGCTTGAAATAGCATAATAAGCAAGTTAAGTTAGACTGTTAGATAGTGAAGAAGCTGCCCTTGCACCTTTGGTAACCACGAATCTAAAGCCAATAATGACAATAAATACATATCTATCAATAATCACCCTAAATGTAAATGGACTGAATGCACCAATGAAAAGATGTAGAGATACAGAATGGATAAAAGAAAAAGAGCCATCTATATGCTGCCTACAAGAACTCACTTTAAATGTAAAGTACATACAAAGACTAAAAGTAAGGGGATGGAAAAAGATATTTCATACAACTAATAGTGAGAAAAAGCAGGCATTGCAATACTTGTATCAGACAAAATAGACTTCAAAACAAAGCAAGTCAAAAGAGACAAGGACATTACATAATGATAAGGGAGTCAGTCCAATGAGAGGATATAGCCATTATAAATATCTATGCACCTAACATAGGAGCACCTATATATGTTAAACAAATACTAACAGAATTAAAAGAGAAAATAGAATGCAATGCATTTATTTTAGGAGATTTCAATACAACATTCACTCCAAAGAGCAGATAAACCAGACAGAAAATAAGGATACACACAGGTTCTGGACAACACATTAAAACAGATGGACCTAACTACCATCTACATACAGATCACTCCACCCAAAAGCAGCAGGATACACATTCTTTTCAAGTTCACATGGAACATTTTCAAGAATAGATCACATCTTAGGCCACAAAAAGAGCCTCAGAAAATTCAGATGTATTGAAATTGTACCAACCAGCTTCTCAGAACAAGCAAAAGTATGAAACAAGAAAAAAATTATGCAAAGAAAACAAAAAAGCCCACAAACACATGGAAGCTTAACAACATGGTCCCAAATAATCAATGGGTCAATGACCAAATAAAAACAGAGATCATGCAATATATGGAGACAAATGACAACAAGAATTCAACACTGCAAAATCTGTGGGATACAGCAAAGGCCGTGCTAAGAGGAAAGTATATTGCAATACAGGCCTACCTTAGGAAAGAAGAACAATCCCACATGAACAGTCTAAGGTAACAATTAATGAAACTAGTAAAAGAAGAACAAATGAGGCCCAAAATCAGTAGAAGGAGGGACAAAATAGAGATAAGAACAGAAATAAATAAAATCAAGAAGAATACAACAATATAAAGAATCAATGAAACCAAGACCAGGTTCTTTGAGAAAATAAACAAAATAGATAAACCCTTTGTCAGACTTATCAGGAAAAAGTATGTATATACATAAAGAGAATCAGAAATGAGGAAGGAAAATTCACTATGGTTACTACAGAAATACAAGGAATTCTTAGAGAATACTAAGAATAATATATGCTAACAGATTGGATAACCTAGAAGGAATGGACAACTTTCTATAAAAATACAGCCTTCCAAGGCTGACCCAGGAAGAAACAGAAAATCTGAATTGACCAATTACCAGCAATGAAATTGAATTGGTAAACCAAAAACTAGCTAAGAACAAACCCCTGGATCAGATGTCTTCACTGCTGAATTTTATCAAATATTTAGAGAAGTCCTAATATCCATCCTCCTTAAAGTTTTCCAAAAAGTGGAGAGGAGGGAATATTTCCAAACTCATTCTGAGGCCAGCAGCATTCTAATACCAAAACCAGGCAAAGACACCACAAAAAGAGAAAATTACAGACCAATATCCCTGATAAACATAGATGCAAAAGTACTCAACAAAATATTTGCAAACCAAATAAAAAAATACATTAAAAAATCATCCATCATGATCAAGTATTATTTATTCCAGGGGTGCAAGAATGGTACAATATTTGAGAATCCATCAACATCATCCAGGTTCTGGACAACACATTAAAACAGATGGACCTAACTAACATCTACAGATCACTCCACTCAAAAGCAGCAGGATACACATTCTTTTCAAGTTCACATGGAACATTTTCAATAATATATCACATACTAGGCCACTTACTAGGAGGGACAAAATAGAGATAAGAGCAGAAATAAATCAACAAAAAGGACAAATATCATATGATTATCTCCATAGATACTAAAAAGACATTTGACAAAATTCAACATCCATTTTTGATAAAACTTCTTAACAAAATGGCTATAGAGGGCAAGTACCTCAATGTAATAAAGGCCATATATGACAAACCCATAGCCAACATTATACTTAGTGAAAAGCAGAAAGCTTTTCCTTTAAGATTGGGAAGAAGACAAGGATGCCCACTCTTCCCACTTTTATTCAACACAGTACTGGAGGTCCTAGCCATGGCAATGAGACAACACAAAGAAAAGGCATCCATATTGGTAAGGAAGAAGTTACACTGTCACTGTTTGCAGATGAAATGATGTACATAACAAACCCTAAAGAATCCACCTTAAAACTACTAGATCTAATAGCTGAATTTACCAGTGTTGCAGGATACAAAATTAATGCACAGAAATGTGTTTCATTCCTACATACTAATGATGAACTAGCAGAAAGAGAATAATTGCATCAACAAGAATAAAATACCTAGGATTAAACCTAATCAAGTAGGTAAAAGAACTATACCCTGAAAACTACAAGACAGTCATGAGAAAATTAAAGAAGACACCAAAAAGTGGAAATACATCCCATGCTCATGGATAGGAAAAGTTAATATTGTCAAAATGGCCATCCTGCCTAAAGCAATCTATAGATTCAATGCAATTCCTTTCAAAATTCCAACAACGTTCTTCAACAAACAAGAGCAAATAGTCCTAAATTCATATGGAACCACAGAAAAAAACCCAAATATTCAAACTAATCCTAAGAAGGAAGAATAAAGCTGCGGGGATTACACTCTCTGACTTCAAGCTCTACTACAAAGCCACAGTAATCAAAACAGTTTGATACTGGCACAAGAACAGACCCATAGATCAATAGAACAGTATAGAGAGCTCTGATATTAACCCAAACATATACAATAAAGAAGCCATGTTTATACAATGGGGAAATGACAGCCTCTTCAACAACTGTTGTCAGCAAAACTGGACAACTACATGTAAGAGAATGAAACTGGTGTACTGTCTAACTCCATACACAAAAGTAAACTTGAAATGGATCAAAGACCTGAATGTAAGTCATGAAACCATAGAACTCATAGAAGAAAATAAAGAGAAAAATATCTTCAATATAAACATGAGCAACTTTTTCCTGAACACATCTCCTTGGGTGATGGAAACAAAATAAAAAATGAACAAATGGGACTACATCAAACTAAAAAGCTTCTGTACAGCAAAGGGAAACATCAGCAGAACAAAAAGTCATCCTACAGTATGGGAGAATATGTTTGTAAACAACTTATCTGATAAGGGGTTAACATCCAAAATATATAAAGAACTCACATGCCTCAACACCCAGAAAGCAAATAACCCAATTAAAAAATGGGCAGAGGATCTGAACAGACTCTTCTCCAAAGAAGAAATTCAGATGGCCAACGGGTACATGAAAAGATTGCTAATTATTTCACATTTGCTAATTATCAGGGAAATGCTAATTATCAGGGAAATGCAAATTAAAACCACAATGAGATATCACCTTACACCAGTTAGAATGGCCAACATCCAAAAGGCAGGGAACAGCAAATGCTTGTGAGGCTGTGGAGAAAGGGGAGCCCTCCTACACTTTTGGTGGGAATGTAAATTAATTCAACCATTGTGAAAGTAATATGGAGGTTCCTCTGAAAAACTAAAAATAGAAATATTTGACCTAGGAATTCTACTCCTAGGAATTTACCCAAAGAAAACAAGATGCTAAATTCAACAAGACATATGCACCCCTATGTTTATCGCAGCATTATTTATAATAGCCAAGATATTGAAGTAACCTGTGTCAATCAGTAGATGAATAGATAACAAAGAAGGGATACTTATACACAATGGAATATTATTCAGCCATAAGAAGAAAAGGAATTCTCCCATTTGCAACATGGATTAAGCTACAGGGTATTATGCTCAGTGAAATAAGCCAGGCAGAGAAAGACCTTAGGTACCCCAGTACATTCCTTTCAGGCTGGGAACTCAGTCTGTGTCAAAAATTGAAAAAGTGATTCCCTCAAACCTCGGTTGACTGGCCCCTACATTGTTGTTCTATCCACTCCTACTGCCCTCAAAGTTGCAGTCATCACTCTGTGGGTCCATCGTTCCAGAGTGAAAAGAGCCCATAATCTGGACAAAGAAATACATCAATAGAAGGCCCATTCAGACCTCCAGAATCCTCTCTGCCTCCACATCTGATGATTACCCTCTGACTAATGAACACCTGCACCCTGTGGATCCTGGCCCTTGCAGAATGGAATCTCTTATCCTTGGCATTAAACTCTATGCTGCTGCCCCCTGTAACTAAACTTCCTCCTCAAAAGTTGCCCTTTCTATTGTCTATGGGTAATTGTAAGTTGTTTTGCCGTGCTTACCTGTCTCTCCTATCTGAACTCAAGTTTCACCTGCGTTTCCAAAGTACATCTCTATAATATTACCTCTATCAAATTAACTGTACAAAGTTATGAAGTGTGTGGTCATCACCCAAGGGAGTGCCCTCAGTGACCCTCCACCCGTAGCACCTGTCCTCTCACACTCAATTAAGCCAGCCTGAGTGTAATGCTCAGCTGCATAAAAACAAATTAGGACTGAGGAAACTGAGTATTTTTTGTTAAACACAGGCTTATCAAGAGTCTGAAGGACTCATTTCAACTTGTACACACAAAGCCTATACAGACAAATGCATAAAAACATAATCATTTGTGATCTTCACAAAGTACTCAGGACTTTAACGAAAAAAGTCACAAGAAAATATTCTAGCTCAAAGCAATTAAAAGTACAAATACAAGCCATTATAACCCTATCATAAGCCAAAAATATGATGCCCCTTAAACGAAGTTTAAAGGGCATCAGAGGGGGAAGTGATAAGGAAAATATTCAACACAGCTGTCAAGGTCAGCAAACCACTTTTTTCCCCCAGTTGGCAAAGCACTCCCAGCTCCCTCCTCCCCTCCTCCGGGTTCCTCTTTTGCCCTGCACATGCCAAAATTCCACATATCAAAATAATATAAATTGCTCCCCTGCATGTGCTCAGGGCTCAGACCTTCGGAGATTACTCCCCTCTGAGCTCGCTGGTGTGAAATAAACCTCAACACTTCAAGACCTCCAAGTGCTGCTTGGTTCTTCCGTCAGTGATCCAGTCAGGGTTTTCCAGTATTTTCCATAACAAGGGGATCATGGGGAAGGCAGTATCGCACAGAGAGGATAAGTGGTAACTTTATAGCATCTTACTATTTTGATGGACAATGACTGCAATGGGGTGTGTGGGGGGGAACTTGATAATATGGTTGAATGTAAATAACCACAATGTTGCTCATGTGAAACCTTCATAAGATTGTACATCAATGATACCTTAATAAATTAGAAAAAAAAAAGGCCCACAGAGAGAAACCGAAGAAGACACCACAGGCAGAAACAGGACTGGAATTTAAGTCTTCTGATTTCTTTCTGTTCTTTGCTTTTTTTATAATACCACACTGCATCTAGATGCCATCCCTTTAGAGATTTTTTCCAAAGTCAATGGGATGAATACTGTCAACCTGTGACACCCAGTGAGTGAATTAATTGATCAATTAATTTTAAAACATTTCTTGAGTGCTGTGGAAATGAGTAAAGACCACACAAATGTGAAGAAGCAAAGGCTATTTACTCAGAGCTTGATACAGCAAAGGGGTCCACCACCATCTTTTATGTTTTGGCAGAGCCTCAAAGACAGGCAGTAGGGGAAATCGTTGTAGTGGAATAGGGTGAAAGTTTTAGGTATAATTGGAGACTATTAACATGAGAGATCATGAGGTGAAATTCTTAAATGTGTGGGCCTTCCTGTTACCAGATTAGTGGGAGAGAACCAATTTGTCCACAGGGGAGTGACTCATTTAGCTTTAAGGGCTAGTGGGAGTATCTTTGCCCAAGGAAGCTCAAGAGTTTCTGAAAGTTTGGTGATTAGGATGCCTTTGGTCCTTTCATCCAGAATATTGTGGATGTAAGCACAGTGCAGTTTATGATTAAGAGGTAAAGCAGTATAAAGTTATTTTATAATTGTTCCGGTAAAGAAGGTGCCTCAATCAGCTGATATAAAAACTAGGATAGCACAAGTTGCAAACACAAAATTAAGTGGCTTTTTATATAGCTTTCAGCAAAAAATGCTTCAGCTCATCCTGAAAATATACATAAATTAATTAGAAAATATTCAAATCCAATGGAGGGTGGATATTGGTAAAGTCCATTTAGTGTTCAAATGGCCCCTGAGGCTCTAGTTCCTGGTCATGTCCCACTTTTAAAGTTTTTCTGGGATTATGATATCGACAGTTACACATGACCCCAACATAACTACAGCTGTCTTTTTAAAAGTTGCCCTACCAGTGTTGATTTAAAATAGTATTAAGTTGTCAATCGCATGATGAGTAGTTTCACAGAGAAATTTAACATCTACTTGCAATCATCTGCTGCTCCCTAGCAGCCAGCTCGAGAGTGCCAGAGATTATCTGAGAGGGGTGCTTCTAGACTTTTTTTTTCCATTCTTCTTCTCCAAAATCAGGGGTAAATGTTGATTATTACATAGTCTTTTTGAATTCCTCCAAAGAGTTATCCTTTGAGAGTTCAGATATGATTGTAATCTTGGTTAAAGTGACTTCTTTAACATAATGATCTGCTAGAGAATTTTATTGTTCCTATGGTCTCTTTTCACGTGGGCCTCAACTTTTACAATTGCTACATCTCTGGAGAGAAGGAATGAACCTGAAAGTTCCTTGACTTGTCCATTTTTGATGAGTGTTCCAGCAGAAAGGAGAAAACTGCTTTGTTTTAAAGCATCCCAAAGTCACATACCTACCCAAAAAGCAGACTCGCTCTATGTGTATATGCTTATTCTGTTTTTTTGGCTCATTGACAAGCTTTAGTAAGTGAAGTATGTTCGGCCATCTGAACTTAGTTTTAGGTATAGTAAAAGTTCTAGGGAGAACTTTTGTTAGTGATGTTGTACCTTCCTTATAAAAGTTTTGGTTTTAAAGTACAATCCATCAAAAAATAATATTGGGTTAGAGTTTTCAGCAGGATTCTGTAATAAATCTAAGAAAGGTAGATATACCCTCTCTTCTGGTAGATGCAGAAGAATGACAGGTTTGAGGGTGTCATAGTGGTGAAAAGTAGTGTGAAAAGAAGAGAGTAATAGCATCTCATAAAAGGTTAAACAGCTAACTGAAAAGTTTCTTGTGTTCTCAACCCATACTTTTATCTGTACTGTGTGAGGAACCATTACTTTAAGTAAGGAGTCTGGAAAAAGTTCATCATCGTCATCATCAGTAAGTTTACAGCAGCAACTATTGGCTTAAGACAAAGGATAATCCTTTGTAACTGCATCGGATTTTTGATGGTTCTTATCTCAAAAGATGAAGTTAAAATCTCAAGGGCTTGTCAAGATCAACTATGCACAAATAGATGAAATGGCTCTTTGTAGTTAAGGGTGCTCTCATGAATAATTATATATGTTAAGTTGATTGGGTCAGGGTGCCCAGATATTCGGTGAAATACTATTCTTGGTGCTTCTTTGAGAGTGCTTTCGCATGAGATTAATATTTAAAATGGTAGACTGAGTAGAAAAGATTACCCTTGTATGGGCTCCAACTAATCAGCTGAAGGCATGCATAGAATAAAAGTCTGACTCCAGTATGAGTAAGAGACAATTCTTTTGTCCGAAAGTCTTCAAAATGGAACTAAAGCTCTTTGTGCCTGATGGCCTTTGCATTGGGACCTTGGCTCCTCCCTGTTCTACACAGCCTGCCGACCTTCAAGCTTAAACTGGGGCCTTGGCTCTGGAGATTTTGGTCTAGCCAGCCAGACGTAATTATATGAGCCAGTTCCTTATAATAAATCTTTCTCTTTCTTTCCCTCTGTCTCTCAATATTGATTCTGTTTTTTTGTTTTGTTTTGTTTTGTTTTGTTTTTCTGTAGAAGTCTGTCTAATAGATTTTGGCACAGAATGGTTGTAGAAGTACATAATTTTAAGAATGATTCTCTGAATTAGTTTTGGGTTTTCTGGAATGGGCTCTGTAACCTGATTAGATTTAAAGAGACCAGTGACTGCATTTCCAATAAGAAAGGAAGCACTGGCAGCCTTTGTCATGGTGTGATAAAAGAGTTACACAAAATATCTCCATTGGATATTCCTAATCAAACATTTAGAAGCAAGGACCTGGGTGAGATTGCATATGATAATTTTGGTCAAACTAATGAATATAAAGACATTGGCTGGTTGCTCCTAATGTTGCCGAAGTAGAAAAAGAAAAATGAGAGCTCAGAAATTCAAATACACCACTCAAGTGCCACATAAATGACCTGAAAGTTCTTGTGTCCTCCTTGAAAGAAATCTTTGTCTCCTGTAGTTGTAGGGCTGATATTGCTGAAAAACAAACCAAGAATCTTATTTTACAAATGCCTGAATTACAACACGAAGTGAACTACTAGTTTCACAAATGTCTATTAAGGTAAAGATGTTGATTTTTAAAAAAATGAAAGTCTGAAAGTTATAATTGAGTTGTGTGGGAAGACCCTGACAGAACTGGGTACATCAGGCCCCTGGTTTCTGATGAGTCTTCTTTGCCAGTAGAGGCAGCCTCTCCACCCCCACTTTATGAGAATAACCCTGCATTGCCCCAGGAAACTTTAATGGCCTCCTCTGAATTAACAACCTTGTAAGACAATGTTGATTCTCCTAAGAATCACCCCCCCATCTTTGGTTCTATACCTATAACTAGACTTAAGTCCTGGCAGCTCCTAAAGGTAAAGTCCAAAGTGCAGAAATGAGCTACATTTCTAAGGAACTACTTGAATTTTTTAATTTATACAGAAATCTTGGGAATATATGTGGGAATAAATATTCAGGGTATGGGATAATGGTGAAAGAAACAAAGTTGGATCATGTCAAACTTATTGATATGGGCCTACTAAACAGATTTTGCACTTAATGGAGCA
This sequence comes from Manis javanica, assembly GCF_040802235.1. Lineage (NCBI taxonomy): Eukaryota > Metazoa > Chordata > Mammalia > Pholidota > Manidae > Manis > Manis javanica. Next base: position 173,213,138 of record NC_133156.1, on the reverse strand, counting down.
TCTCAGAAAGTTAGAACGAGCTCTAACAGTGTGCTTGGTTTGTTGGCTGAAATATGGGCCAAATGTGGCCCACGGTGGGTATATTAGAAATGCCAACTAGCCCTGCCTTGGTTTACTATAGAGGAAAGTATTCAAATGCTCAGGGAGATTGGAAATTTAAAGTGGATTTGTCATTAAAACCTACTCACCCACCCTGGAAGGGTCCAGAAGACACATTTTTCACCATAAGTAGGAGAAATATATATTTGTGATAGAAGTGTGAGCATCTTTGAAGAGCTCTGTAACCACTCTTCTCTGTAGAAACCATGTTACAGTGAGAACTTTGGTTATTCAATTGGGAAAACTAAATGTAAAGGGAGTACTTACATCTTGGGGTAGCATGATCCAATTAGTGACATTCAACCACCAAAGTGGTCATTGTGACTGTAATGGACAGCAGAGTCACAGCAGCAATCAGAATAGTTTGATTCTTGCAGTCATATGTGTGCACCAGTTAATCATGGTGCTCCTGGAATTGAAGCATATTGGAAGCCTACTAAATTCTTACTTGATCTGTAAAAACAGAAAAGTTCTAGGTCAAGAAAACAAAAGATAAAATGAATGATAAAAGCAAAGAGTCATGGCCTCTTCATCAATTCCCAGACTTGGGACAGTTTACAAATTCAGAGCCCCTTGAATGAAGGGAAGTCTAGGTCCCTTTGAGGAAGGACTCTGGTACACTGCCAAAAATTTATACTGTTAATCTTTCACCCTTTCTTCCCCAAAGGAATCTGCAGCCTTTTGCAAGGGTAAGTATGCATTAGGGAAAAAGAAATAATCAGAACTTTTTGGGGCTACTGAGCATTGGCTCTGACTGGACACAAATTCCAGGAGACCCAAAATGTTACTGTGGTTCATTAGTCAAAGTAGGAGTTCATGGAGGTCAGCTGACCAATCAAATTTTAGTTCAGATCCATGTCAAAATGGGCCCAGTTTGTTCCTAAACCCATTCTGTCGTTATTCCCCAGACCTGGAATGCCTAATTAGAATAGACATAATCAGCAGCTAACACAATGACAACACTGGTTCCTTGGCCTGTGAAGTGAGGGATGTCATGGTGGAAAGTCCTTGTGGAAGCTGCTAGAACTGACTATACCCAAGAAAATAGTAAATCAAAAACAGTTCTGCACTTCTGGAGGAATTGCAGAGATTAGTGCTACCATCAAGAACTTGAAAGATGATGCAGGGGTAATAATTCCCACCACATCCTTACTCAACCTAACTATTTGGCCAATGCAGAAGACAGATGGATCCTGGGGAATTACCATAAGTTTAACTAGGCAATTACTCCTATCACAGCTGCTGTTCGAGATGTGGTTTCATTGCTGGGGCAAACTAACATATACCCTTGTGCCTGGTATACAGCTACTCTAGAAATTGCTTTTTCCTCTATACTTGTGGCCTTGTAGGAAGTTCCCCCACCATCAGATCACAGAGAAAGAGAAGACTCAGTTCTAGTTTGCAGATGGTTCTGTGAAATATGTAAGCATGACTGAAAAGTTGACAGCTGCAGCACTACTTCCCTTTCTGGGACATCATTGAAGACAGTCATGAATGGAAATCCTCCCAGTGGGCAGAGCACCGGGTTGGTGCAGTTGGCAGTGCACTTGGTTGTTCATTTTCCTGAGAGCAGAAATGGCCAGATGTGTGATTATATACCAATTCATGCATCTAATAGTTTGGCTGGAGGGTCAGGGACTTGGAAGGAACAAGACTGGAAAATCAATTACAGGAAATTTGGAGAAGAGGCATGAGGATAGACCTTTGAATAGGCAAGAAATGTGAATATATTTTTGTCCTATTTGAATGTTTACCAAAGGGTGACCTCAGCAGAGAAGGAATTTTTAATAATCGATTAGATAGAGTGACCTGTTCTGGGGATATTAGTCAGTCCTTTTTCCCAGGCAGTCCTGTCATACCTTGTGGGCTCATGAATAAAGTGGCCACAGTGGTAGTGATGGAGGTTATGTCTAGACTAACTAACATGGACTTTAATTCACCCGAACTACTTGGCTGAGGCCAATTCTGAGTGCTAGCAGCAGAAACCAACACTGAATCCCTGAAACGACACCATTCTCCAGGGTGATGAGCCAGCTACCTGGGAGCAGGTTGATTACATTGGACCACTGACAGCCTTTTGTTCATACTGGAACAGACAAGTATTCTGGGTACAGATATGCCTTTTGTACATACAATGCTTCTGCAAAATTACTATCCATGGACTTACAGAATGCTTTTATCCACTGTCACGGTCTTCCATACAGCATTGCTTCTGATCAAGGAACTCAGTTCACATCAAAAGAAATGGGGAAATGGGCCTATGCTCTAGAATTCACTCATCTTTTAATATTCTACACCATCTGGAAGCAGATGTCTTGATAGGTGGAATGACCCTTTGAGCACTCAGTTGTAGTGTCAGCTAGGTGACAATACCTTTCAGGGCTGGGGCAAGGCTCCCCAGAAGGCTGTATAAGCTCTGAATCAATGTCCAATATACAGGGCTATTTCTCTCTTAGCCAGAATTTCCAGGTCCAAGAATCAATGGATGAAAATATGAATTATACCATTGATTTTTACCCCTAGTGACCAACTAGCAAGAATTTTCTTCCTTTCCCCATGACCTTATTCTCTTCTGGCATAGAAGTTGTAGTTCCAAAGAGAATACTTCTACCAGGAAACACAACCATGACTTGAAGATGAATGATTCCACTTTTTTTCTGAGGAAGGGACCAATGCATATCCTGTTATATACAGGGCAGTTGTATCATGCTCTTCAGGTATTCATTTAATTTTACAATTGCATTTACAGAGTAAGTCTTACATACAAAGTCTCTCCATATTAAATTTCAGGAGTGGTATTGCAGAAGAGGAAGTCCCAGTCAAGGGAACAATGGTTATGGTTAAGTGTTTGGAGATAAGGAAATTCTGTGGGTTTTTTGAAGTGTGGTGTAATTATACTCCAAGGAAGGGGTTGAGCAATCGAGACATGGTTCAGTGTTGAAACTGTAGTACCTGTATATACCAAGAACTGATGAGGGTGACCATGTATATTTATTGTTAATTCACCTTAAGTGTTTAAGGTTATGGCAGCATATTCAGTGCTTTTTACTTTTCTCAGAGCATTGTCATCAATCTAAGTTGAGAGATTTCTCTTTGTCTTGGTTTTTCTTTAATAAGATGGGGAAATTTTTTATTTTCCAGTGTTTCTTCTGTTTACAGTATCTGTAAGTGTCCTTTTCAGTAGTGGTCAGCTGGAATGTTGGCCACCTAGTTTTTGTTCTTCAGAACCACAAGCTTATTTTGGGTCCTGTCTCAGTTTTTGTTCTAAAGCCTTTTCTGCCAGGTGTTGTAGTTCATCTGAAGGGTCTATTTCTAATTCTAATCTCTGTGTTTAAATTCTCTCCAACTTCATGTTTACTTACAATATGAGTGAAAAGGCTGCTGTTGCATCATACTTTCTTTAGCTCCCAAATATTTTAGAAGGTATTTTCTAGTCTATTCTGAATATATCCTATAGTTTCCTTTTTTTCCCCTTGATTGAACTATGATCCAAACTATTTTTATTGGAAGTGTTTAACATGATTTTTCTGTGCCTTTGACTTACTATTCTGTTTTTTATTTGACTCTCAGGTTAATCATAGAAAATGGGACCTAGGTAATATATACCCAAAATAATTCTGAATGCTTCTGTGAATATTTTGCTGATCCTTTAGGTTTAGGGAAATTTTAAGTACAGCTCGTAATTTGACTTGGGTCCATGGTTTAAATTCTACAGCTAGCTGTATATCTAGATCAAGGGAGGGATGATTTTTTAGAGGAAACTTGCATTTTGGGATTTTAAGAGTTTTATTGGAAAAAGGTAGGAGATTTGGACAAGAGGAATTGGAGAGAGGTACAGACAGCTGTGTAATGAGAGAAATAAGAAGGGTAAGGTGGGGAGAGAGAGGACTGGACCTAGGGAGGCAAATGGAGAGCAAGGAGAGAAAGGATTTACTTAAAGAATGAATCTTGTTTGTTCTTAATCTTACATTTGTTAAATTGCTCATTAGTTTTAGTCAAAGAATCTTTCAGTGAAGCAATTTTTGACTCAAAATTTCTTTTGGAAGCCTCTGTATACCAGTTAAAAAATGCTTCCCATTTGGTCCTGAGAAATCTTATTCCCTAACTTTTTTAAGATTCTTCTTAAATTAATTTTAAGTGCAGTGTTCCCCAGAGAGGCCACTGAAGTCCCAGATTATCTTTGATGAAGTTATACTGTTTAGAAATGTAATTAGAAGAACTGGAATTATAATGAGAGTACATATAAAAAGCAGAAGCACTTCCTGGAAGAAGAGAGGATTTATATTTTGGCACCCAATGAAAGCTAGCAACAGGTGGTAAGAATATAATTTGTGCACCTCATGTCTCAGGCCACCCTACCTTGATGCTTAACTACCTCCAAACACAACAATTTACAGTCATTGACAGGTGCAAAGCCTGATAAAATATTCTCTCTGGATCAAAGCCAAAATCTTATGATGAAAAAAAAAAGTGGTTAAAAGAGAACTTAACCTGTTTCATTGGTAGACCACAACAAAGTTGGTCCAAGTGGATGACTGACTGGTGAGAACCTCAAACCCATTTGACTGTGAGGCCAGCTTGTAAAATAGGCTTATAGGGACTATGCCTGTGTTCTAATTGGTCTTTGATTCTCCCTTTTGTGACCAATAACACTTTTAGCAGTAACACACAAAAGAGCACAAGGGATGAAAAGGAACTTAATTCTACTAATGATGCCTCAAATATGAACACCTAGCTAAGGAACACAATGCAAAGAGAACAGAGTTCAGCCCCAGGGCTGACTTGTCAAATAATCACAGACTCCATATGCTAGGAGAAGCGATGGCAAAAGCAGAAGGGGCTCTGTGACTACCACACCTGGTCAAAGGCTGAGCTCTGAGGCAATGGACAGCACGCCCTGGATCTCCGTGAGACCTTTGTGATAAGTGTGGAAGTAAATGAAGACTACCCAAATGAGAAAAAGTAAAGATATTTATTCAGAGTTTGCTATAATAACAGGTCAGCCACTTACTTGCATTTGGGCAGAGAGTGAAGAGTAGGCCAGAGGAGTGAGAAAGCTTTATAGTGGGGAAAAAAGGGAAAACTGAAGGTATGCCCTAATTGGAGGTGGTTGGCATGGGTAAGCTTATTTCCAAAGAGTTTCTGGAAAAAAATTTCCATGTCTAAACATGTTAGATATTCCCTGATACATGTTCTTTTGGAGATTTACAATGAACCTAATATATTCAAATATAAACTCTAAGTTCTGTACTAAGGAAATATTTTTAACTCAGATATTCTCAAACTATAGTTCCTATAAACTTCTTTTTTTCCAAACTTTATTAGCGTTCCTCAGAAACAGTTTTAAGAAAGCCTTATGTCAATCATTCTGTTAGGTACCTAACACATACAAATAGACACTGTTCCTTCATGTAAGGCAGGAGAATCATTAGTGGAAATTATGCTGTGGTGAGGGAAGACTGTATCCTGCTTAGATACCCTCCCTTCCCCAAAAAGCATGTATACCCAACTACATAGTATATTAAATAGAATATGTTTTTTGCATTTTCTCTTTGCCCCCTTTTGTTTTCCTTTCTTCCTGTGTGTCAAGCCATAGTATTTGTCTGTCAGCTCTCCATTATCTTCATACTGTCTTTTGAATATTCAGGGCTTTCAGTGTTTGCAGCTTTAATAAGCCATGACAAGGCTAAAAAATGCCAGGTTCTGGAACATTTTGCTGAAATATCAATCTAGGGGATCAGATAGTCCTTCCCTAGGTATAGTATCTTCCTTCTCCTTAGTATCTGGGGATAGGGTTGGAAAAGAAGGTTGCTTCTACATTTATGGTTTAAATTTGTCCTGTGGGGTCTAAAGATACAGCCCTGCCTTGGATAGCACTGCTTTTGGAAGCACACTGCAGGCCTTTATCTTCTTCCTCTAGTTATTAGGAGACAACAAAACAAATAAACAATGATAATAAAACAGCCTTGAGCCCACTCATATCTGAGGAACCTACAATTTGCTTGTCTAAGTGAAACCTGTCTAGGTGTCAATGGCTGCTAAAGAATTAATAGAGTTACGCATTCAACAGGTATCAGCATTTTCATGGGGAGTACTTAGAAAAATGTTATTTTAAAAGAAAACTAATTTCCAGTGTAGGCCTTCCAAGTATTAAAGGGAGACAGTGGTGATACATTGTGAACAGTAGAGAACTGTTTCATTGATCACTCTTTATGACAAATTGGCAGCTATCTTAAATGTGAGAATATCTTATTGGGGATTGGGGACAAGATCTAAGATTATAGTATGTTATATCATAGCAAATTATGCATGTCATTGTATTCCTAATTTGTGTCTTTCTCCCCTCCAAAATTTTTTGTTCATTTATCCCTTCCTATGTAGTAGATTCACCATTTACTTGAGTATAATAAAAAGGTTAATGTCATAAAATCTTATATTTCTAGAAGAGTGCCCAGTTCTGTTTGGAAGAAACCTTCTAGCACATTGATCTATTTCCTAGCTCTATAAACGGCAGGTGAAATAACTGACTTCCCAGTGAAGGAATATTTTTACCAATCTTTGAGAAAAGTGAGTAGTTAAGTAGACCCTTGCTATTGTCAAAATTTTGTTTCAGCAATTGTGCTTCTCCATAAAAATTTCTGAAATCGATCAACCTACCTATAGAGGAAAATAGGAATCAAAACAAATCAAACCAAAATGAAAGAACCCAGCATAAAACTTAGTCTGAAATAAGAGAAATTACTTTCTAATTGTATTGGTTGTGACTATGTGTTAAAGTAGTCTAATATCTAGGTTTTTGGGAATGGCTAATGCTTCCCATCAAAATGTTCTACATAAAAACATAATTTAATTAATATTGAAAGTAATACATGTTCTTACCAGTTAATCTGTAACCTAGAATAGTCTTGAATAACTGCATTTATGGATCTATATGGAGCCATATATCTCACCCAGAGTCTTCACCAATAGTTACTAGTGACATTGGATACAAAGGGAAATTTACTAAAGTGTATGGTGTACACTATAACACATACCTATAAATAAAAGCTAAAAACACCTCCACCATGAAAGCTTGTTTAATCTCCCTCTGATAGTACTTAATGTTTTCTTTGCACCACTCTTACCAGTTTCAATTTTTTTATGTTTATATTGTACATTTCTTTTATTATCTGCTAAATATTCTATTGTCTGCAGGTTTTTTATTAACTTCAATTAATTAATTAATTATTCATTTACTGAACCTAATATTAGTATCATATTTAGGATATGTAAGTAATCAGAATCCAATTCGTTCAGTGAGGGGGCTTTCCTATCCCAATCACCTCCAGCTATATTTTAATGTTACAGTTTCACAAAGTGAAACACTTCCATTTTTCAAAACTACTGCATGAAATAGATGGGACAAAGTTTGTTGGCCCATTTGATATGTCAGAAGACAGGTTAAGAGTTGTTACCTTCTCAAGTCAGCATTACAAATTAGTGAACTTCTAAGCCAAAATAAATGTTGTTTGATTCCTAACACAGTGGGCTCTTTCCTACCATTTTACTGTGCAGAATGTGGTCAGCACAACATTGACTGCTGTTTATCTTAGTAGCTTAGTGAATAATGCTGTGCTGATCATTTTGGCACTGAGGCTGTTCAGTGGTAAATATTCAATATTCAATTATTTAAAGGGTAAATATTCAATACTAACCTAAATCTGTTTTTCTTATGAATTTATAGTTTCTAATATTAGCACAGATGTTTGCTTCCCTCTAATTATATAATCTTTAATAATGCACTTGAATGTACTATCACTATGAACTCTATGAGACTCTAAGGAAGAAGGCCATCTAATCTCTATACTATCTCAGGGAATAAGTAGGAGTAGAAAATTAACAATATGACTTCCTATATAGCAAGGCCTTCAGAAGAGTATGTACTTGTCACCAAGACACTTCAAAGCACTACAGCTTCTTAGGTCATGTCATTTTTGTTTTATATTCTACTATGAAATAAAACTTTTATGTTGGTTTTCAGTGTTCTTCCAGGATTCCAAAATATATTCCATATATCTCTTCTGCTTAAATTATCTAGTGTTTCCCTCCCCGAGTATAACATTCTCTTATTATCTTAACTTTTCCTCCTGGTCTCTTATGCCAAATTTCTTTCATCCACAAGCTCTGGTATATAGTCCATTCATTCTCCCTATGACTTTTCAACCTTCTCATCTCCAGTACTTTCACTCATCTTTTCCTTTTGGTAGATAATCTGTGTCATGAGAAATCTCTCCTTCCCCAGTTTTTGAACAGTAAACTGCTAGTTCTGCTCAATGGTCACTCTCTCCTAGTACTCCACAATCCCTGCAGATAGCCAACATTTCCTTCTACTATTTCAGTGAATCTTACCTCAGTAAGACTTTGTCAGACCTTGAGGGGTAAGTTTGTGTTACACTTACCTTTTTCTTTCAGGGAACTTAAGTAGGGTCTGCAATTATGAAGCATGAATATGTATTTTTTCAGTGAATTGACTGAATGCCCCACATCCTGGTAGACAGAAATGTAGTCACTTAAAGTGAAAGGACTTGGCATCATCCATGGCTGGCATACTATGTGGCAAAAAGATGAAGACATGGACTTTAGAGCCAGACTCCTTAAGAATAAATCCTAGTTCTGCTGCTATCAGCTGTGTTTTGGGTTAATTAATCTCTCCATGCCTCAGTTTCCTCATTTGTAAATTATATAATATTGGTACCTATTTCATAGCCTAATTATAAAAAGAAATTCACTCAGTACTCTGAAAAAATTTTTTTAAAATTTTGTTAAAGGTAATGATTTTTAAAAAATGGATGCATAAACACTGCAAATGAAAATGCTGTTCTCTTTTTCTGGAACATATCTTACCCCTACCAAATCATTATCTGCTTGCAAAATACCTCACTCATTCATTAAGGCTCAAATCAAACATGCTCTGGTATTTCAAGGCATTATGTATTTCCTTTGCTGTCCAATATTGTGGCTACTAAGCACATTTGGTTATTCAAATTTAAATTAATTAAAATTAAATTTTATTAAAAATTAAGTTCTTTAGCCAGCTAGCCACATTTCAAGTGCCATAGCCACATGAGGCCAGTGATTACCATATTGTAAAGGAGTGATTATAGCATATTTTCATCATTACAGGAAGTTCTATTGGACAATGCTTTACCTAAGACAGATTGGAAAATTGTTGCAGTGATTTTATACAAGCCTCTCTAATATCATGTATCATTTTTCATTGTATTTATTATACATACACATATATACTTATGTATTTGCATATATATGTGTTTAAAGGATATGTATATGCACATATATGCATATACTTTACATATATGTTTATTTTATATGTGTATATATTTTCATACATGTGTATAATATTCATCTCTATGTAAGGGGCATATGTATCTATATCTGTATCTGCATCTTTATCCATATTATATCCTTTATCCTAGGTTTTGTGTTCCTCATGGTAAAGCATCTTATTATTTTGTGTCTTATTACCCAGTAGGGCTCATTATGACATAGAAAACACCTCAAAATAACTGTAAAATAAATGAGTTGGTAAATTAATAACAAACGTTTTAAACTAAAATAGCAAGGTTTTCTTTAGACTTCTAATAGTAATATACTCTGGAGTGGACATAAAAAGTTTTAAATTTATGACTTATCTCAATGATACAATAAATACTATATTGCAACTTTCTGCTTCACATACAGCCAAGTAGAATTCATTTCATGGAACAGTATCTTCCTACTTGTTTCATTCTTTGCCATTATAATTCCTTTTAAAGCTTATATCTATATGCCCCATAGTCATATACCCTGAAAGAGCCTAAATAGTCTTAAATGCTTAATGAGACTCTAAATGTTCATTAACAATACCCCCCATAATTGCATCCTGCCATATTAGGTGTACCTCCATAGATTAATCACCTTCTGGTTCTCTCTTGTGAGCCAGCATTTCACTAACTGATTAGATACTGTCAGTGTAGGTCATGTATTAAGATGCCGCTACTCAAACATTAACTTTCCTCCCTGAACAGAAACAAAAGCATCCTGCCTAAACCAGTCATTTTGTAGTCTCATGGCTTAAATCCCTGAAAGCCTAAGCTATTTGCAAGACAGTATTTTCCCATCATTTAAAAATGGTTTGTCTTCAAGGAAATAAAAGCAGTAATCCATTTAGCAAGTTGTAAGTACTCATCCAACTACCAACCATTATTTAAGGAGGAATTACCTTGAAAAAAATTAAAAAGGCTAGAAAATATTTTATCTTTGAACATTACCTAGAATAGAAGCAGATTGAAAGGAATGCTTCTGCTAAAATCATCTCTTCAGTGTGTTGCCATGTTTGTTCATATAACATGCTATACTTTAGTTTCCAAATTCTAAATTTATGAAGTAGAATATATTTTTTATGAATTTTTTGTGTTATATTTAGGTTTAAAAACATCATGTCTAATGGTGGTTTTAAAGAAATTATATCCAGATGTAACTGGCAAACCTAAAAATACATTAATATTTAATGTTTGAGGAATATACAACCTACACTCTGCTCTAAATACACTGTACTAACATTAATTGACCCTTTTCAAATCTCCTCTAACCACTCTCGGTCCTCTTTGTTGAAAAAATATATATAACAATCCTTCACAAGGAATTGGAAGAGGGCTCGCTTTTAAAGATCTTACATCCTGATTGTTTTCCCTTCAAAGAATAGTAAAGCTGTAGAATTCTACTTCAGAGTGATCTTGATATTATATAATTCATTTTATTCTAGAGATCAAAGCAATCAGTGCAAAATTTATCAAAGACTGAGGGGTCAGAATAAAACAGAGATTTTGTGTTTACAAAAGAAATAGATGCAATTGTTTTTTTTGAGGGTGCATGTTATGTGCCAATATAAACCAATTAGCAAACCCATGTGGTAGGTGATTCATATTTAACTCCTTTTATTATACAACAGTGTGGAATCAATCTTTCCATTAGCACATTGATGTACAACCCTTTCCAGCTTCTCCCTAGATCAGTATCACCAGGTACTTGAGGTCTTAAGCTGTAATATGGACTGTCCTTGGTATCCACTGGGCAGCCTCAGAGATTTATTACCTGTACCTAATCTCTATCTTCTTTAGTCAAATAACAAGTATGTATCTGATAAACTATTATGTGACGCCTGCTCTTTTATTTCAATTCATCTCAATGCATTAATTTGTTATTGATACTTTATCTGACCATGTATATTTAATGGTAACAAGTAAAAAGAAGACAATGACTTACACAGATATTTGGAGGCTCCAAATACAAAATAAAATGAATAAATCTCTGATGATGGGAATTTTGAGTTCCTTGACAGATTTGAGTAGTAAGAGAGGCAGAACTATTTTAAGGTAGCAAAGAAAAAGAGCTTGTGAAAGAGTGTACTAGGTAAATGGTATTGATCTTAATTATCACAGTCCACCTACGGTCTCTAGGAATTATTTTTATTCTGAAGTCACTTCTGATCAGTGGAGTGTTAACCTAAATTATTTTTTTGGTTTCTGGTTACCTTAGAGATCCTTTTTCTCTCTTGCCATTACCATGGAGATGAGGTAGGCAGCAACCATTCTACTAACACTCCACATGAAGTAACATTTCACACATTGGATTCCAGAGCACAGAGGGCTACATGGAGCTCTTCCCTTTCTTCCTTACCCCATTTTCAAACCTGGCAAAACCCACATTGGATTCTCTAAGAACACAAAGAGACAAATAGCTTTGGGTTGGTCTCTTTTCAAATTATTTGGGAAATCTAATGGGAGGGAAGATAAACATATTTGACTTTGGGATCTGTTAGTTCCTATTCTTTAAGCATCACAGGCTTTACCAATTATAAAGGGAAAACTGTATATAAAATATATACTTAAGTTAAAAAAAATGAATAAATAAAATCTTTGTCCCAAGTCTTCAACTCTCTCTTATAGAATATATCTATTGCTATTTTTGAGGCTCTAATTGGCATACTTGCATATTGATAGTTTAACTCAGAGTTAACAGTTTCCTCATAACAGAAGTTACTTGTTCTATTTTCATTTGATCTAATTAAAAAGTGTACATGTTGACAGACCTTAGAAGACTCTACCTGGAACATTTCCTTGAATTTATTTAAATATTATTCTAAGCCTACAGACTCTGCCTTTCTGGTTGTGAATGAGTTTTTTAATAGTTACGCCCTTGCACCCTTTGGAAGTATTTCAAGTCCTGTGTTTCCAGGAATTTCATAGTTGATTTATCTGTCTTTGGGAATAGTCTATCATGCATAATATAGTGTTGATCTTTTGTTTGTCTAATGAACTGGTGTACAATTTAATGCTGCTTTCACAAGCCACTTTAAACAAAGAAATGATATCCTCTATGTGCAGGAGACCTATTCAAGTTCTGTTTTTACGTTGCATTTTATGGGAAATTGCATAAACAATAAGAGAATGCTAAGCAAAAGAGAATAAGACGCTTCCATTGAAAGTTTCACATAAGTTTTCTCCTAAAAATGCCAGCTAAACAAAATGTAGAGAGCAACTTACATCTACATTATTATTTCTTTTGTAAGAGACTATGTACAGCAAGGGAGGATTTTATAAGATGTTTATTTCCTTTAAAATAAAAGAACAGATAAATTATATTGTTGTTTGTTAGTGTTCCTGTGCTTAGACAGTTTGATAATCTTGTATGTGAAGACTTTTTTTGTGAACTATTATATGACAAACAGTATAAGTTACCAAATCTATATTTGAAGGTTCAGAGGAGCTGGGTAAATAGCCAACAAAAAGGAGAAAACAGTAAAAGAGAAAAACAACAAAGTAGTAATAAGAAATTCCTTCTTAAATCATGGCCATGATTCTACAAATCTCAAAGTCAGTCTCTGTCGGGGAATACAACTGTCAATTTCCATTGGCTAGGAGGAAATTCATTACTCCCCCCTTCCATCAAATTGATTGTTAAGGATATATTAATAGGCTACGATTACAGAAGCAGGACCTTTTACAATGTACAGCAAAGGGATTAAGTTTTGGAGTCTATGGAGGGATATTGCATTTGGACCTTGCTTCCTTCTATATGGACCACTTAGGGGTGAGAGTGAACTTCTGCTTTACCTTGTGAGAAGGACTAACTTTCTATTCTTGCTACTGTTCTCTCTCTAATTCTTTGTTTTCTAAATTTTTGTTTGTTTGTTTGATATTTCTCTACCACCTTTGCTTGAGATATCTAGGAGAGACCTTTTCTCACCTAGGAAAAAATGTTTTGTCCCCCTCTCTATCAGTCTTCAAAATCTAATGTTACCAAGATTGAGGCTTAGAGAAAAGAAATCTAAAGATCCTCCCTATCTGACATTCCCACACGTTTTCGGTCTAGAGTTCAAAAGCACCAGCTGGTTTAGTATTTGAGTTAAAGCCTCAGCTAGTAACTGAACTTGTATTAAAAGCTCCGTAATTAATCAAGAATATCAGAGTTAGAGGAAGATGGAAAACTGAATTGAGTTGTTTCTACATCTTGCTTATCTAAATCCCTTCCTTCAGTATCTTTGCAACTCCATAAATTAGAATGATCCACTGAACTTTTAGTACCATATTATTCAACTTAGAGAAGGGTTTACATTTACCTAATCGTAAACAATTTCAATTTAGGTCTTAGCTCTTCCATAATGGAGAACATTAAAAAATCATTTTAAAAAAGAGTTACATAATTTCCTTGGTAATTTTATGTATCCCACTGTCTCTTGTCTCCCATTCTGGTATACGACTGTGATGGTTCAGAGATCAGAGACATAAGGAGTATTCTATGGTTTGCCCAAAGATGAAATTATACTTCAATATGTAAATGGCTACATTGTCTCAAGTGCTATATGGATGTAATGCTTATCCAGGAAGACACAATTACAATGACAAAAATGAAAGAGACATATGTACCTGGCCTAAAACCAGCTTTGTAAAATTTCAATATTTTGACTACTTTGTATCTTTTTGTATGCCCTTTTCAATAATTTGAAACTATTTTTCAAACCATGCTATGACTGATGTCTTTCTTGTTGAATTCAGCTCATTTTAGAGGCGCCATTTTTTCTCATTTCAAACTATCTTTTAGATGAAGTCACTCATAAAGGTTTATGTGTAACTGATCATGAAATAAGAAAGCAAGATCCCCACTCAGTATGCAGGGGTTTAATATTCAAAAGAAGAAAATGCCTGAAAAGAAATTGTTATTTCTTTGGCCTTGCATATAAGTCCATGAAACTTGATATTCTATGCAATAACCTACAATACTTCTAATATTTGAACCTAAACTTAAAATATGAGATAAAAATGCCTTAAATGTGTATGTAAGTAGATATGTTTGAATTGTTATTCTACTTTAATAATTGTACAAATTTATATGAAATAACAAGTAGTCTATATACTTTATTTTACACAGAATGAGATATTTCAAAAGTAATGGTGCCACCTAACCATATCTGCAGGTGTATTCCATGAAAGAATTACAGGGCAAGGAATTTTCATCATAGCTCTAATTCTCTTTACAAGTCATTTATTACTTATGCAAAGCAGTTGAAGTAGTTGGGTAGTTGAGAAAAATGAAGAGTAAGTAATCCTACTTCAATTCCAGAAATCCCTTCTGTTATCTTCACTCTATTTGATGAATCTTTTAAGAAGAATTTATTGAATATCAGTATATGTAAATTGTTATCTTTAAATAAGCAACATGCAGTGCCTTTGAAATAGGGAGCAAAAAATGAATTCCCTGAATAGGTATATAGATAAAATTCTTTCATCTTTCATCTTTATGAAAGAATCTGTGTTCAAATTATGGATGCTGGATTTTCAGAAAGAAAAATAGTATGTTTAGACAGATGATAAAAATGAAAATGTATACTCCACAGGTATTTATTAGAACGTTTAGATTCTAAACTTGACATCTTTGTGAGTGTAAGTGATTTATTCTCTTCTTCTCAGCAATACTCTTGCATCAACACAAAGCTGACTGGCTGGCTACTCTCTGACAACTTAGATGCCACCTTCTGAGATCTGGAGGAATTGTATATGTGACAGCCTATTTTGCAGGGTTTTTAAAATCATCCTCTACCCATCACATACCAACAAACAAGCAAACAAATAAAATCCAAAATCACCAATAACACTGCAACCACCACCACCACAACAAACAGCATAAACATGTCAATAGGCTGTTCTCAGACTATATGCCCAGGTAGTGATTCTGAGCATAATAGTGGCTAATTTATTTCAAAAAGTATGTGCTAAATATAGTCAGGATATTTAATGTACAGGAAATTTCTCTCTATCTCCAAATACCTTTCTAAAATTTCCCATACTAGGGCATACTATCCTACAAGGGAACTAGATAAGGAAAAATTAAGAATCTACATGATTATAATTTCACTCTGGGGAAAATAAGTAGGACTCAGGAGAAAATTGAAAATATTTAGGCTTACATTAAAACTATATACTGTTGAGTAAGGGAAGAAGAGATCCATCATATGTGAAAAGTGAAACCAACATTCCTTCCTGTCCTTACATTTATCAGTTCTGAGACCAGGTAAATTTTCCTGTTCTTTTGTTAAGTAATGCGGAGAAAAAACAAAAATAATTTAGACACTTGATCCAAGGAATACTTGATAATGGAAAACTACAAACCAAATAAATAGGCTAATTATATTAATAGCTGCTTGTTCATCAAGTCTTTCCTTAAGACCCTAATCTCACTGTACCCACCGACTCAGTTATTATGTTATAAAATTTGCCCAATACTAGCCAACTCCACACCATGCAACACCTGCCTTAAACTCATTCAACCTGTGGTCTAAAAATACTGTGACTTTCCTGACTTTTCCCTTCTGATATCTATTAAGATTCTATAAAAGCTGAGAAGCTTATCTTTGATTGGCCAAATGGGCTTTTCTGGTGATCTTTTGGTGATTTGATGCTTGATAGTTCTGATCCTCATGGTTCAACCAATATCCTTGTAAGACAATCTTACTGCTGAAACATAAGACCTGTGATTTAGAAGAGCTCATGTGTCCCTCTGTCCAAACGTAAGAGTAAGATAGATTCTATATTAGATCTGGATTCCATTTCTCTTCATCAAGCTCCCAAATAGGTTTATTTTGTCTTGTTGGAATAAGGAGCAATTTATCAATCATTTGAATGTCTAATCAGATTTGAAAGCTCTTATCTTTCATGGGAAGCTGTCTCATTATTAATGGCACTATTGTTTATCTCTCCATTTGTTACATTTTGCTGTCATATAAAAAATAAGTTTCATAGCAAAGAAAGTGAACATATATCGAATGAGTCTGTAAGAAATGGCCCTGAGGGTTGGCAAGGTCAGGAGTTCTCATTAAACTGGCATAATGACAGGACAAACTTTGTCTTGGGTCACCTATCAAAACCATAAGAGAACTTTTCTAATTCATCTCATTTTATCCACTAGAGTCTTATAGAAATAGAGGTCTTTCTAATTTTTTTTAAATTAGAAATGCAGATTTTGTCAGTGTGCAATTGGAGATGGCTGTTAGCTTAGGTGTCTAAGCAACACAACCAACATATTCAATAGATTAGTGCCTTAAACTCTTAGACACATCTCGGTCTAGGCCTCTGCTCAAATAGGGCCAGATTCCTGTGACTTAAAAGTTTTTGTACTAAAATTATCATTCATATGCCTATCCTTTATGCCATAATAAAGGAATAATTTATAATTAGAGTCATTTTTGGGAGAAATTTTGATATGTAGAAATAATTCATTTATGAAGTTCATTAGAATGAAAAGAGAGTAAAATTATAAAAAAAGTTCAAATCTCCAATAGTTTATATTTTTATTGGGAAAAAAGCTTCCAAAATAAATTCAGTTCAGAATTTCTTCTTTAATAAAGTCTTTAGCCAAGGCAAATAAACAATCTGAGAAAATAAAACTATGTCTGTTTTAGATCCTCCCAAACCACTAGCTCATTGCCTTTGTTTCATGATTCCTCCCATGGTGTCCTATCTCCTCTTTTGCCTTCTGCTCTTAGCTCTCTTCTCTTTGCTTCTGCCTAAAAAGAAATCCCAGTTCTCCACTGTCTCTTAGCGATTAACCCTGTTTAGGCGAGAATAAACTATTTGAGGCTGATTTTTAGCCATAGAATTGGTGAGAACTGAGAACCATTATTAAAATGTTCTAGTGCTTACACATAGAAGTTTACAGAGGAGTTTAAAATATCACTAGCAGTGCATATTTTAGGAATCCTAGTCAATGTTATTTGTATCATATGGTAGAAAGGGCATCAATAGAAATAATTGAATGGCAAAAATCAGACCTAAAAGACTTAAGAAACCATGAATTTGTAGAAACCAGAGAGGTCTCAAGAAGTGGTATAGGTTAATGACATGGAGTTTTGGAGCCTATTTCCAAAATACTCCCTGTGAAAATTGATTAGACTATAATCCAGTCATGAGAACACACAAAGAATGTATTGGTTGAAAATTTTCATGGGTAGGCTCCTTCACATCTTAAGATAGCATTCAGGAGTAGCAGTTATTACCACATTTTTGTCCCTCACATTTTATGAACAACCTTAAAATGGAAATAAGTGAATTAATATGCAAGAAAAGAAAAGAAAGGATGAGACATAGCTCTGCTGCCTGATCACCTGTTTGAAGATTTCAAAAGAGCAGCAGAGCAAAAGACAACTGAAACTCAGAATAAACTGATGGTCTTAGAGCTAAAATAACTACATAGTATTCCTTAATTATTCTGTCTAAGAAGGGAACCTTTTCATAAAGGGGCATATGAAATTATGCACAGTTTGTTAGTTCCCTGGTACTGCCGAAACAAATTGCCACAAACTGAGTGGCTTAAAATAGTACATATTTATTCTCTCATAGTTCCTGAGGCCTGAATTTTAAATAAAGGTGTCAGAAGGGTTGGTTCCTTCTGGGAACTTTGTAGGGAATTTTATTCTATGTCTCTCTCTTAGGTTCTGGTATTTTCTGCCAATCATTGGAGTTCCCTGACTTGTGGCAATGTAGAAATCCCATAGATGCCTCTGTCTTCACATGACATTTTCTTCTGTGTGTCTCTGCTTCTAACCCTCCCTCTGCTTTTTCTTATATTTGCAATATCCTATCTCTAAATGATGTCACATTCTAGTTTCTGTAGAGATAAACATTTTTGGTAGATACTACTGAACCCATTACAGGCTGAAAGTGCACTATAAATGCAGTTGTCCAGCATTTACTAAAGAGCAAGAGAGAAAAAAAGGCAGGTGTTCAATGAAGGTCTTCTAAGAAACAATATCACACCCTATTTTTATTTTACCCTTCAACTCAGAAGAAGAAAATGTCCCTAAGTATTAAAAGACAAGTATACAAATCTTTTATATGTGCTTTATACCATCAATCTATAAACCCTGCTATTATTGCACAATCTCCACTGAGAATCAACAAACAACTCCATTATCTCTAATAATCTTGACATTCTCCAGATCTTAGTATACAACTATCTTCAGATCTTTAATTAGGGAGCATTCTTTCTTGATTTATGAGGCTTGTTCAATAACAATAGGGGATTTACTTAATAGTGTCAATAGAATTGCCCAGTTTAAATGGTCTCCTGATGTCCTTTTCCTGGAAATTCCTAAAATGTCCATTATTCACAATCAAGTCATAGTCACTTTGGGTGGTGATTTATCATATTGTTTATTTTTAAATTAATACTGAATTTTAATTCAACATGATATGCCAGACTCATACTAGGTAAAAATATTCTGTTGATATATGTAGTTATTTGACCCAAACCTCTCAAGAATCACATTGACCAAATAAAATATTTAGCCAAGCTTGCATGAAATCCTTTAAAACTGGAAGCTAAAACCTAATAGAGACTGGACTCATCTTGCCACCTTGTACTAGTCATTATAATACTCATGTTTTCACTTCATAAATCCAGTGGGGGCATATATTACATTAATTTTGTATATTAATATAGATCAATATTGTGACTTTAGGGCTATAAATAAAGTAATAACATTCTTCTTCCCTGGGGAAACAAACCTGAATGCATTTATACTCAGTATAATCTGTGGGCTACATAGTTTGGAGTGGAAGTCTGTGTTCTTCCTTATTTGCATCTTTTTAGATAAAGATAGTTAAAACCAGTTTATCTTTCACTTCAAATTACAATAATGTATCTGCACAGTATTATTCTGGGGCCTACTAAGACAGTCACCAGGACTATAAGGACCTAAATTTTCCTGGGATTCTACTCTTACCCATGTATGGCTAATTATTGCTATATTCTAAAAATGAGATGAGTTCTAATACTATTGATTAAATATACCTACTTACCATTCTAATTTGGAAAACACAAAGTTTCTAAATAAATGGAGCCATTTTATTAAGACTAATTTCATGATGTAAGTTATGATTTATCCCAAGGAGATAAATTCCTCATGTCTTCAATATTACAAATAATTCAAAACCTTTCTACCAATTCATATTCAAGAAATCTGTCTAAGTCTTTGGTATTCTCACTCAGCTTCATAGAAGTAATTAGAGACCAGTAGCTTATCATCACTTTTCTCTTCAAACCCACCTTTTCTCAGGGCAATAACAGACAGACTATTAAATAACTAAACCTATGGAGACCTTTGCCAATTACGTGCCAAAACAGTTTGAGACTTAATAGTTCCTCACGTTGTTTAAACCTTGTCACTCACTTAAAATACGCATTTCTTAGCATGTAACCTTTCATCCTATGGAATTCTGTTACCACACACATTTAGATTTATAGGGGTAATATTTAAATCAGCTATTCTTTCATTAACAGAAAGTACAACTCATAGTTGCCTAGTCTCTTTCCAAGAATGATTTATAACCTGATCATATTTTAATAGAACTCCACTACAAAATTCACATTTAATCTTAATTGTCAGTTTTTATAAAACAAGAAAATCAGAAAGAACATTGCTTAATAGACATCAGTCCTCCCTAATATATGGACACTGCCAGAGGCAAACTCAGCCCAGATGAAAGAGTTCATTGCACTTAGCTGAATTTGTGATTAGAGGGTCAATGTATATACTGCTAGACAATATGCTTTTAAAGTAGTCCATAATATTTTATTTTCTTGGAAACACTGTAATTTTACCACAGAAGAATGTACAATTAAAGGTTATTAACAGACTAAAGAATTTTTAAGTGCTCAATTGCCTCATAAGTTGGTAGCTATTACAAATAGAGAGGCATATTCAAAAGGTAACATGGAGACTTAAAAACATGCTCATATGCCAGACAGACAGCCACTAAAATACTAACCCTATATGAACTCGAATGTCTAAATTGTTGGTGAGGTTAAAGCGGTCTTTATAGAATGCCAACAATTGACTTCATAGTCATAAAAACGATAAAATTGGGCTGAAAATTACATGAAGATCATCTTTGGCGTTTTCATGATGGCTGCATTTTAGTTCCAAGGGACTTCAAATGTACGGCAAAGATTTTACATAAAACCACCCACCATGACAAGAAAAAAGAGCCACTGTACTTAATCAAAACTTACAGTGAAAAAATTAGTTAAATTTCTAACAGTTCCTTTGGTTCGTGTCTTACTTGTTACAGTTTTACCCTGAGAATTCTAGAAAGGTGAGACATGGACAAAAGCCCACACCTGAGTTCTTTTGAATACTGATAAATAGACTTTTAGCAATTACTCCTTATGATGGATTTGCATATGTGTTTATCATTGTTTGCTTATTCTCAAGATGGCTCAAAGCACATCTTTTCCAAAAAAACATGGCTCTGGGAGGAGCAAAAGTTACTTTTATCTTACATTCTCAACCAGAGAATTTTTAACCAAACTCTTCAATGATTGAGATAGACATTTTATTGAAACTGCATAAAGATTTGAAAAGTCTTCTTACTTACTGAGAAACTTCACTTTGCATATTATAACCAATGTTCAAGAAAGAAAAAAATGAAATCTTAAAGCTATATTTAGCAAAGCTCTTAGAGACACTCAAACTTTCATGATTTTGTTATTTGCATTAATGATAAAAAAAATTGATTTCTTCTGAGATCCACCAACTCTCCCATATGATTTAGCAACAATCTCTCCAGTATTTACAGGAATTTCACCTCAGGTTCTAGTCTTTGCCCTACTGCAAGCAGACATGGCCAAATTCTGGAAAGGACTGATGTAATACATATATCCTTATCATTCACAACAACACTGACCCAACATACTCCTAAACAACCCTTACTTGAATGAATTAACTCCTGAAGAATGACAGTTTTGAAAAATATTCCAGGTATTTCTTAAGACTAACTCTTCAGAGCAGTTTTAATTTCATAGCAAAATTGAGAGGAAGGTGTAGAGATTTTGCACATACCCTCACCCTCCACACATGCATAGCCTTCACCATTATTCACATCCCCACAAGTGTGATACTTTTGTTACATACATTGACACATCATAATCACCCATAATTTGCATTATGGTTCAGCCTTAGTGTTGTGTGTTCTGAGGGTTTGGACAAATGTATAATGACACATATGCATCATTATAGTATCATATGGAATATTTTCACATCCTAATATTCTATTAATATAACACACTGTGCTTATAGTGATGAAAGCTCAAACAAAAATATACAATCAAGCATTATTAACAACTATCATGGAAATATGAAATTAAGAGCTGAGAATTCTTAGAACTACTTTAAAATGGTAAGATAGCTTTTACCCAATACCTCTCGATCAAGGAGATGATAGCATGAATTAGACAGTTTCCTCCAAATAATATTGGAACAAGATCCAGGTAACCAGGCTACACAATGCATGTTTTGTTCTACATGCTTTGTCTCTATCTTTCATTTTATATCTTAGCGATTTTATTTCCTCTTTGATGGTTTAAGTTTCTGGATTATCACTAGATTTTTCATCTTGATGATGATACCAGTAATGTACCATTCCTTAACATTTTTCTTTGTAGTTTTTATTTACTTCTTATTATGTATTCAATACCTATCAACAATTTGATTGTCATTTGGATAAAACATACAAACTTACAAATTTGTATTCACTTGTGTTTTATGCCACTCAGTTTCTTTTGGTAATAATTTCTGTTTTAAGTCAGTAGATTTGGGGGTAAATAGATTCATTTACCAAGTGATGTTTATATAAGAATCAATACAAGCAGCCAGGCATCCAGAAATCTATCACTACTTCTATTACAATCTTTGTAAAAATAAGTTTTTGTTTGTCTGGTCACCACTGAAAAGACATTTGAAAATCTACCATGGAAGTCAGATATGTACTTAAACATTCATAGAAATAAAATTGGAAAAGTGCAAGATGAAATTATGTATATTAACAGGCCATCACATTTTTTCAGATCATATAAGAAAAATATATTAGTTAGGCACCAAGAAGCTATTTTACTTGATTTTATCTTTACTTGATATTTACTTAACATTTGCTCTACTACTACCTGATGATCTCTATAGTACAAACTTTATTTCTGCTACAAGACCAATTTTTGAAGGAGTACCAAAATATTTACATACTAATCAGCAAATCTACATGAGTACTTTGGCATATATATATATCATATATATATAATATATAATATATATAATATATATGATATATATATTAGGTCTATTACTAGGTTTCTGGCCCATAGCCTATTGGCTACTTTCTGTAAATTGGTTAGGAACCTGTTATTTTTTTTTGTTATCATTAAACTACAATTACATGAAGAATATTATGTTTACTAGGATCTCCCCTACCCCAAGTCCCCCCAAAAAACCCCATTACAGTCACTGTCCATAGCATAGTAAGATGTTATAGAGTCACTACTTGTCTTCTCTGTGTTGCAAAGCCCTCCCCTTTCCCCCACCCCCCACATTATACATGCTAATCATAATACCCCCTTTCTTCTCCACCCTTATCCCTCCTTACCCTCCCATTCTCCCCAGTCCCTTTCCCTTAGGTAACTGTTACTCCATTCTTGGGTTCTGTGATTCTGCTACTGTTTTGTTCCTTCAGTTTTTCTTTTGTTCTTATACTCCACAGATGAGTGAAATTATTTGGTATTTGTCTTTCTCCACTTGGCTTATTTCACTGAGGATAATAGCCTCTAGCTCCATCCATATTGTTGCAAATTGTAGGATTTGTTTTCTTCTTATGGCTGAATAATATTCCATCATATATATGTACCACATCTTCTTTATCCATTTATCTATTGATGGACACTTAGCTTGCTTCCATTTCTTGGCTATTGTATATAGTGCTGCAATAAACATAAGGATGCATCTGGCTTTTTCAAACTTGAATGCTGCATCCTTAGGGTAAATTCCTACAAGTGCAATTCCTGGGTAAAATGGTAAGTCTATTTTGAGCATTTTAAGGAACCTCCATATTGCTTTCCACCATGGTTGAAATAATTTACAGTCCCACCAGCAGTGTAGGAGTGTTCCCCTTTCTCCACAACCTCGCCAACATTTCTTGTTGTTTTGTCTTTTGGATAGCAGCCATCCTTACTGGTGTGAGATGATATCTTACTGTGGTTTTAATTTGCATTTCTTTGATAACTAGTGATGTGGAGCATCTTTTCATGTCTGCTGGCCATCTGAATTTCTTCTTTGGAGAACTGTCTGTTCAGCTCCTCTGCCCATTTTTTTAATTGGATTATTTGCTTTTTGTTTGTTGAGGTGTGTGAGCTCTTTATATATTTTGGATGTCAACCCTTTATCCGATCTGTCATTTACGAATATATTCTCCCATACTGTAGGGTACCTTTTTGTTCTATTGATGGTATCCTTTGCTGTACAGAAGCTTTTCAGCTTGATATAGTCCCACTTGTTCATTTTTGCTTTTGTTTTCCTTGCCTGTGGAGATATGTTCATGAAGAAGGCACTAATGTTTATGTCCAAGAGATTTTTGCCTATGTTTCTTTCTAAGAGTTTTATGGTTTCATGACTTACATTCAGGTCTTTGATCCATTTTGAATTTACTTTTGTGTATGGGGTTAGACAGTGATCCAGTTTCATTCTCTTACATGTAGCTGTCCAATTTTGCCAGCACCATCTGTTGAAGAGACTGTCATTTCCCCATTGTATGTCCATGGCTCCTTTATTGAATATTAATTGACCATATATGTTTGGTTTAATTTCTGGAGTCTCTAATCTGTTTCACTGGTCTGTGGCTCTGTTCTTGTGCCAGTACCAAATTGTCTTGATTACTGTGGCTTTGTAATACAGCTTGAAGTTGGGGAGTGAGACCCTCCCCACTTTATTCGTCTTTCTCAGGATTGCTTTGGCTATTTGGGGTCTTTGGTGTTTACATATGAATTTTTGAACTATTTGTTCCAGTATATTGAAGAATGTTGTTGATAATTTGATAGGGATTGCATCAAATCTGTATATTGCTTTGGCCAGTTTGACTATACTAATTCTTCCTGGCTAAGAGGATGGGATGAGTTTCCATTTGTTAGTGTCCTCTTTAATTTCTCTTAAGACTGTCTTATAGTTTTCAGGCTATAGGTCTTTCACCTCTTTGGCTAGGTTTATTCCTAGGTATTTTATTCTTTTTGATGCAATTGTGAATGGAATTGTTTTCATGATTTCTCTTTCTATTGGCTCATTGTTAATGTATAGGAAAGCCACAGATTTCTGTTGTTAATTTGTATCCTGCAACTTTGCTGTATTCTGATATCAGTTCTAGTAGTTTTGGAGTGGAGTCTTTAGGGTTTTTTATGTACAATATCATGTCATCTGCAAATAGTGGCAGTTTGACTTCTTCTTTACCAATCTGGATTCCTTGTATTTCTTTGTTTTGTCTGATTGCCATGGCTAGGACCTCCAGTACTATGTAAAATAACAGTGGGGAGAGTGGGCGTCCCTGTCTTGTTCCTGAACTCAGAGGAAAAGCTTTCAGCTTCTCGCTGTTCAGTATGATGTTGGCTGTGGGTTTATTGTATATGGCCTTCATTATGTTGAGGTACTTGCCCTCTATACCCATTTTGCTGAGAGTTTTTATCATGAATGGATGTTGAATTTTGTTGAATGCTTTTTCAGCATCTATGGAGATGATTATGTGGTTTTTGTCTTCCTTTTTGTTGATGTCGTGGATGATGTTGATGGATTTCCCGATGTTGTACCATCCTTGCATCCCTGGGATGAATCCCACTTGGTCGTGGTGTCTGATCCTTTTGATATATTTTTTAATTCAGTTTGCTAATAATTTATTGAGTATTTTTGTATCTACGTTCATCTGGGATATTGGTCTGTAGTTTTCTTTTTTGGTGGGGTCTTTGCCTGGTTTTGGTATTAGGGTGATGTTGGCTTCATAGAATGAGTTTTGGAGTATTCCCTCCTCTTCTACTTTTTGGAAAACTTTAAGGAGAATGGGTATTATATCTTCCCTGTATGTCTGATAAAATTCCAAGGTAAATCCATCTGGCCTGGGGGTTTTATTCTTGAGTAGTTTTTTGATTACTGCTTCAATTTCTTTGCTGGTAATTGGTTTGTTTAGATTTTGTGTTTCTTCCTTGGTCAGTTTTGGAAAGTTGTGTTTTTCTAGGAAGTTGTCCATTTCTTCTATGTTTTCCAGCTTCTTAGCATATAGGTTTTCATAGTATTCTCTAATAATTCTTTGTATTTCGGTGGGGTCTGTCATGATATTTCCTTTCTCATTTCTGATTCTGTTGATGTGTGTTGATTATCTTTTTCTCTTAATTAGTTTGGCTAGAGGCTTATCCATTTTGTTTATTTTCTCAAAGAACCAGCTCTTGGTTTCATTGATTTTTTGTTGTTTTATTCTTCTTAATTTTGTTTAATTCTTCTCTGATCTTTTTTATGTCCCTCCTTGTGATTACTTTAGGCCTCATTTGTTCTTCTTTTTCCAATTTTGATAATTGTGACATTAGACTATTCATTTGGGTTTGTTCTTCCTTCTGTAAATATCCCTGGATTGCTATGTACTTTCCTCTTAAGACTGCTTTCGCTGCGTCCCTCAGAAGTTGGGGCTTTGTGTTGTTCTTGTCATTTATTTCCATATATTGCTGGATCTCGTTTTTAATTTGGTCATTGATCCATTGATTATTTGGGAGCATGTTGTTAAGCCTCCATGTGTTTGTAAGCCTTTTTGCTTTATTTCTACAGTTTATTTCTAGTTTTATGCTTTTGTGGTCTGAAAAGTTGGTTGGTAGGATTTCAATCTTTTGGAATTTACTGAGGCTCTTTTTTGTGGCTGGTGCTCCTGTGTTGGGTGCATATATATTTATAATGGTTATATCCTCTTGTTGGACTGAGCCCTTTATCATTATGTAATGTCCGTCTTTATCTTTTGTTAATTTATTTGTTTTGAAGTCTATTTTGTCTGATACCAGTACTGCAACACCTACTTTTTTTCTCCCTATTGTTTGGATGAAATATCTCTTTCCATCCCTTGACTTTTAGTCTGTGCATATCTTTGGGTTTGAGGTGAGTCTCTAGTAAGCAGCATATAGATTGGTCTTGTTTTTTTTATCCATTCAGTGACTCTATGTCTTTTGAATGGTGCATTCAGTCCATTTACATTTAGGATGATTATCAATAGGTATGTACTTATTGCCATTTCAGGCTTTAGATTAGTGGTAACCAAAGCTTCCAGGTTACTTTCCTTACTATCTAAGAGTCTAGCTTTACTCACTTAGTATGCTGTTGCAAACACAATCTAAAGTTGTTTTCTATTTCTCCTCCTTTTTTTTCCTCCTTCATTCTTTATATATTAGGTATCAAATTCTGTACTTTTTGTCTATCCCTTGATTGATTTTGGGGATAGTCAATTTAATTTTGCATTTGCCTCACAATCAGCTGCTCCACCCTCCCTACAATGATTTTGCTACCTCTGGTGACAGCTATCCAACCCTAGGAACACTTCCATCTATAGCAGTCCCTCCAAAATAGACTGAAGAGATAGTCTGTGGGAGGTAAACTCTCTCAGCTGTTGCTTATCTGGAAATTGTTTAATCCCCCCTTCAAATTTAAATGATAATCTTGCCAGATAAAATAATATTGGTTCCAGGCCCTTCTGCTTCATGTCATTTAATATATCATGCCACTCCCTTCTGGCCTGTAAGGTTTCTGCTGAGAAGTCTGATGTTAGTCTGATGGGATTTCCTTTGTATGTGATCTTATTTCTGCCTCTGGCTGCTTTTAACAGTCTGTCCTTATCCTTGATCTTTCCCATTTTAATTACTATGTGTCTTGCTGTTGTCTTCCTTGGGTCCCTTTTGTTAGGGGATCTGTGGATCTCCATGGCCTGACAGACTATGTCCCTCCCCAGATTGGGGAAGTTTTCATCAACTACCTCCTCAAAGACACTTTCTATCCCTTTCTCTCTCTCTCTTCTTCTTCTTCTGGTATCCCCATGATGTGAATATTGTTCCGCTTGGATTGGTCACACTGTTCTCTCAAAATTCTTTCATTTTTAGAGATCCTTTTTTCTCTCTGTGCCTCAGCTTCTTTGTATTCCTCTTCTCTGGTTTCTATTTCATTTATTGTCTCCTCCACCGTGTCCAACGTGCTTTTGATACCCTCCATTGTGTTCTTTAATGATTCAATCTCTGACCTGAATTCATTCCTGAGTTTTTGGATGTCTTTCCGTACCTCCATTAGGATGTTGATGATTTTTATTTTGAACTCCCTTTCAGGAAGAGTCATGGGGTCCATATCATTTAAATCTTTCTTGGGAGTTGTATTAACAATTTTACTCTGGACAAGGTTCCTTTGGCGTTTCATGTTTGTATATGGCCCCCTCTAGTGTCCAGAAGCTCTATTCTGGAGCTGCTGAGCCCCTGAAGCAATGTCAGGGTTCACAGTGGAGTGGTACTGGTGCCTGGGGGGAGGAAACAGCTGTTTCCTGCCTCCCAGCTGCTGTGCCTGTCTCCACTGCCTGTGCCAGTGGGCTGGGCACACAGGTATAAGTTTTTGTCCCAGAGCAGCAGAATATGGATCGCTGCTTTCCACAAGCAGCTGGAATCCCAGTCTCCCCAGGAACTCAGCCTGTATAAACTTTCCAACCCAGTAGTCATGTGAGTCTCATGCAAGCACCATGAAATGTAGGTTTGTGCTCCCAGCGCAGATCTCCAGAGCTAGGTATTCAGCAGTCCCAAGCCTTCCACTCCCTCCCCGCTCTGTTTCTCTTCCTCCCGCTGGTGAGCTGGGGTGGGGGAGGGGCTCAGGTCCTGGGAGCCACAGCTTTGGTATGTTATCCTGTTCCCTGAGTTCTGCTCTTTTCTCCAGGTGTGTGCAGTCTGATGCTGTCCTCTTTCCTGTTGCTCTCTCAGGATTAGTTGTGCCAATTAAATTTTCTAATTGTATCCAGTTTTAGGAGGAAGCCATTGTCTCTCCTCTCACATGGCCATCTTTAATCCCTCTAGGAACCTGTTACTTTGATAAACTGTTACCTATATTCAAGAGTCTCTGGTTTATTCCAAGCATTTAATTTCTGTCTCATCAATTTCTCATCTAAGAATGCTATAATGGAACTGAATATAAAAATAAATAAATAAACCTTGATTTGAGTAAAAAAACAAACAAAAACCTGTAGCCCCCAAATGAAAGTTGGAACTACTTTTCACTGTCCACAGTGCTCTTCTTCTCATGTTTTGTAATTGGCTTGAAAAGTGGTATAATTATACATGCTATCATGCAGAGAATATTGTCAAACCTAGAAATTAAAATTAAGGCCATAGACCTCCTTTTGAGAAAACTTTCAGAAATCATACAGATTGTGGTTGAAAATAGATCCAATTTAGATATAGTACAGTCTAGTTGAGGTAGAATATGTGCTGTGTTAGGAGAAGAATGTTGTATATACATCCATAAGATCTCTCGTGATTCTTGCCCATTATGAAAATATTTTTAATATTTATATACATATTCAACCAGTTCTTTGAAAGATAAAATCTGCCAAAATTCAAAAAGGAAGAAATAGACAATATGAATAGGATGATATGCAAGAAATTGATTCAATAATTAATAATATTCCAAAACAGAAGTTACCAGGCCCAGGTGGGTTTTTTGGTGAATTCTACCAAAAATTTAAGGAACAAATTATACTAATTCTATCCAATCTCTTTGGGAAGATAGAAACACAGAGTACTTCCTAACTCACTTTATGAGGCCAGTATTACCCTAGTATCAAAACCAGACAAAGGCAATACCAAAACTATAGACCAATGCCTCTCATGGACAGAGATGCAAAAATCCTTAAAATATTAGCAAATTAAATCAACAATGTATAAAGAGCTGTACACTATAATCAAGTAGAATTAATCCCAGGTATGAAAAAGTAGTTCAACATTTGGAAACCAATGTAATTCATCACATCAACAATATAAAAAAGAGAAAAAAATCACACAATCTTATCAATAGATGGAGAAAAAATATTTGTCAAAATTCAGCACCCACACATGATTTAAACTTTGAATAAATAGGACAGAGGGGAACTTTCTCAACATGATAAAAAGTACCTATGCTGAAGTTACAGCTAATATCGTACTTAATGGTGGTAAAGTTGAGACTTTTCCACTAAGATCAGAAACATGGCAAGAAAAAACTCTCTCACCAATCCTTTTCAAAATTGTACTGATAAAGTACTTGTTAATGTGATTAGATATGAAAAAGAATGTAAAGGTATACAGATTAGGCAGGAAGAAACAAAACTCATTTTTTGCAGATGACATGGTTATCTAGAAAAATTGAAGCACTCAATAAAAAATATTCCTAGAAATAAGTGATTAAGCAAAGTTGTAGATGAGGTTAATATACAAAAATCTATTAATTACCTATGCATCAACAATAAATAAGAGGGATTTGAAATTAAAAAGACAATACTATTTACATTAGCACCTCAACAAATGAAACACATAGCTATAAATTTAATAAGATATGTACGAGATCTGTATTAGGAAAACTGTAAAACCCTGAAAAACAAAACCAAAAAAGAACTAATTAAATGGAGAACTACTGTCTTTCATAAATGGGCACTCAATATTGTAAAGGCTTCAGGTCTTCCCAACTTGATCTATAGACTCAATGCAATCTCAATCAGATTTCCAGCATGTTATTTTGTGGCTATAGATAAAGTTGTAGTAAAGTTTATATGGAGAGGCAAAATGCACAAAATAGGCACAACATTACTGAAGGAGAAGAACAAGGAGAACTTACAGTACCTGACTTCAAGACTTACTATAAATCTATAGTAATCAAGACAATGTGATACTGACAAAAGAATAGACATATAGATCAATGGAATAGAATAGAGAGCCCAAAAATAAACTCTCATAAATATAAGCAACTTATCTTTGTTAAAAGAACAATTATAAAAAAATGGAGCAAAGATAGTTTTTCAGCAAATGGAGCTACAACAACTTAACATTTAAATGTAAAATCAAATGAGTATAGATACAAACCTACACACTTCAGAAAAATTAACTCAAAGTTGATCAGAGACCTAAATGCAAAATGCAAAACTATAAACTCCTAGAAGATAACATGACAGAACATTTACATAACCTTGGATTTGGCAATGCCTTTTTAGATTTAATTCCAAAGGCACAATGCAGGAAAGAAAGAATAGATAACTTGAACTTCATTAAAAATGAAAAACTTCTACTCTATGAAAAACAATATCAAGAGAATGAGATAACAAGCCAAGGACTGGGGAGAAGATAATAGCCAAAACACGCATCTGATGAAGGAATGGTATCCAAAATATAAAAAAGAAATCTCAAAACTGAACAGTAAGAGAACAAACAACTTGAAAAAAATGGGCCAAAAGTTTTAACAGACCCCCTCCAAAGAAGATGTATAGATGGAAAATAATCATATGAAAAGATGCTCCACATTGTATGTCATCAAATTTAACTCAAAACAATGCAATACCACTACAAATTCATTAGAATGACAAAATTCAAAACCGTGAGAACAACAAATGCTAATAAGAATGTGGAACAACAGGAACTCTTCATTCATTGTTGGTGGGGATATAAAATGGTACAGCCTCTTTGGAGGACCATTTGGAAGTTTCTTACAAAACTAAACATATTCTTGCCATAAATAAATAAAGTATAGTATATCAGATAATGAGCTATGAAGCCATGAAAGATGTGGAAGAACCTTACATACCTATCACTAAGTTAAAGAAGCCAATCTGAAAAGTCTTTATGTAGTATGATTCCAACTAGGTGACATTCTGGGAAAGGAAAAACTAGATGCAGTAAAAAGATTAGTCATCGGCAAGGATTGGAAGGAGGGGAAGGATGAATAGGCAAAGGACAGAAGTTTTTAAGGGCAACAGAAACACTCTGTATGAAAGTATGATGATGGACACATGTCATTAAATATTTGTCCAAACCCATGGAATGTACAACATCAAGAGTGAATTGTATTGTAAACTATAGGCTTTGAGTAATTATACGGCAGTGTTTACTCATCAGTAGTAATAAATGTACCATTGTGGTGGAATATATTTTTAATGGGGCAGGGAGTATTTGGGAAATCTCTGTACCTTGCCCTTAATTTTGCTGTGAACCAAAAACTGCTCTAAGTAAAAATAGTCTCAATTTTTTTTTCATGATTTTGCTAATTTTATCACATTTCATTCTATGAGCTCTTTGGAATGGAGATAGTTTATTTTATTAGTTATCTTTGCTGTGTTATGAATTACCACAAATTTAATGACTTTAAATAATACACATTTATTAGCTTGTAATATGGCAACTTGCTTCATCAAAGCCAGTAAGGGAGAGAGTCAGCTAGCAAGAGGGATTTTATAATCTCTTCTAATGAGAAAGTCCTGCCCCTCAGAGTTGTTATGTTCTACTGATTATAAGCAAATTTCTCAATGAAAAAGTTTTCCTTAAGGCTATAAATTACAGGAGATAGGATTTTTTGAGGGCATCATTTTCAAATGTTACTTCACATTTCATTAACTTTATGTTTTTTGTTTGTTTCTTTGTTAAATGTTGTTTATTGACTTAGAAGTAGTCTTTATGTTCCAATCATTATCTTTTTCATAGTATTTGATGGTGTTAGTCCTCAAATATGTAATCTCCAGGGCCTTAATTTATGCAGCACAGCTAATTTCCTAACCAATGTTATACCAAAAAAAAAAAAATATGACACTTTCAAACATGGAAACAACTACCGTTACAAACTCAATTTACAATCATGACACATCAAATAGTGGTGAAGATTATGACCTTAGTCAATAATGATCTATTATTATCGGATTAGATTAGGCCACAGTGGGTGAGAAGGGCTTGGGAACTAAAACTAAAATATCTTTTTCTTGATAAAAACAATACTGGTGGTGGGGCAGAGACAAGATTGTGGCGTGAGTAGAGCAGCAGAAATCTCCTCCCAAAACCACATTTATCTATGAAAATATAAAAAAGACAACTCTTCCTAAAATAGAGACCAGAGGACACAGGACAACATCCAGACCACATCCAAACCACATCCACACCTACGAAAACCCAGTGCCTCAAGAAGGGGCAACCGGGCAGGAAGCAGAAGCCCTGTCTGCACACAGATGCCAAGCACAAGCCACTATAGGTCGCCATTCTCCCAGGAGAGGAAGGCAACAAAACAACAAGAAGGAAAGCGATTCCAGCTGTCACTCGTACCAGCTCTGCAAACTATATCTATCACCATGAAAAGGCAAAACTACAGGCAAAGATCACAGAGACAACACCTGAGAAGGAGACAGACTTAACCAGTCTTCCTGAAAAAGAATTCAAAATAAAAATCATGAACACGCTGATGGAGATGCAGAGAAAAATGCAAGAGCAATGGGATGAGATGCAGAGAAAAATGCAAGAGCAATGGGATGAAGTCCAGAGGGAGATCACAGATGTCAGGAAGGACATCACAGAAGTGAAACAAACCCTGGAAGGATTTATAAGTAGAATGGATAAGATGCAAGAGGCCATTGAAGGAATAGAAGCCAGAGAAGAGGAACGTATAGAAGCTGACATAGAGAGAGATAAAAGAATCTCCAGGAACGAAACAATATGAAGAGAACTATGTGATCAATCCAAAGGGAATAATATCCGTATTATAGGGGTACCAGAAGAATAAGAGAGAGGAAATGGGATAGAAAGTCTCTTTGAAGAAATAATTCCAGAAAACTTCCCCAAATTGGGGGAGAAAATAATTGAACAGACCACGGAAATACACAGAACCACAAACAGAAAGGATCCAAGGAGGACAACACCAAGACATATAATAATTTAAATGGCAAGGATCAAGGACAAGGAAAGAGTTTTAAAGGGAGCTAGAGATAAAAAGGTCACCTATAAAGGAAAACCCATCAGGCTAACATCACACTTCTCGACAGAAACCCTACAGGCCAGAAGAGAATGGCATGATATATTTAATGCAATGAAACAGAAGAGCCTTGAACCAAGGATACAGTATCCAGCACGACTATCATTTAAATATGATGGCGGGATTAAACAATTCCCAGAGAAGCAAAAGCTGAGGGAATTTGCTTCCCACAAACCACCTCCACAGGGCATCTTACAAGGACTGCACCAGATGGGAGCACTCCTAAAAAGAGCACAGAACAAAACACACAACATATGAAGAATGGAGGAGGAGGAATAAGAAGGGAGAGAAGAAAAGAATCTCCAGACAGTGTATATAACAGCTCAATAAGCGAGCTAAGTTAGGCAGTAAGATACTAAAGAAGTTAACTTTGAACCTTTGGTAACCATGAATCTAAAGCCTGCAATGGCAATAAGTACATATCTCTCAATAGTCACCCTAAATATAAATGGACTTAATGCACCAATCAAAAGACACAGAGTAATAGAATGGATAAAAGAGCAAGACCCATCTATATGCTGCTTACAAGAAACTCACCTCAAACCCAAAGACATGCACAGACTAAAAGTCAAGGGGTGGAAAAACATATTTCAGGCAAACAACAGTGAGAAGAAAGCAGGGGTTGCAGTACTAATATCAGACAAAATAGACTTCAAAACAAATAAAGTAACAACACATAAAGAAGGACACTACATAATGATAAAGGGCTCAGTCCAACAAGAGGATATAACCATTTTTAATATATATGCACCCAACACAGGAGCACCAGCATATGTGAAACAATTACTAACAAAACTAAAGAGGGAAATAGACTGCAATGCATTCATTTTAGGAGACTTCAGCACACCACTCACCCCAAAGGATAGATCCACTGGGCAGAAAATAAGTAAGGACACACAGGCACTGAACAACACACTAGAACAGATGGACCTAATAGACATCTATAGAACTCTACATCCAAAAGCAACAGGATATACATTCTTCTCAAGTGCACATGGAACATTCTCCAGTATAGACCACATACTAGCTCACAAAAAGAGCCTCAGTGAATTCCAAAATATTGAAATTCTACCAACCAATTTATCAGACCACAAAGGTATAAACCTAGAAATAAATTCTACGAAGAAAACAAAAAGGCTCACAAACACATGGAGGCTTAACAACATGCTACTAAATAATCACTGGATCAATGAACAAATCAAAATAGAGGTCAAGACATATATAGAAACAAATGACAACAACAACACAAAGCCCTAACATCTGAAAAAGAAGAATAAAGTAGGGGGGATCTCACTCTCCAACTTCAAGCTCTACTACAAAGCCATAGTAATCAAGACAATTTGGTTCTGGCACAAGAACAGAGCCACAGACCAGTGGAACAGATTAGAGACTCCAGAAATTAAACCAAACATATATTGTCAATTAATATTGATAAAGGAGCCATGGACATACAATGGTGAATAACAGTCTCTTCAGCAGATGGTGCTGGCAAAATTGGACAGCTACATGTAGGAGAATGAAACTGGACCATTGTCTAACCCCATATACAAAAGTAAACTCAAAATGGATCAAAGACCTGAATGTAAGTCATGAAACCATTAAACTCTTGGAAAAAAACATAGGCAAAAACCTCTTAGACATAAACATGAGTGACCTCTTCTTGAAGATATCTCCCCAGGCAAGGAAAACAACAGCAAAAAAAGAACAAGTGGGACTATATTAAGCTGAAAAGCTTCTGTACAGCAAAAGACACCATCAATAGAACAAAAAGGAACCCTACAGTATGGGAGAATATATTTGAAAATGACAGATCCGATAAAGGCTTGACGTCCAGAATATATAAAGAGCTCACACGCCTCAACCAACAAAAAACAAATAACCAAATTAAAAAAGGGGCAGAGGAACTGAACAGACAGTTCTCTAAAAAAGAAATACAGATGGCCAACAGACACATGAAATGATGCTTCACATTGCTAATTATCAAGGAAATGCAAATTAAAACTACAATGAGGTATCACCTCACACCAGTAAGGATGGCTGCCATCCAAAAGACAAACAACAACAAAT
Source organism: Manis javanica (assembly GCF_040802235.1). NCBI lineage: Eukaryota > Metazoa > Chordata > Mammalia > Pholidota > Manidae > Manis > Manis javanica. Next base: position 173,177,545 of record NC_133156.1, on the reverse strand, counting down.
GTTAGCGAGGTTGAGGAGAAAGGGGAACCCTCCTACACTGCTGGTGGGAATGTAAATTAGTTCAGCCATTGTGGAAAGCAGTATGGAGGTTCATCAAAATGCTCAAAACAGACCTACCATTTGACCCAGGAATTCCACTCCTAGGAATTTACCCTAAGAATGCAGCAATCAAGTTTGAGAAAGACAGATGCACCCCTATGTTTATTGCAGCACTATTTACAATAGCCAAGAATTGGAAGCAACCTAAATGTCCATCGGTAGATGAATGGATAAAGAAGATGTGGTACATACACACAATGGAATACTACTCAGCCATAAGAAAAGGGAAAATCCTACCATTTGCAGCAACATGGATGGAGCTGGAGAGTATTATGCTCAGTGAAATAAGCCAAGTGGAGAAAGAGAAATACCAAATGATTTCACTCATCTGAGGAGTATAAGAACAAAGGAAAAACTGAAGGAACAAAACAGCAGCAGAATTACAGAACACAAAAATGGACTAACAGGTACCAAAGGGAAAGGGACTTGGGAGAATAGATGGGCAGGGAGGGATAAGGGGTGGGAAGAAGAAAGGGGGTATTAAGATTAGCATGCATGGTGGGGGAGGGAGAAAGGGGAGGGCTGTACAACACAGAGAGGAGAAATAGTCACTCTACAACATTTTGCTATGCTGATGGACAGTGACTGTAATGTGGTTTAAAGGGGGGACCTGGTATAGGGGAGAGCCTAGTAAACATAGTATTCTTCAGGTACGTGTAGATTAAAGATTAAAAAAATAATAAAATAAAGAAAGAAAGAAAAGCGGAATTACTCCCTGATAGGAAAAAACTAATGGTAAATCAAAGATTAACACATACTTTAAATATCCTTAATTTTGATCACTTAAAGGGTGTCAGATGATCGGCTATGGAGGTACACTTTTCTGATAATATTCCTTTCTCTTAATCATGAAAAAAAAAAAAGCAGTTCCTGTGTGGTAACCTCCAATGAGTTCTACACAATGGTATAAAGGGCATATCAAAGTGTGGGCAAAGGGTCTGTTTGTTTTTATACAGAAGATCAAAGCCTAATTTGACTACCCAGAAAATGAACTTAGATATGATATGAAGAAGTACTTCCAACATCAGCACTCTCTGGAAGACTCATACCAGAAGATGATCATCAAAAAACCTCAACAAAGATCCAGGTGATGCTGCAGTTGTAGCTGCATCCATCCCACCATTTCCTGGACTTGCCATTGGAATGAAGAAGGAGATATCTAAGCTGGCCTGTGCATACAGTAAAACAACAAATTTGACTGGATCTATACTGTTGGAACTCAACCAAGAATTAGAAGTGCAAGTTGTAGCGCTCCAAAATCTTACAACTACAGACTATCTACGGTTATAAGAACATATGGGATGTGAACAGTTCCCAGAAATGGGTTGCTTTATTTTGTCTGATTTCTCTCAGACTGTTCAAGTACAGTTGGACAATATCCATCATATCATAGACAAATTTTCACAAATGCCTAGGGTGCCTATCTGGTTTTCTTGGCTTCACTGGAGATGGCTGGTAATTATAGATCTGCTTTGTTTATGTAACTGTATTCCTATTATGTTAATATGTGTGCGCGATTTAGTTAGTAGTTTAAAACCTATACATGCTTAAGTTACTCTACAAGAAGATATGTCAAAGAAATAATCAATCCTCCCATGTTTTCTTCCCTCTGCTACCTCTATAGCTTTTCTTCTTCCTTCCTAATTGCAACCCTTAAATAAAATTCGTGCCTCATATTGAATTTACCAAGTATCATAATTCCTCCAAGTGGTAAAGATACCTCAAGACAAATGTTGGGCATAGAAGCCACAGGGCATAAATCTGCAAAGAAGTAAGAAGCTAACCTTTTCAAGCAATATGTCTTCTCTCTCCCTTACCAACTTTACATCTCCCTGTATGGCCCTGGAAGATGACTGGTTAGCCAGAGACGGGTAAGATTCCTCAAGGAGGAAGAACCTACGACAGGCACAGTCGCAGGGGGGCCATCAGGTGAGAAATTCAGGATCAACAGTGCTGAAGCTTAGAACCTCACCCCTCCTGTTTTGCGAGAAATCTTCTGCATCCGTGGATGTTTTATTGCCCTTGTCTTGCTCCAATTAACACATAGTCTACAGGCACACACCTGATCATCTACAATTGCTCTCTTACAACACTAAACTATGTTTTCTACCTTTATCTTGCATCTACTTACCCTTTCAGCATTTTATTAAAAATAAAAATAATAATAATAATAAAGGGAGAAATGTGGGATCCACATATAAATCAAGTATAAAAATCAAATGTATATTCATATATGACCTGATTGTTTATAGTTCATAATGCGTGATCAAAACCAAAAGTTTCTGTGATGACTGCCCTTGTACTGTTCACCATGTAAGAACTTATTCACTATGTAAGAATTTGTTCACCATGTAAGAACTTGTTCGTTATGCTTCAGAAGATTGGAGACTGATGAGAATTAGGCTTGAGATGGATTAGTGATTGTGCATTGAGCATTGACTCCCCTATACAGAATTTTACTGTTGTTAACAATCATTTGATCAATAAATATGAGAGATGCCCTCTCAAAAAATAAATAAATAAATAAACAATACTGGTGCTAAAGTCTTTGCTGGTCCAGTTTTAAATAGTTCTGGTATCAGATCTCATTTCAGTGCAGTTTTGAGTGATGGAAGAAAAGATTGCATGTCTGAAAACTAAAACCGGCATACATTCCAGTCCTTGTTTTACAATTGTATGAATAAGCATACTTTCCTGCTCTTATGCCAAATTATTACGCAAAAATGAATTAGGCTCTTGCTCCAGGCTATTTTCCTTCAGGATGTTAAGACTGTGAAAAACCTAAATTTACTTTTTAACACTAATTGACTCTTCACCAAGGGCCAGTCACTTAAAAATATTTGCTATATTGTGTCCACGAATCCAAAGTTTTCATGCACACATGGTGCTTACTCCTGACTAATTCCCTACTTTCACAAATTCCGGTAGTCTCGCTCAGCTCAGGCCCTACATCTCTATTAACAGGCTGGCTTCATGATGCAGGTATAGTTGTATTGTCACGCATGGACCTGGGCTTACGAGGGCCCCACAGATGGTTTGATGCTTTGCGGTCGCCATTTTGAAATTCTTAGTCATTGTTTTAATTTTTTTTTTATTTGCTCTGGGCTCTGTAAATTGTTGTCAGTTCTGCCTATTGATATATTATTGCCCTATTTTTCTCATTTTTGAGACATGAGTAGGACAGTTGTGATGGAATTCACTCTTCCTGAAGACAAAGTCTAATATAATTACTCTGCTTGATCAACAGATCTTTTCCATGCTCTTTAAGGAAGTTTATATTCGATAAACTTGTTTGCATCTGGTACCCTATTTTCTTTCTACCCTTTACTTCTAAACTTTACTTTCCAAAATAAAGTAAAACAGTTAAGTTTTTCCATCAACGAAGAAGAATTCGCTTTCACTGTTATTGCGTGTGTCTTAGGAGATGAAAAGCCAATGGAGAAAACCACTGGTAATTTAACTAGATGAAAAGGAGAATACTGCTTTTGTACAGAGAAATGGTGCATTTTTTTTAAAGATTTGAGTTTTTACCTCAGATTTGATGATATTAATAAAGATTCTGTTTTCTCACATGGTACTGGACAACTCCCCTTACTTTCCTAATTGATCTTCCATAATGTTTGTAAACCTGTATTCTGAAAATAGTCATCTGTCAGAAGGGTTAAGTGTGTGTTGAAATCTAGGTCATAATCTTCTAAATGATTCATCTGCCCTGGAGTGGAGCTGCATCTCCAGAAGGAGGGGGCACATTTATCTTAATTACACAAAGACATTTTATAGTTTAGCAATGTGCTTACTGACAAAGGTATATGTTCAAATTTATTCTTGGGAATAAATGTGTGAGCTGAGGAGTAGGTACTAGATACCACTACCTCCTTCTTTTCTCCTGCTGGCCTAGTTAAAATAAGGGTCTGGTTTTAAGTGTTTTAATTGAGCATCCAGTTCCAGTTGGTATGGGTTGCGGAGGATTAGGAAAATCTGCCTTGCCTTTATTCCCCAAACTGACTCAGGTGTAAGACAGAATAGAAGCTAATGGTTGCTGCATGCTGGGCAGTGATTTCTTATTGCTATCTCTTCTTAGTTGTGTCAGCCATATCCAAACACACAGATGAACAAACTGCTCAGTCCTGAATTCTAAACTTGTTATTTCCTATTCTCATTTTCCTTTCCATTATCAGAATAATTAAAAAAGCATTCTATATTTATTGTCTCTACTTATCTCTAACTGAATCATCACCTCACCACAATAGAGCCCCTATTTTTGTATAGCAGCTCTCTAGTAAGCAGTTACATAATACATACCTGACTCCCCAGTCTGATGATATCACGAAGGGATTGGAAGGAAAGGAATGGTCAGATGGACTAAAGTTAGTTAGCTGTGGCTGTACAGGAAGCTTGTGCTAGGAACAGTCAATTAGCAATTTAAATGTAATGTGTTTAGATTGCACTGAAGTTATGGACATATCTACAAGGATGGAAGGAGATTTAAAGTAAGCCCAAGTATTTCCCTACCATTCACCTTAAATGAATGTAGAAATCTATCTTCTCCAGAGATGATTATGTGAATATTTTACTTACTCTAGATAAGCTATAGGCCAGGTTTACTGCGTTTTTGCCTCTAGTAATTATTACTAGAAATCCATGGAGAAATTTTAAGGCAGGCTCTACCACAGACTCATCTGCTCCCTTTGCATTGGAAGTCATGAGAACTGCTAATAAAAGCCATTATCTGCTATTCGTTTAAAGAAATTGGCACTCTACGTTTTACCCATATTCTTTTGAGTATTACAACTAATGAATTAATGCAGTGTTAATTGAGAAACAACCATAGAGCTAAGGACTAGAGGAAAAAACTGTTGTGAAAATGCAAAATGAGGAATAAGGATCAGAAGGAGGTGCTAATAACTTTATATTAACTCTACAAAATCTGGATGGGTGTGAAGAATACTACTCATGCTAAGGTAGGCGATTAATGAATGTTCACATGCTATCATTAGGAAGAAGAAATGATGCAGGACTAGGGTCTGAGAAAAGAAAAAATACCTTTCTTTTCTGGGTTCTTTCCCACTCTGTCCACCATACCCTACCATGGAAGAGTTTGCTCTTTGAAAATGTCTGTATGTGGGGCATTTCACTTGGTTTTAGGTATGAGAGCTTCCTTGGTATTGCATTTCCCATAATGGTAATAAATACTGATCAAAATCGAGGTGGTTTAAGATGTAAAAACTGGAATGGACTATGTGACATTGACTAGAGATAATAGCTTAACACACTTGAGATGGGAACTTTGTGTGGTATCAATGACTACAGCTTCAGTCAGGTAATTTTTAAAGACAGTTTTTGACTTGGAGGTATGAGGTAGAAGCCCCAGGATGAATTGGCACTGCAGTAATAAACCTGGTGGTGATTTAATCCAAGAAATAATTCTGTCCCTTTTTATCTCTCATACTTATGTTTCTTGGCTCAGAGACAACTTAACACGTGTACAAGTTTTCCAGAGGAAATTGATGATCTATTTGAGAAGACAAAGAATTCAAATCTGGAGAATATGTGCTCAACAGTAATTTGTTATTTGATTAGATTAGTAAAACTTCTTAATGAACTTAAAAGCTTTATTTGAACTCTCAAAAAAGACAAAGAGGACACTAGAGAAATATTAGCGATTTGCAAAGAAAAGTAAGTAGTCTGGGTTTGTTGAGCAGCAGTTATAAAAGGTTTCATGAAAGACTGAAAAATTATGAAAGGTAAGTAGGATTTAAATACTCTGGGACAGAAGCACGGCTTTTAGGACAGTTCAGGGAGCAAAATCTTCAAAATAGTATTTGTTGTGAAAATGTTGCTGTACAAATTGTTGGAACAATAAATTTCTCTTTCTTCTTGCTGAAATATTTGTGGCACTGCACTCATCTCTTCATTCTCTGTCAAATGGCATCTTAATTTTTGTTCAGAATAGATGGGCAGCATATCATTCGCAGGGCAAATTATGTCCCTTTAAGGAAAAAAACAAGACTAAAAGCTGAATTTAGTGTTCTATATTTGGATCACTAATGTCTTAAAGTAATCAGTAGATCACTTGATTAGCCATGATCTTTATTTTCTCTTTAAAGGTTTTAGAAATATATTAATTTGACAGAAGCAAAAAAAATTCTGTAGTTCTGAAATAAGATTTATTTCTCTTAAAAGCTGTAGCTTGGATAGCAGTAAGATAATTTATTTTTCATGTTGGAAATGTTGAAATAATAAACAATATGTACTTATGTATCATATATTACTCTATAATAGTCATCTGTGTCAATAGAATAGAGTATTATACTATAAAATAGAAGATCATCTAAGAAACTGTCAAATATTTCTTTATTACTCACTACCAAGAGATACTATCATTCTGGTTAAAGGCATGGGTTTTAGAGATTTGCCATTAAGTGGTTATAGAAGTTTATCTAAGTTAATTAAAATTGTAATATACTTAACATATAAAGAAATTTTATGAATCATAAAAATTCACAGCCCAAGAGAAAAGTGGGTAAAGGGTCTGAAGATAGAATTAACAACTGAGAAATACAAATCATTAATAAGATAAAAAGTTCAATATCATTCAAAAAACAGAAGTCTTTTGCCTGAGTGGTAGCATCACTGAAGATACTTATTTCCTTTATATTTTCTCTCATTTTTTGAGTTAATTAAGAAAATAATAAAAATATATCATTTTGCTAAACTGTATGCAGATTCTGAACTACAAGCTATTATCTGAACACTGTGAATTTTGTCAAGAATAGTTAATTGGATGCTGATTGTGTAAGATTTTATATGTCATCATAATGAAAATTGGGAGTTGTTAAAGGATAAGATACCAATCAGTATTTTTAAGAAGTCTAATTTCAAACTGTTGTGCTGAAAGAAAGGAAGGCTGATTTCAGGAGGGGGTGAAAATCTTACTGTAATGCCCATGGTATTAGTTATTGAGGGTCTGAGCCACTATAACAGCAATGGAAAATTGGAAGGAGCAATTGGATGCAGGGGAGATTTATAAAGAATGGAAAGCTTAGTGATTAGTTATACTAGTTAGGAACAGGACTCAAATATGGTACTATATGCATCCAGTGAAATTTCTCACACTGTTAAATAGGTCTCTTGGTGAAGTATCTCTCATAAATCACCATGGTCAGCCTCTGTCACTGGAATATCAACATTTAATTTGACAATACATGAAGAGAAAGAATTAACCATCTGACACTTACTGTTGTATTACACTAGTATCAATTTGTTAATATGAAGTTATAAGTAGAAATTCTGGAAGACACATTTAATCTCTCTTAACATCATAGTCTCTTAATGCTGAAAAATCTGAGTGTTGAAAATAGCAGTGTAATTAAAACTTACCACATGAACAAAGAATCTAATCAAGGGATGTTAATTATATGATTCAAACATTTACAAACATAAAGCTAAGATAGAGGGACAAATCCATCTTTAAAGTCATCCTGACATTCAGACCAGTGGATCTTCGTGCCAGACTTTGCCTTGGGGTGTGGGGGTGGGAGAAGAACTTTTAGAAGAGCAATGCTAATAGGAATCTGTAAGTGCTCTTGTTTTCTTCCATAGTTGTGGACACCACTCACACCACTTCTACTGATAGACACAACTTTATATATCCTATATATGAAAAAAAGTTTTACAGTTAAGGCCATCTGGCCTGTAGGTTACCTAGATATTTAATGTGGTTTTCCATTTTTCATTAGCTGTGAGTGACTGTATGTTAAGTTTCCTTTCAAGGAACTGTAATGGGCTCTGCCCTATAGACTTATTGTGGGGATTAAATGAGTTGATACATGTAAAATGCTTTAAAGAGTGCTGGCAAGTGGTAAGCCCTGTGTAGATATTTGCTATTCTGTATTTTTATTACCATTACATTAAATTTTTCTTAAATCTTCAGGGATGTATCACGATAGAATAAGAGAACTGACACAGATACAAAGCCACAGTCTTTGCTGACAAGGAGAATGATCCCACCATTCAAAGAAAGCATCAAAATTATGGTCAAATTGATGTTTGACTTCTGCTGTACTACCTACTAAACGTGAGTACTTGAACAAAATATTTAATCTGTCTGAATCTCATTTTGTGTATCTGAAAATGTGGTCTTACTACCTGTCCATGTCGTTTTGAGGTTTCAGTGCATATACAGTGCTGCTTGCCCATTTCTGGATATAGTAGTTATTTATGTTTTATTTTTGTTGTTTATATTAATGTTATTTTATTAAATGTGATTTAATAATGTTATTTATTAAATAACATTACAAATGTTATTTAATAACTTTTATTAAATGTTATTTATTAAATTTGATAATAAAAGCAGTTACAAATGTGCATCATTGATTATGAATTGTATATATTTCCAAAGTTCTAATGTACAGATTCAAGGTAAGTGGGGAGTGATGTCCATCACAATGCCTTTAAGCCATGACTCGCTTCTAAAAGAGAGGCAGAATATAATAGACATACTTGTAATTTTTCCCTTAATCAAAATTCCATTTGTAGATAATTTTCCTACATTCTCAGAAAAAACTAGATTTATCCCTTTACCAAGCCAGCCCAAACAGATTATCACTTTTGGATTCTTTGAATTGGAACCCAGAGATATCTAGAAATTTATAGGGGAATCTTAGGCCTCTATTGTCATCATATTGACACTGTGATGGGACTCCTGAAATCAGGAGAAGGAGCAGAAAAAAAAAAAGACTGAGAAATAGCTTTGATGAATTTCCATTAGACATTTTTTTCCTTGGATTTATGAAATATTGCTACATGCTGGAAATAAGTCACTCAACTGAGATCACCTTGAGTGAGCTTTGATATGTTTGTCTTCCTTGTTTATTTACAAACAAAATATTTCTAAGGTAGATTTTATTCTGCATCACCTTGTATCAACAATTGTACACATTCAGAGAGTCAATGGTATTGCAGACAAAGAGAATGGCCTGAGATAGAGCACTGAAGCATGAAATATTCACTACTCTATTCAGTACTAGAAGGGCAAACAGTGTAAAACTCGAGCTAACAGGAGGTAGCGCACAGCTCATGGACTTATTTGCTATTCTAAGTTTTACTTTATTTCCTCTGTACATGACAGGTAGGAATAGTGGAATAGATGAATTTGCATTTTAGATAGATTACTCTGGTAACAATATAGAAAATAATGTATGAGATTGGCAAATACAGATAAATGAAGAGAAGTTAGGTCAAAGTGAATACGCTGCAATAATTTTGTGCACCTGAAAGTTATTTAGTTATAAAAATATAATTTTATTATATATATTTTTATTGAAGTATAGTTGATATACAATATTTCATTGGTTTCAAGATTACATTGGTTTCAAGTGTACAACATAGTGATTGAACAGTTGTATACATTATTAAATGCTCACCCCCAACTAGTGTAGTTACTGTCAACATAGAAAGATGTAACAGAACTATTGACTGTATTCTCTTTGCTGTACTTTCATCCTTGTGACTAATTTATATTATGATTGAGATTTTGTACCTCTTTATCCCTTTGACCTAAAAATATAACTTTAAAAATAAGTTATTTGTATATGCCAAAAAAATATGAACATTATTTTATTAACTCCTAACCAAAACCCTGTGAGGTAATTTTGATCAGCTCCGGTTATACATGATGAAAGCCTCTGGTAATTTAAATGGCAGCCTAAACTTGCATAGTTTGTGAACAAGACTAAGTGTGAATCCAAAGTTCTCACACTTCAAGAACTGCATCCTAGAGCTGTAGAAATTCTTTAATAATATCTTTTCCTCATACCCAAAGAGGCATTCCAGGGGACCTCACAGCAGCTGTGGAAAGGACACTGAGTGAATGGAGACTGTTTAATTTTTCAATATTTCTGTATACTTTTATCTGATATTTTACATAATAGGTTTCCACTTAAAATTTTACTTGAGAAGAAAAGAATTAGGGTAAAAATGGATTCTATTTCTGTTAAAGGGAAAAAAATGTAAATATAGTAAAAATAAAAGGGTTAAACTATCACACATTTTAAAATCTACTTGCCAAACATTGTAATCTTTAAGCTGTGCTTAAATGGAATGCCTTAAATCAGGCATTTAAGGGGATCCTTCGAGATACCTCAAAAGGGAGGTAAGTAGGCTTTTATGAGGGAGGGAACTAATGCAGAAGGAAAAGACTAGAACTCAAATGTTAGCATCACTATTTTCCCTCAGATTGAATCTGAACAATAATTAAGGTTTATCTTTAAAACATTCAGGTTTTAAATTAATTAAAAGTATACCTGAGGTGTCTGTTTTGATTATTTGATGGAAATCGGCTATTTAGGCACTCATTGGTTATTATGACTTAGCTTTTAATGGAAAAATAATTTGCTCTGGAAAGCCAAGGATAATTTCAAGTCTAGGAGAAAAATCCTGGCTAAAAGGATAAAAGGAAGTAATTGGCACACTCTATTTGCAGTTATACTGCTTTGTATTTAGGGCAACACTGTCCAATACAAATATTATGTGAGCCCCGTAGTTTAAAGTTTTCTAGTAGCCACATTTAAAAAGGCAAAAACAGGCAAAATTATAACATTTTGCTTAATGCAATATAACCAGAATATTATTCAAACACAATTGAATAGCAATTATTAGTGAGATTTTTTTACTTATGGTACATCTTAATCTAACCATTAAATTTTTATTGATCTATATTTGATTTCACGAAATTTAGTTGCAAATGTAGATGCACATACCCAAGTTATTCAAAACAAGTTAAACTGTTTTCCAATAATTAAATCTAGTGTCCTAGTTTACATTTAAATTACTTAAAATTAAGTTCCTCAATAACACTTGCTGTATTTTAAGTGCCCAGGAGCCACTTACGGCATATGACTATATTAGAATATATATAGCTATTTCTTGAGTGAAAAATGATCAAGAAATGTGAGTTTGAGCTAATTAAATACTTCAGATTCTAAAGGCCATCTGTAGTTTTCATGCTTATTATTAAAAATATTTACATTTTCTGAGTTCAATTTTCTTCCTTAATTTAACCAATTTATCAGGAATTTCAAAGCTACAGTTTAATTCCAATATTCTTTTTAGTTAAGATAGTAGCTGGAGATGCAGGAGATACAGGAGGTTAGAAAGAATGAAATTTGAAACCAGAAAATGATACAAATATTTTTTCAGTTTATTTGCTCTTATTTCCTTTAGTAAACCTTGGACCTTAACTGGTTTATCTTTTATTCCTTTTTCCAAAAGTAAATGATGGCTAAATCAATCTGCCTAATGGAGTTATATGATATTTGGGGGATTATATTTTAAGACACTTTTTCCATAAATAAAATAATACTTTAGTCTGAGAATCCATATACTCCTCTGACTTCGTTTTCTATTAATACTATTTTTGGAGTAATTTTAGGTTTATAGAAAAACTGAGATGAAGGTACAGAGATTCCCAATAATTCTTGCTACCACACATACATGGTCTCCCCCATAATCAGCATCCTCCACCAGAGTGGTACATCCACTACAATTAATGAGCCTACACTAACACATCATAATCACCAAAGTCCATAGTTTCCATGATGGTTCACTTTGTGTTGTATATTCTGTAGGTGTGGGTAAATGTTTAACGACATGCATCCATTATTCTGGTATCATATACTTCCCTAAAAATCCTCTATGCTCATAAAAAGATGCTCCACATCGCGAATCATCAAAGAAATGCAAATTAAAACCACAATGAGATATCACCTCACACCAATTAGGATGGCCACCATCCAAAAGACAAACAACAACAAATGTTGGTGAGGATGTGGAGAAAGGGGAACCCTCCTACACTGCTGGTGGGAATGTAAACTAGTTCAACCATTGTGGAAAGCAGTATGGAGGTTTCTCAAAAAACTCAAAATAGAAATACCATTTGACCCAGGAACTCCACTCCTAGAAATTTATCCTAAGAATGCATCAGCCCAGTTTGAAAGAGACATATACATCCCTATGTTTATCACAGCACTATTTACAATAGCCCAGAAATGGAAGCAACCTGAGTGTCTATCAGTAGATGAATGGTACATATACACAATGGAATATTATTCAGCCATAAAAAGAAAACAAATCCTACCATTTGCAACAACATGGATGGAGCTATAGGGTATTATGCTCAGTGAAATAAGTCAGGCTGAGTAAGACAAGTATCAAATGATTTCACTTATCTGTGGAGTATAAGAACAAAGAAAAAACTGAAGGAAAAAACAGCAGCAGACTCACAGAACCCAAGAATGAACTAACAGTTACCAAGGGGAAAAGGACTGGGGAAGGTGGGTGGGAAGGGAGGGATAAGGGAGAAAATGGGACATCACAATTAGCACACATAATGTAGGGGGTAGACACGGGCAAGGCAGTATATACAGAGAAGACAAGTAATGATTCTATAGCATCTTACTATGCTGATGGACAGTGACTATAACGGGATATGTGGGAAGGACTTGATCATGGGGGAAATTTAGTAACCATAATGTTGTTCAAGTAATTGTACATTAATGATATCAAAATTAAAAAATTAAAAAAAATCCTCTGTGCTCTATCCATCCCTCTGCTTTCCCAGCCCCTAGAAATCACTGATCTTTTTATTGTCTCCATAGTTTTATCTTTTTCAGATTGCCATATAGCTGGAAAAAAGTATGTAGTCTTTTCAGATTGTCTTTGTTCACTTAGTAATATGCATTTAAGATTCCTCCATGAATTTTTATGGCTTTATAGCTCATATTTTTTACACTTAACGATATTCCTTTGTCTGAGTGTACACACCTTATTTACACATTCACCATCTGCAGGACATCTTAGTTTCTTCTAAGATTTGCTAGTTACACATAAAGCTATTGTAAACATCTATGTGCTGATTTTTTGTGTGGACATAAATTTTCAGATCATTTGGGTAAATGCCAAGGAGGGTAGCTGGTTGATTATTAGGTAAGAGTATGTTTGGTTTTATAAGAAACTGCCAAACTGTCTTGCAAAGTGGATGTTCCATTTTGCATTCCCACCAGTGATGAATAAGAGTTCCTGTTATTCCACATCCTTGTTAGCATTTGGTGTTGTCAGTATTCTGAATTTTCACTATTCTAATAGGTATGTAGTAGGTATCTCATTCTTGTTTTAATGTACATTTACTAAATAAAATATAATGTGAAGCATCTTTTCATATGCTTATTTTCCATCTGAATTTCTTCTTTGGAAACCTGTCTCTGAGGTCTTTGACCCCTATTTTTTACCCAGGTTGTAGTCCTCCAATTTTTAATGCACTGCTAGCTTGCACTTTCCATGACGGGTGTTATTTGATATAATTTCAAAAGTTAAGTATGAGGTTCAAATAAGTAGATGGGGGCTATACTATTCTATTTATTTCTATATATTTTGAAATTCTCAATAGGTTACTTCTCTGGGCAATAGTCACTAATAGAGCTAATATTTGGACCCATTTTGACTGTTCCTTGCTTTTACACTACGAATTTCTTTGTACTGTTAAACGCCACAAAAATTAAAGAATGCATTCCTAGGTTATAAACTTCTTTCCAGAATTCTTGAGTCTTAAGATTGCTCCTCCAGTTATGTAGGTTATTGCCCAAGATATGCTTTTTTTCTCTGTGTGCAGTGACAGTGGTTATCTTATTTTTAAGTGAAATAATATATGCAAAAGTCAATATTTAATAATAGCTAACATGTATATGCCTACTATATGCCAGCTGCTGTTTAAAAGTTTATCTGGGATAACTTATGCAAATTTATGTAAACCTATGTGTGAGGTAAGATTATCTTCGCTGTGCAGAAAAGATACAGAAAGATTAACACCTTGTCCAGTCCCACATAGCCAGCCAGCAACTGACAGAATCCAGGGCTCAACTAGAACAATCTAATTGTAAGGTCTTACTCTATAAAGCATTATGGAGCCTTGACTTGCCATATGAGCACTGTAATTGACAAAGTCATTCCCTAAATTAGCTGAAGATCTAACTGGAAAATACCTACAACCTCTTCAAAATGAACAATTCAAAGAGCAATGCAATTAACTCAAATATTGTGGAAACAACGGGGAATAAGGGTCAATGTCATAGGCAGAAAAAGACTAGAAGGGAAAGATCTTTGTAAGGTTCATACTGGAGCTAAGCCTTGAAGGATGAGTGAAGTTTGATTGTAGGAGGGAGCAGAAGTAAGATTCCAATAAAAGGCAAAATGTCACCAAGAGTGAGAATATATGCTTTTTGTATAGTAGTAAAAGAGAACAGCTGATAATAGTAGAGCTAAAATTGGGGAAATAGTCATTTTAAAAAAGTTACAATCCAGGTTCCCACAGAATACTTCTTTTTATGGGTACAAAGGCAGCATCCATTATGGTTTCCCTAAGTTTTGTTTCTACTTAAGAATACTGAAGCTTAGGTCTCAGCAGTCAGCCAGGAACTGCTTCTGAGCATTTATGCAGTTTTCATGCTCATGAACAACTGTCTGATCTCACAAGATGTTTGATATATTCTTCTTTTCTCGAGGCAATCTCCTTCCCTCTGTCATTTGCTTTATTGTGGTCATTCTGCAGCTCAAGGAACAAAAAACAACAACAATTTTTATTATGGATCAGTATAAGCAAAAGCTCCCAATAGCCAGGAAACATCTGAAATCTGTGGATGGGACATTACTTAGGCTAAAGCCTGAACCACAGCTGGACTTGATTTGTATAGGGCCTACTCCTAGCTATTGCCATGAAGAATAAAAGCTCTGAGGAACCTGCTATTTAATAGGGGAGATACTCATTCAGACCTAACCAGTGTAGGACACTCTGGTTTAAAAGGGTAGAAAAAGGAAGGTCACAGAATGTTGTGACTGTTCAAAACCAAACTGGACTCTTTGGAATGAATTAAGATAAGGAGTTAAATTTGTAAAGGTACGTTGCAAGCAAACTTGTAGTTAATTAATTCTAAGTGTTTGTTTGTGACAACTTAAAGACAGCAAGTTACTCCCTAGAAATTTTGAACATGATCCAAGTTGTGTGTTAGTAGCTTTCACTTGGTGCCAATATAAAATAATAAAAAATAATAATTGAATGGGTGAGTAAGAAACATTAGGTGACTGGAATTGTGTATACCAGTAATGTTCAGAATTTACTGTATTCTTGTTTGCATAAAGAGTTGTCTGTCATGCTACAGAGGCCTGATAGTTGAACATAGGGAAACTGTTCCATGTAAGTGTTCAAATTCAATAGTTCAAGTTCAGGCTTAACAGGGTCATTTTTTTGTGAATAATTCTGTCATACTTTTGTATACTGTTGGGGTTATTACCTCAAGACTCATATTTATTTTGTCTGTGAAGATACAGCCCAAGAAAAGTTTATCATGAAATAATTATTTGCCTGTCAGATTGTGGACCAACTCATCATTTCAAGGGAGTATATATTATTTTAAAATCCAATACATCTGTGACTATTACTATTCAGTACATTGAGCTGTGTTGTCCTTTAATTTGGGGAGGACATAATCTCTATGTCACAATTCTTTTTTCTCAGAGAAGTCTGATGAACAAAAATTTATGTATTTACAAAGCTGCTTTAGATATAAGAAATGACCCATGTTTGGGCCAATGATCCTGATACAGCTCTTTTTGGTGAGCACTATCATGGAGATTCATTGTGCAGCATGGAGTGATGCCATCATCACATATTTCCAAAGCAAATAGAAACAAAAGCAATAAAAATGTTCATTGAATATGTCTAATATTCAAAATATTTCCCTTGATATAGGGAGGCTATTATAAAAACATCTATGACAGCTCATATCAAAAGATTTTCTAACTTTAGTGAATAATAATCTTACTATGAAAAAAAGAATTTATACAAATGAAGCCTTGAAGTCATGAAATCTTATCTATAATCAATAATTAGGCAGAGCATGAGTTCCAGCAGATACTTTTTAGATGGTTTGGGTTATCAAGGGAGACTATGGAGGTAGACTTCATGATCTTGAGAAAATTCTTGAAAGTTGAAGAATTGATTGGGAAAAGAGAGGAAGAACTGAATAAGAAAGGAAAGGAAAAAATATGAATGAGAAAGAATACAAAGAAAACTATCTTGTCATTAGCACCAGGTGCTCCATAGCCTCAAATCTCCAAAGTTGATGTAACTTTGGCTGTTAGGTAAATTGTCAACAGTTACACTGCTTAGTGAGTGATCAAGGCAGGGTCTGAGCCAGGGCCATCAAGCTCTCTGTACTAATTACACTGAGCATAACTAAACAATTGTAACAAATTTTTAGCTTAAGAAAAGCAAGCTGCAGGATAATAAATATACACTGGTGAAAGAATTTCATGAAGAAGAAAATTCTTTATGATTGAAAATTATGATCTTCAGATTTTAAATCTAACTTGGAGCAAGAAAAAGAAAACAAGTGCTTATTTGTAGTAAGATGGTTCTGATCTATTGTTATATAAAAACACTAAAACTTGCTTTAACATCCTTGGAGGACCTTTTTCAGGGATTTATACAATGAATAAAACCCATTCTTTGGACTAATTCTACAAAGCATACAAATCTTTATCCCCAGAGGTGACTTTGAATATTGAGAATGCTCAAAGCAACTAAACAGGATGTGTAGGAAATGAAGATAGTGTGGTTAATATTATACTTCTTAAAAGCTAACAAACTTGTAAAGAGTAAAGAACAAGAGTTAAAACTAGTATTACCAGTCTTGTACATCTACCACAGGCTTAATAAATAGTTGGGTAGCAAAGTTAAAAGCTATTTATATTCACAGTTGACTGAAATACCATCAGCCTCAGGAATTCATGTAACGTATTTCCTGATGCTTTCTTTCTTTTTTTGCAAAATATTCTGATAGTCTATTTTAAATAGGAAACATGAGACCCTAAGGTATGTTTTGGAATGAAGCAGCAAAATATAGAGAAAACTGAGAAATGAACATGAATATTGAACTAAAGCTTGAAGAGAGAAAGAAGGGGAAAAAGGCAACATGTTAGAGAGGTGGTGGGTTGAGGTTTGCTAGTGAAAAATTTTGTTAAAGAGAAATTACCATTCTATGAGTCACTGAAAGATTTTTGAAGAACACATGCATCCAATATTCAACTTTAAACATAGTTTTTAAATGCAGCCTACTATCAGTCAGGTGAACTACACACACTCACACTTTGTTTAGTTGGTGCTTTTGAG
The DNA here is from genome assembly GCF_040802235.1 of Manis javanica. Classification (NCBI taxonomy): domain Eukaryota; kingdom Metazoa; phylum Chordata; class Mammalia; order Pholidota; family Manidae; genus Manis; species Manis javanica. The sequence goes on along the minus strand of NC_133156.1, from coordinate 173,160,225 downwards.
GGACTGTTGTCCAAATCCTGGACTAGGGACTGGAGTAAAACTCAAATGAGAATGAGAGGTCAATGAAAATCAGAGAATGTAAACTTCTGGGGGTTTCCAGAATCTAGGAAAAGACTTTGGACTTCCTGCTAGATACGTAAAGAAAATTATATGTAAATTTTGAATCTAGTCTTTAAGTTGTCTTATAGTTTGTATTCGAATAGAGAAAAAAGATGAATACACAACATCTACCTATCTGTGTATCTAACTCGGATTATTCAAAAAGAGACTAATTCCAAATACTGTAAAAAATAATGATGGCTTCTATTTATAGTTACAGTCAATACTTGCATTTGTTATTAGGAACACTAGAATTTTTTACAGGCACTTTCCATGTTACTGTCAACCTAATCTTCATTTCACCTTGTGAGCAGGTTTACTATGTCTACTTTTTTTCTTTTTGAGGAAATGAAGCTCAGATGGCTAAGTGTCATGACTAATATAAATAGTAAATTTGGGAATCAAACTTAGGTCTTTTGATATTAAAATCTGTGTTTTCTTACACTCATAATATACCTCTCCTGATGTTCTACTTGGTCCCCCTTTGCTTTATTGTATATAGAACAAAATCTGATCAACCTAATGGAAAATCACACAGTACTCACCTTCCCTTTACCACCACGTCTGATATTTCTGGGTTGCAGTCCAGTTGTCATCTGGCTTCCTAGGACTCCCTCTAGGAAATTTTTTAAGTCAAGTCTACCTTTCCCCAAATTGCGAGTGTCCTTGACTTTCCTATCCAGGATAGCTTGCTTTTGAAAGCAAACCCGCTCCCACACAATGAGGTTTTGCTATGACTTATTGGATTGCATATTAGCCTCCAATAAATTACCTTCTACATTAATGATGGGGATAATAAATGAAACAAGGATGCTGAAATTTCCTTCCAAATATTATGAATTTTATGCATATAATCTAACATTACCCTTCAGATGTCCTTTTTTATTTTTTATTTTTAACTCAAGGGCTTGACACATTTAATGAGGCTGGTCTGAGCCTTACTTGAAGTACTAGAAACTGTGTAAATAGAGGCATCCAGCAAATGACAATCTCCCTTCACTTGGGGCCCTGCTGGGTGGCCAAAATGTACATCTTTCTGGAATTACTAGACCAAACAAACAAACAAACAGTACATTAAATGGTAATGACCAGTTTATTAAATGTGACTTACTTTTTGAGGGATCTACTCTTTTCCATTTTAAATGAGAAGGGGTGAATTTCTAATTCTATTTGGAAAAATCTGCATATATTATGGATATCACAGGAAAAGAGGTAAACATGAGGTAGATTTTCATTAAATTATGAGGACATAACATGTTTAGAAATTAGCTTTTCATATACCTGATATTCTAATATTTGAAATATGGTAAAATAAAGTATAGTAAAATGTATAATTGTGAGTAACAAGCCACAGGTCTTTTTATGCAGAAATCATCTTAACCCAGTTTTTCTCAATAGAAATCCAAATTAGTAGAGGAAGGAATTCTAGAACATTTCTTATATGTGACCTTTAGGAAATGTGTTCCATGAAATTTGATTTCCACAAATTAATTTGAAAGGGCTTAGTTTGGAACATGTTATTGAAGAGAGGCAAAGAACTTGCCAGGCTACAGAAAAAAGCTAGAGGGCAATGAATAAATCAATCACCCTGATAAAATGTCAAAGAATACAAGGCAGAATCAGTGCTGCCAGCATTGCTATGAAGTTAGTTGTTTTTTAACGTCTTCGTTAAAGCCTTAGATAAAAGAACTGATTGACATTGGGAATTGGAGTTGCTCCTTCTGCACAAAACTATTTAGACAACACAAATGCTTGTATTGAATTATAATGCACCCATTTATCTTCAAGAGTAGAAGATTGGCCACCTATTTTGTAAGATATTATCCAGACCTAAGTAGTGGATTTAAATGTAGGTTATTATATTTCCGTTTGGTACTGTAGGGAAGTTAAAATTTTACCTTTACTCTCTGTGGGTTTTTCAATGGGGTCTGAGAATTAAACTGACATAAGACAGATTAATAGGAAGCATATAAATTTATGTAAGTTTTTCATGACATGGGAGCCCTCACAAACAAATGAAGATCCAAAAGAAATGGTGAAACTTACAGGCTTTTATGTTAGATTGAACAAAGACAATTGTGGAAATAAACTATGTAGGGATGCTAATGGAAGATAAGAATTATTTTACCGAGGTCTGTTTGTACAGAATTCTCTTGTTATCAAGTTTTCATCCTTGATTAGTAGAATAATATTTTCTAGAAAGAACATCTTTCACATGGGAATTTCATCTGCTTTTAAGAAAAAAAAGGAAGGAAGTCCAGACTGTTTTTCTTGTATTTGCTGGCTTTTAACTCAAAATAGTCAATATGTCAGAATGGCATGTTTTCGGGCGGTAGTGGTAGATTCTGCTACTCTTATCAAAATTGACACTTGTTTGAACTTCCCAAAGGTAATAAAATGATTTGATATTAGGGGTACACAATATGCAAAATATGTCTTATTTGATGATGGAAAAGAGAGCAATCTCATATCTGTCTATTGATTTCATTCAAATTTCAATATGCATTTCCTTCCAAACACATTTGCTATATGTAAACTTATCCTGATTCCAAACCCAAGGATGACAAAATGGTGAAATTATGCAAAATAATTGCAAACATATACCCATTTATACTTTAAAACCACAGAATCCACAGAAACAAAGGATTAGTTCTGCTAAACAATTTCATATAATACATGTATATTTAATGTCTACCAAATGCCTGACCCAGTATCAGGCACTGAGAATAAGGAGAAATATGACCATTCTTGCTTTGGGTGAAAATGGTCTGAAATAGGCAAGAAAAGAAAAATGCAGAACGTCTTAATGAGAAGGACTGCAATCCTAGTCTTGACCTATTTGCTTACTCCTTTGCTAACTAATCACTTCTTTGGTCCCATAGGATCCTTCTGAAAGATGGAGTAGTTTGCCAGTCTGCTCTTTGTGTTCTTTTAAAAGGCATTTTCCTGAGATGTTTCATGAGACCTGTTTACTATTCTCAGGAATTTATGCTCCGGCCAAGGAGACAGTTAACTTTCAAATGTGAATGAACTAAATGATCTACTTGGGATTTGACCCAATTTTTCATTTTTTATCTTAATTAATGTCCAAAAATGTAATTAACTTACAATTATGAAGAGCCATAGTTATGCATATTACTCAGAACATCAAATATCAATTTATGTAGCTCTTTAAGAGATGTTAAATAGAAGTAACTTATTCTTTATTCTAGAAGACACTCATCTCTTCTCCCTCATAAAAAAAGGGAAGAAAAAAGACAAAGAAAAAAGTCAACATGAATTGACCCTCAGATTTTGCTGTTCATACTTACTTCTTTGCACATGCAATTGCTGAATGCATCAGACATGAGCAAATCAAAGAATTATTGAAAAAGAACTGTTGCCTTTGAAACAATGTTTTTATAAAATTAAAGTAACTATTTTTTTCCTGGCTATATGAATAATATAAGATAATCATTGTAATAGTTCAAAGCAATGTAGAAAATTAAGGAAGAAAGCAAAAAGTCACTGGAAATTCCAGCACTCAGAGGTAAGTATGGAAGTCATTTTTGGATAATTATTCAATGCCTGTGTATGTACATAAATACACAGCCAGATATATAACTTCATATGAACAAGATCATATTATGTATGTTTTTACTTCAATCACTAATTTATTTATTAATTTTTATTTATTAATGCTCCCATCCCTCTTCCCTCTCTCCTATCACTTGACCTTCCATATCCAGAATTAAAACATCATTTTCCATGACAGTCATGTTATTATTTATTTTCATAACATGCAGTAATATAAAAACATGCACTCATTTTTTGGGTTAAACATGATTCTATAAATTTCTTCAAGCTAAGTAGGAAAGCTCTAACTCACTATTTTTAATGATTGCGTACCCATGATTCTCTATTGCAGAAATTTTTGTTTCCCCTGTTGATTAGCATTCAGATTCCTTACAGTTTTTATTTTTTCTCCTAGACAATGCTGCAGTCTACGTTCTTACATTCTTATTTCTATGGAATAAATTCCAAAAAGTGGGAAATATTTTAATAGTTGTGCCATAATGTAATCCAAAGTTTTTTAAATATACATAATATACATTCTCTTAGCAATGAATGAAAATTTCATGTCTTTATCTTCCCAAATCCCCAGAAACAATGAACTTGTAACTCCATTATCCAAAAACATTTTGTTTTTTTGTCGATCAAATGATAAAGTGGTGTCTCACTTTTAATTCAGTTTTCATTTCCCTAGCTTCTAGAGAAGTTGAACAACTTTTAGTGATTCTTTTTCTCTCCACTTTGATAACTGCCTATTTATATCTTTTTCTCCTGTTTTTCTATTGTGCTTTTTTTCTAATTAATTTTCCATCCTCTTATTAAACATATAGTTAGTTGTTCACTTATTACTTGCCATATGCATTTGCCAATATTCTATCACAATCTTATTTGCATTTTTACTTTCAGAATAGTAGATAATGTGACATCAAAATTTAAAGGTTTGTACTCACATATTATGAGCTCCTTGAAGCAATGTTGTTCTTTTAGTAAAATCAGAGTCCTGCAAATAAATGATCCCTCCAGACTAATAGAGAAATAAGGGAGAACATAATTCTAATACTGAAAAAAGTATTCTTAGAGTCACATGCATATAAGATAGCACAAAAGCAACTACAAAGTCTGGCCAGAATTTCACAAAAAAATATGCAGAAAAATTGGAGAATGAAAACTTTATCTAACATACTTTGTCATTGTCTTAGGTATAGCTTGTGAGATATCTGGAGGGATTCCAGGGTCAGAAAGCCCATGATGAGCTTGTTTTATGAAATAAGAAAATTGAAAGATTTTTTGTTGGACCTATTATGTTCTCAGGGAGAAACTTTGAATAAGGAAGAATGGTAGACAGCAGTCTCACTTCTTATCATTTTATCCCAAGAGTTTCAAAGCTGTTTTCTAAATGTGGGTGTTTGATACAATAAATTATTTGTTTCCTTTATTGTTCACTCAGTCCTAAACTAAGTGACATGACTTATATGGACACGACTATTTAAATAATATTACTTTTTATACATTTGTCTCATTTCTTATGTAACACAGAAAGAAAAGAAAGATACTTTAACAAATATCATAACAATAAGTCAAAATGAGCAAATATTGTTTGTAAAATGATTATTCCAAATTTTAAAAATCCTAATTTTTCAAACAAGGAAAGTTAGTGGTTTGAAAGTTGTTCTGTGATAAATGTGATTTTTTAGTGAAGTCACAGTCACAAATTACCCTTTTAACCGTAGGCAAGGGATTTGCACATTTAAGGAATTATGAATTATTGAAAAGTGCTCAGGGCTAAATTGGCTAAGAGTGGGTGTTAAGTGAGCAATCAGGGACTCTGTACACAAAGTAGCTCACAGCCAAAAGTGATTTTCAGAAGTGAAATTGAAGAGTCAGTTGAATTACAGACCATTTCACATCTTTTGCCAACAAATTCTATTCATGACTGAGAACATCATGTTGGGAAATGAGTGGATTTCTTCAGGACAATCTTAGAAACTGTTTCAGCTTCAGGATTATAGGTCATGAATTGGACATGATGAATTTCTTTTTCTGAGATTAAAATTGGTCATGAAATAATTTGTTTTATAAGGTTTAAAGCTATTACAAAAAGTTTTAATGTTTTTGGTCTTGAAAGATCATGCTTACAAATCATATTCAAATTAACTGTAGCCTCTCCAGTTTAGAATCTTCAGCACTATGAATACTTATGGGGAAAAATAAATAATTAACAGTGCAGTGATTTAACATTTTAAATGCTCTCTCTAATAGCAGTTTAATGTGATACACATCCTTGTTATAGTAGATTGCCAGGAAATAGTGAGATAAGACAACAAGAAGATACATTTAGAAAGACACAGACAAAACTGAAATGAAGCAATAATCAGAGTAATTTTGTTGCTGAATAGTTTGAGGCCCAGGCCAGGCTTTGTCAGTATTATATGTAATGGGCACTAAATGAGCACATAATACTTTGTCAGTATTATATGTAAAGGCACTAAAAGGTGTGTGTGTGTGTGTGTGTGTGTGTGTGTGTGTGTGTGTGTGTGCGTGTGTGATGAAATGGGGCATTTAGCCATCACTAGCCAATCCATTACCAAACTGTCAAGGTTCTAACCAGGAAGGAAAATGAATTAATTGAAGTAGGAAGGTTGAAAGCCAACAAAATAGATCAACAAGTGGATCAAATTAGAGAAATTAAACAGAACATTTATAAAATAAGCAAAAGATGGTAAAAGTGATATACATGAAAGTTGGAGAAATAATTCTTCCAATGCCATCCATCACCTGGAATCACTCTTGTACAGGTGAGCCATAATTGCTTAGAATGACTTCATGACCCTAGGAACCTATACAATCATACAAACCTTTCCAAGGCTAGATACTTTGTAAGGTTTATGGGTGCCAAGTCTCCCACTATAGCCGTATACCTTTGAGACCTCAATCTTCATTATTGAATTCTTACATTAAAATCTTAAACTCTGATTTCCTCATTAAATTTGATATAGTGATTATTCTGTGCACATCTTGAAGCTATCAATATGTAATTTTGTGCATAACATTAAAACTTTGAAATTCTTAATGTGTACAATAGAAAATAACTTTGTGATAAAGTTGCCATTTACTAAGAACTATTTATGTTTTAGAAACTGTATGTTTTTCTGCTTTCTCATAGAAAAATATATTAAAATATGAGATAACTAAAGTTCAGGTAGATGGAATCTCTTGTCTAGAGTCACATATTCAAAAATGGCCTTTCCAAAAGTCTAGGCTCTTGACATTGATAATTTTACCCTACCATATTATATGGTCAGCAGAGATGTAGACTGAAAAATGCAAATACATTCAGAAAGTGTTGGTATAAACTCTCAGAGAAAAATCTATAACAAGCAATTTAGGATATGAGAAACCATTCACAAATATCTGAAACTGACTGTGGAGAACAAAATGACTCAGCAACAAGACCATCAAAGAATGCTCCTTTTTGGGGGCTGTGTCAGAGACTAGCCCAGGGTAGAATTGCCTGCATTATTCTCTTCTTTTGGCTTTGTGAACCCTTCAAAGCTGATAGGCTAACCATGTTAGTTTCTAAGCACAAAATTAGGGTGACTGTTTTGTCCTGGTTTATTTGGGAATGTCCCTGTTTGCCTGAGACTTTTTATATTTTAGAATCGAGAATCCCATGTTCCTGGAACATTCTCAGAAACCACCCTACCTGAGGGCCACCCTACCTGAAGTACAACATAAGGGAAAGTGTGGAGACACACCAACTTCCAAAAGGAAGACATCTTAAAGAGGACGGATGGCACTTTCAAGTTCATATAGTTCAAATTGGTGGAATTTTACAGAAAAGATGTAAAAATATGGACTGAGCTAATTCTGTAATGAATAAACAAACCGAAGCATTGGATAAAGAGCATTTCATTTCTGGATTTTTAAAAATCTGCATTTCTCACTCTCTTGTTTATATTAAGAAGCAAACTGCTAAGACCATAAACTTATTTTTAAAAGACAGGTCTTTATTCCTAAGTATCTGAAATTTCAAGAATCTCTCCCTTCTTTAGGATTTTCTATCCATAACTTCTTTAAAATACAAATATTCCTACAATATAATATTATGACTTCAATGGTTTAATGTATATGTGAAGCTACTGGGTTTTTTTCCCCTATGGCAGTAAAACAAAACAAAACTGCCAGAATATTTTTGGAATGCAGGGAGTCTACAGACACTATAAAGAAGAGGACAGATGAAAGAAAACATGATCAAGGCAATCAGTTCAAATCTTTGACAAAATCTAAAAGAATTCCAGAGGAAAATTATTCCTCCATATTGGACATAAACACATTCATACATCCTGATGCTTATTTAAAGATCTAGACATAGAGGGAGAAACCTTTGGGGAGTAATTTAAAGTCATGAAGATAGGACAAGAGTCCATCATCTGATTGTATTTCTTTTATCCTGTTCCCACATATTCTCATTTACATTTTGAAAATCAGAGCAACACTAAACGGTTTACTATCTCTATCAAAAAGGTCTAATCGTAGTAAGCAGGAACCTATTTCATTGTGCAGGTCAGAGCTGAGATGCATGCTCTAGTTAACTCAGTGTTATCATAGTATCTAGAAATATCAGTTAGTACTTAGTAAATACCTGCATGTAGAGTCTGTGTGCCAATTTTTTAACTGAAGTATAGTTGATATATAATCTTATATTTGTTTCAAGTATACAACACAGTGATTCAGTGGTTACCTATATTATTAAATCTTTAACTCGACTAGTACAGTTACTGTCTATCAACACAGGAACATGTTACAAAATTATTGGCTATGTTCTCCATCCCTGTGACCAACTTGTATTGTGACTGACAATCTTTGTGTCGCTTTATCGCCCTTATTCTCTTCAGTCACCCACCCCAACCCTGCCCAGTGGTAACTGCCATTCACTTCTCAGTAGCTATGAGTCTTCTGCTATTTTGTAATATTATTTTGATTTTAGTTTCTCTCAAGCATTCTGTTTCTGAGAACAACAATCTTTGTGTAACTTTTATTAGCTCTCTATATTTTATAAGCAGTTTGAGATATTTGGGTACTTTTTTAAATGTACGTAATAGCATGTATGTATTATTAACCAATAATGTTATACATATTTTAAACAAAATGGAACTCAGAGAAACAAAGGGTGTTTCTTATATCAAGAAAAATGACATTCCATCACAAATTTTTTTTTTTGGTTTTGTCACCTGCTTTCTTCATTTAGTGGTATGTCATGAACTTTTTTGTCAAGTCATTAACACATATGTATATACATATGTAGATAGGAGAGTGAATGGTTTGGGAACACATAGCATGAATATGTGGTAGCATTTAAAGCACCACCTGTGGCTTGTGGTCTTAAATTTAAAGTGAGACCAAGCAATTGGTTGTGGTTTATACATGCACATAAACCTGTCTGGGTACAAGAATGGAGTATAAAACCACCTGGATTTAATCAGATCTGTGGTTTTGGCAGGAAAGTTGGATTAATTGAGAAGCAAAAATGTTCAAGGTGTAGGTAATGGAGTGATTAATATTTTCTATTGATTCTGAGCTGATAAGGGGAGAAATTGAGAACATCAAGATGTGAGGGACTATGTATGTCCAGATGGAATAAAATATTGCTGGTATCAGGATCCTAAAGGAGAGCAGTGGAAAAAACAGAGGTAATACCCTCAGAATAGAATGTAAAAAATTAAGTTGATGAATCAATTGTTAATATTGATAATAACAACTGTGGGCTATATCTGAAGTGGTGTGTGGGGTATGATCATTGGAAGAGATGAGCCCAAGGATCTGAGAAGCATGAGCACAGGAAGTATTACCTATGTGTGAACTAAAACTGCCAAGAATTAACTAAGATGATAGTAGTACTGTTAGGCCAGTGGATATAATGTTCAACAAATTAAGGGGAATTACCTGGTTGATACTATTTGATAGCAACATTGAGAGTTACTGGGTGATAAAATATATTATTAACATGAGGTCAGAGCTAGTATTTTCAGTGGAGAAAGAAAGGAATAAGAATGATCTGAAAACAGAAATAGAATAAACCTACCCTGCCTCCATGCTCAATCATACTAAGGATGTAGGAAAAGCAAACAAAACAAAAGAAAATGGCCCATTTGAGATGACTGAAGACAAAAAGTATCTTTTCTTGAGACAGAGAAAGGTCTTTTCTGCCTCTCAGACATTTGATGGTCTCATGCTTTTCTTCCTTTCTGGAATTAATTAATTAATCCATTTATTCATTTTTTTAAAGTATTGAGTGTCTGGTAAGTGATAGAATCTGCATATGCAGCAACGAACAAATAAATAAAAGCCATTGCTCCATATGGAGTTGCACACCAGTGTCGGAGACTTCATCCTCTCTAGGACAGAGTAGAAACAAGAAAACAAACAAACAAAAAATACTGTAAGACTCTATTTCTAGGACAACTTGTAAAATAAATAGTTCAGAAGAACCAGATAAGGAGCAAGACAGGGCTAAAGCTTTTCAAACAAAAGTGGACCCACAATATGAGACCTGGCACAAAACTCAGAGTGAGAAAGGATTTAATCTGTTTAGAGAGTGAGTCCCTTAATCTTCAATATGGACATCTTTACAATCAGTATGGTAGTTTAAGGACATGAACTATGGATGCAGACTTTCTGGACTGGAATACCATTTTCCAGATATGTCAGCATGAGCAAGTTTTTTAATTATTAAACTTCAGTTTCCTTGTTTATGAAATATGAAACTTAAAAATACCCACCTCATAGGTGTGTTACAGAGATTAAATTAGTTAATTTAGTAAAATTCCTAGATGAGAACCTGGCATATACATGCTGTGTAAGTAGTGCTAAGTGAATTAAATAATAAATTTCCCAATCACATTGGCTATTGGCAGAAATTGTTTCACAACTTAATTTAGTTTGAAGTTCAATCACGTTAAATACAAGCTTTGATAAAGGCTTAACTCCAACTTTATAATTTGGTATTTTAGTATCTTCAGAGAAAGTTAATGGGTTTAAACAATTTGCAGTTAAAAAATGAAATGACCTCTAAGGTTGTAAAGTATTTAGTAAAGAAACTACATAGAAGAACTCAAGTGGCTAAAAAAAGGTGGGGTGGGGGAAATCTTGCTCTGAGTTTAGGAGAGCAGAGGTGGGTAAAGGCAGCTCAGTTTACCTATGCTCATGCTGTTACCACCATTTAAAACTCTAGACAAGTTATGGGTCTGAAGTCTATAGACTAACTGAAAAGATAAATAGATGCTGTGGCTATGCATAAAGAGCTTAGATTATTTGAATAAAAAGGGAGTAATGTAATATTAATTATATTAAGAAAGGCAAAATTTTAAAGCTATTTGTTAGAAGAAGCCAGGCTATGTAAGTGGGAAGTAAATGTGCAGATTGCAAAATTTTCAATAAAGTGGAGGAAGAATACATGTCGATTAAACACAGTAATTTGTCTGATTACAAGCCTAACCAATCACATAAGAGTGATACCCATGATTGGATGAAAGATAACTATGTCAAATTGAACTCTACACAAAAGTCACGAGTAGGGCCTGAAGTGCTCCCTTCATATTGCCTGCATTTCTCAAATTTATATTCTCATTATTGTCGCAAACCTTTTTCTGACCTCATTATTCAGCTCCCAGTCTTGTTATCTGATTCAGTGCCCAAAGTTTAAAATTCTCCTGAAGAAAATATTACCCCAGCCCAAAGGCTAGAACATTTTCTTTCTATACTTCAGGAATAGCCAAGGAGATGTCATTTTCCTAAAATTCACATTTTCTACCCCTTGATATAGTAGAGGGTTTTGATAATCTTGACCTGTGCTGTGCTATGACCCAGGCTGGAAAGTAATATGTTAATAGGGCAGATTGATTCAGAGGAGAAATCAGATGATTTCCTAATAGTAAATCCAGTAGAAATTGAGTCATTTCTGGGAAATCATTCCCCTACTTCACACCATTTCCCAGAACCATTTGCATGTGGCCTGTAGAACTAAAGGTAAAAGAGTAGCAACTCAAGAAGAAAAAAAAGGATATTTCATGATCTTAAAAATTGTTATACAACAGGACACAAATTTAGCAACCATAAAGGAAAAGATGGGTAAATTGGAATTAATTAATTTTTGTGTTCATCAAAAAACATAATTAGGAGGGAGAAAAGGAGCACCACATAATAGAAGATATTTGCAATTTATATATCTGGTAAGGACTCATATCCATAATATGAGCCCAGTACTTATTACTTAGTAAGGAAGAGATTAAATAAAATGTGAGTGAAAACATGAAAAGGCATTCATGGAGGAGGATATCCAAATGGCTAATTAATATATGAATACACACTTAACCTCTTTAGTCATGAGAAAACTGAATAAAATCATAAAGTGATTCCACCATGTACCTATCCAAATAACTAAAATAAAATGAAAAAAGACAATGCTAAGTGTTGACAAGGATAAAGATATGAAACAACTGTAATCCTCCTATCCTGTCTGAGGAAGTATAAGTTGACACATGCACTTTGGAAAATCATTGGAAAGTATCTGTTAAAGCTGAATATCCCAGCTATTCTAGTCCTGGGCATAATCTTTATAGAAATGCATATATACATTTACCAAAAATTATGTACAATAATGTGCAGAGTAGTATCACTCATAACTATCCACATACCATCAACAGTGAAATAGACAAATATATAGTGGTATAGAAACAAAGAAATACTATGCAGTATTGAAGATGAATCAGTCACTTCAGTAAGCAAGAACATGATTACATTTCACAAATGCTGAACACACAAGAATACAGACCCAAAAGATGTCATGTTTTCTGACATCATTCATAGCATGTTCCAAGGTAGGCAAAAATAATTTCAATGATTGAGGTCAGAGTAGTGGTTTCCTTGGTGAAAGAGACTGAGAGCTCCTCAGGGTACTTATAGAGTTCTATTCTTTGTTCTGGAAGGTGGTAACATGGGTTGTTAACTTTATAAGCATTGACTGAGACTTATACTTATGATATGTGTACTTTTCTGTATGTATACTATATTTTAGTAAAGGAAAAGTTGCTCTAAAATATGTTATGAATTGCTGACTGTTATTCCTATAATCTTTTTCACTGTGAAATATTAACACAGCCATTTTTTGTCCTTTGTGACAGTGAAATTTCTGAAGACTATAGTACTTTATTATTGCTATTATTATTATTATTATGAGAACATTTCACATTTTAGTTTTATTTGATATTTCCTCATGATTAGATTCAAGTTGTGAATTCCCAGCCAGAATAGTGTATCAATGATCTTTTTTAAAGCTTTTCTTCTAAGAGTGCATAATGAATATCTGTCCTACCCTGGAGATATTAATTTGATCACCTGGGAATGTTACATGCTTCTGTACTGTACAGTTATTTTTTTCCTTATAACAAATAAACAATATGTGAGGAGACAATAGTAACTATTTCTTGATTTTAAACAGCAAAGTAGATTAAGAAACTCTGTTACTTTGTCACATTAAATAATGCACATTCTTAAAATAACCCTATAAATTTCTGAACCAGTTTTAGCACAGACAATCTAAAGATATGGATCTGAAGATAGATCTCAGAGACTCTCACTTTACTGGTAGAGATCTTAGGCACTGAGAAAAGAGTACACACATTTGTGCGATTTAAACTTGAATAGCACTTGGATGGGTGGGATCAAAATATGTTAGAATGGCTTGTAAATTGAAAGTGCATTTTAACATGAACATGTAAATACAGTGTTTGTGTTATGGTATAGCGGAGCAAACTGAAATGAATAGTTCTTCAGCAATGTTACTTAATCAAGTACTAATACTATTTATAAGATATTTGCCTAACAGGTGAAAAGGTTTTGTCCATATTTGAAATTCCGCATCTCTATTATTATTCCTATTCAACCTGAAGCTTTGTCTCAGTGTTTTTCCATTATCTCAAGATGTTTAACAATGAATTACAAGAAAATTAATTAAATCAGTTAAAGATGATATTAGAATCTATGCTATTATCTAATTGAACAAATCTTAGTCTATTAGAGATAAAAGTGATGATCACATGTTAGGCCTCTGAATTCTGCTGATTACAGGTCTTTATTGAAAACAGACCAAAATATATATTCATGTTACAATTTTTCTTTAAAAACTGTCCGCTTTCAGAGAGGTTTCAAATCCAAAGATGCCTAATTGGACCTTGCCCAAATGTTGGAATTATGTAGCTTATTAATTCTGATTTTAGATATGTAGATTCAACAAATCCATGCAAATGCAGCTTTCAAAAATATCAATTAGTGTTTAAAATAGCCAGATTGGGACATATTAAGGGAATGTATTGATGAAGGTTTTCTGTTGAGCCATGTTTAAATGATGCAATTAAGTTTATCCAAATGTCTAGAAGTGATTCTTTGAACTTTTGCTAAACTCACATATATATATATATAAATTTGCTTATCAGTCCATCCTTCCTTCCTCACATAGATCCTTAAGTCAGTTATGCAGAATGTTTGTATTCAGAATTTATTTTGATAATAATTTTTATAAACTTGAATAATACATTCTTGGGCCATAATTACAGCAAAATTCAGTGACATGAAAATGTCATTGTAGCTGCTGGAAGACAAAGATTGAGGATGAAGCTATTGAAAAGAAACTTGGAGTGTTTCTCTTTGTGCTCATTGAACAATTCAAAGAGTTAAAAAATAATTGTGAGGTTGCCTTTTAAGCAATCAAATGACACATACTCAAATACATCCTAGGGAGCTGTTTTATCCATGCTTTCACATTTTTATAAGTTATGTCGGTTGCCTGGAAAGATTCAGAAGAGGCTAAAGATGCAACTTTTTCATGAAAAGATAAATGTAAGACCTTTCTTATATGAATTTAAAGTAGATTCTTAAAATATTGAATCTCAAAGGAACCACTGTCATCATTCAAACAAATCTCATTTTTCAGATGAGGAAACTGAGAGTTGGTGGGTGACATTAACATGCCATGGGAGTGGTGAATGAAATATAGCAGTAAAGGAGTCTGTATAATAGCTATCAATAAATCTAAAGTGAAAATCATTTCATAGGGATGCTCCCAACTATCCTGTATGGGGGTTTCCAATAGAATGCACCCTTAGCACTGCATTTTCTCCTATGTGTAGACACACTGAGAGGCAAATATTACCCTAGTATGCTTCATGTTAAAGGAAACTTTCAAACAATAGTTTTAAGTTGCATGAAAGAAAGAAGTTTCACTTACACAATCTATTTCTTTTGCCTGGCACACTCTTACCTTTTTTGTGAGATAACAACTGCACATTATTTTTTTCCTCAGTTTTATTGAGAAATAATTGGCATACATCACTAAACAAATTTAAAGCCTGCAGCATGATGTTTTGATTTGCATATATTGTGAAATGATCACCACAATAGGTTCACCTAACATCCATCACCTCATATAGATACAATGAAAAGAAAAGAAAGAAGAACGAAGGGGGAAAACATCCTCTTTGTGTTGAGTGCACATTCCTTAAGATTCATTACTGCTTTCTTTCTGCTTTCCCACACAGCTTTCTTCTAGTCACTATTTAAAGTTGTACACATCTCCATTTTAATGACTTTGTTTTATTATATTTTATTTGCTTTCTCCACTGATAGACAGTAATCTTTTGGAGCTGGTGACCAGCAGGTTTGTATTTCAAGGTCTCAGCACAGGTACAGGCATGTAATAAGGGCTCAGCAAATATTTGTTTAATTGATGGATGGATAGATGGATGTTCAGTTCTGTAAATATGGACTGTACTTCCTCCACTGGTGACATTTTAAGTATAGACAAATTTCATTTAGATAAGCATCAAATGGTGGTATTTATGAAGACAAATCTTTTAGAGTCTTTTATAATGCACATAGCCTATAATTAATTCTAAGTGACTTAGCCAACACTGACTTATTGATTTAGTTGCAGACAATTATGCAAAGCGCTATTTGAAAGAACTCTCTTCCACTTAGCAACTTGGAAATTCCTCCACCTCTTCCTCATTTTAATAGGTACTTTCAAACAGATGCCTATTAAAAGCACATTCCTTACAGTGACAAAACAGATGAATATAGTTCACAAATAGATGTGATTTACTAGGTTGCTATTTGGGAAACTTTTTTCGAAGGAGAAACAGTGAAAGGACAAGATTTCTTGGAAGAATTCCAGGTTTTAGCAATGGAGTAGACAAGCTGCTGACTCCCCCAGACTCTGCATTTTTTTCCCCCAAAGTGTCTGTAATGGATGTTTTGATTTGCTTTCTAGATTCCCTCCAGGATAGAAATACTTGTTCCTCCAGCAGCTGGATTGACTGCTCTTTGTCAATTAGTCCTCTTCTGAATTGTCTCAGCTAAAGTGAGCTGCCCCCTTTCAACATCATACCACCTTCCTGGGCAGCCTACATCCAATATCTAGTTGACATGAGGGTCTAAAGTCCAGACTGCTTTCTCCAACTCAAGAAAATTCTATAGGGCCATCCCAAATTGAGAGATGATCATAGGAACTTCAGAAACTATATCAGTACTCACTATCCCCTAAGTCCATGTCTGCTTCTTTCCCTTCCCTTCACCAATGTTGATCCCAAGAGTATTCCTTAGTATTTCTCAGGTACACTAACCTATCTCACAGTCAGCTTCAAGGAGAATCTAACCTGTGAGGACATCTGTTAACTAATTCCTGAAAAACAGCCTCATAGCCCCAGAATAAGAATGTAAAATCTCAAAGTGCTGAGAAATATTTGTCAAATTTCCTTTAATGTCAACAAAACTGATATTTTTCCTTTCCAAATAAAAGTCAGTCTGTCCCATACATCACCCTACAAATGTTAAGACCCACATAATACAAACTCTATTATTTAGGTATCAGAGTGATAATTAAAGATTCAGAAGGTATTTTCATATGTATTTTGAAACTTAGTAGCTAATTTTGTTACACTAAAGCCAAGTCTACAAAAAGATAGAATCCTGCCTTCTTTCCTACTTTATTTAAGAAAACTTGGTCATGGTCATGGGCACAGTTGTGAAATACAAATTAAAGAGGAGACTTAGCTTTGGTCAAAGGGAAATTTGACTGAGAATACAGCATGTGCATTCTTTAAATAATATGCTGGTACATAAATTGAACCATTCAGGCAAAAGGTTCCGGTCAATCTGGGGAAATAAAGTAAGGAAACCTTAAAGAACCAAATCAGGTAACATAGGTAATGCGGCACACATCAAAGAATTAAAAGTAGTCTCACTTAATAGGAGACATTTAATTGGAGGGAAACATAAAACTGAGAGGTATATAACTCATATTCATCCATTTCAAATAAGTTGGAAAAATCTGTATTTTTAAATGAACAAAGGAACACATATAGATACATATTTATCTCTAATCTTTCATTTAAAGCCAGTTTCACTGTGGTTCTGGCTTTTGCTTTGTTAACTAATAATCCATAGCAGGAAATCACAATAAAAAGATTAATTGTTTGGACTTTGAGGCCAGCACATGCTAATTCTCCATACTAGTGTAATCTAAGTCTGTTAGAAAAGCAGTTTGGGTAGGATGTTGCAAACCACAGGAATGAAAGTTTATTGATGTAGCTTTCAGTTCTGATACCAGAGTACTCACATATAAACCTTATAGTAGCTACTAAATATGCTCTAGTTTTATCCTTAGGACAAGAATTTATATAAACATATATTACCTGGTCAACTGTGCAAGGACGAAGACTGGCCTGGGTACAAAAAATGTGCCATAAAATGCCTTTTTTTTCTTTTACAAGTATATCTGCTTCTACAGATATTCAACTACTCTGTACTATTTCCATCTTTTTGGGAGAACAAATAGGAATTTAGACCGAAAAAGTGTGTATGCAAATTTAAAATTACATCGGGAAGTAGAGCTTTAAGAAAGAAATGGGGGAAATAGATATGGTGGATAGAAAAAGCAATAGCATCAATCAGTAAGTACAGTAGTGAAGAAATTATAGGGTCAAAAAAAAAAAGACGTGAGTCATGGCACCTGAATAGTACCTACATTCTAATGAAATCACAGGTCATTTACTTATAGTCAGTAAAGTTTTATTATTTTTGTCTAATTAAAATGCCAGTGAGAGCTCAAGAATTACCTTAAATATACTTCCATACATATTTGTTTCTGTCAGAATTTCTCAGCTCAAAAATACTCTCCATTGAAGGTTTAAAAAATTGTTTTGTTTCCTTTGGCATAAAAAATTGGAGAGTGGAAATTTTGCATGCCTGAGAATAACACGACAGCATTTTAGAGATATAGACAAGGCAATAGAGGTAACATAACCCAACCCACTCCATTTATATAAAGGACAATTGGGTCAAAAATCTTTGAAGTCCCACCTAGGGTAACATATTGAGAAATAGTACTTGAGACAAGACTCAGTCATACCAAGTTCCAGAAGAAGATTTTTTTTTTCCAAATCAACTGTCCCAAGTATGACTTAACAGAAAATGATAGCTAATGGATTTAGAAAATTAAAATAATGATTAAATTTACTGTGTATTCTTTGCTTCCTATATTATACTTTTCATGTTTGAGATGATCAGCATATCCAAATGACATTCATATCAAAGTTAGCTATGAATCAAACATTTTCTTCATTAATCTTTATTTCCTGTGTTTGATTCATGTATGTATACATACATACATAATCTGAGCACTTCATAATAGATACTTAACCCTGGGAGTTCATGTGACATTAAACAAAAGTTTTTTGAAAGCATTAAAGTGCTGCTGCTTCTAGTAGTTTAATATAGTATTTTATAGCATGTTACTCTAATTAGTATGGATTAACAAGAGAAATATGAAATTAAAGACTATTTCTGTCACAAGTAGAATGTTTTAAAGGAAAAAACGCATTTCAAAACCTTTATTTTATCTTATTTATCTTATTTAATAATGAAGACACAACTACAATTCAAGGCTACTCATTAAATTATTTCTTTTTGTCTTAAAAAAGAAAATATTGGGTAAGATTTTTAATGATTAAAGTTGGAAATAAATGCAGTATGAATCCCTTATTAAGGAGAGAGAACATTTATACATTTTCTAAATTCAAATTTTATCTTAGGGAAACTTATTTTTGATGCATATATTTATATTTTATTAATGACTTAGACATTTTAATTTCAATACCACAAAGTTACTTAGAGGGCACAATCCAAATCTCCTGGAAGATTTCTCTATAGCATTAAAACCTAAAAGAATTGTGATTTCTAATGGTGGATTAAACTCATATGAGTTTAAGTTAGAAAGTAAATGTTGACAAAACATCAACGTCAGCCTTAGAAAACTGCCTCTCCAACCGCCTCAGATTTTAAAATCAGAAGTAGTACACATGACGATGCAACATTACATAACTATTAGAAACAAATGTTCTGAATTAATTATCTTATATGATTGACTCACAGCAATCACTTCAGATGATTAATCTATTCTCATCCTAATCTATGCCCCCCCATTTCATTACACCCCATCCATTCTCACTATACACATGTCAGTTGTCAGATGCATTTTACTTTTCTGTGTTATGTGGCTCCCAATAATGCCTAGAATAACATATGGGGGCAGAGTGATTTACCACAACTGGGGTTGGTTAATGAGCATGCTGAAAACAAAGTGGCCTTCCACTATTATCTATTCTTACCTGGGAATATAATATTTAACCCATATTTTCCCACTATTTTCCATCTCCTATTCCAATGTATGTTTTCTGACTTATTTTGAACTTAGTATTTAATCTCCAAGACCATAAATAAAGATGATTATTTAGGAAGCAAAGAAAAGGAAACTATAATGCTGAAGCTCTATCAGTTGGATAAATTTGTTTAGTATTCAGTGTGGTATAGACTAAATACTGGGTTCCCAAATATGCCTATGACTTAATCCATGGAAGCTGTGAATGTTGCCTCATATGGCAAGATGGATTTTGCAGATGTGTTTAAGTTAAAGAGCTTGAGATGGGTAAGATTATCCTGTACTATCCTAGTACGTCTAGTGTAATCATAAGGGTCCTTATGAAATGGTTGCAGGAGGAATCAAAAGTCAGAAAAAAAGGTCATATGATGATGCAAGCAGAGTTTAAAGTGAGTAAGCCACAATCTAAGGAATGGGGACAGCCTCTAGAATCTAGAAGAATCAAGAAACAAATACCCCCCAGATTGTCCAAAAGAAACCAGCCTTGGAAACACCTTGATTTTAGACATGAAACTCATTTCAGACTTCTACCTCTATAAATGTAAGAGAATAAATAGATGTGTTTTTAGAAGACTATTTTTAGAGAAGTTTTAGGTGAACAGCATAACTGAGAAAGACAGAGATCCTTTATATACTCCCTGCTCACACGTATGTATGTCCTCCCCTGTTATCAACATCCCCCACCAGATTGTACATTTGTTATAATTAAGGAACCTATATTAACATATCATAATCACATGAAAAGTCCATAATTAACATAAAATTTCACTTTGGGTGTTGTTCATTCTATGGGTTTGGACAAATATAAAAAGTTTTGTATTGATCATTATAGAATCATAGAGCATTTTTCATTACTGTAAAAATCCGTGCTCTACTTGTTCATTTTCACCACTACCAATCCCTTGTAACCACTGATCCTCTTATTGTCCTCATGGTTTTGCTTTTTCCAGAATGTCGTATAGTTGGAATCATACAGTCTGTAGTCTTTTCAGACTGGCTTCTTTAACTTACTAATATGCACTTAATGTTTCTCCATGTCTTTCCATGGCTTAATAGCTCATTTCTTTTTAGCACCAAATAATATTCTATTTTCTAATATACCACAGTTTATCCATTCACCTATTGAAGGGTATCTTGGTTTCTTTCAAGTTTTGGCAATTATAAAGTTGCTATAAACATTCATGTGCAGTTTTTTGTGTGGACATACATTTCCAATTCCTTTGGGTAAATACCAAGGAATATGATTGCTAAATCATATGGCAAGAGCATATTTACTTTTGAAAGAAACCTCCAACTGTCCTCCTTGTATCCCCATCAGCAATGAATGAGAACTCTGCCTGCTCTACATTTTGTCAGCATTTGGCATTTGGTGTTATCAGTGTTCTGTATTTGACTATCCTTATAGGTGTGTAGTGGTATCTAATTTTGCTCTACCTTGCATTTCCATAATGACATTTGATGTGGAACATATTTTCACATGTTTTTTGGCATATGTATATCTTCTTTGGTAAGATGTCTGTTAAAGTCTTTGAACTAATTTTTAATTAGGTTGTTTGTTTTCCCATCATTGAGATTTAAGAGTTCTTTGTATATTTGTATAGTCCTGTAAAGGACTGTAGCAGAAGTTTTCAATTTCAATTAGTCCCACTTATCAATTATTTCCTTCATGGATTGTATCTTTGTTATGGTGCATAAAAAAACCATTGCCATGCCCAAGGTCATCTAGGTTTCTCTTATGTTATCTTCTAGGATTTTTACAGTTTTGCATTTTATATTTAGTCTGTTATTCATTTTGAGTTAATTTTTGAAAAGTGAAGAGTCTGTGTCTAGATTTTTTTTTTTTTGCATGTAGAGGTCCAGTTAATTTGGTGTGGTTTTAAACTACCAATTTTGTGGTAATTTGTTACAACAGCAGAAGAAAACTTAAACATTGGCAATCAAAAAACTTTTGATTCTGTTGAATTTGAACCCAAATTTTGAGACTTTTAGTATGAGTTGGCACCTTCTGGGAGTCCACTGTTCTGTTAGCCATTCTTAGGGACATTCAGACCAGCCTGGCTTGTCAGCCTCCGTCTACCTTCATAACTATTCCCCCCACACCTTTCCAGTAGCACTCACTTTCCCAGTTCATCACCTAGTTGAGGCATGAATAGGATGGCACTCCAAAAACTGAAAGGCTTGACTAACTCCAGTGGACCAAGTTTAGGAGCTTCTACCCTGTTCAGATGGTCAACAATTAACTAGCATCAAAATGGATTATGTTTCCTCAGACACCATCTGCCATCACACACACAGACATCAATGCATACAGAAACACTTTAGAGATCTTTAATGAAAAGTTGTTTTTTTCCCGTCCTTTACAAATGACTTGTTTCCAGAGATAGAAAGTACTAAGGACTATAAATATGATTACCAAATAGCTTCATCTACCAAACTCATCCAAAGTCCTCCCTGTTTACCTCATGCCCCTCCATATATACACACCATGGATTCAGGATTCATGGTTTTAACTGTGAGGCATGAATGCTGAAAACTTGTCACTGCTTAGAATCAAATGTAAAATAATTCTTGACACATCACAATGATTTTTTCCTTATAATAAACAAAATGATCTAAATAATATGGAAATACAAAGAAATGTGGAAAGAAACATAGTCTAAAATATTTTATTAGAAATGATGTTTGGCCAGAGATTACTCAAGTGTACATCTTTGTACCAGCTGTGTTAGATTAACTTGAAGATATATTTATATAAGTAAATTCCCAGAATCTATCATACACTATTATGTGAGCTGTTAGAATATCTCTGTATTAAATTTGTGATGGACAACTAGGAAACTCAGAGATGTTTAGAAAATTCAATCCTCTGGATCATAACTTATACTGTGAGGCAGAGTTCATGAGACTTTTTATAAATAGCCTTTATTTCTATTTGGTGTAACCAAACTTGGATAAAAATAAGCTCAAAGTTTAAAATGTGCACTTGAAGGAAAAGTTCTCACTCACTTCAATTTATTGATGCATATTTTCATAAGTGCCTTCTTAATGAATACTGCATTGTAGGAAGTATTTTCTGCCAGAACTTCTAGAAATTTCAGATTTAGATGAGTATAATTAATAAGAAGTTAGAAATTATACATGCATGAAGATTGACAGATGTAGATTTTACACTGATTTTGAAGGTGAATGAGTGATGTCAGTATTTAAAACCATTCACTCTCTCTACTGCCATTGATATTATCTCCTTTCCTTAGGCCAGCAGGCAAAACATTGAAGTGTATTTGTTTCTCTTGAGGTCATACAAGTTCCTAGCTTTTTTGGCATCCCCACTGTTTGCACTGGCTCCCATCCCATCCTCAAAGACTTAGCACACATTTCTCGCTAAGTCTATTCCTTAGTCATAGATTGAGTCAAAGAAGGCATTGCATCTTGGAAGCAAATAGAGAAACTTTTAGGCAGAATTGCCATCGTCCCTTTATTATCTTGCCACTTAATTTTTAGACAGGTCCTCATGCCTCTCTCCCAATCAGTCCCTTAAATAAGACATGTAAAATTATTATGTTCACAGACACTTGTATTTATCTCCTATATTTTTTCTATAACCATATAGCGCAGTTAAAACTATTTGATAACCATGTGAAGAACCAATACCTGTATATTTTTTGCTACAAAATATCCATCTAACCAAGAAATATCTTCTTGTTAGTTCTTCATGGAGATCATTTAATGCAACTTCCTAAGTTTATAAGTGACAAAAGAGAAATGGATTGCCAACAGTCATAGTTTTCTTTGAACAGAGCCATAATTAAGCTGCATACTTCACAATTGTGGTCAGTGCTGTTTTCCTTCCTTTTGCTCCCAAAAGGTGATTGCATATCTTTCCCTATGTCATGCCTTAACTCCTTTCCTCTACATTCAAAGAAATGGAATTCAGCTTTTCCTCAAAGAAGTTTTGGGTACACTGATTTCAATTTTGAACAGTGTTTTGTAGCTTATCCATGAGAAATCAGAGTTCTAACTCTTTCCTATGTGTCCATCAGTTGACAGAGAGAGAAGGCATTCTCTAAGAAAACAATGGTTCATTTCTCTAGCCAGTGTAATGTCCCTTCCTTCCATTGTTCTCTTCTCTTTTCTGCCCATAACTATTTCTTATCTGGAATTCTGACCTGAAATCACCTCAGGATGTTTTAATATAATGAAATGCATATTTTAGATCACCTTTAATAGTTTAGAGGAAATAACACTTTCCAGCAATATTGGTTCTTCGTGTGAAGCTGAATGTTTGTTCCTAAGAAAATATTTTCTATGACATTAAGAAAGCCTTTGGAAGTTCAGGCTGTCAGGTGACCCCTTATTGACCCTTATTCAATGTATTTTTAATGAAATATTCTTTGTCTTTACTGGGAAAACTTGTGCGACATGTTATTGAAAAATAATATCCCAAGAATATATTTTTTTTGAGAGGGCATCTCTCATATTTATTGATCAAATGGTTGTTAAAAATAATAAAATTCTGTATAGGGGGGTCAATGCTCAATGCACAATCATTAATCCATCTCAAGCCTAATTCTCATCAGTCTCCAATCTTCTGAAGTATAACGAACAAGTTTTTACATGGTGAACGAATTCTTACATAGTGAATAAATGCTTACATGGTGAACAGTACAAGGGCATTCATCACAGAAACTTTCGGTTTTGATCATGCATTATGAACTATAAACAATCAGGTCAAATATGAATATTCGTTTGATTTTTATACTTGATTTATATGTGGATCCCACATTTCTCCCTTTATTATTATTATTATTTTTATTTTTAATAAAATGCTGAAGTGGTAGGTAGATGCAAGATAAAGGTAGAAAACACTTTAGTGCTGTAAGAGGGCAAATGTAGACGATCAGGTGTGTGCCTATGGACTAAGTATTAATCCAAGCTAGACAAGGGCAGCAAAACATCCACGGATGCAGAAGATTTCTCTCAAACAGGGGAATGAGGTTCTGAGCCTCACCTCTGTTGATCCCCAATTTCTCACCTGATGCCCCCCCTGCGGCTGTGCCTGTCTTAGGTTGTTCCTCACTTGAGAAATCTTACCCGTCTCTGGTTAACCAGTCATCTTCCGGGGCCATACAGGGAAATGTAAAGTTGGTAAGTGAGAGAGAAGCCATATTGTTTGAAAAGGTTAGCTTTTTACTTCTTTGCAGATTTATGCCCTGTGGCTTCTATACCCAGCACTTGTCTCGAGGTGTCTTTACCACCTGGAGGAATTATGATACTCGGTAAATTCGATATGAGGCACGAATTCTATTTAAGGGTTGTAATTGGGAAGGAAGAAGAAAAGCTATAGAGGTAGCATATGGAAAAAAAACATGGGAGGATTGATTATTTCTTTGACATATCTTCTTGTAGAGTACCTTAAGTGTGTATAGGTTTTAAACTACTAACTAATTTGCACACACATATTAACATAATAGGAATACGGTGACATAAACAAAGCAAATCTATAATTACCATCCATCTCCAGTGAAGCCAAGAAAACCATTTAGGCACCCTAGGCATTTGTGAAAATTTGTCTATGATATGATGGATATTGTCCAACTGTACTTGAACAGTCTGAGAGAAATCAGACAAATTAAAGCAGCCCATTTCTGGGATCTGTTCACATCCCATATGTTCTTTTAACCGTAGATAGTCTATAGTCATAAGATTTTGGAATGCTAAAACTTGCACCCCTCCCAACTCCTGGTTGAGTTCCAACAGTACAGATCCGGTCAAATTCGTTGTCTCACTGTATGCACATGCCAGCCGCGACATCTCCATCCTCATTCCAGTGGCAAGTCCAGGAATCGGTGGGGTAGATGCAGCCACAACTGCAGCATCGCCCAGATCCCTGTGGAGGCTGTTTGTTGATAATACCCCTGGCACAAGTTCTCCAGAGAGTGCTGATGCCGGAAGCTCCTCCTCATATCGTATCTTAGTTCATTTTCTGGGTATCCAAGCTAGGTCTTGATCTTCTGCATAGAAACAAACAGAACCTTTGCCCACACTTTGACATGCCCTCTATACCACTGTGCAGAACTCATTGGAGGTCAGCACACAGGAACTGCTTTTTTTTTTTATTATTAAGGGAAAGAAATATTATCAGAAAAGAGTACCTCCATAGCTGATCACCTGACACCCTTTAAGTGATCAACATTAAGGATATTTAAAGCATGCATTGATCTTTGATTTACCAATAGTTTAATCCTATCAAGGAGTAATCCCTCTTTTATTTATTTCTCTTTTTTTCATTTTTTTAAAATCTTTAATCTACACTTACATGAAGAATACTATGTTTACTATGCTCTCCCCTATATCAGGTCCCCCCTAACAACCACATTACAGTCACTGTCCATCAGCTTAGCAAAATGTTGTAGAATCACTACTTGTCCTCTCTGTGTTGTGCAGCCCACCCTCCCCTTTCTCCCTCCCCCTCCTGCATGCTAATCTTAATACCCCCTTCTTCTTCCCCCCCCCCCTTATCCCTCCCTGCCCACCCATCCTCCCCAGCTCTTTTTCCTTTGGTACCTGTTAGTCCATTTTTGGGTTCTATAATTCCGCTGCTGTTTTGTTCCTTCAGTTTTTCCTTTGTTCTTATACTCCTCAGATGAGAGAAATCATTTGTTATTTCTCTTTCTCCGCTTGGCTTGTTTCACTGAGCATAATACTCTCCAGCCCCATCCATGTTGCTGCAAATGGTTGGATTTTTTCACTTCTTATGGCTGAGTAGTATTCCATTGTGTACATGTACCACATCTTCTTTATCCATTCATCTACCGATGGACATTTAGGTTGCTTCCAATTCTTGGCTATTGTAAATAGTGCTGCGATAGACATAGGGGTGCATCTGTCTTTCTCAAACTTGATTGCTGTGTTCTTAGGGTAAATTCCTAGGAGTGGAATTCCTGGGTCAAATGGTAGGTCTGTTTTGAGCATTTTGATGAACCTCCATACTGCTTTCCACAACGGTTGAACTAATTTACATTCCCACCAGCAGTGTAGGAGGGTTCCCCTTTCTCCACAGCCTCACCAACATTTGTTGTTGTTTGACTTTTGGATGGCAGCTATCCTTACTGGTGTGAGGTGATACCTCATTGTAGTTTTAATTTGCATTTCTCTGAAAATTAGCGATGTGGAGCATCTTTTCATGTGTCTGTTGGCCATCTGTATTTCTTTTTTAGAGAACTGTCTGTTCAGTTCCTCTGCCCATTTTTTAATTGGGTTATTTGTTTTTTGTTTGTTGAGGCGTGTGAGCTCTTTATATATTCTGGATGTAAAGCCTTTATCAGATCTATCATTTTCAAATATATTCTCCCATACTGTAGTGTTCCTTTTTGTTCTATTGATGGTGTCTTTCGCTGTACAGAAGCTTTTCAGCTTAATGTAGTCCCACTTGCTCATTTTTGCTGTTGTTTTCCTTGCCCGGGGAGATATGTTCAAGAAGAGGTCACTCATGTTTATGTCTAAGAGGTTTTTGCCTATGTTTTTTTCCAAGAGTTTAATGGTTTCATGACTTACATTCAGGTGTTTGATCCATTTTGAGTTTACCTTTGTATATGGGGTTAGACAATGGTCCAGTTTCATTCTCCTACATGTAGCTGTCCAGTTTTGCCAGCACCATCTGTTGAAGAGACTGTCATTTTGCCATTGTATGTCCATGGCTCCTTTATCAAATATTAATTGACCATATATATTTGGATTATTTTCTGGAGTCTCTAATCTGTTCCACTGGTCTGTGGCTCTGTTTTTGTACCAGTACCAAGATGTCTTGATTACTATGGCTTTGTAGTAGAGCTTGAAGTTGGGTAGTGAGATCCCCCCTTCTTTATTCTTCTTTTTCAGGATTGCTTTGGCTATTCGGGGTCTTGGGTGTTTCCATATGAATTTTTGAATTATTTGTTCCAATTCATTGAAGAATGTTGCTGGTAATTTGAGAGGGATTGCATCAAATCCGCATATTGCTTTGGGCAGGATGGCCATTTTGATTATATTAATTCTTCCTAGCCATGAGCATGGGATGAGTTTCCATTTATTAGTGTCCCCTTTAATTTCTCTTAAGAGTGACTTGTAGTTTTCAGAGTAAAAGTCTTGCACTTGTTTGGTTAGGTTTATTCCTAGGTATTTTAAACTTTTTGATGCAATGGTGAATGGAATTGTTTTCCTGATTTCTCTTTCTGTTGATTCATTGTTAGTGTATAGGAAAGCTCCAGATTTCTATGTGTTAATTTTGTATCCTGCAACTTTGCTGTATTCCAATATCAGTTCTAGTAGTTTTGGAATGGAGTCTTTAGGGTTTTTTATGTACAGTATCATATAATCTGCAAATAGTGACAGTTTAACTTCTTCTTTACCAATCTGGATTCCTTGTATTTCCTTGTTTTGTCTGATTGCCGTGGCTAGAACCTCCAGTACTATGTTAAATAACAGTGGGGAGAGTGGGCATCCCTGTCTTGTTCCCGATCTCAGAGGAAATGCTTTCAGCTTCTCGCTATTCAGTATAATGCTGGCTGTGCGTTTATCATATATGGCCTTTATTATGTTGAGGTACTTGCCCTCTATTCCCATTTTGCTGAGAATTTTTATCATGAATGGATGTTGAATTTTGTCAAATGCTTTTTCAGCATCTATGGAGATGATCATGTGGTTTTTGTCTTTCTTTCTGTTGATGTGGTGGATGATGTTGATGGATTTTCGAATGTTGTACCATCCTTGCATCCCTGGGATGAATCCCACTTGGTCATGGTGTATGATCCTTTTGATATACTGTTGAATTCTGTTTGCTAATATTTCATTGAGTATTTTTGCATCTACATTCATCAGGGATATTGGTCTGTAATTTTCTTTTTTGGTGGGGTCTTTTCCTGGTTTTGATATTAGGGTGATGTTGGCTTCATAGAATGTGTTTGGGAGTATTCCCTCTTCTTCTATTTTGTGGAACACTTTAAGGAGAATGGGTATTATGTCTTCTCTGTGTGTCTGAT
The DNA here is from genome assembly GCF_040802235.1 of Manis javanica. Lineage (NCBI taxonomy): Eukaryota > Metazoa > Chordata > Mammalia > Pholidota > Manidae > Manis > Manis javanica. Next base: position 173,131,788 of record NC_133156.1, on the reverse strand, counting down.
AAAAATCCGAGGTAAATCTGTCCGGCCCCGGGGTTTTGTTCTTGGCTAGTTTTTTGATTACTGTTTCAATTTCTTTGCTTGTAATTGGTTTGTTTAACTTTTGTGTTTCTTCCTTGGTCAGTCTTGGGAGGTTGTATTTTTCTAGGAAGTTGTCCATTTCTTCTAGGTTTTCCAGCTTGTTGGCATATAGGTTTTCATAGTAGTCTTTAATAATTCTTTGTATTTCTGTGGAGTCTGTTCTGATTTTTCCATTCTCATTTCTGATTCTGTTGATTTGTGTTGACTCTCTTTTTCTCTTAATAAGTTTGGCTAGAGGCTTATCTATTTTGTTTATTTTCTCAAAGAACCAGCTCTTGGTTTCGTTGATTTTTGCTATTGTTTTATTCTTCTCAGTTTTGTTTATTTCTTCTCTGATCTTTATTATGTCCCTCCTTCTGCTGACTTTAGGCCTCATTTGTTCTTCTTTTTCCAGTTTCAATAATTGTGACGTTAGACTATTCATTTGGGATTGTTCTCCCTTCTTCAAGTGTGCCTGGATTGCTATATACTTTCCTCTTAAGACTGCTTTAGCTGCATCCCACAGAATTTGGGGCTTTGTGTTGTTGTTGTCATTTGTTTCTATATATTCCTTGATCTCTATTTTGATTTATTCATTGATCCATTGATTATTTAGTAGCATGTTGTTAAGCCTCCATGTGTTTGTGAGCCTTTTTGCTTTCTTTGTAGAATTTATTTCTACTTTTATACCTTTGTGGTCTGAAAAATTGGTTGGTAGAATTTCAATATTTTGGAATTTACTGAGGCTCTTTTTGTGAGCTAGTATGTGGCCTATTCTGGAGAATGTTCCATGTGCACTTGAGAAGAATGTATATCCTATTGCTTTTGGATGTAGAGTTCTATAGATGTCTATTAGGTCCATCTGTTCTAGTGTGTTGTTCAGTGCCTGTGTGTCCTTACTTATTTTCTGCCCAGTGGATCTATCCTTTGGGGTGAGTGGTGTGTTGAAGTCTCCTAAAATGAATGCATTGCAGTCTATTTCCCTCTTTAGTTCTGTTAGTATTTGTTTCACGTATGCTGGTGGTCCTGAGCTGGGTCCATATATATTTAGAATGGTTATATCCTCTTGTTGGACTGAGCCCTTTATCATTATGTAGTGTCCTTCTTTATCTCTTGTTACTTTCTTTGTTTTGAAGTCTATTTTGTCTGATATTAGTACTGCAACCTCTGCTTTCTTCTCACTGTTGTTTGCCTGAAATATGTTTTTCCATCCCTTGACTTCTAGTCTGTGCTTGTCTTTGGGTTTCAGGTGAATTTCTTGTAAGCAGCCTATAGATTGGTCTTGCTTTTTTATCCATTCTATTACTCTGTGTCTTTTGATTGGTGCATTAAGTCCATTTACATTTAGGGTGGCTATTGAGAGATATGTACTTATTGCCATTGCAGGCTTTAGATTCGTGGTTACCAAAGGTTCAAGGTTAGCTTCTTTAGTATCTTACTGCCTAACAGAGCTCGCTTATTGAGCTGTTATACACACTGTCTGGAGATTATTTTCTTCTCTCCCTTCTTATTCCTCCTCCTCCATTCTTCATATGTTGTGTGTTTTGTTCTGCTCTTTTTAGGAGTGCTCCTATCTAGAGCAGTCCCTGTAGGATGCCCTGTAGAGGTGGTTTGTGGGAAGCAAATTCCCTCAGCTTTTGTTTGTCTGGGAATTGTTTAATCCCGCCATCATATTTAAATGATAGTCGTGCTGGATACAGTATCCTTGGTTCAAGGCTCTTCTGTTTCATTGTATTAAGTATATCATGCCATTCTCTTCTGGCCTGTAGGGTTTCTGTCGAGAAGTCTGATGTTAGCCTGATGGGTTTTCCTTTATAGGTGACCTTTTTCTCTCTAGCTGCCTTTAAAACTCTTTCCTTGTCCTTGATCCTTGCCATTTTAATTACTATGTGTCTTGGTGTTGTCCTCCTTGGATCCTTTCTGTTGGGGGTTCTGTGTAATTCCATGGTCTGTTCGATTATTTCCTCCCCCAGTTTGGGGAAGTTTTCAGCAATTATTTCTTCAAAGAGACTTTCTATCCCTTTTCCTCTTTCTCCTTCTTCTGGTTCCCCTATAATACGAATATTATTCCTTTTGGATTGGTCACATAGTTCTCTTAGTGTTGTTTCATTCCTGGAGATCCTTTTATCTCTCTCTATGTCAGCTTCTATACATTCCTGTTCTCTGGTTTCTATTCCTTCAATGGCCTCTTGCATCTTATCCTTTCTGCTTATAAATCCTTCCAGGGATTGTTTCACTTCTGTGATCTCCTTCCTGACATCTGTGATCTCCCTCCGGACTTCATCCCATTGCTCTTGCATTTTTCTCTGCATCTCATCCCATTGCTCTTGCATTTTTCTCTGCATCTTTGTCAGCATGTTCATGATTTTTATTTTGAATTCTTTTTCAGGAGGACTGGTTAGTTCTGTCTCCTCAGGTGTTGTCTCTGTGATCTTTGTCTGCCTGTAGTTTTGCCTTTTCATGGTGATAGGGATAGTTTGCAGAGCTGGTACGAATGACCGCTGGAAGAGCTTCCCTTCTTCTTGGTTTGTGGCCTTCCTCTCCCCCTTCACAACTCGCTGGGTTCTTGCAGGTGTGGATGTTTTCTGGATGTTGTCCTGTGTCCTCTGTTCTCTATTTTAGGAAGAGTTTTCTTTGTTAAATTTTCATAGCTCTATGTGTTTTTGGGAGGAGATTTCCACTGCTCTACTCAAGCCACCATCCTGGCTCTGACTCCTCAAGAATATTTTAAGGCTTGCGTTTTGTTATCTGCTTTCTATCAAGTTGAAAAAATCAATAATTTCTTTTTCAATTTTCAAGTTTTCTCTTCATCTCCCCAAACTATTGAGGAAATACTTTAATAAATATTTCTGTATGTTTTTCTTTAATATATTTTTCATTCAAACCAAAAGAAGTTTCCAGATTTGAAGAGTGGCTGACCTTGGTCTATGACTAAGGGAACTGCATCTTCTCATGAGCTGACTCCTTTTCACTCATATCAGAAATATGTTGAAAAGTTTAGTTTCTGTCAGTCTTTTTGGAAATTGGGAAAGACTTTCCTAGCTTGAATACAGGAACACAAGAGACAGAGAAAATGTTCTGCGCTCTTGATCCTTGCCTCTGCACATGCTATGTCTAATTAAACATCATTATTAGAGAGGAAGAACCCTGTGCAAAAGCACTGCAGGTGTAAGCCCTGCCATCTTCATTTCCTGTCAAATTAAAGTAAGTACCACAAGCATTATGCAACACGGTTCTACCAGAGACTATCTTCACGCTGTCTGACTTTTAGGCTGTGGTCTCAAACTCAGTGTACATCAAAATTATGTAAATGCTTGATAAAAATTTAGACAATCTAGTGGGTGAGGAGATCTGGATTTTTAACTATTGTCCATAAGGAGTTCTTTTGAAGGTGGTTTGTCTTGTGAAATGGTGTTCTAAGGAATAAACATGTGAAGTCGTGGAGGGTATTATGTGGTCAAATTTAGATTTATAAAGTGACCCATATAAGTTTAGAGAATAATATCTAAACTTAGATAACATTGATTATGTGTTAGGCAGTGTTCCAAGCTCATTTTATGTTAAATCATGAAATTATCATAGCAAGATAATGGGCTATTCTTATTATGGAGAAATGTTGCTAAGATATTAAGAACTTAAGTAATTTATCTGAAGTCACATGGTTAATTCCAGCTGAGATTGGATCCCAGGCATGCTAGGAGACTATGTTTTTACTTTTGATATTATGTTGTCACATGGTAATCACTGAACCTGGTTGGATGAACATTGACTATAATCAACATAGATACCCTGTCCATATACATTATAAGGTCTCCTATCTTCCAGCATTTTTTCAGAAATATCCTTCAAGTCCTTGCTACTTTTATCTCTCTGTGCCCCAGTGACTAATTATTTTACACAGACAGGAATGACCTAGAGAACTGAACTTGAGCTAGGATGTGACATCTGCAGCTACACCTTCCTACTGGGGAGTGGGTCAGGGCATCTTCCTAGTTTATAAGGGATGGCACTATGGTGGTAGGTTTATCTAAGATGCATTGTTTATGCATGACCCTGAAACTAAAGTTAGTCATGCTTTCTGAGTAAACTGTCAGTTGAAATGGATAGAATCTAAGATAGAAGGAGGTTAAACCAAGGTAAGAGTGAGATGAATCCAGGCAGAAGGTGGAAGGTAAATTCATAGTCAATAAAAATGATAAAGTATTTCACAAAAACATTGAGTACCTATAGTATAATCTCTAAAGTAGAGAAGGTAAACATATGCAATCAAAATGTAAGTAAAAAAAAAACTTAAGCAAAAGTAAATATATAATAGTGAAATAAAGTAAGTGATTTTTTCATGTCCTTAAAAAGTAAATTTAGAGAGGAAAAGGTCTAGTTTATGCTAACATCAGTCAAAAGGTATGACAGAAAACCAAAGCAGTCACTTTCCCAATATCACTGCCTTCATATTTATGGCAATACAAACCATTTATCATCAGCTTCAGTGCTGTTCAAGACACTGGATCACTTTTATTAAAAATTTACTATCATACCACCTACAGTAAATCTATGATTCTTAAATAGAGAATATTCCCAAAGAAGGGATAGGAATATGTGAGCAGTGAATTACTTCATATCAAAGTTGTTTATCAAATATTAATAAAATTGAGAGAAAATCACATTGCAACTAGCATATGGTCACATCACTTATGGAATTACATGAGTAAATAATGACATTGACATGTTCATCGATAAATCAGTGACTGTGCAATTAAATTGAATATATTTTAAGCTTTTGCAAATGTTCAAGAACTTTGGCTTTTATTCAAATTAGAATACTGTAGCTCCTTAAAATGGGTGATCCTTCTGGCAGTCAGAGTAGGCTGCTGATGTAGAAATATGGCATTTAGTTAAGCATATGATCAGACTGTAGAGGCCCATAAACAAAGCACTGCCACTGTGAGTGGCTGGAAAGAACTCAACTTCAGATAAGGGAAGGACATTTCAGCCATGACATCTGGAGATTATGGTAGCAGTTAATAGTTGGCATCTGGTCAAGCAATTGGTGTAAGAAAGTATCACAGTGTAGAGTATACATTTCAGAAGTGTAGGAGGAGAATCTGTAATTAATATGTCACATAATGAAAATAAGGATAAGGGAATATTCAGCATCAGGGATGTTGTCCATTGGAATATTTTGTCTGCGTAAGATTAACAAACCTTACCTGGCCTGTTATTATATCTCACTTGTCATTGGGCCCTTCATTAAGTGAAGTGTGGACAAAAGGTTGACTCTGTAAGCTGTTTTGTTTCTTCTCACAAATGGATAAATTTGGGTAGTCAAAATGACTAATTTGTTTAGTTTACCAAGAAAACAATGTTAGCAAACACATTATCTGTATAATAGAATATTTTCTTATTTTTTTTGGCAACTTTTTCTATGCCTCATGGAAATAGCTGTTACCTTATTGCTAACTAAAAAAAATTAGAAAAACAGAGGCAGAGCAAAGATGGCGGCGTGAGTAGAGCAGTGGAAATCTCCTCCCCAAAACACATAGATCTATGAAAATATAACAAAGAAAACTCTTCCTAAAATAGAGACCAGAGGACACAGGACAACATCCAGACCACATCCACACCTGCAAGAACCCAGCACCTTGCAAAGGGGGTAAGATACAAGCCCCGGCCTGGCGGGACCTGAGCGCCCCTCCCCCTGGCTCCCGGCGGGTGGAAAGAAACCGGAGGGGTTTTTTTTTTTGGCGAGTGCTTTTTGGAAGCCTTAAAGGGACAGGGACCCTGGTGCTAGGGAGGCAGGGCAGCAGGACCGGTGAGCAGGTGCCTGGGACCGGCGCCTGAGGACAAAGAATATCGTGCGTTTTTCCCTTTTTTTTTTTTTTTAGCGAGTGCTTTTTGGAAACCTTAAAGGGATGGGGACCCGGATGCCAGGGAGGCAGGGCGGTGGGACTGGTGGGCAGGTGCCAGAGACCGGCGCCTGAGGACGGAGAAAAATGCGCATTTTTCCCCTTATTTCCTTTTTCTTTTTGGCAAGTGATTTTTGGAAGCCTTAAAGGGACAGGGACCCCAATACCAGCGAAACAGGGCAGCAAGACTGGTGACCGGGTGCCTGAGACTGGCACCTGGGGACAAAGAAAATCGCGCATTTTTCCCTTTTTCTTTTTTTGGTGAGTGCTTTTTGGAGGCCTTAGGGGGACAGGGACTCCAGTGCCAGGGAGGCAGGGCAGCTGAGCCGGTGAGTAGGTGCCTGGGACCGGCGCCTGGGGACCGGCACCTGGGGACAGAGAGGGTCGCATGTTTTTCCCTTTTTTTTTGGAGAGTGTCTTTTGGAGGCCTTGAAGGGATGGGGACCCCAGTGCTAGGGAGGCCGGGCGGCAGGACCAGTGGGTGGGTGCCTGGGACCAGAGCATGAGGACAAACAATATCGTGCATTTTTCCCTTTTTTTTTTGGTGGGTACTTTTTGGAAGCCTTGAGGGGACAGGGACCCCAATGCTAGGGAGGCAGTGCAGCAGGACCGGTGAGCGGGTGCCTGGGACGAGCACCTGAGGACAAAGAAAATCGTGCGTTTTTTCTAATTTTTTTATTTTTTCTTTTTCCTCTTTTGTTGTTGCTTTTGTTGTTTTGGTTTGGAGAGTGGTTTTTGGAAGTCTTAAAGGGGCAGGACAGGACACTTAGATCAGAGACAGGAAATCTGGAGATCTCTGGGCACTCCAACCCCCAGGGCAACAGGGAGCACAGAGGCCACTTACGGAGATAAATAGCCTCCCCGCCACACCCCCTCCAACGGGGCTCCACCATTTGGGAGGAGCAGCCCCAGCCAGGCCATGCCCACAGCAACAGCGGAGATAAATGCCATAGCCAACGGGCAGGTAGCAGAAGCCCTGTCTGCGCACAGCTGACAAGGATAAGCCAGTAGAGGTCGCTATTCTCCCAGGAGAGGAAGGACACAAACCAAGAAGAAGGGAAGCTCTTCCAGCGGTCAATCGTACCACCTCTGCAAACTATCCCTATCACCATGAAAAGGCAAAACTACAGGCAGACTAAAAAACATGAACATGCTGACAGATATGCAGAGAAAAATGCAAGAGCAATGGGATGAGATGCAGAGAAAAATGCAAGAGCAATGGGATGAAGTCCGGAGGGAGATCACAGATGTCAGGAAAGAGATCACAGAAGTGAAACAATCCCTGGAAGGATTTATAAGCAGAAAGGATAAGATGCAAGAGGCCATTGAAGGAATAGAAACCAGAGAACAGGAATGTATAGAAGCTGACATAGAGAGAGATAAAAGGATCTCCAGGAATGAAACAACACTAAGAGAACTATGTGACCAATCCAAAAGGAATAACATTCGTATTATAGGGTACCAGAAGAAGGAGAAAGAGGAAAAGGGATAGAAAGTCTCTTTGAAGAAATAATTGCTGAAAACTTCCCCAAACTGGGGGAGGAAATAATCGAACAGACCATGGAATTACACAGAACCCCCAACAGAAAGGATCCAAGGAGGACAACACCAAGACACATAGTAATTAAAATGGCAAGGATCAAGGACAAGGAAAGAGTTTTAAAGGCGGCTAGAGAGAAAAAAGTCACCTATAAAGGAAAACCCATCAGGCTAACATCAGACTTCTCGACAGAAACCCTACAGGCCAGAAGAGAATGGCATGATATATTTAATGCAATGAAACAGAAGAGCCTTGAACCAAGGATACAGTATCCAGCACGACTATCATTTATATGATGGTGGGATTAAATAATTCCCAGATAATCAAAAGCTGAGGGAATTTGCTTCCCACAAACCACCTCTACAGGGCATCCTACAGGGACTGCACGAGATGGGAGCACTCCTAAAAAGAGTACAGAACAAAACACACAACATATGAAGAATGGAGGAGAAGGAATAAGAAGGGAGAGAAGAAAAGAATCTCCAGACAGTGTATATAACAGCTCAATAAGCAAGCTAAGTTAGGCATTAAGATACTAAAGAAGCTAACCTTGAACCTTTGGTAACCACGAATCTAAAGCCTGAAATGGCAATAAGTACATATCTCTCAATAGCCACCCTAAATGTAAATGGACTTAATCCACCAATCAAAAGACACAGAGTAATAGAATAGATAAAAAAGCCAGACTCATCTATATGCTGCTTAGAAGAAACTCACCTTAAACCCAAAGACAAGCACAGACTAAAAGTCAAGGGATGGAAAAACATATTTCAGGCAAACAACAGTGAGAAGAAAGCAGAGGTTGCAGTACTAATATCAGACAAAATAGACTTCAAAACAAAGAAAGTAACAAGAGATAAAGAAGGACACTACATAATGATAAAGGGCTCAGTCCAACAAGAGGATATAACCATTCTAAATATATATGGACCCAGCTCAGGACCACCAGCATATGTGAAACAAATACTAACATAACTAAAGAGGGAAATAGATTGCAATGAATTCATTTTAGGACACTTCAACACACCACTCACCCCAATGGATAGATCCACTGGGCAGAAAATAAGTAAGGACACACAGGCACTGAACAACACACTAGAACAGAGGGACCTAATAGACATCTATAGAACTCTACATCCAAAAGCAACAGAATATACATTCTTCTCAAGTGCACATGGAACATTCTCCAGAATAGACCACATACTAGCTCACAAAAAGAGCCTCAGTAAATTCCAAAATATTGAAATTCTACCAACCAATTTTTCAGACCACAAAGGTATAAAAGTAGAAATAAATTCTACAAAGAAAGCAAAAAGGCTCACAAACACATGGAGGCTTAACAACATACTACTAAATAATCAATGGATCAATGAACAAATCAAAATAGAGATCAAGGAATATATAGAAACAAATGACAACAACAACACAAAGCCCCAAATTCTGTGGGATGCAGCTAAAGCAGTCTTAAGAGGAAAGTATATAGCAATCCAGGCACACTTGAAGAAGGAAGAACAATCCCAAATGAATAGTCTAACATCACAATTATCGAAACTGGAAAAAGAAGAAAAGATGAGGCCTAAAGTCAGCAGAAGGAGGGACATAATAAAGATCATAGAAGAAATAAACAAAATTAAGAAGAATAAATCAATAGCAAAAATCAATGAAACCAAGAGCTGGTTCTTTGAGAAAATAAACAAAATAGATAAGCCTCTAGCCAAACTTATTAAGAGAAAAAGAGAATCAACACAAATCAACAGAATCAGAAATGAGAATGGAAAAATCAGGACAGACTCCACAGAAATACAAAGAATTATTAAAGACTACTATGAAAACCTATATGCCAACAAGCTGGAAAACCTAGAAGAAATGGACAACTTCCTAGAAAAATACAACCTCCCCAAGACTGACCAAGGAAGAAACACAAAAGTTAAACAAACCAATTACGAGCAAAGAAATTGAAAAGGTAATCAAAAAACTACCAAAGAACAAAACCCCTGGGCTGGACAGATTTACCTCGGAATTTTATCAGACACGCAGAGAAGACATAATACCCATTCTCCTTGAAGTGTTCCAAAAAATAGCAGAAGAGGGTATACTCCCAAACTCATTCTATGAAGCCAACATCACCCTAATACTAAAACCAGGCAAAGACCCCACCAAAAAAGAAAATTACAGACCAATATCCCTGATGAATATAGATTCAAAAATACTCAATAAAATATTAGCAAACAGAATTCAACAGTATATCAAAAGGATCACACACCATGACCAAGTGGGATTCATCCCAGGGATGCAAGGATGGTACAACATTCGAAAATCCATCAACATCATTCACCACATCAACATAAAGAAAGACAAACACCACATGATTATCTCCGTAGATGCTGAAAAAGCATTTGACAAAATTCAACATCCATTCATGATAAAAATTCTCAGCAAAATGGGAATAGAGGGCAAGTACCTCAACATAATAAAGGCCATATATGATAAACCCACAGCCAGCATTATACTGAACAGCGAGAAGCTGAAAGCATTTTCTCTGAGATCGGGAACTAGACAGGGATGCCCACTCTCCCCACTGTTACTTAACATAGTACTGGAGGTCCTAGCCACGGCTATCAGACAAAACAAAGAAATACAAGGAATCCAGATTGGTAAAGAAGAGTTAAACTGTCACTATTTGCAGATGATATGATACTGTACATAAAAAACCCTAAAGACTCCATTCCAAAACTACTAGAACTGATATCGGAACACAGCAAAGTTGCAGGGTACAAAATTAACACACAGAAATCTCTAGCTTTCCCATACACTAACAATGAACCAATAGAAAGAGAAATCAGGAAAACAATTCATTCACCATTTCATCAAAAATAATAAAATACCTAGGAATAAACCTAACCAAAGAAGTGAAAGACTTATACTCTGAAAACTACAAGTCACTCTTACAAGAAATTAAAGGGGACACTAATAATGGGAAACTCATCCCATGCTCATGGCTAGGAAGAATTAATATCATCAAAAGGGCCATCCTGCCCAAAGCAATATATGGATTTGTTGCAATCCTCTCAAATTACCAGCAACATCCTTCAATGAATTAGAACAAATAATTCAAAAATTCATATGGAAAAACCAAAGACCCCGAATAGTCAAAGCAATCCTGAAAAAGAAGAAAAAAGTAGGGGGGATCTCACTCCCCAACTTCAAGCTCTACTACAAAGCCATAGTAATCAAGACATCTTGGTACTGGTACAAAAACAGAGCCACAGACCAGTGGAACAGATTAGAGACTCCAGAAAATAATCCAAACATATATGGTCAATTAATATTTGATAAAGGAGCCATGGACATACAATGGCAAAATGACAGTCTCTTCAACAGATGGTGCTGGCAAAACTGGACAGCTACATGTAGGAGAATGAAACTGGACCATTGTCTAACCCCATATACAAAGGTAAACTCAAAATGGATCAAACACCTGAATGTAAGTCATGAAACCATTAAACTCTTGGAAAAAAACATAGGCAAAAACCTCTTAGACATAAACATGAGTGACCTCTTCTTGAACATATCTCCCCGGGCAAGGAAAACAACAGCAAAAATGAGCAAGTGGGACTACATTAAGCTGAAAAGCTTCTGTACAGCGAAAGACACCATCAATAGAACAAAAAGGAACACTACAGTATGGGAGAATATATTTGAAAATGATAGATCTGATAAAGGCTTTACATCCAGAATATATAAAGAGCTCACACGCCTCAACAAACAAAAAACAAATAACCCAATTAAAAAATGGGCAGAGGAACTGAACAGACAGTTCTCTAAAAAAGAAATACAGATGGCCAACAGACACATGAAAAGATGCTCCACATCGCTAATTTTCAGAGAAATGCAAATTAAAACTACAATGAGGTATCACCTCACACCAGTAAGGATAGCTGCCATCCAAAAGTCAAACAACAACAAATGTTGGTGAGGCTGTGGAGAAAGGGGAACCCTCCTACACTGCTGGTGGGAATGTAAATTAGTTCAACCGTTGTGGAAAGCAGTATGGAGGTTCATCAAAATGCTCAAAACAGACCTACCATTTGACCCAGGAATTCCACTCCTAGGAATTTACCCTAAGAACACAGCAATCAAGTTTGAGAAAGACAGATGCACCCCTATGTCTATCGCAGCACTATTTACAATAGCCAAGAATTGGAAGCAACCTAAATGTCCATCGGTAGATGAATGGATAAAGAAGATGTGGTACATGTACACAATGGAATACTACTCAGCCATAAGAAGTGAAAAAATCCAACCATTTGCAGCAACATGGATGGGGCTGGAGAGTATTATGCTCAGTGAAACAAGCCAAGCGGAGAAAGAGAAATAACAAATGATTTCTCTCATCTGAGGAGTATAAGAACAATAGAAAAACTGAAGGAACAAAACAGCAGCAGAATTACAGAACCCAATAGTGGAGTAACAGGTACCAAAGGGAAAGGGACTGGGGAGGATGGGTGGGCAGGGAGGGATAAGGAGGGGGAAGAAGAAGGGTGGTATTAAGATTAGCATGCATGGGGGGTGAGGGAGAAAGGGGAGGGTGGGCTGTACAACACAGAGAGGACAAGTAGTGATTCTACAACATTTTGCTAAGCTGATAGACAGTAACCGTAATGTGGTTTTTAGGCGGGACCTGATATAGGGAGAGCATAGTAAACATACTATTCTTCATGTAAGTGTAGATTAAAGATTAAAGAAAAAAAAGTAAGAAAGAAATAAAAGGGGGATTACTCCTTGATAGGATAAAACTATTGGTCAATCAAAGATCAATGCATGCTTTAAATATCCTTAATGTTGATCACTTAAGTGTGTCAGGTGATCAGCTATGGAGGTACTCTTTTCTGATAATATTCCTTCCTCTTAATAAAAAAAAAAAAAAAAGCAGTTCCTGTGTGCTGACCTCCAATGAGTTCTACACAGTGTTATAGAGGGCATGTCAAAGTTTGGGCAAAGGGTCTGTTTGTTTCTATGCAGAATATCAAGGCCTAGCTTGGATACCCAGAAAATGAACTAAGATACGATATGAGGAGGAGCTTCCGGCATCAGCACTCTCTGGAGAACTTGTGCCAGGGGATGATCATCAAAAATCCTCCACAGGGATCCGGACGATGCTGCGGTTGTGGCTGCATCCACCCCACTGTTTCCTGGACTTGCCATTGGAATGAGGAGGGAGATGTCTAGGCTGACATGTGCATACAGTGAGACAACGAATTTGACCGGATCTGTACTGTTGGAACTCAACCAGGAGTTGGGAGGGGTGCAAGTTGTAGCATTCCAAAATCTTATGACTATAGACTATCTACGGTTAAAAGAACATATGGGATGTGAACAGATCCCAGAAATGGGCTGCTTTAATTTGTCTGATTTCTCTCAGACTGTTCAAGTACAGTTGGACAATATCCATCATATCAGAGATAAATTTTCACAAGTGCTTAGGGTGTCTAGATGGTTTTCTTGGCTTCACTGGAGATGAATGGTAATTATAGATTTGCTTTGTTTATGTCACCATATTTCTATTATGTTAATATGTGAGTGCAAGTTAGTTAGTAGTTTAAAACCTATACATGCTTAAGGTACTCTACAAGAAGATATGTCAAAGAAATAATCAATCCTCCCATGTTTTCTTCCATATGCTACCTCTATAGCTTTTCTTCTTCCTTCCTAACTACAACCCTTAAATAGAATTCATGCCCCATATCGAATTTACCGAGTATCGTAATTCCTCCAGGTGGTAAAGATACTTCGAGACAAGTGCTGGGTATAGAAGCCACAGGGCATAAATCTGCAAAGAACTAAAAAGTTAACCTTTTCAAACAATATGGCTTCTCTCTCACTTACCAACTTTACATTTCCCTGTATGGCCCCGGAAGATGACTGGTTAGCCAGAGACGGGTAAGATTCCTCAAGTAAGGAACGACCTAAGACAGGCACAGTCGCAGGGGGGCCATCAGGTGAGAAATTGGGGATCAACAGAGGTGAGGCTCAGAACCTCATCCCCCTGTTTGAGAGAAATCTTCTACATCCGTGGATGTTTTGCTGCCCTTGTCTAGCTTGGATTAATACTTGGTCCATAGGCACACACCTGATCATCTACATTTGCTCTTTTACAGCACTAAACTATGTTTTCTACCTTTATCTTGCATCTACCTACCACTTCAGCATTTTATTAAAAATAAAAATAATAATAATAATAAAGGGAGAAATGTGGGATCCACATATAAATCAAGTATAAAAATCAAACGAATATTCGTATTTGACCTGATTGTTTATAGTTCATAATGCGTGATCAAAACCGAAAGTTTCTGTGATGAATGCCCTTGTACTCTTCACCATGTAAAAATTTATTCACTATGTAAGAATTCGTTCACCATGTAAGAACTTGTTCCTTATGCTTCAGAAGATTGGAGACTGACGAGAATTAGGCTTGAGATGGATTAATGATTGTGCGTTGAGCATTGACCCCCCTATACAGAATTTTATTGTTGTTAACAACCATTTGATCAATAAATATGAGAGATGCCCTCTCAAAAAAAAAAAATTAGAAAAACAGAGGTGAGAAAGAAGGCTTTTTCTCATAGGTTTGCTATCTTTTTGTCATTATTATTATTATCAGTCTTTAGAGATATCCTCATCAATACCACACTAGCATAGCTTACTGGGTTTTTTATAGGACCAAACAAAACCAAAGGAAAGCAAAACAGAGAGTGCTGATCCAGTAAAATGGCTCTTTAACTCTATCTGCTTTTTCTTTTAATTTCATTAAGTAGAAATAAGTGTTTAATCTTAACCAATTTAATGAGGATGAGAGATAATATAAGTTGGTCTGAAGGTAAACTCAAAGTCTGACCATTTGTACAAATTCTTTTACTGTCATGTGTGGTACAATTGGCTGGCTAATAATCAGTCTACCTGCAGTCTTGAAAGCCCTTTCTTATGCTATTTATATCTTGTAGAGCCCTGACAGACCTGGCCGCTCCCATATGCCAGCTTTACCATTGTCACCTGAGGGTTCGGTACCTATGGACATGAAAAGGTGATCCTCAGAAGAAACATAAGTGACCAATAAATGGAATAAGGTATTTATAAAACTCTTTATGATTAGAGGGTACAAATAAATCATGAGATTTTTCCTTTAGTCAAGTTGCCAATGTGTGTGTGTTTTAATTTTCAACTAATGCCCAGTAGCAAATAAGTTGAAGAAAACGTAAATGATAGTGTCAGTTAATGTATGAATATGCTTAAATAATTTATATTGCATCCATGTTTTAAAACTATGCAGCCTTTGAACAGAATAATTTTAAGATATGTTTCTTTAAAAAGATGTACAAGAAATAATAATTTTGAAAAGCAACTTGTAGAGCATTGTTGTATCATTTTGTTGACATTAGAAAAGTATGACAAAAGACAGATACACATTTTTAAGCACACAATAGTTTCCAAAAAATATTCATACAACTGGGTGGTGAGAAATGATAGATTTAGGATAGGTTTATTCAGTGTGTGTGTTCGTGTGTGTGCGTATGTGCATGTGTGCATGTATGTGTGTGAGAGAATTATATATTTTTCTGTAAGTGTCACCAAACTTTCTCATAGTAAACCTACATATCTATATGTACCAGCACACACAGAAATACATAAATGTGTGTGTGTATATATATGGACAATACTCCAGTTTGGTGTTGACATTTTATCTGACTTGTGTGATTTGCTCTGAGGCTTTAACTAAAACTAGGGGGATAAAGTAGTAGTTTTTGTTTCTGAAACTAGGAATACAGTACAGTATCTTGAGAACTGTAACTAGTATTCTCAATGGCAACCAGTAGAATATTTTTCAAACTGGATGTCACATGCATGTCTCTGCTGTCAAATCTATAATTATTTACTAGTTATGTTGTGGGTGCTTTACATCAAGGAGTCTTGGATCCTTATAATTTTTCAGGTGCTTTTGTTTTCTTTTATGTTTGCGGTATCTTGTGGGGTCTTAAGTTCCATCAGACATTGTTAATTCTCCAAATAAGCTCCCCTTGTGCCTTTATCTTACTGGAGTGTAAATCAAACACTTGCACCAAAGTGATTGCTGGTTAGAAATTCTGTTATCTGGTCTTTTGCAGAACCACATACTCAGATATACATTTTTCATGATGGGTTTTTCAACCTAAAGGTATTCTTTTTGCAGAAATTGCCTGAGGTAAAATTATAATAGTTACCACTTACTGAATATTGAGTATATGTCAAATATTTTAGATATATTATCACTAATTTTCTTAGCAATCCTGTAACTGAGATATTTTTAAGTGTCCTTCCTTCCTTCCTTCCTCCCTCCCTCCCTCCCTTCATTTCTTCCTTCCTTCCTTCCTTCCTTCCTTCCTTCCTTCCTTCCTTCCTTCCTTCCTTCCTTCCTTCCTTCCTTCCTTCCTTCCTTCCTTCCTTCCATCTTACTCCTTATTTCCTTTTGCACTTCCAGAAACTTTCTGTTTAAGTTAGCATTTCCATCTCAGACCATGGTGATGTTTTAACCTATAATCTCCAACTACCCTAGTTGTTTGCACCACGTACTTGAGAATTAAACTTGAACTGGCTATTTTATGACATTTCTTCAACTATTTTATTGAACCAGCCTATTATTCCTATCCTGTTATATAACTTCAAGTGTTGTGACTTTATATATATATTTTTTTTATTGAAGGGTAGTTGATACACAGTATTACATTAGTTTCAGGTGTACAACACAGTGATTCAACATTTATATACATGATAATACTAGCTACCAGCTATCACCATACAAAGTTGTTACAATATTTTGACTATATTCCTTATGCTATACATTACATCCCAGTTAATTATTTATTTTAGAATTGAAAGTCTGTATTTTTTTTTGTTTGTTTGTTAGTTTTTTGAGAGGGCATCTCTCATATTTCTCGATCAAATGGTTGTT
This sequence comes from Manis javanica, assembly GCF_040802235.1. Lineage (NCBI taxonomy): Eukaryota > Metazoa > Chordata > Mammalia > Pholidota > Manidae > Manis > Manis javanica. The sequence continues at coordinate 173,115,305 of NC_133156.1, read as the reverse complement.
AACAACAATAAAATTCTGTATAGGGGAGTCAATGCTAAATGCACAATCATTAATCCACCCCAAGCCTAATTTTCGTCAGTCTCCAATCTTCTGAAGCATAACGAACAAGTTCTTACATGGAGAACAAATTCTTACGTAGTGAATAAGTTACATGGTGAACAGTACAAGGGCAGTCATCACAGAAACTTTCGGTTTTGATCATACATTATGAACTATAAACAATCAGTTCAAATGTGAATATTCATTTGATTTTTATACTTGATTTATATGTGGATACCACATTTCTCACTTTAATATTATTTTTAATAAAATGCTGAAGTGGTAGGTAGATGCAAGATAAAGGTAGAAAACATAGTTCAGTGTTGTAAGAGAGCAAATGTAGATGATCAGGTGTGTGCCTGTAGACTAAGTGTTAATCCAAGCTAGTCAAGGGCAATAAAACATCCACAGATGCAGAAGATTTCTCTCAAAACAGAGGGGGTGAGGTTCTAAGCCTCACCTCTGTTGATCCCCAATTTCTCACCTGATGGGCAACGTGCAACTGTGCCTGTCTTAGGTTGTTCTCCTTGAGGAATCTTACCCATCTCTGGCTAACTAGTCATCTTCCGGGGCCTTGCAGGAAAATGTAAAGTTGGTAAGTGAAAGAGAAGCCTTATTATTTGAAAAGGTTAGCTTTTTACTTATTTGCATATTTATGCCCTGTGGCTTTTATGCCCAGCATTTGTCTTGAGGTATCTTTACCACTTGGAAGAATTATGATACTCAGTAAATTCGATATGGGGCACGAATTCTATTTAAGGGTTGTAATTAGGAAGGAAGAAGAAAAGCTATGGAAGTAGCAGGCGGAAGAAAACATGGGAAGATTGATTATTTCTATGACATATCTTCTTGCAGAGTAACTTCAGCATGGATAGGTTTTAAACTACTAATTAAATTGTGCACACACATTGACATAATAGGAGTACAGTTACATAAGCAAAGCAGACCTGTATTACCAGCCATCTCCAGTGAAACCAAGAAAACCAGTTAGGCACCTTAGGCATTTGTGAAAACTTATCTATGATGTGGTGGATATTGTCCAACTGAACTTGAACAGTCTGAGAGAAATCAGACAAATTAAAACAACCCATTCCTGGGGACTGTTCACATCCCATATGTTCTTTTAACAGTAGATAGTCTGTAGTTGTAAGATTTTGGAGCCCTACAATTTGCACTTCTCCTAATTCTTGGTTGAGTTCCAACTGTATAGATCCAGTCAAATTTGTTGTTTTACTATATGCATAGGCCAGCTCAGATATCTCCTTCTGCATTCCCATGGCAAGTCCAGGAACTGGTGGGATGAGTGCATCTACAGCTGTAGCAGTGCGTGGATCTTTCTTGGGATTTTTTGATGATCATCTTCTGGTATGAGTCTTCCAGAGAGTGCTAATGTTGGAAGTTCTTTTTCATATTGTATCTTAGTTCATTTTCTGGGTAGCCAAATTAGGCTTTGATCCTCTGTCTAAACACAAAGAGACCCTTTGCCTACACTTTTATATGCCCTTTATACCATTATGTAGAACGCATTGGAGGTCAGCACACAGAAACGCTTTTTTTTTTTTAAGAGAAAGGAATATTATCAGAAAAATGTACCTCCATAGCCGATCATATGACACCCTTTAAGTGGTCAAAATTAAGGATATTTAAAGCATGCATTAATCGTTGATTTACAGTTAGTTTTATCTTATCAGCGAATAATCCCCCTTTTCTTTCTTTTTTTATCAGTAATCTACACTTACATAATGAATATTGGGTTTACTAGGCTCTCCCCTATACCAGGACCCCTATAAACTTCTTCACAGTGACTGTCCATCAGCATAGCAAAATGTTGTAGAATCACTACTTGTCATCTCTGTGTTGTACAGCCCTCCCCTTTCTCCCACCCGCCATGCATGCTAATCTTAATAACCCCCTTCTTCTTTCTCCCCTCCCTTATCCCTCCCCACCCACCCATCCTCCCCAGTCCGTTTCCCTTTGGTACCTGTTAGTACATTCTTGGGTTCTGTGATTCTGCTGCTGTTTTGTTCCTTCAGTTTTTCCTTTGTTCTTATACTCCACAGATGAGTGAAATCATTTGGTATTTCTCTTTCTCCACTTGGCTTATTTCACTGAGCATAATACCCTCCAGCTCCAACCATGTTGCTGCAAATGGCAGGATTTGCCCTCTTCTTATGGCTGAGTAGTATTCCATTGTGTATATGTACCACATCTTCTTTATCCATTCATCTACCGATGGACATTTAGGTTGCTTCCAATTCCTGGCTATTGTAAATGGTGCTGCGATAAACATAGGGGTGCATCTGTCTTTCTCAAACTTGATTGCTGCATTCTTAGGGTAAATTCCTAGGAGTGGAATTCCTCGGTCAAATGGTAAGTCTGTTTTGAGCATTTTGATGAACCTCCATACTGCTTTCCACAATGGTTGAACTAATTTACATTTCCACCAGCAGTGTAGGAGGGTTCCCCTTTCTCCACAGCCTCACCAACATTTGTTGTTGTTTGACTTTTGGATGGCAGCCATACTTACTGGTGTGAGGTGATACCTCATTGTAGTTTTAATTTGCATTTCTCTGATAATTAGCGATGTGGAGCATCTTTTCATGTGTCTGTTGGCCATCTGTATTTCTTTTTCGGAGAGCTGTCTGTTCAGTTCCTCTGCCCATTTTTTAATTGGGTTATTTGTCTTTTGTTTGTTGAGGTCTGTGAGCTCTTTATATATTCTGGATGTCAAGCCTTTATCGGATCTGTCATTTTCAAATATATTCTCCCATACTGTAGGGTTGCATTTTGTTCTATTGATGGTGTCTTTTGCTCTACAGAAGCTTTTCAGATTAATGTAGTCCCACTTGCTCACTTTTGCTGTTGTTTTCCTTGCCTGGGGAGATATGTTCAAGAAGAGGTCACTCATGTTTATGTCTAAGAGGTTTTTGCCTATGTTTTTTCCAAGAGTTTAATGGTTTCATGACTTACATTCAGGTGTTTGATCCATTTTGAGTTTACTTTTGTGTATAGGGTTAGACAATGGTCCAGTTTCATTCTCCTACATGTACCTGTCCAGTTTTGCCAGCACCATCTGTTGAAGAGACTGTCATTTCGACATTGTGTGTCCATGGTTCCTTTATCAAATATTAATTGACCATATATGTCTGGGTTAATGTCTGGATTCTCTAGTCTGTTCCATTGGTCTGTGGCTCTGTTCTTGTAACAGTACCAAATTGTCTTGATTACTATGGCTTTGTAGTAGAGCTTGAAGTTTGGGAGTGAGATCCCCCCTACCTTATTCCTCTTTCTCAGGATTGCTCTGGCTATTCGGGGTCTTTGGTGTTTCCATATGAATTTTTAAATTATTTATTCCAGTTCATTGAAGTATGTTGCTGGTAGTTTCATAGGGATTGCATCAAATCTGTATATTGCTTTGGGCAGTATGGCCATTTTGACAATATTTACTTCCTAGCCATGAGCATGGGATGAGTTTCAATCTGTTAGTATCCCCTTTAATTTCTCTTAAGAGTGACTTGTAGTTTTCAGAGTATAAGTCTTGCACTTCATTGGTCACATTTATTCCCAGGTATTTTATTCTTTTTGATAAAATAGTGAATGGAATTGTTTTCCTGATTTCTCTTTCTATTGGTTCATTGGTATTGTATAGGAAAGCTACAGATTTCTGTGTGTTAATTTTGTATTCTGCAACTTTGCTGTATCCTGATATCAGTTCTAGTAGTTTTGGGGTGGAGTCTTTAGGGTTTTTTATGTACAGTATCATGTCATCTGCAAATAGTGACAGTTTAACTGCTTCTTTACCAATCTGGATTCCTTGTATTTTTTGGTTTTGTCTGATTGCCATGGCTAGGACCTCCAGTATTATGTTAAATAACAGTGGGGAGAGTGTGCATCCCTGTCTAGTTCCCGATCTCAGAGGAAAAGCTTTCAGTTTCTTGCCGTTCAATATAATGTTGGCTGTGGGTTTATCATATATGGCCTTTATTATGTTGTGGTACTTGCCCTCTATTCCAATTTTGCTGAGAGTTTTTATCATGAATGGATGTTGAATTTTGTCAAATGCTTTTTCAGCATCTATGGAGATGATCATGTGGTGTTTGTCTTTCTTTTTGTTGATGTGGTGGATGATGTTGATGGACTTTCGAATGTTGTACCATACTTGCATCCCTGGAATGAATCCCACTTGGTCATGGTGTACGATCCTTTTGATGTATTTTTGAATTCGGTTTGCTAATATTTTTTTGAGTATTTTTGCATCTGCGTTTTTCTGGGATATTGGTCTGTAGTTTTGTTTTTTGTTGGGGTCTTTGCCTGGTTTTGGTATTAGGGTGATGTTGGCTTCATAGAATGAGTTTGGGAGTATCCCCTCCTCTTCTACTTTTTGGAAAACTTTAAGAATAATAGGTATTATGTCTTCCCTGTAGGTCTGATAAAATTCCGAGGTGAATCCATGTGTCCCGGGGGTTTTGTTCATTGGTAGTTTTTTTATTACCACTTCAATTTCGTTGCTGGTAATTGGTCTGTTTAGACTTTCTGTTTCTTTCTGGGTCACTTTTGGAAGGTTGTATTTTTCTAGGAAGTTGTCTATTTCTCCTAGGTTTCCCAGCTTGTTAGCACATAGGTTTTCATAGTACTCTCTAATAATTCTTTGTATTTCTGTGGGGTCTGTCATGATTTTTCCTTTCTCGTTTCTGATTCTGTTGATGTGTTTTGAATCTCTTATCCTCTTAGTAAGTCTGGCTAGAGGCTTATCTGTTTTGTTTATTTTATTGAAGAACCAGCTCTTGGTTTCATTGATTTTTGCTATTGTTTTATTCTTCTCAATTTTATTTATTTCTTCTCTGATCTTTATTATGTCCCTCCTTCTGCTGACCTTAGGACTCATTTGTTCTTCTTTTTCCAATTTCCATAATTGTGACATTAGACCATTCATTTGGGATTGTTCTTCCTTCTTTAAATATGCCTGGATTTCTATATACTTTCCTCTTAAGACTGCTTTTGCTGTATCCCACAGTAGGTGTTGCTTTGTGTTCTTGTCATTTGCTTCCATGTATTGCTGGATCTCCATTTTTATTTGGTCATTGATCCATTGATTATTTAGGAGCATGTTGTTAAGACTCCATGTGTTTGTGAGCCTTTTTGCTTTCCTTGTACAGTTTATTTCTAGTTTTATGCCTTTGTGGTCGGGAAAGATGTTTGGTAGGATTTCAATCTTTTGGACTTTACTGAGGCTCTTTTTGTGGCCTAGTATGTGGTCTTTTCTGGAGAATGTTCCATGTGCACTTGAGAAGAATCTGTATCCTGTTGCTTTTGGATGTAGAATTCTGTAGATGTCTTATAGGTCCATCTGTTCTAGTGTGTTGTTCAGGGCCTCTGTGTCCTTACTTGTTTTCTGTCTGGTGGATCCGTCCTTTGGAGTGAGTGGTGTGTTGAAGTCTCCCAGAATGAATGCATTGCATTCTATTTCCTCCTTTAGTTCTGTTAGTATTTGTTTCCAATATGTTGGTGCTCCTGTATTGGGTGCATATATATTTATAATGGTTATATCCTCTTGTTGGACTGAGTCCTTTATCATTATGTAGTGTCCTTCTTTATCTTTTGTTACTTTCTTTATTTTGAATCCTGTTTTTTCTGTTACTAGAATTGCAACACCTGCTTTCTTCTCTCTGTTGTTTGCATGAAATATCTTTTTCCATCCCTTGACTTTAAGTCTGTGCATGTCTTTGGGTCTGAGGTGAGTCTCTTGCCAGCAGCATGTGGATGGGACTTGCTTTTTTATCCATTCTATTACTCTGTGTCTTTTTATTGGTGCATTCAGTCCATTTACATTTAGGGTCATTATTGGAAGGTATGCACTTATTGCCATTGCAGGCTTTAAGTTGTGGTTACCAAAGGTTCAGGGTTAGCTTCTTTACTATCTTAATGTCTAACTTAACTCGCTTGTTGAGCTATTATAAACACGGTCTGATGATTCTTTATTTCTCTCCCTTCTTATTCCTCCTCCTCCCTTCTTCATATGTTGGGTGTTTTGTTCTGTGCTCTTTTTAGGAGTGCTCCCATCTAGAGCAGCCCCTGTAGGATTCCCTGTAGAGGTGGTTTGTGGGAGGCAAATTCCCTCAACTTTTGCTTGTCTGGGAATTGTTTAATCCCTCCTTCATATTTAAATGATATTCATGCTGGATACAGCCATCTTGGTTTGAGGCCCTTCTGTTTCATTGCATTAAGTATATCATGCCATTCTCTTCTGGCCTGTAGGGTTTCTGTTGAGAAGTCTGATGATAGCCTGATGGGTTTTCCTTTGTAGGTAACCTTTTGTTTCTCTCTGGCTGCCTTTAATACTTTGTCCTTGTCTTTGATCTTTGCCATTTTATTATGTATGTTGTTGTTGCCCTCCTTCGATCCCTTGTCATGGGAGTTCTGTGTACCTCTGTGGTCTGATAGGCCATTTCTTCCCCTAATTTGGGGAAGTTTTCACCAATTATTTCTTCAAAGACACTTTCTATCCCTTTTTCTCTCTCTTCTTCTTCTGGTACCCCTGTAATGCGGATATTGTTCCATTTCTATTGGTCACTCAACTGTCTTAGAATTGTTTCATTCCTGGAGATCCTTTTATCTCTCTCTGCATCAGCTTCTCTGTATTCCTGTTCTCTGATTTCTAGTGCATTAATGGTCTCTTGCATCTCATCCATTCTGTTTTGAAGTCCTTCCAGAGCTTGTTTTATTTCTGTATTCTCCTTCCTTAGTTCTTGCATATTTCTCTGCAAGTCCATTAGCATGGTTATGACTTTTGTTTTGAGTTCTTTTTCAGGAAGACTGGTTAAATCTATATCCCCAGGTTCCTTCTCAGGGGAAGATGTAGCAGATGCTGAAGCAGTCTGGGTTAGTCTTGTCTGGATCATATTTTTTTGCCTTTTCATGTTGACAAGTGCTATTGACTGTTGTCTGGGAGGGCCAAACTTTTCACTTGCTACTGGCCCTTCTTTACTGAGATAACTGTGACCCCTGGTTTCTTGTGTTGGGTAATTGCGTGTAGACTGTGCCTTTGTGTCTTGCCCCACTGATATGGAGGAAGCTCCCTTTCTGAGGAAGGGTCCTGCCTTAGGCTTCTTCTCTGCTTTCACAGCGCCCAGAGGGGTAATGAACTGGGGGGCTGTTTGGCTGTTTACCTCCATGAGAGGTCTCAGAGCTGTTGCCCTGGGGGTTAGTGCACCTGGTTTTCTCTGTAATTTCCAGCCACTGGGCTGTGACCTGTGTTGTCCAGCTGTTACGTCCCTGTCCCTTTAAGACTTTCAAAATGCACTCACTTTTCTTTGTCACAGGGGCATCAGCTTTGGAACCCGCTCAGAGGTCTTGCTGCCTTATTTCCCTGGTTTCCAGCCCTCCACGCATGCACTGTGTCTGCACTCTGGTGCGGGTGGCTGGGCTGGGTGTTTAGCAGTCCTGGTCTCCCTCTCCATCCCGCCGGGAGCTGAGGGGAGGCATGCTCAGGTCCTGCCGGACCAGAGGTTGTATCTTACCCCTTTCGCCAGGCTCTGGGCTCTCACATGTGTGGATGTAGTCTGGCTGTTTTCCTGTGTCTTCTGGTCCCTCTTTTAGGATTAGTTGTATTTGTTGTATTTTCAAAAATATGTATGTTTTTGGGAGGAGATTCCCACTCTCCTACTCATGCCGCCATGTTGACTCCGCCTGAGTTTATATTTTTTTATTCTATAATTTGTTGCTTATTCCATACAATTTTACCTTGCATTTTAAGTGTAATATAAATTTCGTAGTTCCTTATTATATATTAGTATGTCTTACCTTTACAATAATAGATGAAATAGTGTTGGATATATATTATTCCACCCGTTTGGGAGGTATAGAAATTATTTTAAATTATTAACTCAGGCTCACCCAGAAGAGCTTGAAATAATATCTATAATTCTTGACTTATCATGACCTTTAATGCCATAATGTTAAATTTTAGCTGTGTGTTATCATTGCATTTATGGAATGGAATTTCCATTTTCACCTTTGTTTTCTCTTTGAAAAAATTCATGTGTACTGTACAATAATTACAAGCTCCCTTCTCATTCTAATAGGGCATGTAGTATTAAGAAATCATGGGTAATTTCAGTAATTGTAATACCCATCATTATCATTTATCCTTGTGGTGATTCACAATATGGATAAAATTACTGTTAAATAAAATGGATTTTATTTGCAAAATCCTATATATATATTATTTTATAGATTTAAAAATATTCTAAGGAGAGGTCCTTAGGTTTTACTATATTATCAACCAATCTATGACACAGAAATGGGGGTAGGTCTATAGTTTCTGCAAGTTTACATTACTAGAAGAACTAGACCCAGGGTTCTGCAAATTTTCAAGTAAATGTACTTTAAATGTGTGAATAAATGGTTTTCTCTATATTATATTTTAAGGTGAATAACTTTTTTTTACTAAAAATTTGGTTTTATTTAAAAATAAGTCTTTGAGATCTGACTGGGGCCAATTTATACTCTAATAATACTTTTCTTTTTCCAAGTACAATTTGAGCAAAGTCAGCTCACATTTAAAGGAAGGTTATATTCATGTGAAGAGAAAGGTTTGCTCATAAGGCTGAAGTCCTGGCTTCAGAGTCTTGTCTCCTTGAGAAAAATACTTAACTCTTTTAAGTTCACTTTCCTTATAACTGAGACTGGAATCCATTCATTCATTCCAACAAGTATTTATTAATAATTGCCTATTATATACTATGAGCTATGCTGATGGGGTACAATAATGCTTTACCTTTCATGAGGTTTTCATGAGAATCAAATGGTAATATATATAAAAATACCTTGTAAAATTAAATGGGCTACAAATATAAGAAACATTTCTAAAGCCCTAAAAGATTTTAAATTGTTTTCTGAAATGGAGAAGACAAAATTATATTCAGCAGAGCTTTAATATTCCAGGAATTTTATTGTATTATAATTCTTGAAAATTGCTTTATATTGTAACTTTCTTTAAAATGTATTACCCATTTAATCAGAACACTAGAATCTATACCATACTATATAATAAAAAATTCTTTATTAAAGGTTTTTCATACTGTGTGTGCGTGTGTTTTAGAATAGGATGCTCTGGCAATCTCTTTAGCATTTTCAGTTGGAGAGAATTTATGTTTTGAGACTTGTTGTTTCTGTCTCTAAATATATGTGTTTTTATGATGTATTATTATTAGTATGTCCTTTTGTATCCTCCAACTCAAAATTATTGCCCTTCATGGAATTATTTTATTCTTGATAATCATAATTAACCTGTCTGTGGCTTTGCAGCTATTTCTATAGAAGACATTCATGACCAAACATCTGCTTTATATTATTGATACTTTCTCCCATTCTAACTAAAATGAAGACAAGGTGAACATATATCAAGGTCAGGTACCTTTAGGAGTCTAAGAGATTTATATTTTGGTCTTAATCTTTTCAGGAAAAATGAAATAAAATAATTAAATACTAAGTAAGCACTAAATTGAGTACTCATCATATGTCCAGAATTCTTCTAAGTGTTGTTGGAATAAAAAAATATGAAGAACCTTATTAGATTAAAAACTTTACTAGATTAAAATATGGAAAAAACACATTATGGTTAGACAGTCAAGTTGATTGTGTGACCAATGTGAACTCTCTCCATTGTTCATGGGCAAGGCTGGAGCTGAACTAATCTTATTAATGTTAGGGTTGGATAGGTAGTGTGATGGATTATATGTGAGTATGTTTGTTTTCCTGTTTATTCTCAAGTGTTAGCTGCATCTTCAGAGATGATTATAATGTCTTGCTCCACTGGCTCAAGTTGTGGCCATTAGCTTTTCTCTAAATAATGAAATATGAACAAAAGTAAAGTATGTTTCCTGCAAGGAAAGGTTTTCAGAGTTAGTGCAAAGGAAGTAATGATTTCCTTACTTTAGGTCATGAGATGGGCAAGACAGTAGAAGGAGGCTACTTCTTCAGTCTGGATTTTGGTTAGGAGAGTGTGTGGAATACAGCAAGAGATGACCCATGTTTCTCATGTAATCTGTGCAAGAAATAAACATTTGCTGTTGTAAATCTCTGAGTTTGAGGTCGTATGTGATTGCAGCATAACCTAGCCTCTTCTGAATGATCCTAGCAAGTCAACATTTGGGGGCTTTTAATTGCATTTCAGTCCCTCTTTTAAGTACTGGCCCATAGGTGGTGCTCACTTACTGTTGCATAAATTAAAAACTTAAGATTTTACCTGAAATATATACTAAGTGCTAGAAATACAAATTAAGAAAATGGTATTGGTCCTTAAGTTACTCGTTATCTCATTGCAACCAGATATATTTCCAGTTATACCATGTGATAAGTGGACTAACAGGGGCATATGCAAAGTATGTAAATAATTAAAACACAGATGCCTAATTCAAACTGGGGAGGTATAGGAGGAAAGCCTTTTGCTCCTCTGCCCACCCATTTACCAGCACCCTTCCCCACCTCATCCCTTTTACTCCAAGGAAGGAATTTAGTTAGTGTGTTGGTTTTTATTGATTCTGCCACATATTATCATAAACTTTCTGGCTAAAAATAACCCAAATATATTATATATTAGAAATCCAACACAGGTCTTAGTGGTTAAAATCTTGTTGCTAGGGTTCTGTTCTTTTCTGTATGTTTTAGAGGATAATTTGGTTTCTTTTCTTTTCCAGTGTCTAAAGCCTCCTTACATTCTTTGTTTCATGACCCCCTTCCTCCATCTTCAAAGCCCATAACTCCAGGTCAACTCCTTGTCATGTTATGTTATTTAAGTCTTCCCTTTTGCCTCTGTCGTCCACTTTCAAGGACCCTTGTACATTGGGTCCACCAAGATAATTCAGGATAATCTTCCTATTTTAAGGTCAGCTGATTATCAACCTTAATTCTAACTGCACTTAACCACCCTCACCCCCTTCCTTTTCATCTAAAGTAATGCTTTTAGAGGTTCCCAGGATTAGGAACTGGACATCATGAGGAGAGATTATTTTTCTGCCTATCATAATAATTAACAGTCCTATCAGATTCACTGGACTAAATTTCCCTGAAAGCTTAGTGTTTATGACTTAAAATATAAATATATCCTTTCTGATTACTAACTCAGACTAAGTCACGCCTGTCTCTGGGGACAGCCTTGCCATTTTCCAGATTCTGCTCTGTTTCAAGGGTCCAAGAGATGGATGCAGAGCCATCTCTTATTTTGCAGTATAGGCACGGGAAAGAAATCAGAATCACAGTCTAGGACAAAATTTTAATTACATTCTTCACTTACATATTTATCAAAAAGCTTCCATTCAGATGCGAAACAGATTCATTTAGTTGTAAGTGATAACTTGTTACCATTCTGTTGTTGCCCAAAGGTTCACTCCTTGGGATGTCTGAGGTAATGGAACCCTCTGAGTGCAATTAGATTAGGAAGGACAGGAATTCCATATGTGTTTCTTTTTTGTTTTTGTTTTCCTGGGATGAATCTACCATTTTTTGTTCACTCTAAGAGATACTTGGAGCTTTGTTGATTTGAGTGATGGGACCAGATAGGCAGGTACCCATTTTCAAATTCCTAACCCACATCCAAAATGGATGCCATGGCAGGAACTTGGTTATTTTATAACCTCAAGTAGAACTAAGGTGAGTCCATGTTAGCAGATGGAGTCTCATAAAGAGGACCAAGCTAGTTCGAGGTACTGTATTTGCTCTGTACATATGACTGTAGTGTGAATAAATGTGCAATCTTGATGCATTATATAGATTGCCAAATACTGGCTATCCTAAACAATGCCAAAATTACCTGTTGATAAGACAAGTTTGGGTTTACTGCTTACCACTAAAAAAGAGAAGGTCACTTTACTAGAGTATTAGTAACATCTTAGAAGGGGAGGGCAAAGTCAACATATTTATTCAGATTTTTGTATCAGTTTGAAGCAGTTCTTTAATGTAGGGCCTTGGTTAGGATTATAGAAAGATCAAGATATAATAGTTCAGTATTTGTGAATAGAGTATAGTGAGGATTTTGAGACAATAGGTTCAAAGTGTCTTTGTCATAAACTCTAGTTTGATGTTTTCTTTTGAAGATTTGATGAGTATTTTGGGAAATTCCTATAATTAGCAATGATGATGTTTACAGTTATAATTTTCTAAGCAACAGTATCCTGGAGTAGTAATGTAATATGAAGACAATAGAGTAGGAAATTTATGTTAAATAATAAGCTGTGTGAATGATCTCAGTTCTCATGATAAGCAAAAAAATGTGACAGAACAACAAATCTCATCATGTATGGAGTCAGTCAATGAATCATTGACTCAGGACGACATCTCAACATTGCTAAATATACAAGAAAATTTCTACTGACCATTACATCTTTAGTGTTTCATTTAATATCAAATTCCTTGAGCTGTGTCCTAGATATAAGGACACATTGCAGATCCAAGATATTAGATGTGATGAATGCATTGAACTGAAATGAATCTGTGATACACCTCAGTCAAATATTCTCCAGTTTGGTCAAAGGTAAACTTGTCCCAAGTTTTTCTGTAAGAGGTAGCTACAAAAGATACAGTGCTGTTATTCCTTGGGGGTCTTAATGACAAACTATTACTTTTGGTGGAAAGATAATTTCCAATTCATCTGGAATATTTTGATTGGAATTATGAGAAAGTCAGTTCCCGAAGATAAAATAAAGATCAGCAAACAGTATAAAAATCTCTAAAACTAGCTGCTTATTTAGCCTTTTATGTACTTACATTAGGAACTACATCAAAGTATGCATCATGGAAGTTGTTAATGTACTACAGAAAGATGTTCATAAGGCACTTAGGATCCAGGTGAAGGTAAAAATTCTTGACAAGTTGTGTATCTGTAGCTATCTCTTTCTTCTAAGCATTGATATTTCTCCCTTCTTCCCCACAACCCACAAGACTGTAGTGAGAAAAGATACAGTACACTATTCCTTGGCCACAGTTGAATAATCAGGAATAAAAGCATGACACAAAATTTTGTCATTTAAGACTTGCCCTCCAGAATTTTGGAATTAAGAAAATCAGGCTAACCATTATCCGTTTCCTGGAACTTAAAGATTTAAATAATAATATTTAAAAAATGAAATTTTAAAATTAAAGCCTGGGAAAACCAGAAGTAGATCTTGAAGTTAAATATGAGAAATTAAAGAAGTAGATACTAGTAAAAGGATATAGCAATTCTATATATATCTAAAACTTATTAGAACAAATGTCTGGGCCACCCCTCTAGACTTTCTTATTTATTAGATTTGTGACAGGGCTGAAGCTGTACATTTCTAACAAGTTCACTGATAATACTGATGCAGTTCACCTCTACAGAGAACTAAAATCAATCATCAGGAGAAAAGGGAAAAAAAGCAAGTGTCACATGATAAAAAATGTCTTAGGAGAAATGTAAAAAATTTATTCATGGCAATAATCCACATTAGTGTAATTCCCTGCATAGACTCAGGTGTCATGGTAAACAATGGTCAGGAAGAGTAATTTAGAGATAAGGAGAAGACCTCAAGGTGTAAGGCTAGTGAGTCACAAAAGAGGGCGGTTTTAAATGAAGTGGAAACACATTGATTTCAACCTGAGTAGTGGAAATCTGCATATATCCAGCTGCACTAATTTAATCCCTTAGATAACTGACAAGTCTATACTTGCCTTATAAAACTGCAGGGGGAATATATTTTCCCAGCTTGGGGCAAAATACCTTTGAAAACAAAATCAGTCAATGCAGAAATAAAGTGGGAGAAACCCATATATTGCTTACAAGCAGTAGCCCACTTCTGCTCACCCATGTCTCTTGCAAACTGGCTGAATAAAGGGCTCCACCCAACCTCTCCAGTCCAGATATGCCATCACTCCCCATTTAATTACCTACTGATATGGAGATGGACTACTTTTCCTCAAACCCTTGGAAACACCTATTGACATGGAGATGCACTAAGGCCAGGCAAGAGATTCTGGAAATATTGCAATTTCATCCAGAGCATACCCCTCTAGAAATCTTCCTCACAACCTACTTGCTCCCCATCTTCCACAGTAGTGCCTGTGCAAGGAAACTGGAGCACTGTAACCAGACTAATAACATACACTAAAAACAACAATAAAATGATGATCCTCAAGTCAGAGGATTCAGCTAAATTCAAAGTCCTATGCAGAGTAAGACCACAGCTTGCCCATTCCACAGGTGGTCAGTAGTTGAATGGGTAGGGAGTTCAGAAAAATTATCACACAGCAGCTGCTGCCAGGGGACAGGTCCAGGTCCATTTTATAGAAGAAAATAACCTTAAGGGCAATAAGATACACATTTTAATTACACCAGCATAGGCAAATCTTGTCCATCAGTAGGATGCATGTAAGACAGTGGTCCTGTTACAGGACAATAGCAGGAATGGGATCTTGTCCTAGTCTAGTATACCAGACTTTCACCCCCATCCCTGTGGGAGTTACAGATGGGTCAATCTGTGGGGCTATGGAAGGTATAGGCACTGGCCTTAAAGATAAAACAAAACTTTCTCATAAGATTCCCTTACCTCCCAGACATTTTGAGTACACTACTGTGATCTTTGGGGGCCATTCTGCTGTTTCCAGGAATACACAAGGCCAGCTTCCAGGCCTTTTCTCCAAGGTGCCAGAAAGTCCAGCCATCGTTGGTCCATATGTCAAAATGTACAGAGCCATATCCCCTCAACAGAGTCTCCAGGGTTTAATGCAGTAGCAGCTGGCAGCAGTTTGTTGTGCTGCTGGCCATATCCTGGCTTCATTAGCTCCCTTGGTTTGCACATACACTTGTATAGGAGAGGCAGCAATATGTCTTAACATGTCCACAGGGCTCCAAGCTCCTTACCAGGCTTCTCATTCAAATGCTGTAGAACTGTCCATAAGCGAAATGACCTGCCCTGTAGACTATCGTTGTTCAACTTCAGGCCAGATTTCAACAAACCATTGTACCTCTCTATCACGATGCATGGTACATGAAAATTCCACTTTATTCCTGGTTGCTGCACCCATCCTTATAACACATGACAGTAAAGTGGGTGTCTTGATTGCTCTCAATCACCTGTGGCCAGTCATAGGCTGCAAAGAGGCACTCTGGGCCACTCTTGGTTGTTTGCTTATCTGCATGGCATGAAGGAAAAGCAACCAATAGTCCAGTAGCCATGTCCACACCAGTCATGGCATACCAATATCCTTCTGATATAGCCAGAGGCCCAATATGGTCTATCTGCCACTTGATAAGAGATATTGGCCCCTTTACTATTGTTCCATGTTGCTGTGGGACTCAGTGTAAGTCCCTCTTAGAGCACACAAGGCACTCCTTCCAGGATCTGCTGACTTCTTCAAAGGTCAACAGCAAGCCCCACTGATGGGCTACAGCCCACATTGTCTTTTGCCTCATATTGAGCAAACACTGATGTAACTATTGGGCTACATTAGAGGCAGGCTTTCTTTCCAGCCAATGCACCTGGGCCTGTGTGTCTGCTTCATAATTTCCTGGGGATGCCAAAGGCAAATGGTCAGTCACTTGATATACAGTAACAGTCTTAATCTGACCAGAGGCCCATAGGTCTTGCCACAACTCTTGCCCCCAAAGGGGCTGGTGACAAGCCATCCAGTTGGTATGGTACCATGTTGGTAGCCAGAGTCAAGCCCCAGTAGATGGTCCAGCTGTCAGTGCAGACAACTGTAGGGGAGGGCTCCTGAGTGATGATGGGCCATACTGCCCACAACTCAGCCCACTGGCTGCTCTTCCCCTCTCCATCCTCCATCTGTATTGTCTCAGTCTTAGGATGGAAAGCCACAGTCCTCCACCATGGGGTCTGCCCATGACTGGTGCTGTTTGTATTCTAAGCATCTTCAGATATAGGGGCTTTTCCCTCATGATAAGGACACTCAGCTACCATTGGCTCAAAAGCACATTCTACCTGCTTTCCACTGGTATATGTCACTGGCCCCAATAAGCGGTGGAGTTCTCCACTTAATGGGCTAGTAGAGAGGGCCCTACACTGCTGTATATACCCCATTTGGCCACTGTACACATTGGTGGCATGCCACTCTGTGACCTTTGTGTCCAATCTTGCATCCACCCTGCAATAGGATAGGTGGTTATTACCTTGGTCAGATCTGTTCTGGTGATGGGCTCTGTAGCCAGCAAGGCATGGTACAGTTGCTTCTCTATCAAAATGTACCAGATCTCTGCTCCTTTCAATAGTTGTGATCAGAATCCAATAGTTTGTTGTGTCCATTCAAGATGCTGCCAAAGACCCCATCCATAACTATCTTTGGTTACATGAACATCTAGCTCCCTGGGCCTTGAAGAGTCCATTACACTCAAGGCCTATAAAGTCTTGATTGCTCACTTAGCAGAAGTAAAAACACTTGTTCATGTTTCATACCAGTCTCACTTTATTTCTTTTCATACCATAAGGGCTTCAGAATTTGTGCCAAGTGTGGGATAAACACTCTCCAATAGCCCAAAAGACCCCAAAACTCTTGTAATACTGCCTCAATGGTTGGAGTAGGGAAAGCTTAGACCTCGTCTATGACTGCTTCTGGGATAACTAGTTTTACTGGGCCAGACAACTCCCAAGAACTTTACTGACAAACCAGGTCCCTGAATCTTGGTGCTGTTCACAGCCCATCCTTTCTCTTACAGATGTTGCAGCAGTCTAGGAACTGCCCCATCTAAATCTGCAGGTGAATCAAATGTGAGTATGATAACATCAATGTACTGATACAGCTGCACCATTTGTATTTTCTTCCATGTGGCCAAGTCCTGGGTTACAAGTCTGTGACATATGATGGGACTGTGGAGTTATCCCTGTGGAAGGACAGTGAATGTCCACTGCCAGCCTTCCCACATGAAGGCAAACTGTTTCTGGCTTTCCTGTGCTATGTCAGTAGAGAAGAAAGCATTAGCAAGGTCCACAACATGATGATACATCCCTAGTTCATATCTGAGGGTGTCCATAAGAGCTGCTATAAAGGGGACAGAAGCATGCAAAGGGGGTGTGACTTGATTCAATTCCCTGAAGCCCATGATCATATGCCAGGAGCTATCTGGCTTTTTCACTGGCCACACTGAGGATCTAAAAGTACTGTGAGTGGGCTTTATTATGCCCACCTTCTCCAACTCCTGTAGAGTTTCTCCAATTTCCTTGTGTCCCCCAGGCAATTTATATTGCTTAGTATTTGTCACCCACCGAGGTACAGGCAGAGCTGCAGGAGGGTGCTGAGCATGTCCCCTCAGAACTGCCTTTACCACACATACCCTCAGTGTAAACTCACCTGCAGTGGTCTATAACTACAGGCCTTGCAGGATATCTACTCCAAAAATACATTCAGGGATGGGAGAAATGTACACAGTATACTCCTTTGGGGGTAAATGCCCTATCCCCAATGAGATTTGGGCTTTCTTCACTCTAATTGCCTTACCCCCATAGCCGTCTATCACAGCAGGGGTCTCAGGAAGATACTCAGAGTTGCCATATATGAGAGAACATTCAGCTCCTGTGTCCACCAGCTCCGGGACACATTGTACATTCACAGGGAACCAGTGAGTTGCTAATTCTACATGTGACCTCTGGTCCCCACCACATTCCAAAGGTGGGGGTCTTGACCCTGCCCTCAGTCAAAGCATTATGCCCAATCATCCTCCTTTGGAGAAGATGGCCCAGATGGATCCTGACTGCTGTCCCCCATGAAATTTTTCAGGGACACAGTCCGAACATGGCGCTTTGCCTCCGATTTCCGTGTCCTGGACCTGGAACTGCTGCTCTGGCTCTAATTGGTGTCACAGTTCTAAAAAGATCCTATTGGGTTGCCCATCAAATTTTTCTTTCACTACTCCAGCTTTTATATCAACCCATATCTCGGTCCTTGAGTCCTTGAGACCTTCACAGGGCCCTTTGCACCTCTCCTTTCAGTTATAGCCCATACTTCCTTCCATGCTCCTATTGTTTCATCCTTCCCAGATCTGCTAAAGTATGAGTAGTCTCACTTAGGGGTTGCCCTATGTTGGGGGCAAAAATAGTCACTAGGGACCCAAAGAGAGATGTGGGAGCTGTATGCAGTACAAGATTTCTCATTCCTACAGTGAACACCTCCTCATGGGGGCTCTGGGCATCATTATAGATGACATTTTACATGCCTGAATACTGTAACACCTGCTGGAACTCTGCATACATTTTCCAGCTAGTAGGTAAGTATGGTAAATCACCCTGATTAGACCAAACTGCCCTGATGGCTGCTGTCAGCCAATCCAGAAGCTTCTGATTCCCTGAGGTGTGACTGGCATTTTGCAACCACTTCTGGAGGGAAGGGTGAGTCATCAGAGAATCCAGTCTACCCATTTCAGAACCATGCATAATGTTTTCTACCCCCACATTTAAAAGACGCAAAAGCTATGTATGCAGAGGTTCTGATGGCTTCTTCCAAAACCAGATGCTCATGTCCACCAGCTTATCCTGGGTACAGTGGCAGAACATAGAGTACCTCCAACCTGGGCAGGGGGTGGCTACTCCCACTGAGAAGCCCATGGTTGTTTCAGTTTTACTTTCTTAATTACAACAGGGAGGGCCTTACTACAGGAGAGGTTCGTGTCTCAGGTGGCAGTCTCAGCAACAGATTGGCCATTGGCCCCAACCCCTCATGCTCTCCCAACATCTCCTTTACCATCTCTGGGGATGAAAGCATTGCTCTTTCCTCTGCTCCCCCACAGTCTCCTCCAACACAGATTCTCTGCCTGCCTCCTCCCTCGCTGCTAACATGTATTCCAGCAATGTGACCTGTCTTCTCAATAACTGTCTTTCTTTCTTAAGGGCATTCCATAGGTCATTGCCCAGCTCCTCCAAGCCATGCTGAAGTGTGTCTCTCTCCTGCTGAAGTCTGTTTCTCTCTTCAATAATCCTTTCTACTATCTTGAGAAAAAGACATCCCACATCCTGGCTGCTACATGGCCACTTAGGGCCTTTAAGTAGTCTATTTCATAGAGTGCTAATTCCACGGTTTCCGGTGTCACCACTTTTCCTCAGTTCTTGGGAGGGACCCATACCTCTAGAAGGTGCTTCACTCTTGACCAATTCCCCACTAGGGGCTCCCCAGTTGGAAACCCCACAACTGGGGGCTACCTGGTGAAGCTGCATCTTCTACCACTGCAACCACTGGAGCCTCCCCTCCATCCACAAATGGAGGTTCCAGGTATCTCACCACCATCTCTAGGGAGAGCCTACCCAAGGATTGCACCCATGAATACAGATTTTGGGTTCAGAGGTCTTGCCAACTACCACCAGATTTAACTTGGAGGGGAAAATATTTTCCCAGCCTGGGGCAAAATACCTTTGAAACCGAAATCAGTCAAAAGGAGAAGTAAAGTGGGAGAAACCCATTTATTGTTTACAAGCAGTCATCTGCTTCTGCTCACCCATGTCTCTCTCAACCTGGCTTCAGAAAAAGGGGCCCCACCCAGCTTCTCAGGTCCAGATATGCCCTTGTTTCCCCTTGTAATTACCTATTGATATGAAAATGGACTACTTCTCTTCACCCTTTGGAAACACCTATTGATATGGAGATACACTAAGGCCAGGTGAGAGATTCTGGAAACATTGCAATTTTACCCACAGCTTTTCACCCTGATTTAAAAGGTGAATGCGGCAAAAGAGACACTACTGCCAAGGTTCCCTAATAGCATGTATTTAGCAGATATGGACTAGTTCAACTGACAGTTTCTAATAATAAGGCTCTGTATGTCTGAGAATTTGAGGCCAAGCTAAACATGACACTTATAAAAACATGGTATATTTTTTTAAGTAGATTTTTAAAAAATTACAATCTTCATATATTTACCAAGCTAGGAATAAAAGACATCAACAATGATATTGATGATCTATACAATAGTTTTCATAAAAATAATTGGTCCTTATGTTTAAATACTTAGAATCAAATCCCAGTAATGTCTCGCTCCATTATGTAAAATTCATATAAATAATGGAATTTGAGTAATTCCATCTGCATTGTTTAAATAATTGTACAGTGCTGGGGGAAAATAAGTTATATGCCAACACAAATAAATTAGAGTTCTAAAGAGTCTGCAATTTCCAGGATAGAAGGCACTAAATTTCCTTAAAAGACTCTAAAATAATAAAACAAATAAAAACTCATGTAAGGATCTTCTTTAAGTAAATTCTGTGGTCCCATGCAAAATCTAATACTATTTAAAACTACAGTAAATTCTTCATGTTATATAAATTTTTATTAGTATATCTTCACACATTCTTCCCTAGACTTTTACTGCACATAGCATGTAAAATTTAGAAACAAATGAGTGAACTTAAACACTAAATAATCACAGTTTCTATCTTAAATTTCAAACAGATAAATTAGATACTGATAAACCAATTAATTAGAACAATCTAAATAGATATTTTTTTAAAAATTAGCCATTGACATATTTTGGCATTATCTCCTGTCCACACACAATTCTCTATTTATCGACTGATCTCCACTTTGAACTTAACATATTATAATTGTAGTGAGAATGAATGTTTTTTACCCACTTGGGAACATTTTATAAAACAAAATTAGAAGACTTATTCAAATAATTAACAACATGAAAATAATACATTTGTTGTAAACGTATAAAAATATATAACTTCAGATTCCCTAATTTGAATAATGCAAATTACATTTTTTTCACTTATCAAATAATCATTTTTGAGGTATAATTTACACAAAATATTGTACAGATTTTAGTTAACAATTTAATGAGACCTTGAGAAAATGTTAACACTTATATACCTACTATTTCAATCAAGATATGGAACATTGAGAAGAACACTCAGCAAGTTTGTTAATTTTGTTAAAACCATCAGTTATCCTTAATAAATATTTTAAAAATAATAATAAAAAACTTTGTTTGCCTACCTATTTTACCATTTCTACTGTTCTTAATTATTTGTAGAGATCCAGATTTTTATTGGGTATTTTATTGTCCTCCTGAAGGAATGCCTTTATGTTCCTAGAATGCAGAAGTGAGTAATTATTTCAGGTGCTGGGTTTCAGAGATACTTATTTCACCCTTACTTTTGAAAGATATTTTCATTAGGTATAAAATGTAAATTTGATAGTTTTATCTTTCTAATACTTTAACTATGTTGCTTTACTATCTACCATCTGACTTAGATTTTTTTTCTGACCAGAAGTCTTCTGTCATTATTGTCTCTTTTCTCCTGAATGGAATGTGTATTTTCTGGCCATCTTTGAGATGGTCATAATATTCTGATTATGATGTACTTTACTATAATTTTCTTCATGTTCTTGTGCTTGGGTTTTGGTTTGTCTTTTGCACTTCTTGGACCTTCAAGTTGATATATTTCATCAAATTTGAAAAATTTTGGCTACTCTTTCTCAATGACTCCAGCCCCTATCACCCTTCTTGGAGGTCTTCAGTTTTCTGTATATTAAGCCCATTAAAGTTGCCCTGTAGATCACTGATATGTTGTTAATTTATTCCAAATTTTCTTTCTGTGTTTAATTTTAAGTAGTTTCTATTCCTATAATTACACACTCACTAATTTCTGTTCTGAAGTATCGATTCTGCTATTAATTCCATGCAGGGTATTTTTTCATCTCAGACGTATTTTTACTTTCTTTTTCATTTCCTAGATATTCAGTTTTGGTCTTTTTATTTTTTTCATTTCTCTCTCTGATGTGGCCATGTTTCTTATACATTCTGAAATATAAGGAATAAAGTTACAACAAGTGCCTTAATGTATTTCTAGTAATTCTGTATTATTTCTGAACCTGGACCTGTTTGTTGATTTTTATATTTATTGTGGGTCATATTATCCTGCTTGCTTTTATGTGCCTGGCAGCTTTATTTAATTGGATGCCAATTATTGTGAGTTGTTTGTTTTGTGTTAGATATTTGTACATTCCTATAAATATTTCTGATTTTTGTTTAAGGACACAGTTAAGTCACTGAAAATAGTTTGATATTTTCTAGTCTCACTTATAAATTTATTTTCAGAGGAGCAGAACAGCTATTAGTCTAAGTCTAACTTCAGCATACTACTGAGGCAAAACTTTTCTGGGTATTCTACCCACTGCTTAGTCTGTTATAAAGTCTTTGCATTTTGGCAGGTACAAACATGAACCATTTGTAGCTTTGTTTGAGCTCTGAGAATTGTTCTGCTTGAGCTTTTTCTGTGAGTCTTTCCCCAGCCTTGGGTAATTTCTTTACATGTATGCAGTGATTTGTACTCAAGACCTGAGGGAAACCCTATGCAGTTCTTCAGAAGAGTCTCTGTACAACTCTTTTCTCTCCATGCAGCTCTCTCCTCTTCTCTCTGCCTGAAAATTCTAGATGGCCTCTCAAAGTCTCAATTCTGTCTCCACAAGAAAGGACTGGGAATGGGTTTCCCTTTGTACATTGTGAGAATCATACTTTACCTGGCCAGATAATAAGTTGGGGTAATTATAGGGCTACCATGTTTGTTTCATTTTTCTCTGGGTTTCCTGGCCTGTGCTGCCTGTTGTCCAATTTCTGAAAACTATTGTTTCATATATTTTGTCTTGTTCGGTAGTTAAGGTAGATATCCAAATTCAGTCAATTTAATTACATCTTGTTTAGAAGCAGATGTTCTAATAGGTCAATAGAGAAAGTAAAAAATACTTGACTCAGAAATCCACACTATTTGCTTTATCATCAGTGGAAAACTTAAGTGAAAATTAGATTATTAAACTCCTTTGCATGATTTTATCTATGGTTTAAATCAAATTATGCATTTTTTTCTATGCTTCTGCCTCAGTTCCAAGAGCAGTTCCCACAAAAAACCTAATTGCCAATAATCTCTAGAAGATCAATTTTTATATAATGTATTTTATAATCATTATATACATTAGTTAATGTTAAACTAATGACAGGCCTTAAAAATACATACATGTTCACTCACTAACACATTCTATCTTAATTTGCCTTTTGAAATATAGCTGAAGGTATAGAGAACACAATGCTGTAAGTACACTAAAAGCTTATTGAGGAAATATACTCCAATGTGAAGTGAAAAGGTATGTTTTCACTGGATATAAAATACTGATATTTTTAGTAATATATTCCAAAAAATCATAAATGAATAGACCAATTTAAAGAGAATGCATATTTGAAAATTTAATGTTTCTGCAATTATTTTTTTTCAGAAAATTTTTTACTTTAATGCATATCAGAAAAAGAATTTGTTCTAAAACTTCAAAAAAACTAGATGGAGGACATTTCTCATCTGTGGTTCATAAAAAAATAGCACAAATTTTATATGTATGTTAATGTGGAACTTGGATTTTATGCAGGTTTCAAAGTTATAAAAAGTGTATAAATGAATCCTTCTTGAGAGACTAAGTAAAAATGATTTATTTGATGTTAAATTAGAAAAGTTGCTACAATATATTTCCCCATCTATGCTTTTGGTACCACCATATTTAATTTATAAAAGCAATTATTGTTTTGAGACCATTCATACTATTTTATTTTTTTGAAAAGGGCATATTATTTTAAGCACTGACAATGTGAAAATCACTAACTTAGACTACCTTTTGCTTCAAAATTAGTTTACAGAGCCAATTCCAGCCTGAGATTTAAAATGGGGTCTGAGTAATTTTATTTTTGGCTCACAATTTATTGCTATTCTTTTCCTTTCTATGTGACTCCCTCTGCTTCCTCCTCCCCTCTTCACATACACACAGCTGTTTCTCAGAAAGCTTTGCAGTATGTTTTTAGAGGGCATCTACTATTTTCTCCTTTTCTTGTTCTCCCTATAGTAACCCTTCTACTGAAACTGCTGGAGCCTCTGAAAACTTTGCAAAACTATTGACAAAGCCTGTTACATTTTTGAAAAAGTCGTTACTTCTATCCTGTACTGAGGCTTGTGTAGGAGAAAATTTTCTCACCTCCTCTCTATTCCCAACGGCTTTGTTCTTGTGTGAACTTGCAGATCTCTTCTGCACTCCCAACTCATCCCAAAATGGGGAAGATATCCTTAATGGTACTCTTTTCCAAATGATTTAACATTTGTTTACTCTGGCGATCCTTCACTCCAAATTCCTTACAGAAGTTTTAACGTTTATTCAATGCCTCAAATAGTTGGTTAAACATTAAAATTAATTCCACAAATGAAGGACATTCCTTAAATCTCAGAGGATTGTTACTTTTAAAAAAACTTTATTATATGCTTTGGAAAGGTTAGATTATAATAATTTTCTCTATTAATCATATGTAATTTTCTCAGTCTCCCAATAATACAAAAAGAGATACTAATAAAGATGACACAGAACTGAAGACTTTTCACCTTGAAAGTTTATAGGAAATTAAAAAAAATCAAATCAGTTTGCCTACTTATTTTTAAATTAATTCAATTAATTATACTATGTAGGATGATATTCCCAACTGAGTTGATTTTCTATGGTTTTCAGAATAGATAAATTCCCTTAGTTCTCCTTACAGTTCTGGTGTTTGACTGGGTCAGTGCATTATAATTTCTAGTCCATAATATTAGCTTTGGGTTGGTGGTAGGGTAATCAAAGAATATATACTCCTAGTAAAGCTAATTATACCACAACTTCAGCAGCTTCATCCATATTTTACCTCTAGATACAAGTTATGGAAACTAAACTAACAAATTAAGTAGGAAGAAGGGAGGGAGGGAGAGGGAAAAAAGAAAGGAACAGAGGAAGGAGTGAAGGAAAGAAAGAAGAAAGAATCTGGACTGAAAAGCATTCAAAAACCTTCTGAATTTTAGTATTTCGATTTATCTCTACTTCAATCTGCACTCTTAGCAAAGCAGTTTTCTAAGGAGTCTCTCTCCACATAAGATAATTATTCAAAAATGTTTGAATTGTAATTTCAGATTCACCAATAGGGAGAAGGTGAAGATGTCTAATTTGTGAACTGAGAGAGCATACAACCCTAGGAAGAAGGAATACATTTTCAGAGAAAAGAGTTGCAATAAGCTGTACAGAACTGCCAAAATATGTCTGTGCACTGTAATTTCAATGAGGGTCACTCTGGTCAACCAGTGAATCTGTAGTCAGGCAGAATACTGATTAAGGAGGAAAATCATAATAAAAAATCATCATGCCAGATACTATTTATTTTATCTAGTGTCATGACACACCAACGTGACCTCTTTCTTCAACCCCATTTCTTGACTATTTATTTCTTGCTTTTTCAACTCTATTTTTGCTATATCCCTTTATAATGTTCTTATCACTTGATAATATTTAAAACTACTAATTTCCCAGTAAGCCTTCCACAAATTAGAGCCCATATTTCACTTGTTTGATTATATATTATTATAATGTTTTTTTCATTTCTCCTGTAACAGTGTTGTTTCTCTAATTTTCTTGAGAGGTTATACCTTATACATTAGTTTTATTCCCTAATATTTTCAAATGTAATGGACACTCCCTATGTTAGGGGGATGTTGTGTATTTTCCTCAGTTCTTGTCCCCACTGCAACAAAGAATTGAAGGGCAGAGACAGCAGTGAAGCTGAATAAAAGTTTTATTTAAAGTCACTTAGAGAAAAAGTGCAGATGACCTCAGGGAGGGCAGAAGCCTTGAAAGGTTTAAGTTTTATTTAAAGAGAGTAAGTGCACACTCAAAGAAAGGGGAGTGTGTGCTACCTCAGAGAGAGAGGCACGCTGAAAGATTGAGAAAAATTCTACACACTTAGAAAGTGTGGGCAACCTCACCTGGGAGAGAGGTGTGCACTAAAAGGTTGGGGGTTCCCCCTTTTAAGGAATTTTTAGAAATGTGACAAAGGGCTAGGGGTGTGGACTTGTTAAGTGGTCTCAAGATGTTTATCTTTGATTTCTTATCAGTCCTCCAGGTAATGCTTCCAAATTAGCTTAACACAAGAAATTTACTATTCTGATTCCCTCCCAGGATAGTGGCTTCCTGGTCTGGGAGCATATCAATCAAGACTGCTTGCACTGCCCCCAAGGTGGGCTGAGATATTACCTGTTGCTATTTAAACCACCCAGACCATGGTATTTTGTTATGAAAACCTGAACTAATACATCTGACCATGATGATATGAAGCTTGAGTGTACTTTAATAAAACTATAATAATTTTAAGGCTTTATTATGTTTCTGTGTGAGTGGTGTGTGTTTGTGTATGTTATATGGATGGTACAAGCACAGATAAAATATTTTTGTGAAAAATAATGAAAGTGGGAAAAGAATGAAAACAATGTAGCAAAAGCAAAAATTATAAAATGTCTAATAAAAATGAAGTCATATTATGCTATCTAGATATTGCTGCAAATATGAATAAGTTCAAGATGTCTATAGGCTACTTTTGCAATAGCTACAAAACAAAGTAAAAGCCTTAATAAGAGATTATTTTGTCCCTGCTAAAGTTAGAATTCCATCATTAGACCTAAATGTTGGCAACTTACTATATGGATTTTCTCAAAATAGTGCCAAAGATTAAATGTAGAAACTGCATGACTAGTCTGAACTAGTTAAATTCTCAGCAAAGAAATGTAACATATTCTCCTTCCAAACTTAAAAAAAATGCAAATACCATATGATGACTGCTAAAAGTAAACAAACAAAACCAAAGAGGATTATCTTGTAGATATCAAAGTGTATCTGATAATACCTTCAGTTATTGGAAGGTCAAGGTCTAGATATCAGTGCATGGATGATGGGGATAATAATCCAAGTGGAATTTATAAAATTTAAAAAGTAAGCTCAGGAGACTTCTATTTTGAAGATAAGAGATAGAAGAATTAATAAGTGCAGAGTTTTTTCCTGATAAAGAGATAGATGGAAAACAAGGATGCCCACTCTCCCTGCTTTTATTCAACATAGTAATGGAGGTTCTAGCCACAGGAATCAGACAACATAAAGAAATAAAATGCATCCAGATTGGTAAGGAAGAAGTCAAACTGCCACTGTTTGCTGACGACATGATGTTGTACATAAAAAACCCTAAAGAATCCACTCCAAAACTACTAGAGCTAATATTTGAATTCAGCAAAGTTGCCAGAAACAAAATTAATATACAGAAACCTGTGGCATTCCTATACACTAATGGTGAGCTAGCAGGAAGAGAAATCAGGGGACAATTCCCTTCACAATTGCATCAAAAAGAATGAAATATCTAGCAATAAACATAATCAAGGAAGTAAAAGACCTGTACCCTGAAAACTAGAATACACTCTTAAGAGAAATTAAAGAGGACACTAAAAAATGGAAATTCATCCATGTTCTTGGGTAGGAAGAATGAATATTATCAAAATGGCTATCCTGACTACAGCAATGTACAGATTCAATGCAGTCCCTATCAAAATATCATCAGCATCCTTCAACAAATGAACAAGTAGTTCTAAAATTCATTTGGAACCACAAAAGCCCCTGAATAGCCAAAGCAATTCTGAGAAGGAAGAATAAAGCAGGGGGATCTCATTTTCCAACTTCAGGCTCTACTACAAAGCCACAGTAATCAAGACAATTTGGTACTGACAGAAGAACAGACCCATAGACCAGTGGAACAGAATAAAAAGTTCAGAAATTAACCCAAGCATATATGGTCAATTAATATATGATAAAAGAGCTATGGGTATATACAGTGGGGAAATGAAAGCCTCTTCAACAGCTGGTGTTGGCAAAACTGGACAGCTATATGTAAGAGAATGAAACTGGATTACTGTCTAACTCCATACACAAAAGTAAACTTGAAATGTATAAAAGACCTGAATGTAAGTCATGAAACCATAAAACTCTTCGAAGAAAACATAGGCAAAACTCTCTTGAATATAAACATGAGCAACTTCTTCATGAACATATCTCCATGGGCAAGGGAAACAAAAGCAAAAATGAACAAGTGGTACTATATCAAGCTGAAAAGCTTCTGTGTAGCAAATGCCACCATCAATAGAACAAAAAGACATCTACAGTATGGGAGAATATATTCATAAATGACATATCTGATAAAGGGTTGTCATCCAAAATATACAAAGAGCTAAGGCACCTCAATAAACAAAAAGCAAATAATCCAATTAAAAAATGGGCAGAGGACCTGAACAGACACTTCTCCAATGAAGAAGAAGAAATTCTGATGGCCAACAAGCATATGAAAAGATGCTTCATATCACTAACATCAGAGAAATGCAAATTAAAACCACAATGAGATATCACCTCACACCATTTATAATGGCCACTATCCAAAAGACAAACAACAAATGCTGGTGAGGATGTGGAGAAAGGGTAACCCTCCTACATTACTGGTGGGAATATTTAGTTCAACCATTGTGGAAAGCAGTATGGAGGTTCCTCTAAAAGCTCAAAATAGAACTACCATTTTACCCAGGAATTCCACTCCTAGGAATTTACCCTAAGAATGCAGGAGTCCAGTTTGAAAAAGACATATGTACCCCTATGTTTATTGAAGCACTGTTTACAATAGCAAAGAAATGGAAGCAACCTAAGTGTCCATCAGTAGATGAATGGATAAAGTCAAAATATGGTATATGTACACAATGGAATATTTTTCAGCCATAAGAAGAAAACAAATCCTACCATTTGCAACAACATGAATGGAACTAGGAGGTATTATGTTCATTGAAATAAGCCATGTGGAGAAAGTATGAAATGATTTCACTCATCTGTGGTGTATAAGAACAAAGAAAAAAACTGAAAGAACAAAACAGCAGCATACTCACAGAACCAATAATGGGCTAACAGTTACCAAAGGGACTCACAGAACCAATAATGGGCTAACAGTTACCAAAGGGAAGGGACTAGAGAGGATGGGTGGGAAGGGAGAGATAAGGGGAAAAACTGGCATTACAATTAGCACACATAGTGAGGGGGGTGCACAGGGAAGGCAGGATAGCACAGAGATGACAAGTAGTGACTCTATAGCATTTTACTATGCTGATGGACAGTGACTGTAACGGGATATATGGTGGGGACGTGATAATGGGGGAAATCTAGTAATCACGATGTTGCTCATGTAGTTGTATATTAATGATACCAAAATAAATTTTAAAAAAAGAGTTATAGATTATTGTGATTCAGAGTAAACTACTTAACTATACCAGCTGATCTGTTCAAATAGTTTTGGTCCTGTCCCAGTTGTAAGAGGTATAAGAAAGGGTTGTAATAGTTTGGGTTTAAAAATATTAATATCACACATCCATCATTAGGATCAATTCTCAACCAGGATATAATTGAATAAAAGAATTGATACTGAAAATAAATATCTTTAATTCATAATCTCAGAACCATGGAATAAAATTAGTCCCTTCAGCCACAAAATGATAGAAAAGGATAGGGGTAAACATCTAAAAGGACCAATTGTAGTTTATTGTTAAGAAGGTTTTTCTTACAATCATAATTGTTCAAAGGTAGAGCAGACTACACAGACTAGTAGTAAGGTATAACTAGTAGAACTCAGATTGGGGCTGAAACTTAAATCTCAAGAAATATAAGGCCAAATAGATTAGTGGCTGAATAATAATTATTTCCCAGAGACAAGTCAAGATTTTATATGATGGGAGCAAGATAGGCCAAGAAAATATTTCAAAATCCCATTCTAGATATTTCTATAATTTAGCGATTTTTAAAAATACTGTTTAGACACACAGATTTTTCTCCTAGCCCTGCTGTTAAACAGACTTGTGACATGAACTATTTTTTTAGCTCTTTGAAGCTTAGTTTCCTATTTCTAAAAATCTGCTTTTCATAGTTACTAGGAGAGTAAATGATACATGTTTCTGTCAGATCCCCAAGACCCTGATTGTAGGAGATTATCTGTAAGGACTCACAGGACTCAGCATATAGTTCCACTCATGGCTAAGGTCTATTACAGTGATTTAGTAAGGGCACATAACCAGATCACAGGTGAAAATTTGCAGGTGGAGTTTGGAGAAATTCATGTGCAAGCTTCCTTACGCTCTCTCCCTCCCATGAGGGCTCACAAACAGTATACTCTTCCCCTGCAACAAAAATATGTCTTCATGTGTATGATGTTTCTGCCCAGGGAAGCTCATTAGAAACTCAGTGCCTAGAGTTTTTATTGGAGACTGGTCAGTAGGTACCCTCTGACTCGTATATACTAAAATGTCAGATGCCCAGAAGAAAAGTTGTTATTTAGTAAAAAACACATTGCATGCACAGATAGTCTGGTCACAGTAGGCCATCCTAACCAGTTAAGACATGGTGAGAATACTTCTGAATTGCAAGTTCCCAGATACCAACTAATGGCCAACTTTGCAAGAAAGCCTTTTTAAGGATAGCAGTTTCAGGCCTACTATGTAAACATTTTTATGCAGAGTGTAAAGGGCAGACTTCAGGATTTTGCATAAAAATATTATTTGTGTAAGTTTCTTTTTATCTCCTCACCCCCACTCATTTATGCTTGGCTCAATCAGGATGATAGGCCAGCCAGCTCACCCTGCTACTATTGCTTCCTTGAACACCCTCACTGCACCATTACTTGATATCCTAGAACATCAGTAAAGCTGCCTCTATTGCCAGCAAAATTATTTTCCTCAAGATTTCTATAGTCCCAAATCAAAATCCCAGATTTCATTTCTACACCGTAATTTCAAGGAAGTCGATAGAGGTATCTTTCATTTTCTGATTTTAATAGAGAAAGGTGGATAACGTTTATTTAAAAAACTAGTAAAGTAAGAAATTCTTACATAAATGAAGGCAAATACTTCTGATGTGGAGCACATACAACACCCAAAGACAGATTCATTGCTGTGATTTTCTGATGTAGATTACCATTCTTTTCATGTACAGGGCCTCTGCATTGTTTGAATTTATGAGACAGAAATTCTAAATGTAGTTGGATTGAGTACTCATAAGGAATTTTAGTGTGCTTTGGCTTTATAAACAAATCTATCTGTGTACAAGAGCTACAGGGTCCTGGGAAAGTTCAGAGTTCTTTACAGTTTTTCAAATACAGCAATTTATGTTAGAAAACCCACCTGAGTCATGCTAGATTCCTAATCCATGGAACTGTAAAGCAGGAAATTCTAGCATTTAGGTTCTCTTCTCACGATCTCACACTCAAAGTGTTGGTTGACTGAATGTTCATCTGAAGCTATGGGGAAAAATATAAAAGTGCTTCCAAGCTAATTAAAATTCTGGGGAGAGGGAGGATTAAAGATGGTGGCATGAGAGGTTAGACAGGGAACTCCTCCCAAAATGACATATAATACAAAAATATAGTTAATACAACTAAACCTAAAAGAGCAACAGGAAGAAGGCTGCACCAGACTGCACACACCTGCAGAACAGAGCAGACCTCACAAAACAGGGTAATATACCAAAGCCTTGATCTGCAGAACCCAAGACCTTCCCCCACCCCAGCTGACCTGCGGGAAGAAGAGAAACAGAGCCGGGAGGGGATGAAAGCCTAGGACTGCTGCACACCCAGCCCTGGATCTCTGCTTTGTGAGCAAAAACCTACATTGCATGGTGTTCTGGAGATTAATGGGGTTAGAAAGCTAATACAGGTGGAATACTTGAGAGACTGAGATTCCAACTGACTCTATAGCATCTTACTATGCTTATGGACAGTGACTATAATGGTGTATGTGGTGGGGACTTGATAATGAGGGGAATCTAGTAAACACAATGTTGCCCAAGTGATTTTATATTAATGATACCAAAATTAAAAATTAAAAAAAGAAATTGTTGGGAGAAATCTTTTTTTGCAGTTGTAGTAATGAGGTCACATTTCCTTATGTGCTGTCAGCTAGAAGCCTCTGTTACCTTCTAGAAGGCACTCAGATATCCATTGTATGTGGGAGCAATTTCAAGTCTCCTCCAAGACTCAATTTTCTACACCTACCCAGGGAAAACCCTTTGCTTTTAAGAACTCATGTACTTGGGTTAGCTTCTGCTGCTAGTTCCCATCCCCCAGACAAACATCTTAGTTGTAGGTCAAGCAAGTAGTAATTTTAACTACATCTACAATAAACATACTTTTGCTATATAACTTACAGTCATGAAGTGACATCATGGGATAAAAGTCATGCAGACCATCTTAGAACTCTGCCTAGCAGTTCTTTAGCACATTATCTATCTAAATAATAGTATCTGTATGAAAGATTGATGAGTTTATATCTTCAGATACTGTGCATAGGGTTGCATATAAGTTTGCAATCTTAATTATTTCTTCTTAAGTGCCTTAATATTTTTTCTCTACTCAATGTCTCAGGATTATATGACTGCAAAACAATAGATTGAATTAAGTTATTTACTGGAAATAATTCACAAAGTATCCTCAAAAGAAATAATATATGAAGATGAGGAGACTCAGAGATGACCACTTTCCAGCTTCAACCTAAATCCATCATAAAATGAAATAAATGTGTCCATCCAAATGACTGCATAAACTAGATTATTATTTATCCCCCAGATCTACAGATTGTACTGTTATATTACATCTATTGTATAATTATATACACACACGTATATACAAATATATACTACCATATATGTTTTAAAATTAGTATTGTTAAGTTTTTCATGCAATACAATTATTTAATTATATAGTTTGGCACAATGTCTTTAGAAAGGATTTGCTAGGAGAACATGGTACCAACTGATTGCATAGGAACTGATTCAGATCATTTGAAGGTTTTGAATATTGAAGAGAAACTTATAGTTTCAGAATAGAAAATGAACAATGAAAACAGTTAGGAAAGATATTCATCTTAGTACCAGGAAACAATTTGTGAAGATGGATATATTTAAAGGCTGGATTGTTCCTCAAAAGGAAATAACTGAATGTACTTTTCATGATTCACTTAAAACAAGACAGAAAAATATACATCAGGAAATTTCCTTTAATATGCAGGTCATTTTGAAATGTCTCCATGAGTAATAAGTCTGCTTTGAAACCTATGAAACGCAATGTATTTAAACATTTTTCATTTTCAGCCCTTTACAGATTATCACTGTGTGATAGAAAAGTTGCTGTAAAAGCTCTCTTACAGCAGCATATTAGTATACCTTCCTTTACTTTTCAAGTAACTATTTGCATAAGACAGTAAAAGCAATTTGGTTAAAGGTAATACTGTCCATGAACAATTAGCACACCATGTGCTGAAATTTTGGTTTCTAAATACCATGCTCTACATCAAAAAGCCAGAGTTCCTTGAGAAATGACTGATTCCAGATCTGGGGACAGAGAAAGTAAAGGAATGTTTAGAATAGTTTTGTCTTAGAAAGTAAGGAGTGCTGAAGAAAGACAATGATAACTAAACAAAAACAACAAACCAAAATGTGATTATGTATAAAGAACATAGGATAGGGTTTGAATGATCTTCTATCATCCAACTCTAGATAAGTTTGGGCATGAAAATGAATGATAACAGTGGATTATAAAGCACTGAATAGAATAAGAATCTGTGAGACCGTATTGATAAGTAAGTTTGAAAGAAATAAGTAAAGAGGAGAGGGAATGAGGAAAGAGGAAAGGAGGAAGGAAGCGTGGAGGGCAGGAGGGAGGGAAGGAAGGATGAAAGGAAGAAAGGAAAAAAGGAAAGAAGGTAGAGAAGTAGGAAGCATGGAAAGATGGAAGGAAAGAAGAAAATAAGAAAAGTGGGAAATAAAGAAAGGGAAAATAAAGAAAAA
Organism: Manis javanica; assembly: GCF_040802235.1. Taxonomy (NCBI): domain Eukaryota; kingdom Metazoa; phylum Chordata; class Mammalia; order Pholidota; family Manidae; genus Manis; species Manis javanica. The sequence goes on along the minus strand of NC_133156.1, from coordinate 173,081,582 downwards.
AGACTCAGAGTAGAAGGAATGATAGAGTTAGAAAAAACAATTACCATTTTGCACTATTCATACTAACAGTGGATTGAGTCAAGTATCACTGATAAATGGTAACATTATTAGGTGGAAGTTTGATGAGAAATGGGATTATCACATAGTTTTAAAGCATCTCTTCATGAATTACTTATTAATTACAAAAGAAAAACTAATAACTTGAAAGTGGAGAAATATGGCAGGTATCACCTCAATCCTGTGCTCAAAAGTACTATCCCCCATAATGTAACAGATTTAAACCCTGAGATTTTAATGTGATGTACTGACAGGAACACAGTGCTATGCTGTGGTATTCCACAAATACTACCAGTCATCATTATTTTGTATAATGGGCATTCTAAAAAAAACTAGTCTGTACTCTTCAAAAAATTTGAGAACAAAATGCAATGCATGATCCTGGGTTGATCGGACAGTGGGGAGGTGGGGGGGACATAAAGTAGAAAAAAAAAAAACACTAATGATGAAATTTAAACACAGACTCTAAATTAAGAAATGTATGTATTAAACTGTGAGATTTTATTATTATACTATGATTCTTTAATATAATACTCTTAGGAGTTAAACAGTGAAGAATTTAGCAGAAGGGCCATTATGTCTCCAACTTCATCTCCTGTGATTAGAAGAAATCATATAATAAACACACTGAGACAGAGAGAAAGAGAGAGATTTCCTACAACATTTCTGTCAGTTTGAGATTATATCAAAATAAACATATACAAAGTTAACCAAACTATGGCAATGGTGATGAGTACAAAATATTCCAGATCTCTGCAGATAAATTAATATTGATGAATTCTCCACTCTAACTAAACATTGATTGCAGATTAGGTGGATACTCTGCTTCATGTTTTTCTTTACTTACTTCACTCCAGACTCCAGGCTTTGAATTATGTTGAGGTCAGTATAGCAAAAGCTTCAGAAGATATGTTGAAACATAATCTCAATCTTAAAATTTACACCTGGAAAAGACATGCATAAACAGCAGTTCACAGCTTATGGGTCAGAGTTGGTGAGAAAGTGTTATCCTACCATATGTACCTTTTCAATATTTATTTGTTTGTTTTTAAGTGTTTTAAGTCTCAAGAACAAAAAAGACCAGAAAGAATTAACACATATATTAAACTTAAGTTTATTTGTATAAATTAGAAAAATAACTGTGTCAAATGTCTAGAAATGTGAAGTGAAAGAAATTTCATACCAATGAATTTCTTTTAGCCAATTGGGTATTTATACTAATTAGGTTTCAATTTGAATTCTTTCAAAATGATTGTTGTTCACTACTTCCATTTCTATTTGTAGTCATCAAAATAAGAATGTTAAAATGTACTTTCTAAAAGCATTAATGATAAGATTTCAAATCTGAACTAGATGTACATTTTAAAACACAAACACCGATGTATGATTTCCACAACAGTCAACACTGAAAGTCCTTAAAAACTTAGACTTTCACAGTTCTGAGTTCAAATCCAAGCTGCATGATTCATTAACTGTGGGACTTTGGGTTAGTTACTTCAACTATCTTTGCTTCCATTTTATCATTTGTTATTATTTATGTTAATTATTATACTTGTCTCATAGCTTTATTATGGAGACAAAATTAATTAGCATTTCTCAAAGTCTTAGAAGAGTTCCTGGCAAGATAGCCATCTCTATATAAGTATTTATTAAGTTAAAAAAAGTATTCTAAAGCCATTATGATATTAAATAATATACTGAAACATTGTTAGTCTCATGATATCATGATGGTATAGGCTCAAATTTTAGAAGTCCTTATGATGAGGTGTGTGAGATTAATTAGCATTTCTTAGCCTTAGGTTTTGTATGTATTGGAGAGAATAATAATTGACCTTCCTACTTCATACAATAATTATGGAACTTAAATGAGACAATGATTGTAAAAGTGCTTTAAATTAAATAAAAAATAAATGTACTATGCAAACTGAAGCTTCTCAATATAATATTTGGAAAAACTAGGTAAATACTGCATGGGTAGAACTAGTGGATATATGAATTCATGCTTTAGATGTTTAGATTAAGTAATTGGACAGTAAGTAAGCACAGCAGTTTATAGCAGGCATCAATAAACTTTTTCTCTAAAGATCTAGGTAATAAATATTTTACCAACATACAGTGGGCTTAACTCCACCATCGTAGTGAGGAAAGGGACTATAGATAGGGTGCAAATGTATGATTACATCTGTGTGTTGAGAAGGACAATCTCATGTGCACAATCTTTTAACCACTGCTCAGACATGTAAGAATGGACCCTGGTGTGGGAACACAAGATGAAGAGTCCAAGAACCTGTGACTGGCTTAACACTTTGTATGGGAATAGTTTTCCCTGTTTCAGGCTCATATTGTGCTCCTCTGTTCTGCTTAATCTTGTGCATCACTGCCCCTCAGGCCCACTCCCATATTTCAGTATTTCACCCTCAGGGGAGGGGAGACGTCATTCTACAAGAGGGGTGCACATGGGCCAGTTGCCCTGCATCTGCATCAACTGCAGGGGCGGGATAACCTTCTAGCCATAGAGGAATGACACACACTGTTAGAGCTGATCTAACTATCTCACCAATACGTAAGTAAAAGTGTTCCATCCAGTGTTTGAATGCATCACGTTTTCCTTGGTGATTCCTATACTGAGATGCAGTGATCAGAAATATTTGGACTTATTCCTAGCGGCTGGTATGTAATGACCTTTGTTCTCCACCACGGAGTTTGAGTCCAACCCTGGTATTAGTTCTACTTATCACTGTATTTTAATAAAACTTTATAAAGTTATGTCACTCTGGCTTAGAGTATAAACTCTGGAGATAGACTGATTTAATTTAATTAATCTTTCCATTTAATTAATAGATGACCTTGGGAAGTTACTTAAGTCTAAGACCAAATTCCCTCCTTGGAATAAATCAGGGATTCAAGTAGTACTACACACTTAGGGCTTTTGTGAGCATTATAAATGGCTTAAACAGGCAAAACACTTATTTGAGTACTGACATATATTAATTTCTATAAAAGTCATGGTATTGCTAATAGATAAAGCAGAGTTAAAGAAAAGTTAGAATTTTGAAGGACTTTATATTTTTTGACATTCTTATTAATGTTTAAAAAATCACATTGTTTCATAATTTATTCCTTAGAGGTCCTTACATAACTAACCATATATGCTCGTTTTAATATCCAGATTCACTCAAATAAATTATTTGGCCAAATTGGCTATGAAGTTAATCATAAGCTGTTACCAGTTTTAAATAAGTCAATGTATGTGAAATTCTCTGGTAGCTACGAAACATAAAGTAAACCCAGTATTGTTCCCTTCTATTATACGAAGAGGACAATGGGCACGCACACACACACACACTGTTTTGAATCAAAAACTTATGTTTCATTTTGGCTTTAGCACTTTTTACTTATGTTAAGCTCAAAAACTACCTCTTCTCTCCATTTGCTGATGTGTGTGGAGAAAGATACTTACTGTAAAGCGTTGCTATGAAATGAAAATGTGTGAAAGTACTTCTGAATTGTTTTTGAAATATTAGGGACTAGTAATTGATTGAATTTATTTCCTGTAAATGTGAACTCAATGTATTCAAATTATAATAATAATAATACAGTGTAATTTTACTACTGAGGTAACAGAGTCCTTGTATTCACAGAAAGGGTGATTTTTAGGGACGCAGGACTTACATATTGAAATATGTGGTGAATTGATAAAAACCAAAATACACCTTGTCACTTTGACTGGAAGATGTTGCAGATTATGAATAAAGTGGGAGATAACTGAAAAATGGAATCAATATGGAAGACTTACAAGGGAGACTCTTAATAAAGTGGTGACCTGACCTATATTTTAAAGATTTCCAAACATTATGGTCAATTAGCATCTCCTCAAGAGCTTTACAAAAAGTACCAAAGACCAGATTCTAACCTGAATTTTTGAAAAAATGGTTTCCAGTTATTACAAGCATGTAGCTGAGTTACCACTGTATAACAAACTTCCAGTTGTGCTGTAACAGTAGAACATGAGAGCTGATTAAAAGTGTAGAATCTTAGGCCCAAATCAAGACTCATTGAATTGGTATCTGCCTATTAAAATTTTAGAAGTAATAGAAACAAAAAACATAGCTGAAAATAAAATGTCAAAATACTATCGGGTAGTAACATGCAGCTACACTTCAAACCCTTTACCAACATCCCAATAGAACTGTTTCCTTTTCTTGTTCTACATTATAGAATTGAAGTTGTATGATTAAACTGACATAGATCTGGAACTGTAAAATTACATAGATTCAAAATCATATAGTGAAATGTATTTCTTGAACTTTTAAGAATATAGCCAAAGTCCAAGTTATGAGTCAGAAAAAATAGATTTCAAATACCACCAACATGAGAATTCTCCATTTTAAACAATTGAGAGGGTTGTTCATTTTCATCACTTACGTTCACGGCCTTAATAATTACATTTTTTCTCAAAGGGTTAAGGAACTCATAACATTTAAATAGATATCAAAATATCTCAGAATAAATGTACACTTTGTAAGTAATATCAAGTTTGGAATGTTGAAGAAAATGCCAGGATGTGGAAGCTCCCATAAGCAAAAGTTGTACTTTCTTTAAGAATAAGTGTTTTTTCTCCAGTTTGAAAAAGACAGATGCACCCCTATGTTTATCACACTATTTACAGTAGCCAAGATATGGAAGCAACCTAAATCTCCATCAGTAGATGAATGGATAAAGAAGATGTGGTACATATACACAATGGAATATTAGTCAGCTATAAGAATAAAACAGATCCTACATTTGCAACAACATGGATGGAGCTAGAGGATATTATGCTCAGTGAAATAAGCCAGGTGGAGAAAGACAAGTACCAAATGATTTCATTCATATGTGGAGTATAAGAACAAAAGAAAACTGAAGGAACAAAACAGCAGCAGAAGCACAAAACCCAAGAATGGACTAACAGTTACCAAAGGGAAAGGGTCTGGGGAGGATGGGTGGGAAGGGAGGGATAAGGGTGGGAAAAAAGAAAGGGGGCATTACGATTAACATGTATAGTGTGGGGGGAGGCACGGGGAGGGCTGTGCAACACAGAGAAGACAAGTAGTGATTTTACAGCATCTTACTATGTTGATGGACAGTGACTGTGATCGGATTTGTGGGGGAGACTTGGTGAAGGGGGGGAGCCTAGTAAATGTAATGTCCGTCATGTATTTGTAGATTAATGATACCAAAATAAAACTAATAAAAAAAAAGAATAAATGCTTTTTATTGGTGACCATGGGGTAGTAATTCATACCAATTAACCTTTCAGTGCTATTTTTCAAAAAAAAATAGGCTGAAGAAGTTGGTATTGAGTTCTGAGGTCAGATATCAAAATTTATTGATCAGGCAGGACAATATTGATTAAAAAAATATCAAGAATGGTATGTATTGCAATAGATGATCAATTTTTCCATGCATGATTTTGGAACCTGATGCTCAAAGATTCAGCTATTTAAAGAGAAAGTAGTTCTCTGAAGATATATTTTCTATCCCTTTGTACTCCATATCTTTGAATATAAGGGGATATTTTATTTTAAAATGCCAGAGGGCCCAGTGTAATTTACAGTGGAGGGAAACAAATCAAGATGGTGGCACAGGAAGACCCGGAACTCACTTCTTCCTGTGGACACAACAGCTTTACAGCTACATATGGAATAATTTTCCTCAGAAAAGGACATGAGAGCTAGATGAACAGTGCCTCCAAAAGAGAAGAGAAAGAGGTATGTCCCAGAGAAGTAAGAGGAACAGAGACATGACCTCGCCAGGGATCCCATCCGAGATGCACTAGTTTCTTGATTCCAGACCATAGTCTGTGCCATGGACAATTTAAAATGAATGCCAGCTTTCCTCATTAGTTCTCATTTATGAGTGCATCCTTTTCCCACTTTCACAGTTCTTTTCTTTCTTCTTGGAAAGAGTTGACAAAACTCAAACAGCTAAGGTGAAATCCTTTAATTCTACAGGAGCATTTGTATTAAAAATCAGAAGTGAGTTGGACTCCATTTAAACCCAAAGAATGAATTCTGAGTGATAAATATGATTGTGGCCAGAAAGTCAGGGAGATATATTGGAGAATACAAGTCTTTCCTATTGTCCTGCTTATCAAAACACAAAATAAATGACATTATTTGTGTACATATAATATCTATACTGCCACTAGGAGGATTTATAATTTCTGAATTTGAAAGTAAATTGTATTTTATTTTAGTTATATTCAACTTTCAGAGTTATTATAAGATGATCTTCAAAGTTCTTTTGTGGCAGGAGAGAAGACCCTAAATCATGGTGAAGGAACTGGAGTCCTGTTTCTCTTTGTCTGCCAATTCTCTTTGTGGCACTGGGCAAGTAGATTAAAAGATCCCAAATACACTTTTTTGTTCATCAACAAATGAAGACACTAGGTCTAATGACCTATAAAGTTACATTCTGTATTGACATCCTATTGCCATATGTGATAACATTAAATTAATTATCATATACAATTTTATAAGATTTTTACATCGTGTTCATCCATAGGTATTATAGGGTAAATGAAAATCAGTGTAGTATGCAGGTAGGAAGTGGCGCTTTTTTTGATATTGCTCCCTTCTCCCTCCTGTGTGTTTAACAGTCTTGAGGTCCTGCAAACTTTTACAAAAAAATGTGGTTGTGCTAGGCCATGGACAAAAATTTCAGTTATGAATGTCACAATCTCTGAATGCACTACATGATGCTCAAATCAATAACAGAACTGCAAATAACAATTATGACCATTTAGATATGTTAATTTTTAAAAATGCTTCATATTATTCCTGCCTTAGAAAATTACAAACTATAATTTTAAATTACTTAGAAATATTAAGAATAAGATTATCAATTGACAATATGAAATCCTACAGAAGTCTTATTTAGAGGCAAATATATAGCAGTACATACTGTTATTAAAAATTAATTTAATTACAGTTTGAACGCAATTTAAATCTTAAATTTTTTATAGCAAAACTGAAAGGAAGGTACAGAGATTTGCCATATACTCCTTTCCCCAATACATGCATATTGTCCCACCTTATCTACATCCCCCATGAGTGTTATATTTGTTAAACTTAAAGCTATTTTTGCACATCATTATCATCCAAAATACATAATTTACTTTAGGAATCATTCGTGGTGTTGTAAATCCCATGGGTTTGGATAAATATATAATGCTATGTATCCACCATTGTAGGGTCATATAGTATTTTCACTATGCTAAAAATCTTCTGTGTTCCACCTATCCCCCTCAACCCCTGGCAACCACAGATATTTTTAGTGTCTCCATAGTTTTACCTTGTCCAGAATGTCATATTCATGGATTCATACAATATATAGTTTTTTAGACTGGCTTTAACAAAATGTTTTCAAAAAGGAGAAAATAAATGTAAGTATATGTAAATGTACATTAATTTGAAAATATGGAGAAAATTGTACAATGATTGAACTCAAAATTTGTGAAAATTAAAGTAACACACAGAAAAGGTAATAAAAACACAGAAGGTAATAAAAACTAGGAAAACAATACACTGTTCTAATAAGTTTGAAATTTCAATGAAATGGACACTTTAAGAAATTGTAAGTGATCAAGGTAAACTTTAGTAGATTATATATATCAGAGGTTAACCAATATTATGGCTAAGTTTTAATTAAAGTCACACCTACATCTGTTAAAACTTTTCCTTATCAAATTATTATAAACTTAATTTTATAGTATCAGCCTTGGGCAAAGCAGTTTGAATGAGAAAAATCTGATCTGCCTTCCCATTTTTCATCATTTTTATATGTACTTTACAGAAGAACAAGAAATCTACAGAATTTAATATAGATTCCAATTTCTTTATTTATGCATGCAAGAAATGTACTGAGATATGTTCTATTTAAAAAAAGAAACCTTAAAAAATTTGATGAAGAAATTATATGTACATTTACATCTATCTATAGTCCCATCACCATATTAACTCTCAATCACTAAAATGTCATATTAGAGCTAATTAAATATGAGAACACTAAGACTTTTATATTTATTTCACCTTTTTAAGTATTATTTATAAATTGAAATCCTGCATTGACTTAGATTTCATCTTAGCCTATCTGTGATATCATCTTTCATCTGAGTATGCTAATGAAATCAGCATTAGAGGTGTTCAGCTATCACACCATTGATTCAGAATTATAAAGTTTTAAACCACTGATTAGGAATGTACCTTAAATATTATGTTGTCCAAACAGCTCTCCTATATTTAAAAGATTGAACATACATAGTGACAGAAAAATATGTTACCTTGAAAGATAGAATGTTAGAAAATGTAATGATCTGGGAAAAATTTCTCTTTGTAATTTCTGGACTCAGTTTTTATACTTAGGTTGCACAGAATATATAGAATCCATTAACACAGTTTAAACTTATGTTAGCTTGTGCAAAAAGCACATAACTGGAGGCATCATAGTTTCTGAATTCAAATTGTATTACAAAGCTATAATAATCAAATGATTATAGTACTAGCAAAAACAAATACAAACAAAAACAAAACCAGACACATTAGACTAGGGGAACAGACTAGAGAGGCCAGATGTAAACCCACACGTCAACAGTCAGCCAGTCTTTGACAAAGGTGACAGTAATACATACAGGAGAAATAAGAGTCTCCTCAACAAACGGTGTTGGGAAAATTCTATTTACACACGCAAAATAATGAAAGTGAATTAGTATCTTACAGCATACACAAAAATAAACTCAAAATGGATTAAAGCTTTAAACATAAAACCTGACGTCATAAAACTCCTAGAGGAAAACATAGCGGAAAGCTGCTTGACATTGGTCTTGGCAATGATTTTTTTGATATGATACCAAAAGCAGAGGCAACAAAAGCAAAAATAAACAAATGGGTCTACATCAAATTAAAGAGTTCTATACAGCAAAAGAAATTATTTTAAAAAATGGAAAAGGAACCTACAGAATGGGAGAAAATATTTGCAAACTGTATATCTAATAAGAGGCTGATAGCAAAAATATCTAAGAAACTCCTACAACTTCATAACAAACAAACAAATAATCCAATTAAAAATAGTCAAAGGACTTGAGTAGACATTTCTCCAAAGAAGACATGCAAATGGCCACCAGTTATATGAAAAAGTGGTCAACATTACAAATCATCAGAGATGTGCAAAGCAAAATTACAGTGAAATACCACCTCACACCTGTTAGAAAAGCTATTATCAATAAGTCAAAAATAACAAGTGTTGGTGAGGATGTGGAGAAAAGAAGACTCATATACACTGTCAGAAGGAATGAAGATTGGTACAGCCATTGTGGAAAACTGCGTGAAGCTTCCTCAAAAAATTAAAACTATAGTTACTATGTGATCCCTACTGCAATCCTATTTCTGGGTATATATAGCCAAACAAATTCAAAGCAGGATCCCAAGGAGATAACTGCACTCTCATATTCATTATGTTGCAACAATGCTGATGTGAATAATGCTGTCTTCAAAAAAAAACATGATATGGAAGCAATCTGAATGCCCATCAACATGAACACATTAAAAAATAGTATATATACACACACATAAAATGAAGTATTATTTAGCCTTAAAAAGAAAGAAATCCTGTCATTTGTGGCAACATGAATGAACCTGGACATTATGCTAAGTGAAATAAGTCAGACATAGAAAGACAAACACTACATGACCTCACTTACATGTAGAATCTAAAAAAGTCTAACTCATAGAAATAATTGGGGGTCAGCCATGGCTATGGTGGTAGAAATAAGGAAAGGTTGGTAAAATGTAAAGATTTTTATTGATAAGATGAAAAAGTTCTGGAGACCTAATGTACAGCTTGATGACTATAGTTACCAATAACGTATTATATATTTCAAATTTGCTGAGAGTAGATCTTACATGTTCCGACTACATGCAGAGCCCTCATAACCTGTTTTCCTTCCTAAGGTCTCAGCTCCTAATGCCATCAACTTTGGGACTTAGGATTTCAGCATATGAATTTTGGGAAGACATTCAGCTCCATAGCAGAGAAAAAGAGAAATGGTGAAAGAGACCTGAATTATTTAATTAATAATAATAATAAATACCTTATTTAGATGTTAGAAAATTTTTTTACTATCTGAAAAAGCCTCAGTCTCTGAGGGTTCTATGATTTTGCCTACTGAAAGTTCTCATTTCAGATTAAATAGCCCAAAAGGTGAAACTTCTCAAAAGGGGAAGCTTCCCAAAGGAAGTACATCATCCACCCAGGAAGTGCCTCAGATTTAGCTTGTACTCTGCTAACATCAAGATTTATTTATAAATATTTGAATATTTGAATATTCATTCATTCATTTATTTATTTAAAGATTCTAATATGGGTGAAAATTAAACATATTTTACATTTCAGTCTTTGTAGGAATTCTAGTTTTCCAATTAGACATCAGTATAATCAAGATTGGTGATTTATGTGTCTAATTAAGAGGAGCCTGCCCATTCCACAGAAATTCTCTGATTAAAGCAAACAGTATGTTTGGGAAAATCTGAGTAAAAGCCTGCCTAGAAATCAGGAGATAAGGCTTTTCTGGAAGGCTTTGCAACAAATTGGTTATAAGCTCTGTGGTAGGAACAATTTCTGCCTCCTGGTGTTCATTCCCTGCATTATCCTTTCTCCTTGAGTGTGGACAGTTTGTGTAAATATAATAGACTATCACTCCTGTGATTCAGTTGCATTGTATAGCAAAGATAAAGGGATTTTGAAGAAATAATTAAGGTTTCTAATCAGTCGACTTTGAATTAATTATAAGGTAGATAAACTAGATGGACTAGACCTAGTCAAGTGAGCCCTTAAAAGAAGACTGTGAAGTAAGTGACAAGAAGTAGCAGGAGGTGTTCTGTTGGCCTTGCCTAAGTCAGCTGCAGTGATGTGGAGAGAACTAGATAGCAGGGAATGTCAGATAGCCTCTAAGTAAGAGCTGAGGCTTTCTTTTCTACAACTTCGAAGTTCTGAAAACTGCCACAACTACATGGGCCTGAAAGTATCACATGAAATTGCAGCCCAGTTGACACATTTTTTTCAGCCTTGTGCGATGATGCAGAGGATCAGAGTGCATGGAATTCTGACCTAGAGAATCCATGAAATAATAAATATGTGCTGTTTAAACCATTATATTAATAATTATTTCTTTTGGAGAAATAAAAGACCAATAGCAGTTCTCACCATTATGTCAAATGAAAGGTATATCTGAGATCCTCTCTACCTCTGAAGTGATATGATTCCACAAGTGTTTGGTTTCATAATCAAGTTAAATTTTATTATTTAAAGGCTCTAGATGTCAGCATTTGCAGACCACATTAACAGAAAGTGGGGGCATAAAAGTAAATGCCATACCATGTTCATAGATTGGAAGACATAAATTGTTAAAACATCCATACTACCCAAAGTGATCTACAGATTAAATGCACTCTATCAAAGTCCTGATGGCATTTTTGCAAAAACAGAAAAAAATCCACCCTAAAATTCTTATGGAATATCAAAAGCCTCTGAATAGTAAAAAATCTTGAAAAGAATAATGTTGGAGTCTTCACACTTCCTGATGTCAAAACATACTACAAAGCAATAGCAACTGGGATGTTGTGGTGCTGCCATAAAGGCATGAATAGGCCAATGGAACAGAACAGAAAGCTCAGAAATAAACCCTAGTGTATATGACCAAATGGTCTTTGACAAGGGTGTCAAGACAACATTATGGAGAAAGGACAGTCACTTCAACAAATAGTATTAGAAAAAATGGATATCCAAATGCAAAAGAATAAAGTTGGACCCTTACTCTATACCGTATACAAAAACTAACTTAAAATGAATTAAAGAACTAAAAATAAGACTTAACACAATAAATTTTATAGAAGAAAAAATAGAGGAAAAGCTTCAGGACATCAGATTTGACAATGATTTCTGGATATAACATCAAAACACATAATAAAAGCAAAAACAGACAAATGGGACTATATCAAACTTGAAGGCTTCTATGCATCAGAGGAAACAGTAGAGTGAAAAGATAATCCATGGAATGGGAGAAAATATTTGCAAATTATATATCTAGTAAGGGGTTAATATACATAATATATAAGGAACTTCTACAACTCAACAACAACAAAAAACCTCAAATAAACTAATTAAAAATAAATGGGAAAAAGACTTGAATGCAGTTCTGCAAAGAAGATATACAAAAGGCCCACAAGCATATGAAAACCTCATCATCATTAATCAAAACAGAAATGCAAATCAAACCACAACGAGATATCACTTCATGCCCATCAGGATGCCTACTAAAAATGACATGTGTTGATGAGGATGTTGAGAAATTTGAGCCTTTGTACAACATTGGTGGGAAGATAAAATGATGGAATCATTATGGAAAATGATATGGAATTTACTAAAAAAATTAAAAGTACAATTACCATATGATCCAACAATCCTTTTTCTGGATATATATCCACAAGAATTTAAAGTAGGATCTCAAAGGGATATTTGAACACCCATGTTTCTTTCAACATTATTCACTAGAGCCAAGAGGTGAAAGTAAACCAGATGTCTAATATTGAATATAAAGAAAATGTGCAATATATATATATATATATATATACACATGCACACACCACAGTGGACAATATATATAGGAACAGAATGTACATATGTGTACATATATATTCCATATGTGCATATATAATAGTCCATTTTGTATATACATATATATGTACACACAAAAAATGGAATTTTATCGAGCCTAAAAAAAGAACAAAACCCTATCACATCCTACAACACAGATGATCCTCGAGGACAAAATGAGCCAGTTACAAGAAGACAAATACTGTATGAGTCCACTCATTTGAAGTATCTAAAGAAATCAAAATCACAGAAACAGAAAGTAGAAAGGTGGTTGTTAAGGGCTGGGAGAGAGGAATTAGAGTTTATTGGTGTAGAGTTTCAACTTGCAAGCTGAAAAAGTTCTAGGGATCTGTTGCATACTGAGCTGTATGCTTCAAAATGATGACGGTGAATTTAATAGATTTTTTAACCACAGTAAAAAATAGGTAAATAAAAATCATATTGAGACCTTTTGAAAATAAACACAACAGTACCTAGCCTAATTTAAAAAGTGCAACAACTCAGTTTTATGAATATCTTGGATTGATAATATATTGCTGACCCCAAAACACTCAATATGTGGAAGATACAAAAGTGATACTGGTGTTCTTGTTCATGGAGTCGAAGAATGAACTTGGCAAATGCTCAAGGTAGGCAAGCAGGAAATAAAAAGCTTTTTATTTAGAGAAAGCAGTAGTACAGAACTCCCAGTTCCTGCTGGGAGGGGGCAAGAGTGCCCATGTCTGGGCTGTGTCTAGGGGTATGTATCTCAGACTTGGCTGAGTTGTCTGATTTCTGTTGGTTACCACTGTAATGCTGTTCCTTGTTTTGACCGATCTTACTGAAAGTTTGTCTGTAGTTCCAAATTTGGCATGCTTGTGCGACTCTTACTGCTAGCAAAAAAAAAAAAAGGCATTCCCACCACAGGCATCCTGCTCTTGTACATTCCTGAGGCCCTTTTGTTCTTTCATGAGGCCCTTTACCCTCTTCTAACTAGACAGGGGCTGCCTCTATCTTTTCCCAGTCTCAAAAGGATTAAAATAAAAATGAAAACATAGATTTCAGACAATTGACACAGCAGGATCACGTAGACAAGTTTTTAAAGATTTTTTTAAGTGAATTATCCCTTCATTTCTTTTGAACATATATTTTGAGATTGAGAAAAATCGGTTTAATTCTGCCATTAGAGTTTGTAATCGTTGCTATTTTCCTAAGGTAAACTCCAGGTCAAACAGCAAAATGTCAAGTGCTTCGTTGCTCCCTATCATGGATCTGGTCTGTTTTATCTATCTAATAAGCCAACATTCAATTCACTTGCTGACCCTACAGATCCGCAACTCCCCATACATGGTGATGTGTGCAGCTAATTTCATTTCATTTACCTGTGAACATCATCTATGTACTATATCAAAATAGCATTAAGATACCTAAGAAGATCAGTAATGAAACTGGCAAAAGGAACCCACTAGTTGTAGGGAAATTGTTGGCCTAAAATGATTTGTATTTCAGGTTTTTTTCTTCAAAGCTCAACATAAAGGTTTTAATCTCCTTGGCCTACACCTGAGGAGAACTTTTCTCATAGTCTAGTCATTAATGATAAAATTGCCACCTTTAATTCTTACCTGCAAATAGGAGTCATTTTGAGAATTAAAAATGATATATAGGAAAAGCACTTAACAAACTAAACAAGTCCATAAAAATGTGAAGAATCATTACAATACTTTTTAGTACTATCATTAGGTCCTAATTAGAGCATAGTGAATTGTTATCTTCAGTTTCTATATTTGCCCTTCCAGTTTCTAGTTCTAGTTTCAAATTCTGCAAACTAGATCTTCCTTAACTTGGAAGCTGCTACTCCATATTAACAAGTAAAAAGCTGAATGGCCTGAAAAATCAACATCTCTCTGGGATCCATTTGAGAGGGGAGGACACAGGGCAGACCCTAGTCCCTGAGATTGGGAAGACAGGAGAACACCAGAGCAGAGGCTCAGGAGGGAATAAACCATCCTGCAAAGCAGTAGTGGGGTAAGGAGACCTGAAGTGTAATTGACAATTGCTGGAGGTTCACTGTGGACAACTTTCAGAGTTAAAAACTCCAGGGGACCCCAGTCATGGGGAGATCCCACAATATTGTGTGATTTACCTCCATATGCTAGTCCAAATTCTCACAATAAATATCAGAAAAATTGCTTTGTACTTCAGGCAGGAGTAGGAAAAAGGAATAGTTTTGCAAAATGCCAAGGGACGGTGCTCTTAGTAAGGCCCGTCCTCAGAAGAAACTGCTTAAGCAAAACCTATCCTGCTAGTAGTGTATTACCAGACTCTAATCTGAACTGGGGGAAGGGAAATACCCAACTCTCGCTGGTTCTAGTCATCCTGTCCCACAACAGGGGGAAGGAAAAATATCTGAGTAACTGTTGTGAAGTTAACAATCCAGAGGTATAAATTCATTAAAAGACTGAGACCTAATCATAGGAGTATAGCACTCTTCCCCTCACTCCTCCCTCACCTCATGCCCACATTAATGAAAACCTATTTACAACAATTCCTTTTATCCAGCATATCATGTCCAATTAACAAGAAAGACTTACAAGTCAGAATCAGATATGGTAGAGATGTGGGAATTATCAGACCAAGAATATAAAGTAACTATGATTAATACTGTGAGGGCTCTAATGTATAAAGTAGAAAGAATGTGAATGTCTTGGGGAGGGAGCATATGGGTAATCTCTGTACCTTCTTTTCAATTTTACTATGAACTCAAAATTGCTGTAAAAAATAAAATTATGATAAAGAAAATAAAGCAGAGGGATTAGAAGCAGTGCATCTACCAGATGCTTAGTGAGGAAAGCTGGATGATGGATGGAACAGAAGCACACAGGTACATGCAACCATGTTAGTAGTAATCCAGTTGTGTTTGTGGAAGTCTATTTCTTTATAGTTCATACTTTGTACATAAATTAAAATCTTTCAAGTATACGAAATATTATGCAACACAAGTTAGAAAATGGACTATGCAATTTAAGGTATACTTTATATTCATGGTATCCACAGGTAATGAAATAATTAGAGATACATTTTTTCTCTTTAGCAACCGAGTATACTGGTATTTATTATTTAACCACATTTTCATATAATAAATAAAATATTTAAACATATTTAATGTTTTTTATTTCTTCTTCAAGTATTATATCTAAACTTCATTTTAAGTAGCTTTTCAAGACTCAGAATGTATATTTTTGCCACAGAATTAGACATATTGAGGGAAACCAACTGTCAGTATTTTGCAAAATGTTTTAGAGGTGGAAAAAAACAGAATTCAAATTCAAGGATACATTGAATTTTCTCCACAATCTAGTATCATCAATCTTCAGCTTTTCCTACTCTTATTAAATTTTGAATGGTGATATAGAATACAGCCCATCCACAGCTTTATATAATGTTTGAAAATATTTCCAATTTGTCAATTTTAGAATTATTCCAATATTTTAAATTCTACTCATTTGAAATTTCCTGTAACTTGACTTTCTGTAACTAAATTTGTGGACACATTTATAGAAGAAGATAATTACTTTATTGAGTGCTAAGTATATCATAAGGCAGTATGTCTTTTCGTAAATGTAATCTAAAGGATTATCTTTTCTATTCATGTGTGTATATTTGCAACCCTGATGTGAAATGTTTTTTTTTTAATTTCTTAAAGCAGAATAATTTTCTTTCTTAAAAATTTAAGGGAAAGATATGTACATCTGCAAATGCCATCTTCCTCATCTAAGTGTGGTAGGCCTAACAGTGGTATCTATCCCAACATTGTTTTCACAAAGTATGATTTCTTCAGCAGATTCATTTCCAGGAAGAAAAGAGTAAGGGCCAGCTTCCATGTCTTAATCCCTTGGTCTGCTTAACAGTGAGAATCCATGTTGGACTAGCTGTTGTGTTAAATTCTAGAAGATAGGATGATTAATGAAGTTCTCTTCTGTAAGAATTTACAACTTTGTAATAGCGAACACACAGCATTTATGAAGTGCTTACCATGTGTTTGGTGATTTTATAAATTCTTTTGTCCAATAACTTAGTTAATTCTCAAAGAAACTTTATGAATCTTTTAGTTTAGCTAAATAGGAAACTGGATCAGAGAGATTAAGTTTCTTTCCCAAAGGCAAAGAGCAGAGGTTTGAAACTAGACAGTTTTGTGTAAACATTTAATGTCAACTGCTTTGGAAAGAAACAAATATATAAAAAATAATGATAATGAGGGTGATAGTAGCGATTATAATAATTGTTTTAATATATTTGTCTCATATGTGTAATGTCTGTGTCAATTCTGGATCAGTTTTGATTGTTTTGTTTTTCTTCTCAGTATGGTTATATTTTTCTGCTTATTTGCATACAAGGTATTAATTGATTAGATGCTAAATAGTGTGAATTTTACTTTGATGGTTGCTGAATATCTTGAATTCCTATAACTATTCCTGGGTTGTGTTCTGGAACACATTAATTTATTTTGAAACAGTTCACCCTCTTCAGGGATTGCCTTTTTAAAAAAAATGAGATAAAATTCACACACCATAAAATGTACAGTTTTAAAGTGCACAATTTACTGTGTTTTTCTGTATTCAAAAGTTGTTCATACCTTACAATATATAACTAATTCCAAAACACCCCAAAAAAGCAAACCGAGGTGCTCAATAGGAGTAATTCCTAATTCTTTCACTCTCCACATTATTGGAATGATTAATCTATTTTCTGTGTCTATAGGCTATTTTTGTGTCATCTAGGCTCTTTTATATAAATGTGATCATATATACATGGCTTTTTGTGTCTGGCTTACTTCACTTAGCATAATGTATTCAAGATTCATCAATGTTGAACTATGTATCAGTATTTTATTCCTTTTTGTGATTTAATATTTATTTTATGGATTATACTGTCTTTTGTCTGTTAATTCATTAACTGATGGACATTTGGGTTTTTTGGCTACTATAAATAATGCTACTGTGGACATTGATGTACAAAGTTTTGTGTGGACATGTTTTCAATTCTTTTTGGTATAGGAATGGAACTGCTGGATCATACAGTAGCTACAAAACTGTTTTACCAAAGTGGTTGAGCCATTCACATTCCCACAGTGTTGGAGGGTTCCAATTTCTTCATAAACACTTGATATTTAATTTTATCTTCATTATTTTTACTATTATTATTACCTCCTAGCAGGTGTAAAGTATTACCTCATTGTGTTTTTGGTTTGCATTTCCCTTATAACTAATCATAATGAGCATCTTTTTTATGGTGAATTGGTCCTTTATCTTCTTGGAGGAAATGCTTAATCAAATCTTTAAAAAAAACTTTTTTTATTGTTCAATTATAATAGTTCTTTATATATTATGTATACCAGAATATCCCAGGTATATAATTTGCAAATATTTTCTCCCATTCTGTGTGTTGTTTTAGTTCTTGATAGTGTATGTTAAAACACAAAATGTTGTATTTTTCTTTTTTTCTTTTTGTGAAATGCAATCTACCTATTTAGATCTGCTATATATTTAGAGTTAATTTTTTGTTATAGTGGGAGATGTTTCCAATTTTGTTTTAAGTTGCATTTTGATATCTAGGTATCTCAGCACCATTTGTGAAAAATGTTTTTTTCCAAATTAAATTGTCTTGACATTCTTGTCAAAAAAATCAATTGACCATAGATGTGTTTATTTAAGAACTCTCATTTCTATTTCATAGATCTTTCTATCCTTGTGCAAATACTACTCTTCTTGATTACTGTAGCTTTGTTGTAAGCTTTTAATGGAAGTGTGAGTCTTCTAATATTTGTATACTTTTTAAAAATGTTTTGACTATAATGGGTTTCATGCTTAGAGTTTAGGATAATCTTTTTAATTTTTTCAAAAAAATTAGCTGAGATTTTGTTAGGGATTAGATTGAATATTTAGATTAATTTTAGGAGTTTTGTCATCTTAAGAATATTGTGTCTTCTGAACTATAAACAGAGGATATCTTTCCTTTTACTAAGTCTCACTCAATTTCTTTCATAATGTCTTCTAGTATTTGGTGTACATATCCTGTACTTCCTTTACTGTATTTATACTCTAAGTATTTTGCTCTTTTGGTTGTTATAGTAGGTAGAGTTTTTTTAAATTTATTTTTGGATTGTTCATTGATAGCAGAAACACAAATAATTTTATATTTATCTTTTATTCAACAGCCTTATTGAACTCATTTATTAGCTGTGATATTTTCATGTGAATTCCATAGGATTTTCTACATATGAAATCAGGCCATCTGTGGAAGGAAAGACTTTTACTTCTTCCTTCCCGATATGGATGACTTTTATGTCCATTTCTTGCCTAATTTCCCTGGGTAGAACTTCCAATACAATGTAAGTAGTTAAAACAGAAATCCTTGTCTTGGTCCTGATCTTAAAAGGAAAGTTCTGAATTTTTCACCCTTAAGTATTATGTGGCAATGGGTTTTATCATGTTTGAAGAAATTCCTTTATATTTTTAGTTTGTTAGTGTTAATTTTACCATGAAAAGGTGTTGAGTTTTTATTAAGCACATTTTCTGTGTCTATTAATGTGATTATGTATTGTTTGTCCTGCAGTCTATTAATATGGTATAGTACATTGATTTTAGTTTGTTGAGCCAGACTTGTATTACTAGGATGGATCCCATTCAGTCATGGTATATAATCATTTTTATGTATTGCATAATTCTGTTTACTAGTATGTTGTTGAAGTTTTTTTCCATCAATATTCATAAGGTATATTGATCCATAGTTTTTCATTTTTGTGATGTTTGTTTGGTTTTCTCCTCAGTCTAATATTGACCTAATGAAATGAGCTGAATTATACTGACCTAATGGAATGATTTTGGGAGAGTTTATAAAAAAAATGGTATTAAATATTCCTTTAAAGTTTGGAATAATTTAGTGCTGGGACTTTCCTTTTCTTTGTGGGTATGTTAATTATAAATTCAAACTCTTTACATTTTGTACATTTATAATTTGTATTTCTTCTTGAGTCACTTGGTAAACTGTGTCTTCCTAGGAACTTATCAATTTCATTTAACTCATCTGATATATTGGCATGAAATTTTTCATAGTATTCTCTAATCATCCTCTTAATTTTATAAAATCAGTAGGAATATACCCTTTTGTATTCCTGATTTTAGTAATTTGAGTAATCTTTTCCCTTTTCATTTGGTTATTCTAGCTAAAGGCATCTCAGTTTTGTTATTTTCAGTGAACCAAGTTTTTGTTTTGTGGGGTTTTTTTTCCTTGTGTTTTTAATCCTATATTTAACTATGTCTGGTTAATCATTATTATACCTGCGCTTCTGCTTGTTTTGGGTTAAATTTATACTTCTTTACCTAGTTTTTTCAAGTTGGAAGGTTAGCTTATTGGTTTGAAATATTTTTTCATATTGATTTCTAGTTTCATTCCATTTTGTCCAATTTAAGTCTTTAAAATCTATCATGTTTTATATTTAGCATGCATCTCAGTTCAAACTTGCCTTGTTTCAAGTGCTCGATACACACTTGACTAATAGATACTGTGTTGTTTAGCAAAATTATAGGATCTTCAATTCCTTATTCAATGACCCCTACTTAATTTCCCCTCAAAGTAAGTTTTGACATGTATCATCCATGTCAAAGCTCTCTGTTTTTGCTAAAAGACTGTCAGGAGTCTGATAGTAGATAAGAAAAACAAAGAGAGAGGGATTCAGTCAGTAACTGATAGGAGAATAAATGGAATGACTCAAGTATTCTAATTGTTATATGCAATTTTGTCTCCAACTAAAATTAGAGTACACAAAATAAATAGGACCAGCACCAATTTTAGTTCCTTGAGCTCTGTCAACAACCTTGCATTGAGCCACCAAGAATGGACTGGTACTGCTATTTCTAGGCTTATTCCATTTACCTAATTTTTTCATGTGCAAAAGTTCCCATCACTTTTCAAGAACCTAAAGGGTTTGTGAAACAAATTTCTAACAACCTTCCACCCAGATAACATCCACAAGGAAAAATAACTAGTAATTGTTAGCAACTGTTTTTTCATATTACAGTGGGTATCTCACCTCTAAAGTTAAATTTGCATTTAAAATTTGCCTCTTCTTATAGGTTTCTGAAGCATTTGGTTTATTCTCTAACAGTAGCATCATTATCCTAATCATCATTAATATTATTAATTTGTCTATTTTCTTATGTATTTATTTATTTACTACCTAAAATTATTTAAGAAAGCTTTTGTGTTTGAAGGTATCACTCTCAGTGTGTCAATACTGTTTCAGCTGGTTGCTCACAGCTAGAAATTATATGGGTTACCTAGAATGGGTCTGAGACAAGCACCATCAGCATCATCTGGGAGCTTGTTTGAAATGCAAAGTGCCAGGTTCAACCCCATATGTACCAAAGCAAATTCTATAGTTTAACAGGATCTCCAGTTGATTAATAAGCACATGAAGTTAAAAAACACTATTTTACAACAACGGCAATCATAGTAGCTGCTATTAGAATCACCTAGGGATATTTTAACATTTCCAATATTCAGCACCACAAATCCATTAAATCAAAATCTTGGAAATGTAACCCAGATATCATTATTTCTTAAACTGTTTGATTCTAGAGGTCAGCCAATGTTGGAAAGCAATCTCAGGATGAAGGTTGTTTTCCAAATATGGAAACTTAGTTATTTCCCCCCTCAGTTTCCTTAAATAAAATGGTTTTCAAAATAGATAAATCTTTAAATTTCAAGAGATTCCAATGATAGATGATTTAATGACCACACTTGAAGAAACATTGTATTATTTTTCCTTTGTATCTCATTGCATTGGATCTGGGGAAATCTCTTAATTTGAAAACTAAAATATATATAAGATTTGTTTTATATCTTATATGTATCAAATAAAAACCTGAGAATAGGACCTTTCCATGACTTACACAAAGTCAGTTTCTGTGAGAGAGAGAGAGAGAGCACTAGATCTTTGTACTCAGGGCAGTAAAGTGCCTTAAATATGATAATGTCCTGATACTTTCTTGTCTGCTTATATACACATAACCCTGACTTTTCACAGTGTCATTTTTCCAACAGATCAGATGTCTTATTGAAATGTTTAAAAATTGTATCATAATTTTAAAATTAGAAATGTTAATACAAATTACAACCTACCCTTTTTTTCAACTCTAGATGAGCTCTGCAGATCTGTCTCTAAGAAATATTGTCTTGCAAAAAAAATAAATAGATAAGAGAAAAAACAATTTTGAGAGCCTAATATATGTCAGATGCTTTACATGCATTCTCTCATGTAATCATAAAAATTGGTGCACCCTCGTTATCTAACTTCTCTATTATTTTACAACTAATAAGAAGCTGAGTTGGAATTTAAATCCTAGTCTATATATTCCAAAGCCTGTACAATTTCAACTAGATATCACACCAAATAGATGTTCTAATATTATCTTTGATTATGAAGATATAAACTGACTCTTAGTCCTAAAATAATAGAGTTGAGAGAAAACTCAGACACAATTCTTAGATGTGGGCCTGCAGTATGGAACATGGAAATAAAGACTAAGATCATCGAGCTAAACTTATGTTAAGAATATGGATGCTTCACTAATTACTTTGCTAACGACCGTGAAGCTGGTGATTTAATACCAATATATTCACATTTAGTTTTTCATGTTTCCTGTATGATCAGCATGGATTGTTGAGTTGGTAGTGGGAGGAGGGAACTTCAAAAGCAGAACAAAACATATCCCAGAATAAAACTTTTGTTTTTTCCAACTTTTCATTAAAATTATCAGACATATTAAGAATTTGAAGGAATTTTATAAAGAACACTGATAACATATTACCTAGATTAATATTTTAGTATATTCATTCTATATCTATCCATTCTTCTACACAGCCATCAGCCATGTTAATTTTAATGCATTTCAAAGTAAAATTTCCCTAATACTTAAGCATGTATATCATTAATTGGAGTCCAATATCTGTTTTTTACTTTTAATGTAAAATTTGCATACAATGTGAAGTCATAGGGTACATTCAATGAGTCTAAAAAAATGTTTACACCAATATAATCCAAAATAGTAGCTAGTTATAGAATTTTACCAATGCTCAGAAATCTCCCCATGCACTTCTCCACTTTCTGCTCCCATTCCTAAGAGGCAACCATTTTGTCTTCTTCCTTTTCCCACAGAACAGCTTTCTCTATTCTAGAACTTTGTATTAATGAAATCATATGTTATGCATTTTTGGACATTTTTTTCATAATATGGAATAATATTTTTGAGATTTATCCATGCTCTTACCTGTATGTTTTATTACATATTTTTTCCTTTTTTTATTGAAGTATCATTGATAATATAAATTTTATGTTGGTTTCAGTATACAACACAGTAGTTCAACTGTTACCAATATTATTAAATCCTTACCCCCAATAGAGCGTTACTATCAGTCACCATAAGAAGATATTACAGAATCATTAGCTATATTCTCCATGCTGTACTACCATCCCTTTAATGATGATTGAGAATTTGTGTGCCCTTTTATCATCTTATCATCCTCACACTTCCCACTTACCCACTCCACCCTCTCCCCCATGGTAACCACCAGTCACTTCTTAGTGTCTATGAGTCTACCACTACTATGTTCATTTTGTTTTGTTTTGTTTTTATATTCCACAAATAAGTGAAATCATATAATCATGTTATTTGTCTTTCTGCCTGGCTTATTTCACTTAGCATAGTATCTTCTATGTAAACCCATGTTGTTCCAAATGGCAGGATTTCTTTTCTTTTTATGGCTGAATAATATTCCATTGTGTATATGTACCACATTTTCTTTATCCATTCATATACATTGGTGGACACTTTGGTTGCTTCCATTACTAGGCTCTTGTAAATAATGCAGTGATAAACATAAGCATGCATACATCTTTTTGAATCAGGGAATTTTTTTTCTTCAGGTAAATTCCTAGAAGTAGAATTACTGGGTCATACAGTATTTCTATTTTTAATTTTTTTGAGGAACCTCCTTACTGCTTTCCACAGTGGCTGCTTGATTTACATCCCTGTCAACAGTGTAGGAGGGGTCCCTTTTCTCTTCATCCTCGCCAACGCTTGTTACTTCTTGTCTTTTGGATAGTGGCTATTCTAACTGGTGTGAGGTGATATGTCATTGTGGTTTTGATTTGTATCTCCCTGGTGATAAGCAATGTAGAGCATGTTTCAGATGAAAACTCAGTGGTTATTTGCATTATTGTTCCTCATATGAAATTTGTGTTTTATCTTACCTGCTTTCAAGATTTTTCTCTTCATCTTTGATTTTCAGCAGCCTTATATTTCATTTTCTTTGTATTTATTCTGCTTCTATTTGTCAACTTGTTTAAATCTATATAAATTTTTCTGTATTTCAGCAAATTTGGGAAATGTACCCACTGTTTCTTCAGATATTTCATTTTTCACTATTCTCACTCTTTTCCTGTTAGGATTTAAATTAAGTATGTGCTATACATTTGATATTATTGCACAGGTTCCTAAGACTCTGACATATATACAGTATAGTATACATTTTTTTCAGTAATTGATACCAGCTCTCATAGAGACTGTGCCTATCTATGAAGAAACTAACACACATGAATGTAATGATAAATATAACTGCTGTACTCATAGGGTAAAATATATTAATATCATGGAATATCTATACTATCAATAATCTTGTTTGCTTTTGTTTTGGTTTATTTTAGTATTTTTTGTGTGTGTATTAAAATGATGATGTTTTTGCTACCTTTTGAGGAAAGCACACATAAGCAATGTTTAATTTAATTTTCAAACAGACACTGTTTCAAGCACAATAGGTTTTTTCCCCCTATTTTCAGCTGTTTTTTACCCATATCATGCAAAAAAAAAATCTTAAAAATAATTGAATTAATTTCAACCTACGATAAGTCACATCAATTTAAAAGGTAGAATTCTTTCAAATAATCTATTGTTTTGATCTGAAACTTCCAGGTATTTTGCCAGTGGACTTTCCATCTATTTGCTCACTAGCTTCTCAAAATATCTCATTCAGAAAATGGGTTGTTTTGTAATAAATCTTAGGATTTCTCAGGCTATTAAATTTTGTGGATTCAATATTTTCCTCACTGCATTTTATCTTGTGCATGGGCTAAGAGCAAGCCTTTCTTGTTTAAAAACATGCTATGCATGAACAAAACTATTTCTTAATGGTGATAAAGTCATCATAAGCAGGCTAATAGCATGAAGAGTTATTTGCAGTTTTTTGGGTTTTTTTAGTTTTATTTTGGTATCATTAATCTACAATTACATGAAGGACATTATGTTTACTAGGCTCCCCCCTTCATCAAGTTACCCCCACATACCTGTTCACAGTCACTGTCCATCAACATAGTAAGATGCTGTAAAATCACTACTTGTATTCTCTGTGTTGCACAGCACTCCCCGTGCCCACGCACCCCCACACTATACATGTTAATCGTAATGCTCCCTTTCTTTTTTCCCACCCTTATCCCTCCCTTCCCACCCGTCCTCCCCAGACCCTTTCCCTTTGGTAACTGTTAGTCCATTCTTGGGTTCTGTGCTTCTGCTGCTATTTTGTTCCTTCAGTTTTCTTTTGTTCTTATACTCCACATATGAGTGAAATCATTTGGTATTTGTCTTTCTCTGACTGGCTTATTTCACTAAGCATAATACTCTCTAGCTCCATCCATGTTGTTGCAAATGGTAGGATCTGTTCTTTTCTTATAGCTGAGTATTATTCCATTGTGTATATATACCATATCTTCTTTATCCATTCATCTACTGATGGACATGAAGGTTGCTTCCATGTCTTGGCTATTGTAAATAGTGCTGCGATAAACATAGGGGTGCATCTGTCTTTTTCAAACTGGAGTGCTGCATTCTTGGGGTAAATTCCTAGAAGTGGAATTCCTGGGTTAAACGGTACTTCTATTTTGAGCATTTTGAGGAACCTCCATACAGCTTTCCACAATGGTTGAACTAATTTACATTCCCACCAGCAGTGTAGGAGGGTTCCCCTTTCTCCACAGCCTCTCCAACATTTGTTGTTGTTTGTCTTTTGAATGGTAGCCATCCTTACTGGTGTGAGATGATATCTCATTGTGGTTTTAATTTGCATTTCTCTGAT
The DNA here is from genome assembly GCF_040802235.1 of Manis javanica. NCBI lineage: Eukaryota > Metazoa > Chordata > Mammalia > Pholidota > Manidae > Manis > Manis javanica. The sequence continues at coordinate 173,055,671 of NC_133156.1, read as the reverse complement.
GACAAGCGATGTGGTGCATCTTTTCATGTGTCTGTTGGCCATCTGTATTTCTTCTTTAGAGAACTGTCTATTCAGCTCCTCTGCCCATTATTTAATTGGATTATTTGCTTTTTGTTGAGGTATGTGAGCTCTTTATATATTTTGGATGTCAACCCTTTGTCGGATCTGTCATTTATGGATATATTCTCCCATAATGTAGGATACCTTTTTGTTCTATTGATGGTGTCCTTTGCTGTACAGAAGCTTTTCAGCTTGATATAGTCCCACTTGTTCATTTTTGCTTTTGTTTCCCTTGCCCGGGGAGATATGTTCAAGAAGAGGTCACTCATGTTTATGTCTAAGAGACTTTTGCCTATGTTTTTTTCTAAGAGTTTTATGGTTTCATGACTTACATTCAGGTCTTTGATCTATTTCGAATTGACTTTTGTGTATGGGGTTAGACAGTGATCCAGTTTCATTCTCTTACATGTAGCTGTTCAGTTTTGCCTGCACCATCTGTTGAAGAGACTGTCATTTCCCCATTGTATGTCCATGGCCCCTTTATCGAATGTAAGTTGACCATATATGTTTGGGTTAATGTTTGGAGTCTCTATTCTGTTCCATTGGTCTGTGGCTCTGTTCTTGTGCCAGTACCAAATTGTCTTGATTACTGTGGCTTTGTAGTAGAGCTTGAAGTTGGGGAGTGAGATCCACCCCACTTTATTCTTCTTTCTCAGGATTGCTTTAGCTATTTGGGGTCTTTGGTGTTTCCATATGAATTTTTGAACTATTTTTTCCAGTTCATTGAAGAATGCTGTTGGTAGTTTGACAGGGATTGCATCAAATCTGTATATTGCTTTGGGCATGATGGCCATTTTGAGGATATTAATTCTTCCTAGCCAGGAGCATTGGATGAGTTTCCATTTGTTAGTGACCTCTTTAATTTCTCTTAAGACTATCTTATAGTTTTCAGAGTATAGGTCTTTGACTTCCTTGGTTAGGTTTATTCCTAGGTATTTTATTCTTTTTGATGCTCTTGTGAATGGAATTATCTCCCTGATTTCTCTTTCTATTAGTTTATTGTTAGTGTATAGGAAAGCTAGAGATTTCTGTGTGTAAATTTTGTATTCTGCAACTTTACTGAATTCCAATATTAGCTCTAGTAGTTTCAGAGTGAAGTCTTATGGTATTTTATGTACAATATCATGTCATCTGCAAATAGTGACAGTTTAACTTCTTCTTTACCAATCTGGATTCCTTGTATTTCTTTGTTTTGTCTAATTGCCATGGCTAGGACCTCCAGTACTATGTTGAATAACAGTGGGGAGAGTGGGCATCCCTGTCTGGTTCCTGATCGCAGAGGAAAAGCTTTCAGCTTCTCGCTGTTCAATATGATGTTGGCTATGGGTTGATCATATATGGCCTTCATTATGTTGAGGTACTTGCCCTCTATATCCATTTTGCTGAGAGTTTTTGTCTTGAATAGATGTTGAACTTTGTCAAATGCTTTTTCAGCATCTATGGAGATGATCATGTGGTTTTTGTCTTTCTTTTTGTTGATGTGGTGGATGATGTTGATGGATTTTCGAATGTTGTACCAATCTTGCATCCCTGGGATGAGTCCCACTTGGTCATGGTGTATGATCCTTTTGATGTATTTTTGAATTCGGTTTGCTAATATTTTGTTGAGTATTTTTGCATCTATGTTCATTAGGGATATTGGTCTGTAGTTTTCTATTTTGGTGGGGTCTTTGCCTGGTTTTGGTATTAGGGTGATGTTGGCTTCATAGAATGAGTTTGGGAGTATTCGCTCCTCTTCAATTTTTTGGAAAACTTTAAGGAAATGGGTATTATATCTTCTCTGTATGTCTGATAAAATTCCTAGGTAATTCCATCTGGCCTGGGGGTTTTGTTCTTTGGTAGTTTTTTGATTACCTCTTCAATTTCGGTGCTGGTAATTGGTCTGTTTAGATTTTCTGTTTCTTTCTGGGTCAGTCTTGGAAGGTTGTATTTTTCTAGGAAGTTGTCCATTTCTCCTAGGTTTCCCAGTGTGTTAGCATATAGGTTTTCATAGTACTCTCTAATTATTCTTTGTATTTCTGTGGGGTCTGTCCTGATTTTTCCTTTGTCATTTCTGATTCTGTTCATGTGTTTTGAATCTCTTTTCCTCTTAATAATTCTGGCTAGAGGCTTATCTATTTTGTTTATTTTCTCGAAGTACCAGCTCTTGGTTTCATTGATTTTTGCTATTGTTTTATTCTTCTCAATTTTATTTATTTCTTCTCTGATCTTTATTATTATAATATCCCTCCTTCTGCTGACCTTAGGCCTCATTTGTTCTTCTTTTTCCAATTTCGATAATTGTGACATTAGACCATTCATTTGGGATTGTTCTTCCTTCTTTAAATATGCCTGGATTGCTATATACTTTCCTCTTAAGACTGTTTTTCCTGTATCCCACAGTAGTTCAGGCTTTGTGTTGTTGTTGTCATTTGTTTCCATGTATTGCTGGATCTCCATTTTAATTTGGTCATTGACCCATTGATAATTTAGGAGCATGTTGTTAAGCCTCCAAGTGTTTGTGAACCTTTTTGCTTTCTTTGTACAATTTATTTCTAGTTTTTTTCCTTTGTGGTCTGAAAAGTTGGTTGGTAGAATTTCAATTTTTTGGAATTCACTGAGGCTCTTTTTGTGGCCTAGTATGTGGTCTATTCTGGAGAATGTTCCATGTGCACTTGAGAAGAATGTGTATCCTGTTGCTTTTGGATGTAGAGTTCTGTAGATGTCTAACAGGTCCATCTGTTCTAGTGTGTTGCTCAGTGCCTCTGTGTCATTACTTCTTTTCTGTCTGGTGGATCCGTCCTTTGGAGTGAGTGGTGTGTTGAAGTCTCCCAGAATGAATGCATTGTATTCTATTTCCTCCTTTAATTCTGTTAGTATTTGTTTCAGATATGTTGGTGCTCCTGTATTGGGTGCATATATATTTGTAATGGTTATATCCTCTTGTTGGACTGAGCCCTTTATCATTATGTAATGTCCTCCTTTATCTTTTGTTACTTTCTTTATTTTGATGTCTATTTTGTCTGAAACTAATATTGAAACACCTGCTTTTTTCTCTCTGTTGTTTGTATGATATATCTTTTTCCATCCCTTGCCTTTAAGTCTGTGCATGTCTTTTGGTTTGAGGTGAGTATCTTGTAAGCAGCATTTGGATGGCTCTTGCTTTTTTCTCCATTCTATTACTCTGTATCTTTTGATTGGTGCATTCAGTCCATTTACATTTAGGGTGATTATTGAAAGGTATGTACTTATTGCCATTGCAGGCTTTAAGTTTGTGGTTACCAAAGGTTCAAGGTTAGCTTCTTTACTATCTTACTGTCTAACTTAACTCGCTTATTGAGCTTTTATAAACATGGTCTGATGATTATTTCTCTCCCTTCTTTTCCTCTTCCTCCCTTCTTCATATATTGGTTGTTTTGTTCTGTGCTCTTTTTAGGAGTGCTCCCATCTAGAGCAGTCCCTGTAAGATGCCCTGTAGAGGTGGTTTGTGGGAGGTAAATTCCCTCAACTTTTGCTTGTCTGGGAATTGTTTAATTCCTCCTTCATATTTAAATGGTAGTCGTGCTGGATACAGTAGTCTTGGTTTGAGGCCCTTCTGTTTCATTGCAATAAGTATATCATGCCATTCTCTTTGTCCTGTAAGGTTTCTGTTGAGAAGTCTGATGATATCCTGATGGGTTTTCCTTTGTAGGTGACCTTTTTTTTTTCTCTCTGGCTGCCTTTAATACTTTGTGCTTGTCTTTCATCTTTGCAATTTTAATTATTATGTGTCTTGGTGTTGCCCTCCTTGGATCCCTTATCATGGGAGTTCTGTGTACCTCTGTGGTCTGAGAGGCCATTTCTTCCCCTAGTTTTGGGAAATTTTCAGCATTTATTTCTTTAAAGACACTTTCTATCCTTTTTTCTCTCTCTTCTTCTTCTGGTACCCCTATAATGCTGATATTGTTCCATTTTGATTGTTCACACAATTCTCTTAAAATTCTTTCATTCCTGGAGATCCTTTTATTTCTCTCTGCATCAGCTTCTCTGCATTCCTGTTGTCTGTTTTCTAGTCCATTAATGGTCTTTTTCATCTCATCCATTCTGTTTTGAAGTCCTTCCAGAGATTGTTTTATTTCTGTATTCTCCCTCCTTAGTTCTTGCATATTTCTCTGCAAGTCCATCAGCATGGTCATGACTTTTGTTTTGAATTCTTTTTCAGGAAGATTGATTAAATCTATCTCCCAGTTTCCTTATCAGGGGAAGATGTAGAAAATATCGAAGCTGTCTGTGTTAGTATTGTCTGGATCAAATTTTTTTGCCTTTTCATGTTGATAGGTGCAGTGGTGTGCTATTGACTGTCAGCTGGGAGAGTCAGGACTCTTTCCACTTGGCTCCTGGCCTTTCTTTACTGGGACAACTTCGATTCCTAGTGGCTTTTGTTTGGCAATTGCGTGTAGATTGGGTCTTTGTATCTTGCTTGGCGGGTATGGAGGAAACTCCCTTGCTGTGGGTGTGGCCAGCCTCAGGCTGCTGCTCTGCTATGGCAGGGCCCCAGAGGGGTAATGGATGGGGGGCTGTTTGGCTGTTTACCTCTGTGAGGGGTCTCAGAGCTGTTGCCCAGGGGGTTAGTGAGCCCTGAGTTTCCTGGAATTTCCAGCTGCTGGACTATGACCTTGGATGCTTCCGTCCAGCTGTGCAGTCCCTGTCCCTTTAAGACTTTCAAAAAGCATTCACTTTTCTTTGTCACAGGGGCTCCAGCTTCGGGACCCACTCACAGGTCTTACTGTCCTGTTTCCCTAGTTTCCAGCACCCCACTCATACACTGTGTGTCTGCACTCTGATGCGGATGGCTGGGTCTGGGTGTTTAGCAGTCCTGGGCTTCCTCTACCTCTCCGCTCCATTTCCTCTCCTCCCACTGGGAGCTGGGGTGAGGGGCCTTGGGTCCCGCCGGGCTGCGGCTTGTATCTTACCCCTTTCACCAGGCACTGGGTTCTCGCAGGTGTGGATGTAGTCTGGATGTTGTCCTGTGTCTTCTGGTCTCTCTTTTAGGGATAGTTGTATTTGTTATTTTCAAAAATATATATGTTTTTGGAAGGAGATTTCCACTGTCCTACTCACACTGCCATCTTGGCTCTGCCTTCTCTATTTGCAATTCTTGAGGGAAAATGCCATATACAATTTATAGAAGTGTACACAGCTGTCTTGGGTTCATCAAATATTTCAAAATAAACATGAAGTTTTCTAAGTTTCCAAATGTCTACTGATGCATGTTTTTCCCTACTTTTAAGCATGGAAAAAGTTTCAAAAGGCCCATGTGCTGCAAATTGCCATTTCATCTGTTTATCAAATAGAAGCATAAATAGGCTTTGCTGTCAATAAATTATGTTGAATATGTTCATGTATTATATTTATTTCTTTGAGAAACCAAGATAGCTCAGAAGTAAACATTCCAAATCCAGAGGATTCAGGAATTGCTCCCATGATTTTCATATATCCTGGAATATGTTTTTCAACTCCCTAAATTTTGCCAACTTGGCTTGAGCATCAAATCATGTCAATGGTTTACATTGTCATTTGTATTTAAGAAAAATAATAAATGTATTGCTAAAAATAATCACCAAATGTTATCTTTTATTCATGGTAGGTACTAAGAAACAAAAATAAATAATAAGTGGTCTCTCTCCTCAAGAGGCTTAGATTCTAATAAGTTTCAAGCAATCAAATAACAATAGTGTTACATAGAAAATAAAGAGAAGGCTTACACTTCCACAACTCTTATGGGGTGGGCCTACATCAATTATTTTCTCTGACTAAAATTGCAGAAGGAATGGAAGAGTGTATCAAAGAGAATATTTAAATTGGTAGGATTCCAAAACTGTGTAGAAGAGATGAGAGACAATGAAAGAACTTGTGGAAGATTTAAGTAATCCAATGATTTGCAGGAATTACAAACAGGATAAATGAAATTTACATAATGGTGAAAATGAAGAACACCAAAGATAAGACTCAGATTTTATAAGCTGTGAACACTTAAAGTTTACCTTAAAAAGGGTAACAGTTTGACAGATGACTTCTCTTCTGTCACAGTGGATGTGAGAAGACTGAAATATGACATTGTCAATGTACTGAGAGAACAATAACTGTCAGCCTAGATCATTATAACCTGTGAAGGCATCTTTCAAAATGAAAGTGATATGAAGATATGTTTCTGACAAAAACTAACATGGCATGCCACCTGAAGAAACTCTGTAAATCCTAAATGCTGTGCCAATGAAGGATTTCACTATCAAGAAAGAAGGAGAATCACATAATGCATTAAATACTAGGTAACACTAAATGTAGATTCATACATAAAGCAATAAAAGTGTTTGTGAGGTGAAATTAACAAGAAAATAATTAAAATACACACAAATTGGCATGTAATTTTTGATGAGAAAGAATAAAGTGTTCTAAAATCTTTGTATTTTATGGGATAAAGTAAAATATATTGATTAAACTTAGAGATTGGTAAATCAAGTGTGCATTTTATACTTTCTAGGGCACATAATACAGGATAGAAAGAAAGAGTATAACTTCCAAACTAGTAGAGATAAAAACAGAAAAAATAAAAATAAGTTAAAAGGGACGCTGAAATCTAAAATGAAAAAGAAAATAGCATAAAAATATGGAATGTAAAGTGAAAAAGTCCACATATAGCATTAATTTTTATAAATAGAATTAATTAAATTCTTCAGATGAAAAGATTATCATAGTGGATTAGAAATAAAATGCAAGTTGTGCTATTTATAACAGACATAGCTAGATCATAAACTATCAAAATGGTTATTGTAAAAGATCATGAAATGGAACTAAGCAAATTCAAACCCTAAAAGGTGGCATAGCTATATTAATAAAAGAGAAAATAGCATTTAAGGTAAATAATTACTAGATTAAAAAAAGTCTTTTGAGTTGGTTACTCCAATGATAAAAGGTCCAAATACCATTACATAAATGTTCTAAAATACCATTGTCTTAGTAACTTTTCCTCAAAATGTAGAAAGCAAAGGAGAAAATAGCAGTTTGCTTTAACATACTTTTTTTTAGCAACTGATAGAACAAGTTGGCTAAAATTAAGAATCACAGAAGATTTGAAATTTAAAAACTTAACCTAATACCATATATGCAGAACACTGAACCCTGAAACTTATAATTAATATTTCCAAACACAAGAACATGTATAAAATTGTGTACAGCACTTCAAGCATATATGATGACACTAATCTGCATTCTGATTTGTAGCAATGCACTAAGGTAGAAATTGAAAGATTCAGCATGAGTACAAAATTCTGATGTGTTTGAAATTAATAAGCTTATCACTAAAATAACCTTTGGATAGAAATACATAACATAGTAGAAATCAGAAAACATTTGTAACTGGATGGTGATTAAAATGCTGCATATCGTAACATTTGGGATAGAACTAAAGTGATGCTAAGAAAAATATGCATATCCTTAAATGCATACATCTTAAAAGAAAAAGAAAAACAATGAAAATTATTAAGATTATTTGTCCAAAATGAACAAAAAAATCAAAGAAAGAGCAAGAAAATTATAAAGATTTCAGTTTAACTGAATAGGAAATCAACAAAATGGAGTGGAGAGAATCAATAAAATTAAAATTTGATTTAAAAAAATTTTGATACAGTTAATGTACAATTACTTGAACATTATGGTTACTAGACTCCCCCTATTATCAAGTCCCCCCCATATACCCCATTTCAGTCACTGTCCATCAGTGTAGTAAGATGCTATAGAATCATTACTTGTCTTCTCTGTATATACTGATTTTCCCATGTCCCCCCAAACATGTGTGCTAATCGTAATGCCCTGTTTTCCCCCTTATCCCTCCCTTCCCACCCGTCCTCCCCAGTCCCTTTCCCTTGAAAGATTAATATAATTGACAAATCACTGGAAAGACGGAGGGCAGAAAGAGGGTAGGGAAGAGAAGGTGTGTACCTATGCACATACACATACCCAAAGAAAGAAATAATCACTAAATATATAAAATAAAGATGTTAAAGAATAGTTAGAAAATTTTAGTGACCACTCAGGTCAAAAATTGAACTTTGAAAACTGGTGCAATGAAAAAATAGAAAAACTTATTTGTTTCATCATTTATAGATTGAGTAAACAGGCAAGATTTCTAAGAATATTTAAAATGTTATGAATGAATTATTCAATTTTTAAAAATTTCCAAACAATAAAAGTAGATAATATATTGTGTAATTATTAAATTACAAGGAATGTTATTTCACAAGAGGAATAAGGCAGAAGTAGTTACAGAAGGGTCAGAGAAGGAGCTGGTGAGGTTCTATTTCTTAACCTGCAAGTGGTTTCCATAGGAACATGCTTATTATTATTAATTTTGAACTGTACATATTTGTATATATTTTAACCTGATACATATTCCTTAAACAAATATTTATAAAGAGGAAGATGTGCATTGTGAGAGAGAGTGAAGATGGTATTTTCTGATATTTCAATGGATAGAATGAATCACAAAAGAGTATCTTGGGTATTAGTGGGGAAAATTTAATTGGCTAAGATTGCAAACAGAATTTATTGTACCATATTACCTTGGATATCAAAGCATATAACTTTTATACACCCAGATTGAGGGGCCTGAAAGTATTTATAGGGATCCATTCTTATGCATGCTCTGTTTCTGTTGTGCTGGCTTAATTCTCAGGCCAACAGTTTGTTCTGGCAAATATAGTGTTATTATCTCTTGGCTTTTGTCCTACTGATTTATGTAGTCCAGAAGAAAGCCAGGGGTTCTTTTACAACTGTTCAAGAAAAAGTTCCATACTTGATTTTCATTGATAAAAAGTGGGTCAGTTTGCAATTAAAGCAAATTAAGACCTAGACTACTGTGAAGCAAATGAGTCCTAAGGTACAAAATAATTTACTCTCTTAGGTTCATGCAAGTGCAGTTAGCCCTCCAGAGGGAGTGCGTCCTTTAATTTTTTGCCCTGGGTTCCATAACTGCCTCTCCCTTTCAGGCGATACCTTATCACTTCTATACACAGGTTTACATACTTTAAAACTATCTATCTATCTATCTATCTATCTATCTATCTATCTATCTATCTATCATGTATCTATCTACCTATCTATCTATCTATCTATCTATCTATCTATCTATCTATCTATTATTTTGGTATCATTAATGTATAGTTACTTGAACAACATTATGGTTACTAGACTCCCCCTATCATCAAGTCCCCCCCACATACCTATTACACTCACTGTCCATCAGCGTAGTAAGATTCTATAAAATCGTTACTTGTCTTCTCTGTATATACTGTCTTTCCCGAGTCCCCGCCTACTGCAATATGTGTGCTAATCGTAATGCCCCGTTTTCCCCCTTATACCTTCCTTTCCACCCATCCTCCCCAGTCCTGTTCCCTTTGGTAACTGCTATTCCATTCCTGGGTTCTGTGAGTCTGCTGCTGTTTTGTTCCTTCAGTTTTTCCTTTGTTGTTATACTCCACAGATGAGTGAATTCATTTGATACTTGTCTTTCTCCACCTGGCTTATTTCACTGAGCATAATACCCTCTGGTTCCATCCATGTTGTTGCAAGTGGTAGGTTTTATTTTCTCCTGATGGCTGGATAATATTCCATTCTGTATATGTACCACATCTTCTTTATCCATTCATCTACTGATGGACACTTAGGTTGCTTCCATTTCTTGGCTATTGTAAATAGTGCTGCAATAAACATAGTGGTACATACGTCTTTTTCAACCTGGGATCCTGCATTCTTAGGATAAATTCCTAGGAGTGGAATTCCTGGTCAAATGGTATTTCTATTTTGAGTTTTTTAAAGAACCTCCATACTGCTTTCCACAATGGTTGAATTAGTTTATATTCCCACCAGCAGTGTATGAGGGTTCCTCTTTCACCACATCCTCGCCAACATTTGTTGTTGTTTGTCTTTTGGATGTTGGCCATCCTAAATGGTGTGAGGTGATATCTCACTGTGGTTTTAATTTGCATTTCTCTGATGATTAGTGATGTGGAGCATCTTTTCATGTGCCTGTTGGCCATCTGAATTTCTTCTTTGGAGAACTGTCTGTTCAGCTCCTCTGCCCATTTTTTAATTGGATTATTTGCTTTTTGTTTGTTGAGGGGTTTGAGCTCTTTATATAATTGGATGTCAACCCCTTATTGGATATTTCATTTATGAATATATTCTCCCATACTATAGGATGTCTTTTTGTTCTACAATGTTGTCCTTTGCTGTACAGAAGCTTTTTAGTTTGATATGGTCCCACTTGTTCCTTTTTGCCTTTGTTTCCCATGCCCAGGGAGATATGTTCATGAAGAAGTTGCTCATGTTTATGTCCAAGAGATTTTTGCCTATATTTTTTTCTAAGAATTTTATGGTTTCATGACTTACATTCAGGTATTTGATCCATTACAAGTTTACTTTTGTGTATGGGGTTAAACAATAATCCACTTTCATTCTCTTACATGTAGCTGTCCAGTTTTGCCAACACCAGCTGTTAAAGAGGCTGTCATTTCCCCATTGTATATCCATAGTTCGTTTATCATATATTAATTGACCATGTATGCTTAGGTTTATATCTGGGCTCTCTATTCTGTTCCACTGTTCTATGGGTCTGTTCTTGTGCCAATACCAAATTGTCTTGATTACTGTGGCTTTGTAATAGAGCTTGAAGATGGGGAATGTAATTCCCCCTGCTTTATTCTTCCTTCTCAGGATTGCTTTAGCTATTCGGGGTCTTTCGTGGATCTGTATGAATTTTAGGACAATTTTCTCTAGTTCATTGAAGAATGCTGTATGTATTTTGATAGGGAATGCATTGAATCCCAAGATTGCTTTAGGCAGGATGGCCATTTTGACAATATTAATTCTTCCTACCAAGAGCATGGGAATGAATTTCCATTTATTAGTGTCCTCTTTAATTTCTCTTAAGAGTGTCTTGTAGTGTTCAGGGTATAGGTCTTTCACTTCCTTGGTTAGGTTTATTCCTAGGTATTTTTTTTTTATGTAATTGTGAATGGAATTGTTTTCCTGATTTCTTTTTCTGCTAGTTCATCATTAGTGTATAGGAATGCCACAGATTTCTGTATATTAATTTTGTATCCTGCAACTTTGCTGAATTCAGATATTAGTTCTAGTAGTTTTGGAGTGGATTCTTTAGTTATTTTTTATGTACAATATCATGTCATCTGAAAACAGGGACAGTTTGACTTCTTCCTTGCCAATCTGGATGCCTTTTATTTCTTTGCATTGTCTGATTGCCATTGCTAGGACTTCCAAAACTATGTTGAATAAAAGTGGGAAGAGTGGGCATCTTTATCTTGTTCCCTATCTTAAAGGAAAAGCTTTCAGCTTCTCGCTGTTAAGTATAATGTTGGCTGTAGGTTTGTCATATATGGCCTTTATTATGTTGAGGTACTTGCCCTCTATACCCATTTTGTTGATAGTTTTTATCATGAATTGATGTTGAATTTTTTCAAATGCTTTTTCAGCATCTACGGAGATGATTGTGTGGTTTTTATCCCTCTTTTTGTTGATGTAGTGGATGATGTTCATGGATTTTCGAATGTTGTACCATCCTTGCATCCCTGGGATGAATCCCATTTGAACATGATGGATGATCTTTTTAATATATTCTTGAATTCTGTTTGCTAATATTTTGTTGAGTATTTTTACATGTATGTTCATCAGGGATATTGGTCTGCAATTTTCTTTCTTTGCCTGGTTTTGGTGTTAGAATGATGTTGGCCTCATAGAATGAGTTTGGGAGTATTCCCTCTTCTACTTTTTGGAAAACTTTAAGGAGGGTGGGTACTAGGTCTTCACTAAATGTTTGATAACATTCAGCAGTGAAACCATCTGGTCCAGGGATTTGTTCTTAGGTAGTTTTTTAATTACCATTCAATTTCTTTTCTGGTAATTTGTCTATTCAGGTTTTCTGTTTCTTCCTGGATCATCCTTGGAAGGTTGTATTTTTCTAGAAAAGTTGTCCATTTCTTCTAGGTTATCACACAGGTTTACATTTTTTAAAGAAAACTTTCAGTCATTTAATTTTTGTACTGAAAGAATAGATATGTTGGAAATTTAGAGGCAGTGTCAGGAATTGGTTTATTGTTAGACAAAATCTTTGTGTTTCTAAAATCCCATCTTGACATTACCTGTTTTAACCTCTGACCAACGTTATTTTAATGTCTGTGCAAGCTGATATTACCTTCTGTTTAGCAAAAGAGAGACTAGTATCTTTTGTTCAGGACTAAAACCCCCTTTTTCCTTTAATTTTTATAGCCTCTTTGGCAACCTCAAGCACCAAGCAGGGATTAGAAGCCAGAGGTCCCCAGTGCTGGAGAAAAGACCCTATCCTCAGTCAGCAGTTCAGAACTTGCCCCCCATCTATTTAATCCCAATAAATTATATTTATAAAAGATTATCTGACTTTTTGAAACACACTTTTTCTTAATTCACACTTCATTATCCTCTCAACTGTCTGGCCCTAACTTGGACAGGGTTAACAGTGAGTAGCCCTTAGGAGCAGAACTGATGCAAGGGAGGAGAGATTTATCTCCTTTGACCATGCACTCATGAAAGATAGTATCTGCAGATTTTCAGGAGTGCAGTCTCTGAACACTCAGCAGGAAATGCCTGTTCCTTGTCTTCTTTGAAAACCAAGGTCTGTTTTAGCACTGTGACCCTGTCATTGTAAGAACTTTAATTAGTATCGAATGCATCCTAGTGGAATCTTAACTATCTGTGAGGCTACGTTAGTTCTATGATTCCCATGCTCCAGTGACTATGAATTAAGGACAATATCAACTTCAAGATTCTTTCTACTTCTAACTTGTCCAGATAGCCATTAACTAGATTAATATCTTTATTTTCTTAACTGTTATATTTGTCTTTTTCCCTCCAAATCATATCTTTTAGATAACAAGTCTTTTATCTTGGAGTGAGTAGGGAAATAGTGTTTCTTCTACAAAAATGTTTATGATTTGTGTAAGCCTAATTTAATTTACCTTTAAAGTGTAGTCCTACAAGACCTTTCTTAGCAGCAGTGAAAATGCGTTGTTATTATATTTTTGGTCCTTTAACAATGACTTTAATCTAGCAAAATATATGTATATAGTACAGATGATGGGACACAATGCATTAAATAAATTTAATATTAATATTGCTGGAGAGCTCCTCTATGGCCACATATCATTTCAACCCATCACATGTTTGTGGGAATGATTTGCAATACTGTATAAGATATAATTCTTTTGCAATAGTCTAATAAAAATGATATCATTATATAGTGGCACAAATGTCTTTCCTCTCAATAAAATTTTGAGTTATGTGAACACTCCATCTTTCAGAATGACTTACTCATAAAATTTCTACCTTGACTTGTGCATTAAAATAAGGGGGAGTGGGAGCAAAATCTATTTTTCAAAACATGACCCAACCACCTAATGACTCATTTAACTGGGCTTCAATCTTTGTAGCTGCCAGATCTTTCCTCTTTCCATCAAATGAACCACCATAATCCCAATTTGGCTCATATGTAGACACAACATGCCCCATTTCCCAGGGGAGTAATGACTAACATTTCCTCAGAGAAGTTTCAAGGGTACTTCTGGTCTTAAAGACAACCCTTTTTGTCCAGAAAAAAAGCCACTTTGTTCCCTGCTCCTTCCTGCCCTCATTAGAGGAGTAACAAAAAGGAAGCAAATTATTTTCAGGAAAGATGGGACATACATTAAGTGTTCCTATGTGTTTCAATGAAAAAGACAGCTTAGCTTCTATCAAAGGGACAAAATTAAGTAAATATGCTATGGTGTAGCTTATTTTGAGAGGATGTGCATCTCTATTTTCTGAATCCTTATCTTTAGTTATTCATGAACTTAGCCCTATGTTGTGTAACTGTATGGTCTGGAGTAACAAAACTCTCTTCATGTCTGAACTCGAACAGCACGTACAAATATACTCCATTATCACTAGCACCACAGAAAATTGTATGCTTGCATGGGTCCTTGTATTTTCGGGCAGCAATATCAGAATACCATAGACTGCATGGCTTATATGCAACAGAAATTTATTTCTCACAGTTCTTGAGATTGGGAAGTCCAAGATCAAAGTGCTGGCAGATTTGGTGTTTGATAACTGCCCCCTTCCTTTTTCATAGATGGCCATCTTTTTACTGTGTCCTCACATAGAGCAAGGGGGTGAGGAAGCTCTTTGCATTCTCTATTATAAGGGCACTAATTCCATTTGTAATGGCTTTAACCTATGACCTGATCATCTCCTGAAGGCTTCCATATCCACATACCATCTGGGATTAGGATTTAACATAAAAATTTTGTGGGGACACAAATAGTCTATAGCACCATGTTTGTTATGGCACTGTATTTCTTAATGGTATACATTGCCCCTGAACCTGTTTATGGGAAGAGTGTCATCAGGGTTTCCAGCATTTACAGAATTGTATCTGACTTAAACTGTTAATGAACCTTATTCTTCTGAAACCACACATTTTACTTCCAACTCATACATGTCATTTGAAGTGTAAACATCCTGTCATACTTTGCTCACAATGTCATTAAGAGTTTCAAATAATAAAGTGTAATGTCAATTCTCCATAGACAGAAACATACTATATACATATTACTAAGAATTCTACGTGAAATAGTTCCTCCACTGATTGCTAATGGCATTCTAAATATAAATCACTTGGAAATTTCTCCTTCCTCCTCCTCCTACTGCTGCTAATACTACTATTTTTCTTCTCCTTCCTCTTCTTCTTCTCCTCCTTCTTGTTCTTTAGTCTTTTCATACAGTTACTTGCAAAAATAACATAATACACTCCAAGTTTGCAATTCAACCTTAGCCTTAGACTATTTGGGTACTTTTGAGTTAGGCATGGACTATTAAGGAATATATTGATATCTTGGTATATGCAATCTTCTTTTATACAATCTGTTAGCTTAATGTTAGTTAATTTTTTAAATTGAGGAGACTTAGGAAACCTGAGTTCACACTAGCACTCCTTCATAGTGGGGAGCTCAGATCTTGATCTTTCACATTTGCTTCTTTGTCTCCATTCCTTAAAGAATTCCGACCACTTGACAAGAAGTGCTACCCTGATGTGATACAATTACACATATCAAAATTACCATTCTGAGGTAACTATTAGCATAGTCCATTAGCTAAGGCTGCAATTACATTGTGACATTTAGCTAATTGCCACTCGGGCCCCAAATACAAAGATTTTGGCTCTAAGTTCCAAAGCTGACCTTTTCAAAGTGAGATAACTCTAAGGGTTCCCTTCCTTTGCAGGAACCTCCTCTGTAACATCTTTAAATAACCTACAGAAGCATTTACCAGCATTATGATACATAACAGTCACTTCCACTTACTGTTACCCCTGTATCATATTCCATTTATCACTTGATTTGAAGCATTAAAACCCTATCAGCCTTCTTTTCTAATCAATGGTAATGATTTCAAGCAGACTTTAATGTATAATTTAATTCTAAGACCTTCAGAAACAAGCCACTTTTAAAGAAAATGAAAACAAACATTTGAAAAAAATTAAAAAGGTACTATGGAGAACTGAGGCAAGACTGTGAAGAAACTAAAACAAAATTAGAAAATCTTTATCACTAGACATGAAATTTTTGAATAAGATAAATGCAAATGAGGGCAGAGCCCAGATGGTGGTGTGAGTAGGACAGTGGGAATTTACTCCCAAAAACATATATAGTTTTGAAAATACAACAAATAAAACTATCCCTAAAAGAGAGAGCAGAAGACACAGGACAACAGCCAGACTACATCCACACCTGCGAGAATCCAGTGCCTGGTGAAAGGGGTAAGATACACACTGCAGCCCGGCGGGACACGAGACCCCTCACCCCAGCTCCCGGCTGAAGGAGAGTAGTTGGAGCGGGGAGGGAGAGGGAGCCCAGGACTGCTAAACACCCAGCCCTAGCCATCCGCACCAGAGCACAGACACACAGTGCATGTGTGGGGTGCTGGAAACTAGGGAAGCAGGACAGTAAGACCTGAGTGGGTCCCACAGCCGGTGCCTCTGAGACAAAGAAAAGTGAGTGCTTTCTGAATGTTTTAAAAGCACAGGGAACCCACCACTGGATGGAAGCATCCCGGGTCACAGTCCAGCAGCTGGAAATTCCAGGGAATTCCAGGCACAATAACCCCCTGGGCAATAGCTCTGAGACCCCTCACAGAGGTAAACAGCCAAACAGCCACTGTCCATTACCCCTCGGGGGCCCTGCCAGAGCAGAGCATCAGCCAGAGGCTGGCCACACCCACAGCAAGGGAGCTTCCTCCATAGCAGCTGGGCAATATACAGAGAGCCAGTCTACACACAATTGCCCAAAACAAGCCACTAGGGGTCGCAGATGTCCCAGTAAAGAAAGGCCAGGAACAACTGGAAAAAGTCTAGGCCTCTCCCAGGTGACAGACACATCAATAGCATAGCACTGTACCTATCAACATGAAAAGGCAAAAAAAAATTGATCCAGACAAGGCTAACCCAGACAGCTTCGACATCTTCTACATCTTCCCCTCAGAAGGAACCTGGGGAGATAGATTTAACCAATCTTCCTGAAAAAGAATTCAAAACAAAAGTCATGACCATGCTGATGGACTTGCAGAGAAATATGCAAGAACTAAGGAGGGAGAATACAGAAATAAAACAATCTCTGGAAGGACTTCAAAACAGAATGGATGAGATGAAAAAGACCATTAATGGACTAGAAAACAGACAACAGGAATGCAGAGAAGCTGATGCAGAGAGAAATAAAAGGATCTCCAGGAATGGAAGAATATTAAGAGAACTGAGTGACCAATCGAAAGGGAACAATGTCTGCATTATAGGGTTACCAGAAGAAGAAGAAGAGAGAAAAAGGGATAGAAAGTGTCTTTGAAAGACTAATTGCTGAAAACTTCCCCAAAATAGGGGAGGAAATGGCCTCTCAGACCACAGAGGTACACATAACTCCCATGACAAGGGATCCAAGGAGGGCAACACCAAGACACATAATAATTAAAATTGCAAAGATGAAAGACAAGGTCAGAGTATTAAAGGCACCCAGAGAGAAAAAAAGGTCACCTACAAAGGAAAACCCATCAGGCTATCATCAGACTTCTCAACAGAAACATTACAGGCCAGAAGAGAATGGCATGATATACTTAATGCAATGAAACAGAAGGGCCTTGAACCAAGAATACTGTATCCAGCATGATTATAATTTAAATATGAAGGAAGGATAAAACAATTCCCAGAGAAGCAAAAGTTGAGGGAATTTACCTCCCACAAACCACCTCTACAGGGCATCTTACAGGGACTGTTCTAGATGGGAGCACTCCTAAAAAGAGCACAGAGCAAAACACCCAACATATGAAGAAGGGAGGAGGAGAAATAAGAAGGGAGAGAAATAAAGAATCACCAGACCATGTTTATAAAAGCTCAATAAGCAAGACAGTAAGATAGTAAAGAAGCTAACCTTGAACCTTTGGTAACCACAAACTTAAAGCCTGCAATGGCAATAAGTACATACCTTCCAATTATCACCCTAATGTAAATGGATTGAATGTACCAATCAAAAGACACAGAGTAATAGAATGGATAAAAAAGCAAAACCCATTCATATGCTGCTGGCAAGAGACTCACCTCAAACCCAAAGACATGCACAGACTTAAAGTCAAGGGGTGGAAAAAGATATTTCATGCAAACAACAGAGAGAAGAAAGCAGGTGTTGCAATTCTGGTATCAGACAAAACGGAGTCAAAATAAAGAAAGTAATGAAAGACAAAGAAGGACATTACATAATGATAAAGGGCTCAGGCCAACAAGAGGATATAGCCATTATAAATATATATGCACCCAATACAGGAGCACCAACGTACCTGAAACAAATACTAACAGAACAAAAGGAGGATAAAGGGCTCAGGCCAACAAGAGGATATAACCATTATAAACATATATGCACCCAATACAGGAGCACCAATATACCTGAAACAAATACTAATAGAACTAAAGGAGGAAATAGAATGCAAAGCATTCATTCTGGGAGACTTCAACACACCACTCACTCCAAAGGACGGATCCACCAGACAGAAAATAAGTAATGACACAGAGGCACTGAACAACACACTAGAACAGATGGACCTGTTAGACATCTACAGAACTCTACATCCAAAAGCAACAGGATACACATTCTTCTCAAGTACACATGGAACATTCTCCAGAGTAGACCACATACTAGGCCACAAAAAGAGCCTCAGTAAATTACAAAATATTGAAATCCTACCAAACAACTTTCCAGAACACAAAGGCATAAAACTAGAAATAAATTGTACAAAGAAAGCAAAAGGCTCACAAACACATGGAGGCTTAACAACACGCTCCTAAATAATCAATGGATGAATGACCAAATCAAAATGGAGATCCAGCAATACATGGAAACAAACGACAAAAACAACACAAAGCCCCAACTACTGTGGGATACAGAAAAAGCAGTCTGAAGAGGAAAGTATATAGCAATCCAGACATACTTGAAGAAGGAAGAACAATCCCAAATGAATGGTCTAATGTCACAATTATCGAAATTGGAAAAAGAAGAACAAATGAGGCCTAAGGTCAGCAGAAGGAGGGATATAATAATAAAGATCAGAGAAGAAATAAATAAAATTGAGAAGAATAAAACAATAGCAAAAATCAATGAAATCAAGAGCTGGTTCTTCGAGAAAATAAACAAAATAGATGAGCCTCTAGTCAGAATTATTAAGAGGAAAAGAGATTCAAAACACATGAACAGAATCAGAAATGAGAAAGGAAAAATCACGACGGACCCGACAGAAATACAAAGAATAATTAGAGAGTACTATGAAAACCTATATGCCAACATACTGGGAAACCTAGGAGAAATGGACAACTTCCTAGAAAAATACAACCTTCCAAGACTGATGCACAAAGAAACAGAAAATCTAAACAGACAAATTACCAGCAATGAAACTGAAGCGATAATCAAAAAATTGCCAAAGAACAAAACCCCTGGGCCAGATGGATTTACCTCGGAATTTTATCAGACATACAGAGAAGATATAATACCCATTCTCCTTAAAGTTTTTCAAAAAATAGAAGTGGAGAGAATACTCCCAAACTCATTCTATGAAGCCAACATCACCCTAATACCAAAACCAGGCAAAGACCCCACCAAGAAAGAAAACTACAGACCAATATCCCTGAAGAACATAGATGCAAAAATACTCAACAAAATATTAGCAACCCGAATTCAAAAATACATCAAAAGGATCGTACACCATGACCAAGTGGGATTCATCCCAGGGATGCAAGGATGGTACAACATTCGTAAATCCATCTACATCATCCTCCACATCAACAAAAAGAAAGACAAAAACCACATGATCATCTCCATAGATGCTGAAAAAGTATTTGACAAAATTCAACACCCATTAATGATAAAAACTCTCAGCAAAATGGGAATGGAGGGCAAGTGCCTCAACATAATAAAGCCATTTATGATAAACCCACAGCCAACATTATACTGAGCAGCGAGAAGCTGAAAGATTTTCGTCTGAGACTGGGAACTAGACAGGGGTGCCCACTCTCCCCACTGTTATCTAACATAGTACTGGAGGTCCTAGCCACGGTAATCAGACAAAACAAAGAAATACAAGGAATGCAGATTGGTAAAGAAGAAGTTAAACTGTGACTATTTGCAGATGACATGATATTGTACATAAAAAACCCTAAAGACTCCACCCCAAGACTACTAGAACTGACATCGGAATACAGCAAAGTTGCAGGATACAAAATTAACACACAGAAATCTGTGGCTTTCCTATACACTAGCAATGAACCAACAGAAATAGAAATCAGGAAAACAACTCCATTCACGATTGCATCACAAAGAATAAAATACCTAGGAATAAACCTAAACAAAGAAGTGAAAGACCTATACCCTGAAAACTATAAGACACTCTTAAGAGAAATTAAAGGGGACACTAACAAATGGAAATGCATCCCATGCTCGTGGCTAGGAAGAATTAATATTGTCAAAATGGCCATCCTGTCCAAAGCAATATACAGATATGATGCAATCCCTATCAAACTACCAGCAACATTCTTCAATGAACTGGAACAAATAATTAAAAAATTCATATGGAAACACCGAAGACCCCGAAAAGCCAAAGCAATCCTGAAAAAGAAGAATAAAGTAGGGGGGATCTCACTCCCCAACTTCACGCTCTAGTATAAAGCCATAGTAATCAAGACAATTTGGTACTGGCACAAGAACAGAGCCAGAGACCAGTGGAACAGACTAGAGTCTCCAGACATTAACCCAGACATATATGTTCAATTAATATTTGATAAAGGAGCCATGGACATACAATGGCGAAATGACAGTCTCTTTAACAGATGGTGCTGGCAAAACTGGACAGCTACATGTAGGAGAATGAAACTGAACCATTGTCTAACACCATATACAAAAGTAAACTCAAAATGGATCAAAGATCTGAATGTAAGTCATGAAACCATTAAACTCTTGGAAAAAACATAGGCAAAAACCTCTTAGACATAAACATGAGTGACCTCTTCTTGAATATATCTCCCCGGGCAAGAAAACAACAGCAAAAATGAACAAGTGGGACTATATTAAGCTGAAAAGCTTCTGTACAGCAAAAGACACCATCAATAGAACAAAAAGGAACCCTATAGTATGGGAGAATATATTTGTAAATGACAGATGTGTTAAAGGCTTGATGTCCAAAATATATAAAGAGCTCACATGCCTCAACAAACAAAAATCAAATAATCCAATTAAAAAATGGGCAGAGGAACTGAACAGACAGTTCTCCAAAAAAGAAATACAGATGGCCAACAGACAAATGAAAAGATGCTCCACGTCACTAATTTATCAGAGAAATGCAAATTTAAACTACAATGAAGTATCATCTCACACCAGTAAGGATGGCTGCCATCCAAAAGACAAACAACAACAAATGTTGGTGAGGCTGTGGAGAAAGGGGAACCCTCCTACACTGCTGGTGGGAATGTAAATTAGTTCAACTATTATGGAAAGCATTATGGAGGTTCATCAAAATGCTCAAAACAGACTTACCATTTGTCCCAGGAATTCCACTCCTAGGAATTTACCCTAAGAATGCAGCAATCAAGTTTGAGAAAGACAGATGCACCCCTATGTTTATTGAAGCACTATTTACAATAGCCAAGAATTGGCAGCAACCTAAATGTCCATCGGTAGATGAATGGATAAAGAGTATGTGATACATATACACAATGGAATACTATTCAGCAATAAGAAGAGGAAAAATCCTACCATTTGCAGCAACGTTGATGGAGCTGGAGGGTATTATGCTCAGTGAAATAAGCCAAGAGGAGAAAGAGAAATGCGAAATGATTTCATTCATCTTTGGAGTATAAGAACAAAGGGAAAACTGAAGGAACAAAACAGTAGCAGAATCACAGAACCCAAGAATGGACTAACAGGTAGCAAAGGGAAAGGGACTCGGGAGGATGGGTGGGTAGGGAGGAATAAGGGGGAGGAAGAAGAAGGGGTGTATTAAGATTAGCATGCATAATGGGGTGTGGGAGAAAGGTTAGGGCTGTACAGCACAGAGAAGACAAGTAGTGATTCTACAACATTTTGCTATGCTGATGGACAGTGACTGTGAAGGGGTTTATAGGGGGGACCTGGTATAGGGGAGAGCCTAGTAAACATAATATTCTTCATGTAAATGTAGAATAATAATGACAAAAAAAATAAAGATAAGGGGGAATTACTCCCTGATGGTATAAAACTAACTGTAAATCAATGATTAATGTATGCTTTAAATATCCTTAATTTTGATCACTTAAAGGGTGTCAGATGATAGGCTATGGAGGTACATTTTTTTGATAATATTCCTTTCTCTTAAAAAAGAAAAAGCAGTTCCTGTGTGGTGACCTCCAATGTGTTTTACAATGGTATAAAGGGCAAATCAAAGTGTGGGCAAAGGGTCTGTTTGTGTTTATACAGAGGATCAAAGCCTAATTTGGCTACCCAGAAAATGAACTAAGATACGATATGAAGAAGAACTTCCAACATCAGCACTCTCTAGAAGACTCATACCAGAATATGATCATCAAAACACCTCAACAAAGATCCAGGCGATGCTGCAGTTGTAGCTGCATTCATCCCACTGGTTCCTGGACTTGCCATTGGAATGAAGAAGGAGATATCTAAGCTGGCCTGTGCATACAGTAAAACAACAAATTTGACTGGATCTATACTGTTGGAACTCAACTAAGAATTAGGAGAAGTGCAAATTGTAGCGCTCCAAAATCTTACAACTACAGACTATCTACTGTTAAAAGAACATAAGGGATGTGAACAGTTCCCAGGAATGGGTTGTTTTAATTTGTCTGATTTCTCTCAGACTGTTTAAGTACAGTTGGACAATATCCATCATATCATAGATAAATTTTCACAAATGTCTTGGATGCCTAACTCGTTTTCTTGGTTTCACTGGAGATGGCTGGTAATTATAGATCTGCTTTGGTTATGTAACTGTATTCCTATTATGTTAATGTGTGTACACAATTTAATTAGTAGCTTAAAACCTCTACAAGCTTAAGTTACTCTACAAGAAGATATGTCAAAGAAATAATCAATCTTCCCATGTTTTCTTCCGCCTGCTACTTCTATAGCTTTTCTTCTTCCTTCCTAATTACAACCCTTAAATAGAATTCATACCTCATATCGAATTTACTGAGTATCATAATTCCTCCAAGTGGTAAAGATACCTCAAGACAAATGCTGGGCATAAAAGCCACAGGGCATAAATCTGCAAAGAACTAAAAAGCTAACCTTTTCAAACAATATGGTCTCTCTCTCACTTATCAACTTTATATTTCCCTGTATGGCCCCGGAAGATGACTGGTTAGCCAGAGACGGGTAAGATTCCTCAAGGGAGGAACAACCTAAGACAGGCACAGTCACAGGGGAACTATCAGGTGAGTAATTGGGGATCAACAGAGGTGAGGCTTAGAACCTCACTCCCCCTGTTTTGAGAGAAATCTTCTGCATCTGTGGATGTTTTATTGCCCTAGTCTAGCTTAGATTAACACTTAGTCTACAGGCACACACCTGATCATCTACATTTGCTCTCTTACAACACTAAACTATATTTTCTACCTTTATCTTGCATCTACCTACCACCTCAGCATTTTATTAAAAATAATAATAATAATAATAATAATAAAGGGAGAAATGTGGAATCTACATATAAATCAAGTATAAAAATCAAACAAATATTCATATTTGACCTGATTGTTTATAGTTCATAATGTGTGATCAAAACCGCAAGTTTCTGTGATGACTGCCCTTGTACTGTTCACCATGTAAGAACTTATTCACTATGTAAGAATTTGTTCACCATGTAAGAACTTGTTCGTTATGCTTCAGACGATTGGAGACTGATGAAAATTAGGCTTGGGGTGATTAATGATTGTGCATTGAGCATTGACTCCCCTATACACAATTTTATTGTTGTTAACAACCATTTGATCAATAAATATGAGAGATGCCCTCTCAAAAAAAAATATCAATCGTTATGATTTTTACTGATTCACATATAACCAGCAACTTGAATATAAAAAAAAAAAAAATCCCTCAATAGGGCCTATGTAAAAAATACTTTTGAGAGAAAGTGGAAATACTAAACTATTTCTCAAATTTTAAATGTGCTCTCTGAACATGTGGGAACATTACAGTATGATTAATAGAGCTAATGAGTCAGTTCCAATATTTATCAGTTGTGTGACCTTGTAAATAAACTTTACCTTCAGGATGGAAAAAATATTTCTCACAGTTATTTTGGCAAAATAAAAGAAGAATATGCTGCATTTTTTTGCTGCAATGACTACTATAGCATAAGCCCTTGATAAAAGGTAATTAATTTTTTTATCAGTATGAGCATTTGCAGTATTATCATTTATATGTGATATTAACTAATGCCTGTGGAAGCTTGTAGTCTTTTGAGGAATAAGAATTTTAATCCAAGAAACAATTAATAAAAAGATTCAGGAGAGTATGTAATGAATAAGTATAGATTATTTAATATACCTGATGCACCACTAAAACATCGTATCTGTTATTTTTTTTTAATGGGTTAATACACCTGGTGAGTGTACAGGATGTCAAGATATATGTCTTTCCTTGAAGAAAATAGGCTATGCATTGGTTGAATTGACTGACCAAGATTAATTCTAGTCAGTTGTTCTAACTATCCAGAAAACACATCTTCCATAATTGTCAACCATTAACAAGGTGGATATATAGTAATATTGTATATATATATATATATATATATATATATATATATATATATATATATATATATATATATATATATATGTTATTATACTTACAATAATTACATATATTGTAATATACAATATAGATATGTTGTAATGACTATCATGCACTAATACAAGAAACACATGTTTATTAATTAGAAGTGCATATAAAAATCTCCAAGACAACTTTCTCAAGGGAATAATCCCCAGAGAGCTTGATTGACCACTCTCACTTGCATAAAGTATAATCAGTACATTATTTCCCAGAGCAAGGACTCCACAACAATGCATGCTGTAGTAGAACAAGTTTATAGAACTTACAGGCAATTAGAATATGATTTTGGTAGAGCTTAAAAAATAGTACTTTCAAAAAGCTGGAGTGGGATTAGTGAAATGATAGAGTAGAACTGAGCTATATTTTACCAATGAGAAAACTAGGATTAGTGAATCATTACAGCAGACTTTAGGTCAATGTGAAAAATTTTCAGGATATATTGAAATGGCCTTCTTGCAGTGTAGTGAAACTCTTTATCAGAGCAAAGGTCTAGTGAAACTGAAACATAAATGGCCTATATATATAGCACAAGTACTCCTGTTTCTGCAGTACAGATACAATTAATTGATTATTCTACTTTTTGCGAACAATTCTAAGCATGGACAAGGGAACAATATTTGTTAACATAGCACTGCAGGTAGTTAAAAAAATACAACACATGCTTTTAGCAGAATTATCCTTGTTTTTATATTTTCCACCTACCAATCAGACTTGGAGAGGTGTTAAGATGTACTCTTAATATTTATATTCTTTCTTTAGGAAATCTCTTTCTGTTAATACTTTCTAGGTTCATGGCCATCTTTCACTCTGTCCATCAAATGAAATTAAATATTCTGAACCTCTGGCTATGCTTTTATTGTAGAAATAAGGCCGTATTTACAGGTTTGGGCTGTGACCAGGGCCTCTAATACACATCTTAAACCAGAGGATTGGGTCTGTAGTTAGAACTTGAATAGGAATGTTTACATGATGCTCCATAAAAACAAGTGCCTTTTGGATATAAGTTCTCTTTCTTGTGGCAATGACTTACTGACCATACATCCAGAGCTCAGAACCTTTCTTCTCTCCCTTCCAACTTTGCTCTTGCACTATTATTCTAAGTATCTCGAAGATAATGTCTTCTGCTTCCCTCTGCTAAGTTTCTGATTTTTCCCTACAATAAATGGAGCATCCAATTACTTCTCAAATGAATATGTTGGTTGGACTTGATACCACCCTGTTCATTGACATATGTGTCCGAAAAGGACTTCATATGAGTTTTCTCAATAAATTGATAGAGGATGGTATGATTTGCCAAAATAAAGGGATAGAAATTGGGTTAACAAGCCTCTGTCATTGATGGACAGAGTAAAAGAATTTAATGGACCTAGGAAAGCATTAATAAAAAGAGATTTCCAAGAGGAAGAATATAAGGAGTAAAAGTATACATCTCAGACTGCTCCAAGTCTGATAGGTATATAGAAGCTGTAGAAAAAATGATGACTGATGATAGAAGTATTATAACAGAGATTGGACATATAGTTAAAGCTATCGTATTTTTAATTTGTATGTTTTACCTAACATTATGCTAAAACCATTGTATCTAGTTTTTTATTTACTTGAAAAACACCTGATATGTACATTATTATGTCGTTACATAGATGAAGAATCTGAGATGTGGACAGGATAAGAAATTTATTAAAAAACCACAGCTAATAAGTAGCAAATCTGGGACTTGAATTCAATTTTTTTTTCTTTTTTTTTTACTCTAATGTGTCTTGTTCTTTAACTATGCATGATAAAACTAAGAGGTGTAGGAGAGGCAAAATTTTACCTCTATGCTCTTAAGGATTTTTTTGGCTGTACCTGAGAATTAAACCAACATAAGACAGATTACAGGAGAAAAATCATACAAATTAATGTAGGTTTTATGTGACATGAAAGCCCTCATAAGGAAAATAAAACCCAAAGAAGTGACAAAAAGCTAAATGCTTTTATACTAAGTTAAACAAAGATAGGCAAATGTGGAAAAGTAACTAAACTAATAAGGAAGCTAAAGGAAGGTAATATTTTCTTTTTACTAAGGGCTGTTTGTACAAAATTTTCTCAGCTGTGACTACTATTGAAGCTTATTCCCTGGTAAGGGGATTTTTTTAAGCTCCTGTCTTCAGGAGAAAAGGGAAGATTCAGATGCCCTTCCTGCATCTTCTGTTTTTCAAGTATCTTTAGCTCAAAATAATCCTTATGTCAAAATGGGATATTTAGGGTGACATATTCTGCTCCCTTTCAGAGGCATGTGCAGGAGGAGGTACTTCACATGTGAGCTGGAGACATTTATGAACATCTTAATCAGCAGTTGACAACTGTCAGCTAACAACCTGTGCCTGACCATTATGACTGGAAATTTATCTTAAATAACCCATACTTGGATTTTTGCAGGATTAACCCACATTCTCCTATTCAGCTGTGGAACTTACTGACTCATACCCAAAGTTTGATAAATACATGCAGCTGTTAGACTGATCTGTAAAGAGCTTATGAATATTTGCTCCCACAAACTAAATATTATGCTCATCAAGACTGATTTTGTTGTTTCTTTGTCTATGCATTCCAGGTATATCAGTTATTATATTTACATAACTTAATTAAATATTGCATCCATTCAATTATAATTGTCAAAAAAGAGTTGTTTCCATAAAAAGTTAGTTGAACACTTTCAAATACAAGACAGATAAGCCACTAAAAAGTTGCTAATTAAGTGAAGGCTAGAAATATGAAAAGGCCTGGAGATAATATACAAAAATTATTGGAAGCAGTTTGCACTGAGATGACTTTGCAAACAACTTTTATTTATCTCTCAATTAAAAAAATCTGACACTGAAGTCCTATAGAATTTATTTTTGTACATCACTTATACAACAGAAATGGAGATTTCCAATTAGCGGACATGTATGCAAGTCATAAATCTCAACCCTGTATTAAAAATGGGCCAATGAATGTGCCTCTATGTGTGTGTTTTGAATCATATTTTATTTTTCACAAGACCAATACCAAAATATTTTCTTATCTTAAAAATACAGCATTAAAAAGCAAATTTCTAGTTGTTATAGTTCATTACATGGTTTATAAGTAACAGAGAAAGGAAGATATCAATAATAGAATGGATTTATTTTTGAAATGCAAAAATGTTCATTCCAAACATTTGACTTTGTCCTGTCATAAGTTAAAGGTAGGGTTTTTGCTGGTTATCTTGTTAAAGATGACTAGAAGATCTTCCTCAGATCTGAGACGTTCATTTGTCACTCTGTAATGCTGAAACACAGCCTTTTCCTTTGCTTTATTATTGCTGTTTCATCATCTGGACCCTGTCAGACCTGCCTTACAACTTCCTTTCCAGCTGAAATCTTTCACAGGATCATCCTGATCTTTAAATTCTCCAACAATGTCCTTGGAAATACATCTTTTTTTCTCCAAATATGTTTCAACTCTCGAATTTTCTTTTTCATACACCTGCTTTTGGTTCATTCTCATTGTCATCCTTAGGACTCTCCTCTCCATCCATTTTTCCCTCCACATTTGTCCTGGTTCCTCCTCTTACTTTTCTTCCTTTCTGAACGTTGGCCTTGTGGTTTCCTCACCTTCAGCCCCAATCTCAGCCTCTTACTCTTTTTGCCACTTTTTAGGCTATTGACAATATTATTTGTGGTTTTCTAATTTTAGTTTTTTCCCTATTTTCTACCATTCTCCCTTCCTTTCTCTTCTAATTTTCTTCACTGCTGCTTGCTCTTCCATGGTTTTATTTGCTTTGGAGGACCTAGCCTTGGCAGAGATTTCTCTGTGTGGGCTTGCCACTTAGTAAATGACTGTTAATCTTGTCCTTCATTGACTGGTTCCTTCTTTGAATGATTAGAAAATCTCTGAAAGTGCATTCAGTTTATTCCTTCACATAAATGAAGGTACAAGGAGATCCAATTGCTGAAAGCTTCAGAAAAGATGTTCCATACCTGTTTCAGAACACCTTGGGTTAATCTGAGTGGTTTTTCTATAGGACAACTTAATCTTTGGTCTCACATTTAGTCTTTCTGTAATATATATTTGGGATACTATCTTCTATCTCAAATATGACCCAACTGCTCTGGCAAAGAAATGTTTTTATGATTTGTTAATGCACTTAAATTATTAAAGTGATATTCAAAAATTGATCACCTTTAAACTAAACATGCAAAGAATTGACCTGAATGAAAAGACTATTATAATCACTTATGGTCTGAAATTATCTAGAAAGTAGAGGTTGAAGGTGTTCCTCCTCTCTAACCTCAAGCACAAAATGGTGAGTTTTAAAGGCAAGGTGTTTTTGTTCTGCCTTTTTTTTTTCCAAAATGTGTTTTGTTTCAGCTATAAAGAAATAAACTAGAAAAAAGAAAAACAAGATCAGAATTCACCCTGATAACAATATATGGTAGAAAGGAGTAATTGTACATTAATGATATTAAAATTTAAAAAAATTTAAAAATTTAAAAAAAGATTGTATTGCAATGATACCTGAATAAAAAAAAAGATCACATGCACACACACACACACAAAAAAAAAGAAGAGAAAAGAGGGACTAAAGTAAGAGGAAATAATCATTGGTTTTCTGGGGTAGATAATGAGAGGCACTATTGTGTGGGGCATGGAAAACTGTGATCATTTTCATTTACAAATTGCAGCTAATGACTTTACTACTGGTGAAAGAGTTCTGAGAACTAATTAAAAATAATTGATATATTAATGCTAATAAATGTACTTTTCATCCAGCACAAATAGACCTGTAATTTGAGGGCATGTTCTGTGCTAATGGCAGCCTAGATAAGTCTATATTTTAAAGACACTGTTCAAAAAGTGTCAAAGACCAATTTGAAACTAAAAGAAAGCAGATTACATCCCCTGCTATGTGAAGGCCAGATTCACCTTTTGAAATCACAGGTAAATTAACAGAAATTCCAGGGTATGATTAAGGATTCAGTCTGTCTGAAAACCCCCCTTGTTTTTAGCAGAGTAGTATGGGTAACATTGGTTTGGGAATTGAGAATATGAGTTGTACAATTTATGCTTATTGGGATATAAATAATAATTGCTTGATGAAGTTGGTAAAGACTGATATTAGATTGAGGGGAAAGACTCTAGATTCATAGCATAGAGATCTTAGCCAGTTGAATGTATAGGAAAAGGAGTAAAGGGAAATCAAAGATATGAATGAATTAAAAAATGATTAAAAGTTTAAATGAGATTAATGGGGAAATAATAATTCAGGAAGGGATTTTGATTTCTGTCAAAACAATGAATTGAGTTGGGCTTACTTTTTGCTTAATGTACTGTCATAGCAATAAGGCCATGTTCATTGTGAATGGCAGAGTTGTAGCATGTTGGTCAAAGGAGCAATTGAAACTTCAGGTAAATATGTGGACTTCCCTTACTTAGGAAGGACAAATTAATACCTAAACTGACATTATTACCAAGGGAGACACTAAGAGAAAAGGAGAGAAAGGAGCCATACTTTGATGGCTTTCAGATTCAGAAAGTTGATTTATTTTATTTTAAATGAATCAGAAATGTTGAGTCCTTCAGTTGGGGGACACATATTATTATCTCTTCTAAATAAGCATCTGCTAAAGTAAATGTCAGTTTTTCTCCCCAGATGCACTGCCTTTATAGTTTTGGATATCTGGAGTGTTGGAAGTATCTCACTGCTTATTCACATGCAGATAACACATATAAGTAATGTAGTGAAATGTTATTTATTTTTATCTAGATAACTTGGGTTTTATCGGTTTTAATCAGAAAATTTAGGATTGATTACCTAAACTATATTAAAAGATTAACATGTCTAACTAGTTCAGGGACTCTTTGCATAAAGAGTCAGAGATATGCTCATTTAAGGGTAAAGAATTAGAAATAGGAATCCAGTGGATTTGCCATTGAGATATAGATGTTACTGTACAGGAAAGCTAGAAAGTGAGAGTTATAAGCTAAAAGAGAGTCAGGAGCTAAGATCTAGGTTTCATTCTAAAAAAAGGCAAGAATAGTGAATTCAGGCAAAGATAGATGTGCAAAGTTATTAATGAATGATGAGTGTAGTTTTTACTGGATTCCAACATGTACTAGATATTGTAGTAAGAAGATTTATATCTTTTATTGTTATTTTTCTTCTACAATAGTACTATCTAAGGAGCATAACTTTCCTCATTTTACAGATAAAGGAACAGCCTTCCACAGTATAAGTAAACTGTATTATAATTCGTACATAATAATTATAGCTGCGATAATATAATAACTAACTCCTGAGATGATTAATTTTACATGTCACCTTGGCTGGACCACGGTGTCCACATATGCAGTCAAACATTATCCTGAATGTTTCTATAAGGGTATATTTGTATGCTACATAGAAGTAAATGGATGAGATTAGCATTTAATTGGTAGACTTTGAGTAAAGCACATTGCCGTTCATTCCTGTGTATAAATCACATCGAATCACTTGAAGTCCTGAATTTAAAAAAAACTGACCTCCCCCAGGCAAGAGGGAATTCTGCAGCAGCCAGCCTTCAGACTCCTAACAGCTCTTAACTGGGCCTCCAGCAGGACTTGAACTGTAGCAGTAACTCTTTCCTGGGTATCCAGTTTACCAGTCCATCCTGCAGATTTTAGACTGGCCAACCTACATAATCCTCTGAGCCAGTTCTTTAAAATAAATATCTTCCTCCGTAAGAATATATACACATCCTATTGGTTCTGTTTCTCTGGAGAATCTTGACTAATATGAATCCCAGTCTTTGTCTTTTTCTGTATATAACTTTTATAAAACATCGGTTAGCTGATTGGACCACTTCCCGATAGATACAACTTTCCAAAATTGGGTTATAGCAAAAATGTAAGAAAATGAATTTCATATCTCTATTTCAGTTTTGCATTCCCATTATTCCAAGCCTTGGGTATACAAGTTTTTAACTGGTCACTTTGATGCAGCCTGATTAGGAAGAAAATTCTATTATTATCCCCCTAACACAAGGTTTTGGTTTCATAAATCCTCATTTCAGCACAAGCTACTATCACTACATTTCTCCCAACCTTTCTCTCTCCTGATACCTGGTTATATCATGCCTCAGCTGCTTTTGTAAAATTCCTCAATTCCCCTTGCCAATTACTCAACCAAATTAGGTGTGTAGTTTTCCACTAAATTTTGTCTCCAAATTCTATATCAGGTTTCCTGATGAATCATTGGTCTATCAGTTTTGTTGATTCCTATTTCTAAACTTACCTTTAATAAGACTTCCCAGATATATAATATGTCTTGCGTATGTAACTTCATCCTGACAACTCTAGTCTGATTTAAAGCCAACCTTTGTGTTTTAATACCAACTGCTACTATTGCATGTTGCATTCTATAGCCTAAGAGTATTTTGCATCAGATTACATGGACTCAAGTGTTGGAAGGATACAAAGGGATGTTCAGCTGCACGTTTCAGTGATAATGGGCACAGTAAGGTATCTTTCTTAAATGTGAATAATGACAGGAAAGGGAACTCATTGTTAGATCCCATCCACTTATAAAATGGAATCCAGCAAAATATAATGGAGGAGCATGCTGATTGATTCATTGTTGGAGCTACAGAACTACCAAAGATGTTCTTTTTTTTCTTTGTCTCATGTAAGATTTATACTGGTCATAGATTACAAGGCTGTATAGATACATACATATATACATTCATATATACATACACAGAAATATATATATATTCTAGGAAATGAAAATGATTGGGAAACAAATTATTCAAGTCTATATTTTTTACTTCATGTTGCATACAACAATATCAAAATATTATACCAGAAAAACAGTAAAAGAGGTTTTAAATAATGGTTATTTACGGGTAAAATTGGGTTTAGGTATCCCTCTTGATTTGCTTTAATAGCATGAGTGGAAACTGTATTTGAGAATAGTGACGTAGAGCAGGTGTTTTTGAAAAACCATTTCCTTAGCTCATATGTCTTATAATATACAAATATAAAATTCAGGAAATAGGATGGTTTAATAGGAAAAGAAAAGAAATACAGATCTGAATTTTAATGGTTCAGCTATATGAATTTGGAAACATAATTAATATATCCTAATTAATAAAGGAAAAGTGATCTATGCTATGGTGTTGTTAAATCAAATGAGACTACTTAAGAAAGTATTTGGAAAAGTTAAGTTTCATGCAAATATGAGTAATTAATTATAAATAATAGAAGAATCTCAATTAATCGTTGCAGGCGAATACTGTGTCATATCAACTAAACTTGCAGAGTTTTTGACATTTATTTTTGGGACATCTGTTATGTGCCAAAAACTGTCATGGGCATTACAGAGATAAATGTGAATAAATAGTATCTCTGTCCTTACATCACATACAATCAGGAAGCTCCATGCTTATATTCTCCCTAATACTCAACATATATTATGTATTTTTAGACTTGAGTGTTCTACAGAACCTATTTCTGTAATAAACTGATTAAATCATTCTTAAAATGATTTAAGAAATTGCACTCATAGAACATAAATAAGGTCTTACTTTGTGTGTTTAATAGTTTGACAATGGAACCTCAAGATTTTAAAAGTATATCATTATGTGTGTATATGATTCCAATGGTTCATTCAACTTTCTCAGACATTAATACTCAAAATACTGTAGTATCTTTTTGACATCCCTGTGTAATTTTTACTGAAATCCTTTGGATGAGCCCTAGGAAACTTACTTTCAAATGAACATTAGACTTTTTTAAATTTGATGACTGTGAGCCAAAATAAAGTGTTTGGCATTGTCTAATTAATATAATTTAAGAACCAGCTGACATTTAAACATTTTAATGAGTAATATTTTACAAGCTTGCAAAAATTTAAAGTACCCTTTTTAGTGAGGAAATTTATTTTCATAGTAGGTTCGGCTTTTTGTCTAGATGATACTGTTCTAACTTAACTCTTAATACAGTAATTCTCCCTTATCAACAGGGATATGTTCCAAGACCCCAGTTGATGCCTGAAACTACAGGTAGTACGAAACCCTATATATATACTATGTTTTTTTCCTATATTTACATATTTATAAATTAAGTATAGTATGAGATTAACAATGATACCTAATAATAAGGTAGAACAATCATAACAATATACTGTAATAAAGGTCATGTGAGTATGTCTTCTCTCTCTCAAAATATCTTATTGTACAGCACTCACCCTTCTTCTTGTGTTGATTAATGTGAGATGATAAAATGCTAATGAGATGAAATGAAGTGAAGTGGTGAGTATGCATTGTGATGTAGCGTTAGGCTACTTTTGACCTCCTGATGATATGTCACAAGTAGGATCATCTGATTTGGATGTGGACCATGGGTAACTGAAACCATGGAAAGCAATACCACAGATAAGGGGAACTACTGTATAGTATAAACTCTCCTTTACAAATTCCAAGTAATTTTTTACAAATTTCTGTCTAGGCAGAAATCCCAAATCCTCATCATTATAATACGTTTTGAAAAGTAATCTTAACTTTCTTTTTCTGTCCAAACTTACCTACCATTTCCCCTTTGCCCTTCTCCCAAAAAGAATCTTATCTAGCATCCATTTTGGTTGTTCACTTTTACCTGAGGAAGTACCTGCTCATGGCTTTTCTAACACCTCTCCAGATTCATTGATCTATTTATTTATTTATCAGTCCATTTACTTGCAGATCATTTATCAAGGCACATGATGTTCTGGTCACTGTCCACTGTTCATGAGTTTTGCCACACAAAAAGCAAGTAGAGGTAGTGATAAATGATCACATTTTAGATATTATGATGACATGTGGAGTTTGATAAAAAGAAGAGTCAGGGATAACTTTAACGGTTTTAGACTAAGTAACTGGAAAGATAGATTTCTAACAACTGACCTAAGGACACTGGGTAAAATGTAATTTGAAAATATTCAGGGGCTGGATGGAGCCATATGCTTAATTTTGGTGAATTTTGTTTTATATGTCTATTGTATAATCAGGTGGTGATAAATTTAAACTTTGAGACTGTGGGTAAAATTGCAGTATTTCCAGAATCCTTTGCCTGGCCTTAGTGAATCCCCATATCAATAGCTGTTTCCAAGGGGGTGGAGAGAAGTAGTGTATCTCTATATCAATAGGTGATTACAAGGGGAAGCAAGGGCATATCTGGACTGTAGAGGTGTGGTGGGGTCCTTCTGCAGCCAGGTCACGAGACACGGCGAGCAGAAGTAGACAACTGCTTGTAAGCAATAAACAAGTTTCTCCCACTTTATTTCTCCCTTTGGCTGATTTTGGCTTCAAAGGTTATTTGCCCCAATCTGGGAACATATTTTCCCCATGGAGTTACAGAGACTAAATGAAATCACCAATGGAAATTAGTGTTGAAGTGAAAAGAAGAGATTGAAAGCACAGCCCTAAGACACTCCAGTATTAAGAGGCTGGTAAGAAAAATTTAGAACAAAGGAAGCAGAGGATAATTTAGTAGTAGTAGAGAAATCTAATTCTGGAACTAGAAGAGAACATGAATTAGCAGCAAAATTTCTTTTTTTTGTGAGGGTGAGTTTTTCATTGTGGAGCAGAGTCATGAGTGCTTTATTTTCTATAAATTAAGGACTAAATTAAAGTCTCCTTTTCCAGTCCACTACTTTGAATTTCCTTATGAAATGTGTAACAAATCACACATAGCTATCTACCTATCCATTATCTGTCCATATCCCTGTGATGGTTAATTCCATATATCAACTTGACTGAGCTTAGGGATGCCCAGAAATCTGGAAAAACATTTCTGTGTGTCTTTGTGGGTGTTTCCAGAAGAAATCAGCTCTTGAATCATAGCCTGAGGAAAAAAGATGGCCTTGGCCAATGCAGGTAGGCAACATCCAATGGTTTAAGGACTAAATAAAACAAAAAGGCAGAAGGGTGAATCTTCTCTTTCAGTTGAGCTTACACATCCATCTCCTTTGTCCCTCTGACATCAGTGATCCTGGCTCTTAGCCCTTCAGCATCAGGCCAGGGCTTATACCACCAACTCCTTGGTCCTCAAGCTTTCAGATTCAGATGGATTACACCACCTGCTTCCCTGGTTCTCAAGATTGCAGACTACAGATCTTGAGACTTCTTGGCCTCCATAATTGTATGAGCCCATTCCTATAATAAATCTCTTCATACCCTCTCACACCCAGTGGTATTGGCCTCTCTACTTTGAGTGGCAATGGCATTCCTTTATTCTATGAGGGGATTAACCCTACATTGCCTCAAGAGATGGTATTGGCCTCCCCTAAGGCAGTTGATGTGCAAAACAGTGCTGATTCTCCTCAGATCCCATACCCAATTCTTTCTTTGCTACTAGATCTATATCTAGACTTAAGTTCAGCAGGCTCCTAAAAGTGAGGTAAAGGGCAAGACCCATGAGGATATGCACTACATTTCAAAAGAACTATCTAGGTTTTTTAAATTTATACAGACAGAAATCTTGGGAATATATGTGGGAATGAATATCCAGGATGTGGGATAATGGTGGAAGGAGCATAGAGTAGGATCTGCCAGTTCATTAAGATGAGCTCACTAAGCAGAAATTCTGCACTTAATGTTGTAGCTCAAGATGTGAGAAAGAGCTCTAAAATTTTTGGGGGTTGGTTGGCTGAAACATGGGCCATATGATGGCCCACCAGGAATAAATTGGATATGCCCAAACTCCCTTGGTTTATGTAGATGAAGGTATTCAAAGGTTTAGGGAGAATAGAGTGTTAGAGTAGATTTGTCATTTGAGGCCTACTCATCCACATTGTGAGGATCCAGACTGATGCCAGGGTTCTTGTTTGTGGAGCCAAAGAATGGGCTTCACAAACACTCAAGGTAGGAGAGCAAGGTACAGGCTTTTATTTAGAAATAAAGGGAGAGGAAAGAACTCCTGTCTCACGCCAAGAAGGGACAAGAGAGCCCGGGCTGGTGCATTTGTCTAGGAGATTAATAGGCAGTTGAGGATTTTGGGGAACTGAGGGCTTAGGGTGTGGACTTGAGCAACCTGCCCTGCCCTAAGGTGGGCTGGGTTGTTGTCTGTTTGCTAGGGCTGTTTACAGTGAAGTCACGGGTTATGCTGAGATATCCTTGAGGAACACTCAAACATTCCACGCCAAGTTGCTTCTGGCCTTTTGACCTTTAACCGATCTCACTGAAAATGTCTATATTCCTAGTCTAGTATCTTTACCCTAGGGAATTAGTGTGACCATGACTTTGCATAATGCTGAACACAGTTATGATAAGAACTTTACACTGTTACATTGCTTTGACTGTAAATATCTTGCCTTGCTTTTTCCAGAGGCCCTCACCCTCCTCTGTCTAAGCCCATGGTCCCTGTCTAAAGATGATATACCTTTAACCAGTATTTTGAGAAATAAGTTTGTGAGGAGTCCTGACATCCTTGAAAAGCTCCATGATCATATTTCCCTTTGTAGGTCAGATCTTATAGTGGAAGCAAAAGAAACATTGCAGTGGGTCCATGCTCATGAAATTCACTGGTCTTACTATGTTACCACCATCCTGAAGCAGCTGACTTAGATTAGTGGAGTGGCCTTTTGAAGACTAAATTATAGGGCCAGGTAGCTGGCACTACCTTGCAGGGCTGAGGCAAGGTTCTCCAGAAACTATATACTTGAATCAGCATCCAATGTATAGTTCTGTTTCTCTTGTAGCCAGAATTCATAGGTCCAGGAATTGAGGGATGAAAATGGGAGTGGCATCACTCACTATTCTCCCTACTGTTAGCAACTAGTAAAATGTTTGCTTCCTTTTCCCAAATTTATGCATCATTGTCCTAGAGGTCTTAGTTTCAGATAGAGAAATACCTACTATGAGGAGATATAACAATAATCCCATTGAACTGAAAGTTAAGACTGCCATCTGGCCACTTGAGATTCCTCATACCTCTGAATCAATGGGCAATGATGTATCATGTTTACTGGGTTGATTCATCTTGATTCTGATGGGGAAATTGGACTACTGTTCCACAATGAAGGTAAGGAAGAATATATCTGGAATATTGGTGATCTCTTAGGACATCTCTTGGTATTACTATGCCCTGTGAGTAAGGTCAATGGAAAACTACAACAACCCAATCTAAGCAGAACTACTAATGGCCCAGATCCTTCAGGAATGAAGGTTTGTGTCATCCCACCAGGTAAAGAACCACAAGCAGCTGAGGTGCTTGCTAAAAGCAAAGGGAAAGGAAATACAGAATGAGTAGTAGAAAAAAGTAGTTATAAATGCCAGCTACAAAGATATGTCCACTTGCAGAAATGAGAAACATCATTGTCATTAGTATTTTCTTTTTATTTTATTATGAATAAATTTCTGTGTATAAATACATATATTAAGCAAATATCTTTGTTTTTTTTCTTATTCCTTATGTTTAACATAAAATGTATTAACTATGTATCAGTATTTTTGTTGGTATTTAAGTACTGTTAATTGTACACCATAATATTTAAGTTATGTAATATCAGGAGAAGAGTAAATATCACACAAGAATTTTACCTCTTCTTCTGGGGAAGGAATTACTGTGTTTTCAGTGTATACAGGATAGTTGTAGGGAATAATGACCTTACTGTCTTTATTTGGAGGCTTATACTGGTGCCAAGTTGACAAGGGGTGAATTTCTGATGTAATTTTATATGTCGACTTTAGTGGGCTAAAAGATACCCAGACAGTTGGTAAAACACTATTTCTGAGTGTGACTGTGAGGCTGTCTACAGAAGAGATTAACATTTGAATCAGTAGATTGCTGTCTCCAATGAGGATAGGTGCCAACCAGTCAGTTGAAGGCCCGAATGGAACAAAATGTGGAAGAAGATAAATTTGTTCTCTTTAAGCTTGGATATCCATCTTCTCCTGTGCTAGAACATTCACCATGCCTGGTTCTGACTGATAGTTAAACCATTTGCTATCTTGGTTCTCATTCCTTCATTACTGAATAATTACACCACTGGCTTTCCTTTTTCTCCAGCTTGCTGATGATAGATTGTGGGACTTGTCATCCTCCTTAGTTGCATGAGCAAATTCTCATAATGTGTTCTTTTAGATAGATAGATGATAGATAGATAGATAGATAGATAGATAGATAGATAGATAGATAGATAATAGATAGATAGATAGATATAAATAGATGATAGACTAATAGATCAATGTCAACTGACAGTTTATAAATATAGCTCCTATTGGTTCTATTTTCTGTAAAACCCTGATGAATATGGTGTCTTTTATATGAATTAGTCCAAATTGTATATTTAAGATCAAATTTTGATTCAAATTGTATTTTACTACTTGTGGGCAACTATATTAAAGTGTGCATCCTCTTAACCTCTTAACACTGGGATTTTCTTATCTATATGATTCTCTTGATTTCTTAGTTTGGCACCTTTTCACCATTTACAGAACTGATTGTTAAATAATATGTTAACATAATTGCTCATTATCATTTAACAAATTTATTCAGAACTTATATTTAAAGAAAACAATGAATTTTGTTATTTACATAAAAATAGCATGTTATACTGCAAATGACAGAGGTACAATTTTTAAC
Organism: Manis javanica; assembly: GCF_040802235.1. Lineage (NCBI taxonomy): Eukaryota > Metazoa > Chordata > Mammalia > Pholidota > Manidae > Manis > Manis javanica. Next base: position 173,016,555 of record NC_133156.1, on the reverse strand, counting down.
TTATTTTCTCATTTATTCATTCATTCATTTATTTTACCTTCATCTCCTCTGGCCAAATGCCTATATGAAGCACAATGAATGTGGTACAATGATTAAAACCCTGATAATTAATAAATATAAAGACTATCATATAACTCTTTTTCAAAAATCAGTAATTGGATTTTTAGAAGGTATGTTTTTTTTTTTTTTTGAGAGGGCATCTCTCATATTTATTGATCAAATGGTTGTTAACAACAATAAAATTCTGTATAGGGGACTCAATGCACAGTCATTAATCAACCCCAAGCCTATATTTCAACAGTCTCCAATCTTCTGAAGCATAACAAACAAGTTCTTACATGGTGAACAAGGTCTTACATAGTGAATAAGTTCTTACATGGTGAACAGTGCAAGGGCAGTCATATCACAGAAACTTTCAGTTTTGATCACGCATCATGAACTATAAACAATCAAGTCAGATATGATTATTAGTTTGATTTTTATACTTGATTTATATGTGAATCCCACATTTCTCCCTCATTATTATTATTATTATTTTAATAAAATGCTGAAGTAGTAGGTAGATGCAAGATAAAGGTAGAAAACATAATTTAGTGCTCTAAGAGGGCAAATGTAGATGATCAGGTCTGTGCCTATAGACTAAGTATTAATCCAAGCTAGGCAAGGGCAACAAAACATCCATGGATGCAGATTTCTCTCAAAACAGGGGGGGTAAGGTTCTAAGCTTCCCTCTGTTGGTCCCCAATTTCTCTTCTGATGGCCCCCCTGTGACTGTGCCTGTCTTAGGTTGTTCCTCCCTTGAGGAATCTTACCCATCTCTGGCTAACCAGTCATCTTCTGGGCCCATACAGGGAAATGTAAAGTTGGTAAGTGAGAGAGAAGCCATATTGTTTGAAAAGGTTAGCTTTTTACTTCTTTGCAGATTTATGCCCTGTGGCTTCTATGCCCAGCATTTGTCTTGAGGTATCTTTACCACTTGGAAGAATTATGATACTCGGTAATTTTTGATATGAAGCACTAATTCTACTAAAGGGTTGTAATTAGGAAGGAAGAAGAAAAGCTATAGAAGTAGCAAACAGAAAAAAACATGGGAAGATTATTTCTTTGACCTATCTTCTTGTAGAGTAACATAACCATGTATAGGTTTTAAACTACTAATTAAATTGCACACATACATTAACATAATAGGAATATACATAACAAAAGCAGACCTACAATTACCAGCCATATCCAGTGAAACCAAGAAAACCAGTTAGGTACCCTAGGCATTTGTGAAAACTTATCAATGATATAATGGATGTTGTCTAACTGAATTTGAATATTTTGAGAAAAATCAGACAAATTAAAACAACACATTCCTGGGAACTGTTCACATCCCATGTGTTCTTTTAACAGTAGATAGTGTATAGTCACACGATTTTGGAGCACTGCAACTTGCACTTCTCCTAATTCTTGGTTGAGTTCCGACAGTATAGATCCAGTCAAATTTGTTGTTTTACTGTATGCACAGGCCAGCTTAGATATCTCCTTCTTCATTCCAATAGCAAGTCCAGGAACCGGTGGGATGACTGCAACTACAACTGCAGCAGCGCCAGGATCTTTGTTGAAGTTTTTTGATGATCATCTTCTGGAATGACTCTTCCAGAGGATGTTGATGTTGGAAGTTCTTCTTCATATTGTATCTTAATTCATTTTCTGAGTAGCCAAATTAGGCTTTGATCCTCTGTATAAACACAAACAAACCCCTTGCCCACACTTTGATATGACCTTTATACCATTGTGAAGAACCTATTGGAAATCACTACATAGGAACTGCTTTTTTTTTTTTTTAAGAGAAAGAAATATTATCAGAAAAATGTACTTCCATAGTTGATCATCTGACACCCTTTGAAAGATCAAAATTAAGGATATGTAAAGCATGCATTAATTGTTGATTTGCAGTTAGTTTTATCCTATAGAAGGTATATTTTAAATGGAAAATAAAGCACTAGTTACTGTTCTATTCATATGAAATGATTCAATATTATCAATTTCCAGTTTGATAAAAGGGATTTACTTTTGGACATATAATAGTTGAGGCTTCTTTGAGAGAAGTAAATGTGAAATGTATATGTTTATATAATTCTCTAATTTCCTATCCAAAATGGCTATGTAATGTATCATCACTGTATCTCAATGATTGACCTTACTTTCCACTTTATGAAGATGATAGGGGTCACTTGGCATTGGTGTTTCACTCCCTTATCCTCTTCACTTAAGCTATTTACATTACTTTTTTCATTCTATCTTTAATTTCTACCTCATTCTCCACACATTCCCTCATAATGACACCCCTTTCCAGATTTGCTAATGTGTACATCTCCACTTATCAATCCATTCTGTATCCAAATGTAGTTCATTTAAATACTCCCTCCTTTTAAAAATATTATTTTTAATGTGCCTTTTTACTCTTTCTACTTATATGAAAAATATAAGCAGACTGTTTGGAAACTCAGAGATCAAAAAGACTGCACTGAACTATGATTTTGTCATTTGTTAACCATGTTATTTTATGAAAATTACCAAATATCTCTGAGACTTACTCTAGACCTATACTTGGAATATTGTGAGAGATAAAACATTCTTGGCAACAGAGTAAATTGCTAAATAAATGTAAATATGCTATTAACAATATTGCTTAACAAAATATTATTTGATCCTGCAATTTTTGTCTAAACATTTCTTTATTACTTTCAAACTTCCTTGCATGACACTATTCTTACCATCTACATCTTTCAAAACATGTACTTTGGCTACATGATCTTTATGAAAACTTTTGCTTCCTCAGACAGCATAATATTATGCCTGTACTTTTGGTCCCCTGATTATAATTTCTCCAATAATTTCTCTCAATTTTCTTCTCCTTTACCTGAAGTATAGGTTCTAGACATTATACTACCACCAATGTACTCTTGCCTTTGCAGATTCTTTTCCTAAAAGAGTTCACTTTCTTTCCCAAAACAACTGTAAAATCCTAATGAAGTTAATAGGCACATTTCAAAGAGTAGAAGAAAAAATAAATAACAACCAAAGCAAATAATACAATTTATACATGCCTTCCTTTCTTTAAGAATTATGTAGATTTACATTGTTATGACAAGAGATGTCATTTAACACTCTTGCTTTTCTGTGAATGTGTAAATAGAAAAAAAAAAAACACTTGTTTCTACTTTAAGCAATTTAATATGGCTTAATACTAAGGATCTGCCAACTGGATTATACATAAAACAGTTTGAACTCTTAGTTCCTCCACTCTCACTCTTTGAGGATCTATTTCTTCAAATTTGTGTGAGATATTGGGTGTTTGTCTTATGCTCTGATTGTTTCTCTACTCTTGTTTGGATTCCAACTGTCAATTCCAAGTCTAAGTGAGACCTCCTACTTCTGACAATGCCACTTATATATATATATATATATATATATATATATATATATATATATATATCAAAGCAAAAGGTAAAATATGGACATGTGTGTGTGTGTGTGTGTGTGTGTGTGTGTGTGTATAGTTTGGTTTGCAGTGGCAAAAAAAGTTCTAGAAATGTTTTCAATATCAAATGATAGAGTAAAACAGGAAAAAGATGACCCACACAGTATGGTATTAGATTTTACATACATTTTAAAGAGATTGTTAGATCTATATTTAGGAAGGTATTCATGGTAGATTGTTGAATGAGAAAATAAAACTGCAAAATTATGTGGATATTTACAAAACAAATTTCAAAGTGCTGTATCAATGATGAATACATACAGGAGAATAATTTTGAAAACTCTGTCTATGTTTTGCTTAATTGAAAATGCACCTACTATTGTATTTCAAGATTTTCAACACAGCCCCTGGTAAAATTAAAAATAAGATATGTTTCTCCAAAGTCACTAAGACCAAAACAGTAAAGAAAACCTCCTGTGCAGACAAATTAAAATAGCAAATGAAACAGCAAAGATGCCAAATCTTAAATTATAAAATAAGATATGAATTAAATTGTAAAAGTGAAGACTATGCTCATTGTACCAGTACATGACTTTCTTATTTGCACCTCGTGGCATGCTGTCCTTATTTCAGTTATGGTGTTATAGCATTTAATTAAAATTGGTTGCATTCCTATATCCATTGCTAGATTGTGGACTCTTGGTATGGAAAATACATATTATACATTTGTGGATCCTCATTTTCCACCACAAAATATTATTTATATTAATATATAGTAATGAATTAAGAAATGGATGAAGAAATGAATTAATGTACTCGATATATGGACTCCATGGTTATAACTATATTTAATAAAGGAAACAATACTTCTACAGCTTAGAACACCTGAGTCCATGAATGTTTGTTTGACTGCAATAAACATGAAATTGCATCACTGTCAGAACTTTTCTGTCATTGATCCAGAAGAAAATAAGTCATTGATTAAATAAGTTTATGGAACATTAAACATTGTATTTCCTACATGAGTCTTTAAAGTTCATGATTCTGTGATTCCTATTAGCACTGAAAACACTAGAAACACTAGTTAAATATGGAAACTAGTTAAATATGTACTAAATATTTGCGGTTTAAATATGTACTAAATATTTTTTTAATATTTTGATATATATGAAGAAATTTTATACATACGGAGAAATTTACAAAATTTTTACATAGCCTTTAGTATTTTCTAGTTATAAGATTGTCATTTGCAGAGACAATTTTACTTCTTCTTGCCTAATTTGGGTGTCTTTTATTTCTTTTTCTGCTTAATTGCTCTGGCTAGGATTCCATGTTCTATGTTGATTAGAAGTAGCAGTAGTATCTTCTTCCATATCTTCCTTTTTTCCTGATCTTAAAGGAAAACTTCCAGTTTTCCCCATTGAGGATAATGTTAGCTGTGGTCTGTCATATATAGCCTTTATTATATTGAAGTACATTCCATCTATACCTAATTAGTTGAGGTCTTTTATCACAGAATGTTGAATGTTATCAAATGCTTTTTCTGAATCTATTAAAATGATCATCTAAGTTCACCAGAGTTGCAGTATACAAAACTAACATACAGCAGTCATATTTCCATACACTAATCAAAAACTATCCCAAAAGGAAATTAAGAAAACAATCCATTTACAGTATGTTGAAAAGAACAAAGTACATAGGAATTAACCATAACCAAGCATGTGAAAAATCCGCACCCTGAAAACTATAAAACACTGATGAAAAAATTGAAGCAGACACAAATAAATGGAAAGACATCCTGTGTTCATGAATTGTAAAAACTTTATTTTTAAAGTTTCTATACTGTTTAAAGCAATCTGTAGATTCAAGAAAATCTCTATCAATGAATGCCATTTTTACAGAACTGGAAAAATGGATTCTAAATAAATACAAAACTATAAAAAAGACCCCAAATATCTAAGCAATCTTCAGAAAGAATAACAAAGGCATTGGACTTCCTGATTTTAAAATTTATTGCAATACCACAATAATTAAAATAGTATAATACTGGTTAAAGGTAGACATATAGATCATGGAACAGAACAGAGAGTACAGAAATCAATCCACATGTATATGGTCATCTGATCTTCAACAAGTGTGCCAAGAACACACAATGGAGAATGAATAGTCAAGAAAACTTGAAATACATGAGATTCAAGAGAATGAAGTTAGGCCCACATGTTACACCATACACAAAATTCAAATGAAAATGGATTAAAGACTTAAGCGTAAGACCTAAAAACATAAAAAAACCTAGAAAAAAGGAAAGGAAAAGTTCCCTTACAGTGGAATGATTTTTTGGGACATGAATCCAAAGGCACAGTTAACAAAAGAAATAGACAGGTAGTACTACATCAAACTAAAAGCTTCTGCAAAGCAAACAATGTATAGAGTACTAATGCAACCTATGGAATGGTAGAAAATATTTGCAAACCGTCTATTTGATAAGTGGTTAATATCCAAAATATATAAAGAATTCCTACAACTCAACATCAAATGATGATAATAATAATATTTTTTAATGGGCAAAGGACTTGAATAGACATTTCTCAAAGAAGACATACGAATGGCCACCAGGTACACGAAGAGATACTCAACATCATTAATTATCAGAGAAGTGCTGATCAAAACCGCAGTGAGATATGACCTCACATTCAACACAACCTTACAGCTATTAGTAGATCTACTATAAAAAATAAAATAAAATAAAAAGCTAGAAGTATTTGCAAGTATGTGAGAAATTGAAACCCTTCAACTCTCTTGGTAGGAATATCAATTGGTGCAGAGTGAGAGAAATTACAAGGAAAATTATGACTTATGTTTAACATATCACTAGATTTCAGCAAAACATTTTCAACATTTGGTTTCAAAAACTAATAATAAAAAGTCATTGTTTAAAACCTGATGTGTTTTATGGTAATCTCTTTGTTTTAATGTCAAGGTTTAATTAAAAAATGGAAATAATTAAAAATATCTTTAAGAAATATGTACAAAAGCAAATAAATGCAATCTGTGCAAAGTATGGGTATAAATGGCACAGTTTCATGTTTTCAAAGGATTAACAAAATGAACACTTTTCATTTAGAAAATATGCATTGAGACCTTATTTAGCAGAAAGCCCATTTTTATTTCTCATGTCCAGGAACAATGACTGTTATAAACAGACTGACTTCAATAAATTAAAATTAAAAGTACATATATATTTTAAATAAACATGGGAGAAAAACATGCCATGTATTTTCAAATACATAACTGTACACATTGGAATTTTCAGGCATAAATTATTTCCTAAAAGTCTTAATAAAAGAGTAGTAAAAAAAAAGTAGAAATAAAGGTTTAGAAATGTTCAATGCTAACTGAATAACTATTTCCATAATCTAACCTGCTCATCAGTCTATTTTCAGGCAAGAAAGAGAAAGCAGTTTTAATGTAGTTACTCCTTCTCAAGAACCAAAAGGAGAAAAAAATAGTATGGCATTAGTGTAAAGGCAGACTCTCACAACCATGCTAATCTTTAACTTGAGCATGTTGTGGGATGATGTAGTACTTTGATACAACAAAGAAGGAGGGAGAAAGAAAAGAAAATATCTTGTGAAAAATCTTCTGTTCCAGATTATCATTTAACCACACTGGAAACAGTAAATGATCACTTAACTGCATAAACACTATACACACCCCCCCACACTAGCCTAATCATCATTTGTGTCAATGATTTGCTATAATTGTAAATGTTGTCTTCAGAATGTATGTTTTCTCCTCTTCTGTGTAAGATTACAAGCTCTTTACAATAAGAAGTGTATAATTTTGATTTTAGCTTCCCATACAGCTCATTAGGAATTTAAGTGTTGGGTCAAGACGATTTTGTACTAGAGGCAGATTTGTTTTCTCACATGATATGCCAATTTTTAATGATAACCATGGTATATGGATGTTTTAATAATGTTCATAGAAAAGAAAAGAGAGCAAAAGAGTGGCTAATCTTCTTGAAAGTCAATGTGTGTTCTTCCTCCCCCCCATGGAAGAAACAATTGATAAATAAGATGCAGAAATAGCTAGGTTAGAGAGATGTGAAAGTGCATTTCAAAATTGATACCTGTTGAAGGGAAAGCACGGAGACCTTGAATAATATTGTTGAAGATCCAAATGTATATTGATATTCCTTAGGAAGACACAAGGGGCCCCTGAACAAGGACATATTACAAGAGGTACCCTTAACAAAAAACATGATCAATGAACTTACTCCTTTACCGAAAAAAAATAAAATAAAAATGTTGGCTTGTGGTTTGTCAAATGGGATGTCACTGAACTTTCCTTGAGGAAATGGCCAAGTAAGCAAACTTACTGGAAATTTAAAGTGCTGTAATAATGGATTCCTGGCATATTTCGATGCAGAATAACATTTAGGTGAGTTTTTTTTATGTGTGTGTGGCAAGAAGTAAACATCTCATCTTTTTACTTGATATGCATCCAGGCAGAATATCCTTAGAGACTCTAGCCTCTGAGGAAAAGGTATAGGACCACCAGTAAATCAGAGCAGGCGAAAACTAGATATTTGTGAGTCACATCTGACACTATAAATCATGACGGTCCTCTTATAAATAAAGTGATGGATTGGTGCAAGATTTGCTTGGATTGAATAGAATTTGGATGAAGTTCTTAGTTACTCCTTATATAATATAAACTTCCTATATTATGCTCTGTATGTTACACTGTCCTGTGCCCTTTCCACGACCCTGGGCAATTAACACCCCGTGTGTTATAGACACATCACCTATAAGAGCCAATTCTCAGAAGATTTAATATTATATCAGAAGGTTTGATTTTTCCTGCTTGATAGAGTCATATTTGTGCTTCCAGATTAATCTACTATTTTCAACTAAAGGCCAACCCATTCCCTATTTTTTAAAAAAATGAAGCAAATTCAGTAAAAATGCACATTTTTTTTTACAAATTATGTAAAAATTCCCCTTATTTATTTAGCAGTTCTTTATTCATTTTTATTATCTGTGTGCTAGGCAATAACTGCTTACTCTTGAAAGATGTTTAGACTATTTGAAAAAAAAGATCAGTGGCGAAAATCTAGCAATTAGGTATTGCTGGTGCTATTAATTAATTCAAATAATACGTACTGAAATTCTATAGTGTTTTATTGCCTTAGTCACTGAGGAGATTAAATTAGAAAATAAAGTATTCAATGAGAAACATTTGTTAATTGATAGAGAAGTGATAGTGTTTAATTTTAGAATTGTTGTATCCCAGAAATTATTTATTTTAGGTAGTTACCTTCTTTGTGTTGTAAGTCCTATTATTTTTCAGTATTTTGTATATCAAAGTCTTTAAATTTCTACTATCAGCAACAGAACATTGTTCATGTTGTCTACTACAACTCTATTTCTCTCCTTAAATCTACAGAAGACATTGATACTTCTATAATTTTGCCATTTTTTTCTATGTATAAAGTCTTTACATACCTTATATCCGTGGTAAAGTTATATGTATCTTTGGATGCTTGCTTTGCCCCTACTTACCCATAACATTCATAAAATTTATAAAGCATAACATTCACAAAAAAAGGCAATTGTTTATGTATATATATATACCCAAGTCACTTCAAGCATAGTTCTTGCATGATAAATTTCAACAGGGAATTAAAACTAGAGCTACCATACATGCTGTTTTGCATTCTGATTTTCCCAGAACAATCCAGGTCTAGGCCTTTTGTCTGATGTACTTATCAACATTTCACTTAAAAGTTATATGATCATCCAGTTATGTCATGTATTGCTGTGAAAACTGATAGGATGTGATATGCTTTTGTCTCCAAGACTTAATAATTTGTTGCTGTGTTTTAATTTAATTAAATTAAAGTCTTTCCAAGGGAAAACAAATTTAATAATGGCCTTTCAAACTAACTGTTTCACTGAAAATAAATAGAAAATTTTGAAAAAGCATGAACAAAATATGTTTAAATTATTTCAGAACTATTGGTGCACTGAAGAATTGCAGGCATAAGAACTAAATGATACTAGAAGGCCTCAAACTTTGAGTTCAGCATCTGGGTCTGTTTTTTCATTAGAGTACTCATGTGACACAAAAAGCAAGAGAAATTTACGGGGAAACCTGAGAAACTATGCAGAATTTAGGACATACAGAACTGAGGAGACAAATTTGATGTTCAGGGTTTGCCACAAATCAGCATGCCTAGTAAACAGCCCATCATTTGAATTTAAATCTATAAGGGCCACATCGTAGGTGTCATGATAAACTTAAAATAGGTCAGGATTCAAGAACCCACAGAATACAAAGGTATTAAGTCCCACCTATGCTTGCATCCCTAATTGTGCTAGGTAAATTAGAATTGCTACTGTGGCCTATCTAGCTACCTAGCTGAAGGAAAGATATATCATGCAGATGTTCAGATTATTTTACTGAAAGTTCACATTTGTCAGACACTCTACCAAAAATTACCATGTGAACTGTAAAGTAAAAAGAAGTGAACAAAAGTAAAGAGAAACAAAAAAAAACAATAAAAATAGACCTATGGTGGATCCGCATAGTGGAATTTAGACAAGGATTTAAAAATAACTTTAATCAGTAACTTTAATCAAGAAATTAGCAAGCAAAATTGTTAATTTCACTCACATCCAAAAACCAAATGAAAAATTAAGAACTAAAAATTATACAATAATTTAAGAACAGTTTAGATACATCAAAAGATAATACCTGTGTTCTAGTTTTTGGTGGTTTAGAAAATGTAAGAGAGACAGAATAACAGAAATTATCAAAAATGTTTTAAATAAAGGGTTATCAGTTTAACATTCTAGTATACATGTTACTGGATTCCCAGAAGAGGAGAGACAGATAGAATAGAAGAAGTATCTGAAAGATAAGTACTTAATTTCTTTTGTTAACAAAAATAACAAACCACAATGAGCACAACAGAAACCAAGAAGGATAAATGAAAAGGATAGGCACACAAATGAATTTCAGAAACAAAAGTAAAAGAATAAAAATACCTAGATATATAAAAGATATTACATGCAAAGGATCTGAATATGATAGTTACACTTTCAATACTAATTGTAAATATTAGAAGACAGTGGAACTTAATTTTTACTGAGCAGAAATCATATAATTATCAACATAGAATTACAAACTACAAACTATTCTTCTAAAAGAAAGCCTTTATAGATAAATACATTGAGGAAAATCAGTAGCAGAATCATATCAAAAGAAGAAAAATACTTTTACAGGGAGAGGAAAAAAGTAATCCTATATAGAAATTTAGAGAAACAAAAAGGAAAAAAAAAAGTAACAGAAAAGATACATATATGGGTTTATCTAAATATATCTATCTTCACAATAATAATATATTGTTGAGATTAAAATGTACACAGAATCCAAAACATACCAAAATGTGATAAAAGTTTTAATTTTTATTAGTGAAAATGGAAAATTTATTATTTTTTAATGAATCAAAGAAAGACAAGAGGGAACACAAAAGGAATTATGGAATAGGTAGAACATGCTAAAAATATACAGCAAGTTGGTAGAAATGAATAAAACAACTGTTATTTGTTGCTCCATAATGAAATGCCCACAAATTTAATGAATTAATACAATTACTATTCTGCAATACTTCATGATTTTGTGCATCACGAATTCAGGCAGTATGTGCCTGGTAGATTTCTCTGCTACACTTGATGATTGTTGATCAAGATCCTGCAATGGTATTTGGTGTTTTGGGGAATCAGAGATGATTTTACTGACATGCTTCTTGCCTTGACTGGAAGGTATGGAAGATTGAGTTCAACAGACCTTTCTTCTTCTCTATGAAATCTCAGGGACTCCCCACATTTTCTCTCTAGCAAGATAGTTGAATTCTGAAAAGTGTCTCTGAACTCATAGAAGAATTCCAAGAAACATAAAGTGAAAGTTGCCAGTCTTTTAAAGCCATGGATTAGAAACTTGCAGAATATTATTTATGTTATTGTTCAAAGAGGCCACAAAGCATGTATATATTCAATAGAGTGGACATAGACCTCAGCTCTCAGTGGGAGGAGTGACAAAAAGAAAAGAGTAGCTATCAAAAAGCATTCACGATTCCTAATTCACTGTCATCACAAATGTACATTCTTAAGACTGGTTATCATCTAATTATTTATCAAGTGTTGCTGACATTTTTGTGTTTAATTTAAAAAATGTATAGACATGAGTTATGATTAAAATGGTATCTTTTTTCAGTAGTCATACATCAGTAAAATGTTTTAAAAGTATACTGAAGAAAATTTTAAAAGGCCTTAATTAGTTGTGTAATAGAATGATTAATTAGATAATGCATGTTGTGAATTAATTTATGTGAGATTTAACACCACAGAGTGATGGAGGTAGAACGTTTTGATTAGTTGTCCTAGGTCAATTTGATATATTAGAAAGAGAAAGAGTGAAAAAAAAGATTAATTCTGGCTTTCACTTCTTTCAGTATACAAACTGTGTTCCATGTGCAATTAGACTTAAAGTGAAAGTCAAAATACAGAAATGTAGAAGAAATATAGAAGGTTATTTTTATAAACTTGGTCTAGGAAAGGATTTCTTTAACTGGACACAAAGAACATTAACCATAAAGAAAAAAATAGATAAATCAAGCTGTCTTACTATTAGTGTCATCTCTTTCTCAAAAGAAAATATTCCTTGGAGTATGAAAATGTAAGTATACAGTTAGGAAAGATACTTGTGATTCATATATCAGACAGAGAGTTCATTCAAGGGAAAAAATACTGTTGAAATATAGAAAAAATCTGAAAGTCTTGACCAGACACTCTTCACAAAAGAAGATATTCAATTAAAAATAAATTAATAAATAAAAAGTAAATTGTTCTCATTCTCAATAATTATTAGGCTTAAATTAGTCTCTGGTGCAAGAAATGAAGATGTGTTTAGTGTTAGGGAGGAGGTATTAATATCTGCTAATGATAATGAGGATAGTTTTGGAGATGCTTTTAAATTCCATTTCTTTATTTTGATGGTTACCTTGTGTGTTCGTACCCAGTTTGTAAAATGTTATCAGTTTTACACTAATGTACACTTCTTTACATATATACAGCAATAGAAAGTCTAAACATCGATGAAGAAAAACGAAAAATACTTTTTCTCTTTTTTCTTTTCCAGAACATAACATAATTTAAATCAGTCTATGCCATTTTCAGATTGTCTTCTTTCACTTAGTAATAAGCATTTAACTTTTCTCCGTGTATTTTCAGGCTCATTTCTCTTTAGTGCTAAATAATATCCCACCATCTAGATATACCACACTGTATTTATTCAATCACCTATTGAAGGATATCTCGATTGCTTCCAAGATTTGGAAGTTACAAATAAAGCTGCTATAAACATCTCAGTATAAGTTCTGTGTGAATGTAAGTTTTCCACTCTTTGGGGTAAATACTAAAAGAAGTGATTATAGGATCATATCATAAGTTCATTTTTAGTTTTGTAAGAAAACACCAAAATGTCATCCAAAATGTCTGTATCATTCATTGTGCTGTCAGTATTTTGTATTTTGGTCATTGCAATAGGTATCAGGTGTTATTTTGTTGTTTTAACATGAATTTCTCTGATGTCATGTGATGCGTAGTATCATTTCATATGTTTATTTGCCATCTTTGTATCTCTTTGCTGAAGTGTTTATACAGTCTTTGGCCTATTTTTAATGATGTTGTTTTTTTATCATTAAGTTTAAGAGTTCTTTGTATATTTTGGATAATAGTCTTTAGCAAATATTTTCTCCTATCTGTGGCTTGTCTTCTCATTATCTTGACTGTCTTTCACCAAGAATTATTTTTTAATTTTAATGAAGTCCTATGGATTCATTGTTTCTTTCCATGGATTATGCCTTTGGTGTTGTACCTAAGAAGATATAAACAAATACAAGGTTATCTAGATTTTTCCTACTATCTTCTAGGAGTTCTAGAGTTTTGTATTGTGCATTTTGGTTTTTGATCCATTGAGTTAGTTTCTGTGAAGGGTTTAAAATCTGTGCTTGGACCAATTCTTTTGCTTCCCTTTATTATACGTGTGTGTGCGCGCATATGGATGTTGAGTTATTCCAGAATTTTTGTTGAAAAGACTACATTTTCACTATTATATTGCCCTTTGTCCTTTATCACAGATGAACTGACTATTTTTATGTGAATCTATTTCTGTGGTCTCTAATATGTTCAGTTGATCCTAGTGTTTATTATTTTGCTAATACCACACCATACTGTCTTGTCTTTATAATAAATCTTGAAGTCAGGTAGGGTCAGTCCTATAACCTATTCTTTCTCTTCAATATTGTCTTGCCTATTTAGGATCTTTCATCTCTACATATAAAATTTAGAATACATTTGTAAATTTCCATAAAACAACTTGCCGGGGTTTTACTGGGATCACATTGAATCCACAGATCAAGACAGGAAGAACCGACTTGAAAATACTGAGGTTTCTTATCCATAAACATGGTTTATCTCTCCACTTATTTAGGTCTTTGATGTTTTTTCATCAGAGTTTTGTAGTTTTACCAGTATAGATAGATCTTGTATATATTTTGTTAGATTTTTACCTAAGAACTTCTTTTTTGGGGGTGGTAATGCAAATAATATTTTCTCTCATTTTCAAATTCCACTTTCTCATTGTGGTATGCAGAAAAGAGATTGATTTTTGTATATTAACCTTTTATACTATAAACTTGCTATAATTGCTATTTTAGTTCCAAGAGCTCTTTTTGTTGATTCTTTCATATTTTCTACATAGATGGTCATGTCATCTGGTAACAAAGACAGTTTTATTTCCTCCTTCCCAATCTACATATCTTTTATTTATTTTCCTTGATGTAGTGCATTATCAAGGACCCCCAGTATGATGATGAAAAGAAGTGGTGAGAGAGAACATCCTTGTTTTGTTCCTTTACTTCATGGAAGAACTCTGAGTTTCTCACCATTAAGTATATGTACAGATTTTTTTGTACATATTCTTTATGCACAAATTGAAGAAGTTCCCCTCTATTACAAATTTACTGAGAGTTTTTATCATGACTGGGTATTAGAACATGGAAGCTTTTGATAACTGGGTTTGAGTATCTGGGGTTTCAGATTAACTTTTGCACTCTTGTTTTCCATTCCCTGTTTTCTCTTCTTAGGAATTTCCCTTATTTTGAAGCTCAGCTGTATATTAGAAATACTTTCCTCATAATTTATTTTTTGTTAGACACTGAATTAAATTAAAATATGAACAGTATGCATTAACTGACTTTGCAATATACAGTACAGGAGTAAACCAGGATTATGGCTAGTAATCATGTCCTCATGTCTACACCCTTACCTATACTTCTTAAGGAGTGAGTGAAAAATGCCCTTTTATTCTCAGATTATTTTGTCTTTAGCTTCTGACATGGATTAAATGCTTCAATAGAAAAAGTATAGGAACATTTTATATCATTTAATATGATAATATTTACTTCTTAGTGTAAAATTTAAAAAGAACTCCTAGATATGTTAAATTGAAGGTGAAACTGCCTATGTCTAAATTACAAACAAGGATAAAACATTTATAAAGTATACAGGTAATTAAGTGTTAACAGAAGCATAGCAACTGATGATATTTTATACTCATGAATACTATATATACCCTTTAGATACACCTTTTCATATTTTAACTCTGATACCTGTTAAAATACAATAGCTCTTAAGAGAGGTAATAAGGTTAGATTTTCTGTCACTTACACATTATAATTACTGAGAGCCATATATTTTCTTAGGAACAGATATTGTTAGGTGACTTGCATTAGAACATGATTCACAAGAGTCAGAATAAGACAATACATGTGTCACAACGATGTGTGAGTTGAGTAAATCAGAATTGGGAAACAGAAATATTAATGACTATTTTCACCACTTTGATAATTTTGCCCAGAAATAGGGTTCCAGCTATTAATTATTTGCAGTAACAGCTGCTGCCAAGAACTACAGTTGTAATGTCTGTATTTTAAAGGGTAAGCAAATTCAGTTGTTCAGTATGCTATGAAAATAGACTTCAAAAGCATATACATCTCATCACACACATACACAATTATGACACACCCTGATTTCCTTAACCATGGAAACCAGGTTGACTCATTCTCTTCACTCCTTAGAATGTTAATAGCTTATGGTTACTGGACTCTGTGAGAGAGAGAGAGAGAGAGAGAGAGAGAGAGTGTGTGTGTGTGTGTGTGTGTGTGTGTGTGTGTGTGTGTGTGTTTTGCAGTGGAATACTTCTCCTGAGCCATTGTTGTAGGACTGGGAAGGATACTCTGGGAAAGGAAAGCTAATGATGATGGAAACTTCATGGTTCAAAACCAGACAGTTTGTCTCAATAAACCATAACTATCTTGTGTAATAAAATCATTTCCAGGTCCCATCTTCTCCAGTTTTTCTTGTACATCATATTAAAACCTGATAATTCATATTCATTTCCAAAGATTAGAAAATATTTCTTACACCCTCTAAGAGGTAATAAACCTATTTACAGGCTGAAAAACCACAAATATGAGCAGTTAAGTCTTTTCCTGCTCAGTTTCACTAGTCATTTGCTACTGATGTAATTGAAAATGCAGAACTTACTTCTCCTAGAATAAAATATTACTAATGCAGGAGATTGGAAACACAACATTCCCAACACTAAACTGAACCATATTATGTGTGTCAGGGTGGAAACTTTACATCTGTGTGCTTGGTGAGTTACATTTCCCTAAAGCATTGTGCACAGTTTTATCTGTCAAAGCAATAATATATTGAGTATCTACACAGTGCTGCATCATGTTCTCATTAGAGGGTACATGGAGATGAGCAAACCCAAGACTTACCCTCATGGAGTTTATATTCTGATGTAGAAAAACAATAAACTAAATTTTGGAAATATAACATAATAGAGTATAATAGGTATGAATATAATAAAGAAGGGTAAGAGTGTTGAATGTTCCTGATAAAGAGGGTTATAAATAATAAAGATAGTTAGAAAAAGCTTTTTAATATGATACACTTGAGAGGAAACTTGAAGAAAATGGAAATAAACTATGCAGATACATGGAAGAATAGATTTATTTCAAACCAATCGAAAAGTAAGTGAAAAGACTTTAAATCAGAAGGATCTTTGTTTGCATGAGTAATAGCAGCAGTTCAGGAGTGAAATAACAAATAAGAATAAGCAGATTATTTAGAAACTTGAAGTTGCAGGTTTTGAAAGATACCAAGGATAACTACAGCACTCTTTTTTTAAATCCCATGAGGAATATGTCATTTACTTAGGTGGACAGACCTCATATAAGCAGTATTTTTGGCAGTGTATGGGAGTAAGAAGAAAGGAGTATATCTAGGAATCATTGAACATGCGATCATAATAAGCATTCAAGCTGAGATATCAAGAGGTTAACATACACATATGACTCTGGAATTAGAAGGGGCACATTGTTCAGGAAGTTGGTTTTGGAAATCCTCAGAATTTAGTTTGTTCTGAAGTGAACAGTGTATAAAATTATACAAACAATGAGTATAGGTAAAGAACATGAGGCCTAGACCTCATATGTAACCATTCAACAGTTTTTAAGGCACAAGAAAAGGAAACAGAAGTGGACAGTGAGGCAGAGGGAGGCAAAAAAGAGTGATGCCTTTGAAACTTGTTAAAGTTTTCACAAGAGAAGTTGTATTAGTATTCTATAGTTACTATAACAGATTACTGCAAACACTGAGTTAAAATGACAAATTTATTATCTTACAATTGTAGAGGTCAGAAGTCTAATATGGGTCTCAATAGGCTGAAATCAAGGGTCAGTAGGGCTGTGTTCATTTTAAAGGCTCTGAGGAGAATCTGTTTCTTGCATTTTTGAGTTTCTAGAGGTGACCTGCTTTCCCTTCTCATGTCTGCCTTCCACCTTCAGGCCACCAATGATCAGCAGACTCTTCCTCACGTCGCATCTCTCTGACACTGGCTCGCTCTTCCTCTGCCTCCCATTCCCACTTTGAAGGTCATTTATGATTACAGTGGGCACACCCAGATAATCCAGTATTATCTACCTATTTTAAGGTTACCTAATTATCAACTTTAATTCCCCTTTTCTATGTAACATAGTGATTTCACAGGTTCTCATGACAAGGATGTGGGGATATTTAGGGTGTCCCTTATTCTGGCTACTATAAAAGGAAATAAATACAAAGCTTGAGTACTGATGGTAGGCAATATGGAGGTCACTGATGATCTTGGCAAGCACTATTTCTGTGGAGTAGTTCGAGTAAAACCTGATTGGAATGTATTTAAGAGAAAATGGGAAGAACAAATTTAGATGAAATAGCTAAAGACAGCTCCTTTAAAGAGTTTGCTAAAGAGTTTAGGATGAGTTCAAGTGGAGTGTTCTTAAAAAAAGAGGCAAACTAATGGGATGTAAACTGAAAAAAAAAAAGCAATTAGAGAGAGAACTATTGAGGTTGTAGAGAGAAGGGAAAAATTATAAGAATGAAATCTATGAGTAGGGACTGATGATGGAATCTAATGAAAAATTATATGGCCAATTGGATAGAGGCTTCATCCGTAACAAAAGGAAGGAAGATAGAATACAGGGGTAAGTTTTTGGGGTGGTTGATCTAATAGAGGTGATAATGAATATGCTTTGCTGTAGTGTCTGTTTCCCAGGGATATGGGAAGGAAGGCAATCAGCATAGAGTGAGGAAGGGAGAGAGGCTTTTACCTTTTAAGAAGAAAGAAGGAGGTGTGAAATACTCATCTTGTACAGTACTTCCCAATATCTCACATCACAGTACACATAGAATTAATATTTGGGCAAAATACTGGAAAACATGGGTAGAAGTGCTCGCAGTGGGAGGTGACTAGAAATAACTGCAGAGTAACTAGGGTCTCTCCGTCACCCCAGATACCACCTGGCTGCTGTGTGAGTGATGGAGCAAGTGTTCTGCAAATGTGTAGCCTGTTTATAGGGTGGTGCATGATAGCCCATTGCGTGGGAAACGGGACACAGAGGAATGGAGGAGTAAACAGACTAGGGAAAGTGTTAGGGATGTTGCACAGCTCTCTTAATTATTTCTCCTTCATTTAGATGGACTATCACGTTGCCTTGTGTGTTTCTATAGGCACATCCAGACACATGGGTGAGAAGGAGGGCAATCAATGTAAAAAATGAATGAAGTTGATCTTTTTCACAAGTGGAGAGAAAGGTAAGGAAGTAAGCACAGAGACAAGGAGACAAATACAGTGTTAGACCATGGGAAGAAAAGTAAAGGTGTGAGGAATATTGCAAAGATGGTAGGATAATACATGTTATTACATTTCTGCCAAAGAATTTAATGTGTAAGAGATAAAGGCAGAACGCAGCATGAGTAAAGCTCAGATTTTTACATGATTGCAGTTACTGGTAATGGCAAATTTTAGGGTATGACTATGAAAATGGTGGCTGAGTAGGGAGGTGGACAATAATGGCAAGATAGGGAAAGATACCAGTGTCAGAAGTATCATCAATATTTATGACAAGAGTAGAGATGAGGTGAGAGGAAAGGTCCAGGAGCTAAAGTTTTCAATCATAAACTTCCAAGCTGTGCCAAGCTCTTGTTTTCATGTGCTGATTGAATACTTGCACAGCTTTTGTGGACCAAGCAAAACCATGCAGTGCCCACTTTTCTGGATTTACAATACTTTTCCTAGAAAACTCAATTTCCCAACCTTAACATACTTAACTTTCGGATCCATGATATATAACCTTCAACTGGAGCCTTGAGATTGCCATGTTTGTCTATATTTCTTTACTCTCCTGTCTGACTGCTTCCTCCCTTTCCCTCTTCTCACAAAAACCAAACACTTCTTCACTTCTTCCTCCTTTCTTACTCCAAATAAAGGCAACTATTTCTAATTCTGTGAAAAATTTGAAGCAGTCAGAAGAAATTTCATAGACTCCAACCAGCAGATAAGCACTATACCGTTCTCTGCATCACATGCTCTACATTGCAGTTAGTTTGGGTGCACTCGGCAGCTCTTATATACAGCCGATTGCACCAATGGTGTTCTACGTCCAGGCCTTTTCTTCTTAAGAAAGTTGATACAGCATCATTTTCCCTTTTCCAGTGGGTACGTAAGGGAAATGTATGTAAAATTTCAGAAAATTTTCTCTGATAGCCATGACTCTTTCAACAGTTAAGCATTTCATTGCTAATCAATTTGAAATAGTTGTCTATATGCATTCTCCTCAGTTCTTTTACTCCCATCTCCTTTTCCATCATTTTGTTTTATTACACCTAACTATACATACTATCATATGCAAAATTTACATACAAGAAACACAGATTTCATGTTTACAGTTCAATTAATTTTAACATATATATTCACTCAAGCAACCCATAACTCTACTAATATATGTTTGTGTCATTGTAGGAATTCCCTAATGTTCATTTCCAGTAAATTCTCCCAAGCTCTCCTGAGGCAACTATTGTTAGGTTGGAAACCATATTATTACAGTGCCAATGGGAGTAGAAATGGAGAATATTTATTGGGATAAGACCATGGAGATATTTAAATGATATTAACATTATCCATGAATTGCCTAGTTAGGGGTACATTTATTATGTTTTATCAAGCGAAGAGCCTTTTAAAACACTATAAATTGAGTATTCTTCAGTGTACTAAATTAAACACTTTAATGTACTCACTTACTTAGGAACATCTTTTGCATATGATGTTGGCCCTGATAAATAAGCCAGTTTGATGTAAGGGGTATTAGGCTGCCTGGAAATTTTGAATCTGGAAATTGTGTACCACTTTCTGAAAGGATGGGTAAATAACCAATGACCTTACTCTATACCATTGATTTCACTGTTGAAATGTCGTGGATCACAGCACAAAATACATGCTGTTTCTACAGGCTCTGCTAACTCATACTTCGAACCTTTACACAGTTATTTCTTTGGAGAAGCCTCTCTTTTCATGTTTAAATCCTATTTCAAAATCTCTACCTTACTTTTCAATGTTTATTCTAAAGCTTAGTGGTAGTCACCTTTATTTATTTGGTGGCAGTTGCCTGCCCCACTCACAGAGGATGTATTCTCTAAATAATATTAATCCAAATTCCATACTTTTGTAAAAGTGTTTTCAAAACTGATTCTTTGTTTTGTATATGTATATATATATATACTTAATCATTCTTACTGTGATTATTTTCCCAACAGAAACCTTGCATTTTATCTTTTCCCATATTTATTAATTTTTAAATCTTTCCATTTCTCAAATGTCTATTTGAGTGTATACAAGGCTGAGTGCAATCTTTGAATTTAATTGCTAAGTTAATTTCTGACTCTATTCCCAGCCAAGCAGCCCTAAGCTTCTTGATTTTTGTGCCCACAAATGGTCTGGCCCTGCTCCTATTGTCATAGGTTATATGTAGTTTCATTACAATGCTTTAGATTATCTCTAAGTTAGTTTATATTAATTCTTGTTGTTTTAATTTAAAAATTAGTCTTTATTTAAGGAAGATGATGAATAAACTATGTCAAACTCTCAATAAAATTTTGTTAAGCATTATAACTTTATTAGGAGGATACCTTGATTTTGGATGTTCAGACTAAGTTTGACAGAATGTATTTTGGGTGTTGGTGACTCCCTCAAGCATAGATATAAACTCAAATAGGCAGCTGCCTAGTCCTATATTTTAGAGATAAGAGGTAGTAATAGAAAACTTATATCAGCAAATTATTTTTCCTTCATTTACTGTCTCCTAACTCCTCTCAGACAACTAATGTTGATTTTCTTCAGCTTTCTTTCATGCTATCCAAGTAGCTATCTTTTCAATGTTCTCCTTATCAAGCACATACTTAAGTTTGTCATTTAATTATATCTCCTGCCCAGGGTAAGGCATATACTTAAAATGTCTCTGGACTCAGCCTGCCTGGGTGAATACACTGTATTTGCCACTAGCTATGTGTTCTGTGGCAAGTTGTTTACTATTCCCTTATCCTGTTCTCCTCCTGTGTATGTAATCTTACTGACCTCATGGGATATTGGAGATATTACATTAGAAAATACATGTCAATCACTTTCCACAGTTTTGCCTTTTCGTTAGCACTTGGTAAGTGTCAGGGGTTATTATTATTATTATTTGTGGTTCCAGAAGTCTGTTTCTACTAATTCTGCTTTGTTTCCATGTTTCCAGCATCATGAGGCCCTTATTCACCCAGGTGACTCACTGCTCTTCACTAGTGTGCGTGCGTCCCTCCACCACACCAGTATTCCCTTGCCATTGCCCAGGTAGAACCTCCCATGCTTATTATTTCCTTGACATCGTGGTGGGAGTAGTTCTCTTCCCATTATATTAGGAAAGATATAATATAAAAAAGGAAAGATGCCAAGAATCCAGTATTTACATGTGGACTGTTCTAAAATGTTTTAAAAGTATTTCAGAAAATAAACAGAGGAACTTAAAAGAAGAATCCTGTCAAAAATGTGAGATGTTCCTGGCCCGTCAAATTTCTCCTACAAAATAACAATTTCTGAAGAGACATCTGCTTCACAGAGAGCAGCCCCACCTTCCCAGTGTTTTTGTCCATATCAGAAAGGCTACCGACTTCAGGGCAGACAGACATCATCATGAGTTCCATGGCCATATTTTCATAATTTTATGTAGTTTTTATCTTTTCACTAGGAATTCTGAGAAGTTATGATACTCTCTCGATTAATCTGAACACTTTTACTACTGAGCACTTTACCTTGAGGTATTAATATTTGGGTATGGCAGCTGTCCCTACTATTGCCAAATAGTTCTTCTCCATCTCCTGGATACATGGTGGGATTTCCTTCTCTGCTCTCTTTGTAGTCAAGTTGGGCCATATTACTTGTTTTGGCCAATGAACTATGAGTAATACAGCATGTGTTATTTCTGGGCTATAGGACAAGTATAGAACAATTCAAGGTTATGTTTCAATGATGACTTTTTTATCTGACTGAGTTTCTGTATGATGATACTGAGCAGGGCACACCTACCAACCCACAGAAGTTTTATTGTGTGAATGACAAATAAATTCATTTTATGCTTCAAGCCATCGAGGTAAAGGGGTTGTGTTTTACTGCAGCAAGCTTATTCTCTCTGGCTTGATACAACCTGGATTTAATTTCTCCCTTTGCCTCCCCACCACTTTGGACTGCAGATGTCCATGCTGTACCCCTGATGTATATAATACCAGTGAGGTATTTTTTACCTGTTATTCCAGGATTCAATATGATAGGCAGACAAAAAACATATTTTTCTTTCATCAAATGCAGATGTGGGTCTTAAACAATTGCCAAGAATTGGACTGAAACCTGAGTCTTTACATTTCAGAGAGTGATCATTTTCATATAGCATCTTCCACTTAATCTTTCCAGCATCTAAAATAATTGCTTTCCTCTGTACTCAATTCTTGGTTTTCTTTTTAAAATTCACAAAAGTTATTTTGTCTTCCTGAATGGCCTAGCTGTCTTGGACCTTTTAGTCTAAATTGGAGGACTCTGATCTAATATCTTGGATAGGTGAAAGTATTTTTAGATGAATAAACAATGTATAAAATGATTTACACAAAATAAATCTGTGGAAACACTTTATTAATATTGGGACCAAATAAATACGTTTCACAGCACTTCCAGATTTATTTGCAATTCATTTTCAAGAAATTTTATTTAGGTTCTGAGATTCTAAATTTCACACATTGATAGATTTTTTTTTTCTTCAGGTCGTTTAAATGAACATGTCTAAATGAATGGAGGATTTGAAAGAATATTCTTAGTAATCAAGCCTAAAATGTGTTACAAAATAATGGAAACTGTTGGGTGGCTTTTGACTCAGGTCTTTAGTGATCCAATTTGCTGCACCAATTTTGTACTCATCAGCTTGATTTAGACAGTCCCACAACCTTAGTGATTTTTAGTTTAGTAAATATGATATTTAAACCTTAAAAAAGGCAACTTGATGTTAGATTTTCAGAAAGTGGAGATTGTGTCTGATTTTTCTAAGCAGAGCTTAGTGTCCAAAGTTGAATTCAGTTGAAGAAGTTAAACCTCAACTATCTTGCTTACTATACCCCAAACCCCTTCATATTCATTTCAAGGAAGAATATATATGGTAGTCTTATCACAAAAAAGCATATTTTCTGAAAAAATAATCTATATGTGATCCGTGTAACTATGAATATCAGTGATATAAGAAGGAGTTTGGGGAAAGTCTCATGTGGCCATTCAACATGATGATTCAGTCAAGTAGAGTGATACTGGTTGGTCTTTGTATTTTGTAGGTCTAGACTTCAAAGCTCTAAATCATAGCACTTGGTTTCTTTTTTTCTTTCAAATAATGGAAATGGAACCCTTTATGCTTTCTCTAAACATCCTGCCATCTTTCTATTTTTCTCCCTATACAAGTAGAGCTATTTTTCTACTTTCAGAAGGCCAGGGACAATGGTTTACCAAACTGCATAGCCTTCAGTTTGGGAATTATTGCATTTAATTGATTTCTGGGCCCCAGTTCAAACCTACTTAATCCTTTGAAGGAGATTAAATATTTTAAAAGTGCATTTTTCTGTACAACTTTACAATGATTCCAGTGCTAACAATCTGTGGTATAATATTTATCATTATTGATTGAGGCACTGCCTTTAAATTCTGATTCTTACACTTTAAAAAAATCTACTTGATAGAAGGCTCCTTCCACAGAATTGACCTACCAAATGATATCTTTATTAAAGCAGATCATTTAAGAAATAATATTTAAAAGAAAGAAGTGTTCAACCCTTGCATATTTTCCACCCTGAGTTATTATACACCACACACAGTCTCTGAACATTGTTATTTATCCTTTCTTCTCCTTTCTATACTCTAATTTTTTCCAAATAAATGTACTCAGTATTCTAAGTAGTGGAAATATGCAGAGTATGGGTAAGTGGGTTTCATTCATATCCTCATTAACATATGTGGCTTCCGTTTAATAGTTACACGCGATTTCTCCTGAACTTTTTCCAATGCTACTGATATTCACAATAATATTGAGTCTGGTCATGAAGAGACCTCATAAAAATGCTTTTTAATGACAAGGTATCACACTTTCCTAATATCATGTGAAGTTCCAGAGCCAACAGACATTTGCTTTTAATCAATTATCCTATTTTCCCCCGACTTGGAGCAAATAAATCATCAAGTCTCATTTTACTAACACATGTAGGATTATTAATCACCTTCTGCGGTGCTTTGTAATCAGTCATACTGGTGTTAAGGGAAGCAGAAGTGAGGGTCAGATTTACATCTGGACTGGGTCTGATGCTGAGGAATCAGTCTCTCAAGCCTGACAAAAACAAGCAACAGCTTTCTGCGTCCTCCTGTGCTGCCATATCTGTCAGTGTCTCAACTTGCTTTCTCCTCAGTGTTTTCTCATGCAAAGAAGACATGAAACTCTGTGTGTGCATACGTGTGTGTGTGTGTGCGCACACGTGAGAGTGGTACAGAGTGTGTGGTACAGAGTGCCTTCAGTGGCTTCCTAGTTGCTGCTGGCTAGCTTTGGAGAATACTGAAAAGGAATTTATGCACCAGCACAGGTTTCACAGATGAGTCTCTCTATACTTTTTCTTTTCCTTTCCAGTTTATGCGGCTAGATAATGTATTGAAAGCAGGCCTCTAAGTAAGGTTTTTATAGCCCCCGGTTGGAAACTTGACACTAATCTCCTTTGGCATGATAAGCCTATGTCAGTCTCTTTGGTTTTCCATCGTCTTTCTCTTATTTTCTCCTCCACTAAATTGATCCCCACTAAATAAAAGAACAGAAACATGTCGATGAATCAAAATGGGTTTAACTTTAATAATTTATTATGTAATTTCATGGCAAGCCTTTTAATGATGCTTAATTTTCTTAATGCTCTTAATCCTCTGTAAGAAAAATGTTGATAATGCTAGACATTATTATATTTGAGGGAGGAATGTGTTCCTGCAAGTAATTGCTTAATTACTTTAGTGGATTGTGTCCTGTCGACTTGATGTGACTCTCCATCTGTTTTCTTTTATTTATTGAGTTGATGCCATTTGACTAAAGAGCAAATGGAAATCGCATGAGATAGGGAGGAGGATAGGTCATCAGCCTCAAGGCTTTTGGGAACATGGGGTGGTTCAGAAACTTAAGTCTGCCAGCTGAAGTATAAAATCCTGAATTTCAATGCTGATCTCCTCTGTTTAAATTCTGTCTCCTGTCATTGATAATTAAATGAACTCAGGAAAGCCTCACTTTTCTCAACTACAGCATGGGAATAATAATCAATTTAACTTGGCATATACTGTACAAAGTTTTTGTATGTCAGGTACTTTAGGATCTGAATATAGGATGATAAATGAAAATCTTAGTTTTGCTAAAACCTTAATCTTGCTGCCTGCTTCTTAAAGGAATTATTGTGAGTACCAGAAGAGAAAGTGATTGGAAAACTCATTTAACTTCCTTTCCTGGCTGTGGTGGCTTTAAGTCTTGAGCAAATTCTGCATATTTATTCCCTTTTCTCTTGAACTTAATGATATTTCTGCTTTGCAAAGTATAAACCCTCACATACTTCTATGGTCTACTGTGTTAATGGAATAGGATTAGAACTGTCTGTAGTTCTGAGAAATCTAAAAATTCCCATATGTATTTTTCAATCTCAGTGAACCATGATCTGAAATTATTCTCTTCCCCTCTAAAACTTATATATCTTGACTGGTCAGTTTTTGCTTGTGACATCGATGTCCCCTCTGTAAAGTAGAATTGATCTCTCAGAGTTGTCTGATGTAGAGCCTTTCTAGTTCATATGTGACCTAATGCTTAAGAACACATACCTTAGATTTAAACTAAATTTGGTTCAAATCCTGGCTTGGCCAAGTATGAATTATACATTTGGGGAAGGTATTTAATAGCTCTAAGAGCCAGTTATCATCTCTGTAAATTTGAGATAATGGATTAGTATCTGCCACATTGTGTTGTTGTGTAGGATAAAGAAAATAAGATGCATAAAGTGGTTATTACAATGTTGGTACATAATATATACTTCAAAATAGTAGCTTAAATAAATAGATACCTCAACCTGAATTTACCATTATAAAATTATAGCTGTGTATCTAAATACTGTCTTTCCATCCTCCAAGATATTTAGAATTATATTGCTGGATTAAAAATTTGAAATTGTGTTTCTGCCCTGTTTTTAAACAATGATCCAATGATTCCTAAGTACCTATAGAATGGTTCCTAATTTTACTTTCAAATAAATAAATGAAATAGAATAAATCCATGGAACATGTCAGAGATTTATAAAAATGTATAACATTGCTTGCAAAATTTCAAGTATATAAGAATAAATAAACTTTGAGGAGGGAATCAGTGGTGTGGGAGAATGACTAACATCTGGTTTCCACTATAAGAAAGAAAAAGACAGAGAGAGAGAGAAAGAGGGGGGAGAGAGAGAGAGAGAGAGAGAGAGAGAGAGAGAGAGAGAGGAAGAGAGAGAAAGAGAGAGAAAGACGATAGAGAAGGAGAAGGAGAAGGGGGGGAGATGGTTGGGGAAGCAAAAAGGGAGAAACAAATTTAATTTTATTGTTGACTATTTCCATTGTTTAAATACTCTCATTACTGCCTTTTTCAAATGACTAACAACAGTTGGTTCACAAAATTCTTGAAAATGTTTAAGAGTTAATTTTTTATATTAATAACATACATTAGAAGGATCAGTGAGTTTTATAGATTCTGAAACAGTATCTATAACTAAAGAAATGTTAAGAATCATTGCCTTAAAAATAAAATCCATACACCATCACCTCACATGTAAGTTTCTCTAAAACATACCCCTACCTTAAAATATTTTTTATTGCCTTTCCCTGTTTCCCTTCTGTTTCCAAAACTAATTTACTCTCTCATTCTCCACAATTACACTTTATTCTTATTAAAGTTACTGTGAATACTCTTCCATCTCTATTTCTATCAATCTAAAGTGTAACTAATATTCAATTCTTATTTTAAGTCTCATCGTCCTTTACTCAGAATGTTTCATTCCCTTTCCCAAATTTCTGTAACACTATTTACTTTGTTTTGTCATGTCTTACCCTATTTTATCAATTATTTTGCATGTCATTAATTTTTCTATCATATTTATTCAATGAGAATTTAGGTGATTTCAAGATATGGCAATCAGTTCAATAACTGAAACATGCATGCATTTATTTACTAACTCATTTGCAAAAATAAATGTAAAAATTAGGATATTTTCTATGTGAAATTGTCTGTTTATGGGAACCAATTATTTTTTTCGTTATTTTCATCAAATTCTTTCCTATCCTACTTGTCATAATCTTTCCTATAATTGTTTATATATTCACCTGTAGCAAGTTGATCACTGTTTGACATTATGTGAAGAGCTCTGTATTATTTCATCTTATGACAAAATATATTTTTTTCATAAATGTCCAATGTAACTTAAGTTCCTAGATCACTTCGCAAAGAGGCATTCGTATATATATATATATATATATATAAAAAGAGGCATTTGTATGCTGACCCTGAAATATAAATAAAGGATGTAAGGTTTGTTATCATATTATGAAATTTAACATATGAGTAATTAATACTCCCTTGTGTATATCTTTTAAAATACTATTTGTCTTAGATTGATATACAGCATTTTTGGAACAACGATAATTTTTGGCATTGTAATAAGTTCTGAGAATAACTGTATAGTTTGGGTATTGACAGACATTTTCAATGGCAATAATACCATAACAAGGAAGCAATAGGGGAAATGATGCATATGTTTCTTGATTATTTTTTTAATTCAGGTTTATTTTTTCTCTTAAGTCCTAGATTTCCTAAAGAGTTGTACATAGAAAACATCATAAATAATTGGTTACAAACATATAAAAGGAAATACTATTTGCAACATAAACAAAATAAATTAGTCACGTAGGAATAATGTTACCATGCCAAAGAATGACCTGTATTTTGGAAGCTAAAACTTAACTGAGATTAGAAAATAGAAAATGTGAACAAATAGAATGATATATCACATTTCTTGAGAGGAAGCCTAAATGTTGCATGCCCATTCTTCTCTAATCAATCTAAATTTTCCCCAAAGAATTATCCTTAGAATCTAACAAAAAATCAATTTTCAAAAAAAAATTAATTAATTGTCAAGTCTATTAAATAATTAACTCTTATAAGTTGAATGGAATGGAAAGCTAGCTTTATCTGGCATTTAGGTTTATTATAAAACAAGGATAATTACAGCATTTTAAATTAGGAAGAGTTGACAATTGCAAACACATTTTCATATTTAACTCTTCAAAAGAAACCTACTGAAGTAATCAAGTAATATAAAAACAAGGGAAAAAC
This sequence comes from Manis javanica, assembly GCF_040802235.1. Lineage (NCBI taxonomy): Eukaryota > Metazoa > Chordata > Mammalia > Pholidota > Manidae > Manis > Manis javanica. The sequence goes on along the minus strand of NC_133156.1, from coordinate 172,987,633 downwards.
CTATATTAATGCTGTGATATGGAGAAGAGTGACAACCATATGCCATATGCCATATGCAAATAATTGAAGTTTGGAAAGTATGCCCAGAGGCATTGTGGATTCTTTCAAAACCCCTTCAGACAAAACAGTCCTATATTCTAAAAAAAGGGAAAACGTTTAACATACCTCATTTAAACATGAATATCACTTCCTTAATTCAAGGTAAGAACATGTATATCACCTCCTTAATTCAAGGTAAGAAAACTAGGGGTAAAATGGACCATGGAACAAAAAAGGAAAATTACTGAGTGAGTCCATTCATTCTCAAGGAACCACGAAGATGAGAGATCCAGAGAAGCTAAACCAAAATAGATCAAACATGTAATGGGAATAGAGTTTCCCATAATCCCTTATTTCCCTAATGCATTGAATTCCTCAGGGGTGGGACCAAGAGAAGCACCTGGTGCAGCCACATTTGATACGTGATATGGAGGCTACGACAAAACAGAAACAAGTAGAAACATAATAGGCACTTGCCTGTTTCCTTAATAATCAGAAAATAAACCAAGAGCCTATTGGGGATTTTTGGTTTCTTATGATGTTAAAAAAATGTTAGGTATGGTGCTAAAACTCTACTTAGAGTGAAGTTCATAATTTTAAACATTATTTTTGTAAAAACAAAAATATATGTAATACATTACACACAAGTTCAAGAAATCATGAAAAAGCTTAAAGCAACATGAATGAGGATGTATTGAAAATTTATAGAAAGAAAACCTGCCACACTGAAAAGTATTGCCAAGGTCAATGCATATTATTAAAGAAGGAAAAACTTCTTACTTGTTACTCAAGGAAAATTTAATAAATAAGAACTATATTTAGAGTTATGTAGGAGAATGTGACTATGGCCAAATTTGGCAAAAAATATACAATTTATAATAGATTTTAGGTAGAAATATGTCAAAATCATGGAGAAATAAATAATTTACTAGGAATGTAATACATAAGGAAAGAGAACACATAAAGTCTAGTTTGACTAATCAAAGAACATATTTAAAAGGTATACAATAAAAAAGAAATTCCATTTTAAGTTTACAGAGAACAATACTATTATATTAACATAAGACAGAAAAATATTTCAATGAAACAGGACAGAAAGTCTGAAAAAGACCCAAATAAACATGGTCAGTTGATGGAGACAGGATTGTCTTTTGAACATACGGTGCTAGACCAATTGGATATTCATATGGAAAAATATCAATATAGATCTCTACCTTGTACCACATATAAAACTCAGATAAATGTGGACCATTTGCCTGAAATGTACATTTGTGAAAGAATTTGTATGAGAAAAGTATTTCTGATTTTAAGTTGGAGAGTTTAGGAATGGATTAGTCAGTCACACCTGCATATAAAAGTAATGGGATAAGGGGTTAGGGTGGGAGGGTGGGGAGAATGGGGGGCTAAAAGACACAAAAATTCTCAATCATAAGTTGGTCACAGGGATAATACAGCATGGAGAACACATTCAATGATGCTGATGCTATTACATCTTCCTATGTTGACATATAGCAACTGCACTAGTTGGGGTGAGGATTTAAAATGAGTAAATGTTGAACAACTGTGTTGTATACTTGAAACCAATATAAGATTGTATGTCAATAATTTAGAAAAATTATGACACCCAGCAAATGCTGGCAAAAATAAAAGTAATGGGATAAAAATTGAGGTGACTATTACATTCCAGAAAAATATAAACAAAGCAATACTAAAATGGAAATGAGAAAGTTATAAATAATATTTACATAATAATTATTTTGTAAACACAAAATATTTAGTATAGAAACATTTGTTTAAAAAATCTGTTGGGAGAGAAACTGCATGTATGGTTGGGAAAGGTAGTACTGGAAATATGAATTTCCAACTTTCATAGTAAAATTCAGTGGATAATGTAGTAGAATGAGAAAAATATCAAGAAATAACTGTGTAAGACAGGTTTTGAAATAGGGGTTAATTACCAATAAAAAATAGCTTAAAGATTTTAGTGGGGTTTCTTCTTAAAGAAACTGGGGTTGAAAAGATTAGACCAAGTAGAAACACTTTATCATTGTAAAATTTCTACAGCCATTTAATATTTATTTTTAAATAATGTTCATTTCTTATTTAATAAGTGCAAAAATTAAACAGAAGGTAATTTACAATTAACAGCAAAAATTACTGTGTATATTCATATCTGAACAGTATTGAATCCTAAATGCAGAAATATTACATGTGTTTTGTATTTATACAAAAATTTGTATATATACAGCTAACTTCCTTCTCTTAAATGTTCATGGATAAGCAGTCCAAACAGCATAAGGTTGTAATTAATCTGAATAATATGCAGTTTTTCATTGGTACTGTATGTGTGTGTTTGTATGTATATAAAATATATAAATATAGCATGCTTGTTTGAGCTCACTGAAAATTGTTTTCTTATAAACACCTTCAAATTAAATACTAACAATATTGTAAAGTAGAATTTTTAGTGCCTTATTTCCTGACCACAATGAAATGAAAAGTCCAACATTTTATGTCAACTAGATATAAGACAAAGAAATGTCAGTCTCCTTGCTAGGTTTTAGATTTAAAAAATCATTGCAGCTTTACATTATATATAATAGTTGATCTATTTTGTTCTTAACTTATTTTGATAAATTGGTTTAAAGACTCTAGGCTTACAATTATTTTATTTCAGCAGTTTGACATTATTAAACCTTCTTGTCTCTATACTCACAAAACATTAATCTACCATCAGCTTGATGTTTTTGAATTGTCTGACTTGGGTTTAGTTAGGTAATATTTTTTTTCTTTCTGCTTACTTTTGTGATTATTTCCCCCTGTACTTTTATATTTTTATTTTTATTCTACAGTTTTAGAATGATGCAGTATGTGTATATGAATCTATTTTCACTATTTCTGTTTAATCCCGAATATGCTATTTTTAACCTCATACATTGTATCTTGTAAAAACAAAATATTTTGGAATAAAATTTGGAAGATTCTCAGCCTTTCTGTGTTTTACTCTCCTCTCTCTGCAATGGTTTTCCCTTTGGTTTCCTTAATATTTCAATATCACATGGAATTTGAATATTTTCATTATAGCATATCTTTTTTAAACTTTCTTTTTTAAAACTTTATTTTGTTTTCATGTTTTCATCATCCATGTATGTTTACTCTGATTTATTTCCTAAGATGATGCATATGCCATTTTACTGTTTAACCCCCCATGACTTAATGTCAAAGACTAGGTTTCTTTTTCCTCTGAATTTTGTTTCATTATTTTTATTTATGACTTCTAATTTTCAAGTTTCCATATATTTTTTCATTTACTTGTTTCATTTATTCCCTTCAAATTATTTAAAATATGCTTTCAGGTTGTGCTATTTTTCTCATATTTGGTCATAAATTTTTTGTGTCTGAATCTCTTTTCTGGCATATCTTTTTTGTATTCTTTGAATGTTTGTAAGTTTTTACTGAGAACTTATCCTCAGTGAGTAATTATTGTATTCCTGCTCCTACTCCCTAGGGGTCCCCTCTTCCCCCCGACCCAGTGCACTGGTAGGCTGTGTGTTCCATGCTCTGCAAACACTGTTCAATGTTTCTGCTGTTGCCCCTGCAGGTTCTCCAGTTATTTCATCAGTCCAGGACCATTGTTTATATTCATTTATAGCAAGTTGAGTGCTACATCCCAGATGTAGCATATATTTAGATCCTTAGAAATGTGTGATGACCTTTGTGTACTTTGTTTACTGACAGGAGCATAAACAAAGACCAACCACTTTTTCTTATCTGAGTTTGTGGGCACATTTGGCTCTTCCTTTACTCCCCCTTCACCGATGGGAGCAATACTAACATTTTGCCAAATTCTCAGTTCTACTTCGCTGCTTTGTCCAGGCCCAAGGCAAAGTTAGCTTTCCCCTGGGACGTTAAAAAAGACAGCTGCTACTTAATAAGGGCTCTATACAATTGTCCTGTAACTTTGGTCCCCTGAAGCATTAGTTTGTGAATACATTGCTCTGGATTTCAGTTCAGTTCCTTCTTTGATTTCAGTACTTAAAATAGTCCTACCTTTCCTTTTTTGCTCAACATTTAGGTTTTCTGTTTATGTTTTTAATGCTGTATTTTATATATAATTATTTGTAGTAGCAATAAATTAAAATAACCTAGATTATCATCCATAAATGAATGGATGAAACATTGTGTTTTATTCATATAGTAAAATACTTTATATCAGATAAACATATTTAACTAAGTCTACATGTATCAATGAGAAAAAATTAATCAAATCAGGTACACAGTACTCCAGAGCATATTATGCTATTGTATCTAATTTTATATATTTTAAAGTATTATATATATTTCATTGATATTCTATTGTTCAGCTTTTTTATATCTTTAAATATATTAGATCACTATTGTTACATTTATTACCTTTAACATTTGAATTTCTCCATCTGACAATAAAAGATGGGAAACATAATTGTATTTACACAACCTTTCAAATTTTCTGTCTCACTGTCCCAAATTTTATGGCTTAAATTATTTTTGAAGTTTCATTTCATTCTATTTTCTCAGGTTTTCAGGGTTCCAGTTCTATTATGTGTATCTCCTAGAACATCAAACACTTCTGAAACCATATAAATGTAAAATTTTAATTTATAATTGTGAATATGAAGAATTCAATACTTTCTATGATTATTCTTGTTTCAGTTTATCCTCTGATTACATGATTAAAATGGATTCTCAATATTTTCCTTAAAAATATTTCATGGGAACTCTATTCTCTGAGTTACTATATTTTCAAAAAATATGCATGGCAAGAAATAAATTGTCAGTATATATATTCTTGATATGATAGTACTCACTTATTTCAATATTATAATTATAAAGGATGAGAAGTCACTTAAAACCTATTTTTATAATTTCTTTCTTTTTAGATAATGTGTTTTTAAATTAAATATAGATACTTAAATTTTCACTTGTGAATATATTCATAAATTTAATGGACAATTACATTGGAATAAGCTTCTTAAGTCATTTTATCATTCACCTCCCAGTCACAGTGCTGTGGCTCTATGCTTACAAAAGTTACAAGTCATTCTTTTCTTTGTATTTCAAGCATAAAAGTAATTTATACATTAAGTAATCACATGTACTTGTATTTGTCACTTAGCGTTAGCAGGTAGATTTGGTAGGTTAATTTAAATATTGTCAATATTTGCTTTATATTTTTTAATGAAAAAAATAGTACCCTGGTCTACTCAGTCATAGAAATCTCTTGGTTTTTAGTCTTTTGGCTTAAAGAATAGAAGGATTTTATATTGTTCTTTTCTCTCTGAATCATTTAGCACCATTGGATTCAACATTTTGTCATATTTCTTAGACTTTCTTTCCTGCTGTTCATCTGCTCTATGTAAATTTCCATTTTAGCATCTTTTTATCGGTGGCCAAAGATACAGCATACCACAACCTCCAGAATCTCTTCTCTCAATTCATTATGAATTTGCTGGTCGAAAATGCCAAATGCCAATTCCTGTATTTTCCCAATTATTTTGAATACCCTGCAGAGTCCTGATGCCAGTTACCAAATTACTTCAGATTAAGTAATATAAACATGCTTGACATCTCTGCTAGAAATGGAGTCTAAGATTTTATCCTACTTGCACAGTAACACATTAGCCTGCTCCACATACATGGATGCTGCCAGAAGAAATGAAACTCCTGATTAAAAGACAAAAGACTATGTTACTCACAATAAAAGAAGAAGTATATTTACCTTAATTTCCTTTCCCGTAAGTCCATGAGGGTAATATAGCTGAGATGGCTGCCTTCTCCTGGAATGGATTGCAGTATAGAAGTTCTGAATTTAGAGAATCTTTATCTTTTACAATGGGCACTAATCATGCCAGGCTTTTACTATGAAGGAATACATCATCTCTATTTCCCAAAACTATAAGCACATCCACTCTTTGCTCCATAGGGAAACACTGTCTTAATCTTCTCAGGTCTATGTGAAGACCTGCAATTTTCTCCAAAGGGAGATGCTGTCTCTATCTTCCAAGGCTACTTGATATACTGATATTGTTAAAGAGAGAGTCCAGAGCAAAGGGCAGTCAAGACATGCAGAAGCATGAGACACCAATAATAAAACGTTTTCCCACAGTTCTTGGCTGAATTCTGCACAAAAGGAATTTATTTAAATGATGCTGGGTAGTTCACAGAATCACACCCAAAACTTCTACTAGAGATTGGTCCACATGTTTCCTGCTTCTTTTTATCAATACCTTCCAGAGGCAGATGCATCTAGTTTGTGTATCCTAAGTCCTGGTCCCACATTTTGCCACAAGAGAAGTTATTATTCAAAGGTTTTGAGTTAAAGACAAAGGAAAGCTTTACTACAAACGAATATTAATTCAGCATGGAAAATTTTCAAATATAGGAAGGGTTTACAATACTGAAGAGCGCAGATAATATTGCAGGTGTTCACAATGTTTTTTTGGATAACATAATATCTCAAGTTTAAACCTGTCAGAATTTTGGCACCCATGATCTTTGGGTCCTGGTGTTACAGCATGAATATGGTGCATTACACAGCAAGAGAATCTTTGCAGGTGTAATGAACTTTACAAATCAACAGACTTTTAAAAGGGAGGCTCTCATGGATTAGCCAGATGGTATCAGAGTAATTGTATGAGTCCTTAAAGTCCTTTTCCCCTTAAAAAAGGGGAAAGCAAAAGAGAGATTCTAAGTATGAAAAGGACTCCATAATTGCTGACTTGAAGATGGGAAGAGCCATTTAAAAGAAAGCATGAAAAAGAAATGAATTCTGCCAACAAAAGACCTTTAAAAAAACCTCAAGCCTCAGATGACTATGATATTTAGATGCTACTACATAATTGTGGAAATCTTATTTTATAAGAATCAGATATTAGTTGTAATATGATGGCACCAATATCTCCTTTCAAAGAGTTTCATATTGCTGCTTCCATCCATGGATTGCAAGGTTTAGAGATATAAAAAATAATAATCTTCAAGTAAGTGTTAAACAGCATCATATGTATTATAAAATTTACTAAATTTCTTAATTACGGTGTTTTTTAAAATTAGTTTAATTATATCTGGAAGATACTCTTATTTGTGCACTGTTATATACTTAGTACATGGTAATATTATTTTAAACAACAATAAAAAGATATATTTCTCAGCATCATTTGATTGGGTGAACTAATAAAAAATAATTAATTAACAGTCCCTTTCCTTCAGGAGCTCATGATCTATGGTGGTAGTTCTCAAACTTTAGCATGATGAGAATTACGTGGAGAACTTGTGGAAACACAGCTTGCTCAGATCTCCTGACCCCTCCCCACTACCTGGGAGTTTATGAGTCAGTAGGTCTGAGGTAGGACTTTATACTTCAAACAAGTTCCCAAATGATACTGATGCTACAGGGCCACTAGTCTGTAGCATTACCCATGTCTTAAAACAAAAAAAGGTACTAGGAATAATTGCATAGCCCATAAGAGAAAAGGGGCATTAAACATTTTATTATGTCTAAAAAACCGATACCAGTTCTTTACTCAGAATTCCCTGGGAATATCCACTTAATCATTTGAATACAATCTTAAACAGTATTAGTCCTCTTCAGTTTCCAAATTTATATGAGGCATATATTTCTAATACCTTACATGAAGGAACATATTGCAAAGGAAAAATTAACAGAACTAACAGTCCATCATACTTACTAACTGCTGAACTTTAGGATAATTATTGAATGTATGTAAGCTTTGGTATATGTAAAGGATAAATTGTATCACTTTACATGTGTATCAGTACAAGTTAATACATATGTGAAAATACTAAAGCAGTGTCTCTAACTAGTCTTAGAAATAATGGAAAATATAAACAGGAAGTTATCATCATGTAACTTTTATGCAGAAACTCAATTTCCTAAAGTTGAACATTTACATACAAAATTTGCAAGTATTTTAAAATGTTGTTAAATATAATACAAATAGAAGAAAGGATGTAAGCCATAATGTACACAGTTTAATAATTAATTATAAAGTGAAGCTGGTGTAAGCACAAACCGAGTCAAAAATTTGAATACCACAGCACCAAAAAGTCCTCCACATACCCCTTTCCAATCACCACACTCACCATTTTCCCAAGGTAACTGCTGTACTGATATTTATGGTAATTACTTCCTTAGCATAGTTATACTACTCAAGTGTATATCTCATAACTTTATAGTTAACCTTTATCTTTGGTTTTTACATATAAATAGAAACTATATCATTTTATCTGGCTTATTTCACTCACTGATTAATTTGTGTGATTCACCCCTGTAATTACAAGTAGCCATAGCTTAATTGTCCCTTAGCACACACAGGCACATATTTTGTTACGTATATTCCTCAGAATAAAATTGCTTAATTAGGCAGTATGTTTTCTTACATTCAATTTTTATAGATGATGCTAAACAGTTTTCAAAGTTCTATCATGATATGCACATGATAAATACATGTACAAGATAACATGAATGTTCCAACTGGTCCTCCTTATAATCAATACTTTAAAAAATTTTAGCCATTTATGTGACAGCTGTTTTCTCATTGTAGTTTCACTTTATATTTCTTGATTACTAATGATGTTCAGCAAATTTCTGATTTTTTTGTGCGTGTATTTTTTATTTTTATTTCACTTTTTACTTTTTGTGTTGAAGGGCTAGGGACTGTCATTTGGATGTACTGTCATAAAATACCTGTTTGAGCTGCTTCCTTATTTTTTCTATTTCACAGTCTTTCTTATTTGGTTCATAGGAATTGTATAAAATATTGGATATATGTTCGTTATGGATGATATCCTCTCCCATTATTTAGCTTTTGTTTTCACTCCTTCATTAGCATCTGTTAATAAAATAAGTCAATTTTTTTGTGCAGTTAAATTTACCAACAATTTTTTAAATGGATTTAAGTCTTATCTAGTTATGAAAATATCCCCTATCACATTATAAAATGTATGTTATTATTTCCTAAAACCAATTTTTACTTCTTTGATTTGATATAGCATCCATATGCTATAGGACTTGGTGCATGGTGTGAAGTAATGGGCAAGTGGTTTTTTTCCCTTGTATGTGTAATTTTTCTCACACTATTTACTTAAATATGGCCTTTCTCCAGTTATATATATAGTGCCATCTTTGTCAGAAATCAATGGCCTGCATATGTTTAAGTCTATTTCTAAGCTATTCTGTTACATCAATTTATTCTTTTATTCTACCACTAATACCATGATCTTTAATTAATATACACTTCTTAAAGCAAGTTTAATCATTTTCAAGTATTCAGTTGGCTATGCTTAGTCTGTTGCTTTTCCATTTATATTTTTTAGTTTATTTGAATTCAACCCCCTACCCTAACACACACATACAAACTGGAATTTTCATTAAAATTATATTGAATTACATAGATTTATATTGATTATCTTGGAGAAAACTGATTATCTGTATTATTTTAGTTCTTGAGCACATTGTTTCTATAATACTAAGTTCTATAATATTGGTCAATGTTTTATATTACTTCTTGTAACTATAATATGTCTCTGTCTCTGTTTCTCTCATTTTGTTGTTGATAAACAATAGAATTGAGTCTCTTAACTTATGAATATGACAAACAGTAGAGTTTGACAGGATCTCATTTAAATATTTGGTATACTTCCAGTGAAGTCATCTATTCTTAAAATTTTTTATGTGGGTTTTTTTAAATTATAGGAATATTTGTATTTTATGTTATTTCAATCAGTCCATTTTTTCAAGTTCAATTTTCTTAGGAATTTTTCCATTTGACTTTTCAAATTTACTCATGTAAAATTGCTTATAATACTGTCTTTGCATTTTAATGCTATTTAAGAGTTCTTCCCTTTATATTCAGGAGTTTTGCCTCCTGGTCAGTTGGATTAATCAAAAAAGCAATATTTGCCTGTGTTGATTCTCTACATTGTACATTTCCTACTAATTCCTACTCTCGTAATATTTTCTCTGGAATTACTTTGTTCTGTTTTATACAACTTCTTAAATTAGATTGTTCAACCATTAATTTTCTGTCTTTCTCCTTTGCTAATATATATGTCAGGCTATATTGTTTCATCATTGTTTTACATATTTCCAACAAGTTTTGTTTTATAATATTTTTATTATCATCCAGTGCAAAGTATTTACTTACCTCCATTGCAATTTCCTCATTGAAAAATGAGTTATTTAAATCTTATCTGGATAGTTCTTCACTATCATTTTCTATCTCCAATGTCTTCAAACTGATTTTTTTTCTAGTTTTCTAGCTTATTTGGCAATATACTTGCTTCAAACTATCCAGTCTGCCAACACTCACATTTATTTTAAAGTATCTGAAAATTTATAAATGTATAAAAAATTATAATTAAGTCCACAGAAAGTTAAGAACCGTCATCTATTACATCAAGGAGTCTCTACTTAGTGTTGAGAATGATGCCATTGCCCATGATAGATAAATGTCAAAATGAAAACTTTGTGAAACGAAAGTGAGATCATATAAAATAACTACAATAAAGAATAACCTAAGGTGACAGAGTTATAGAATCATATTTCTTAATGAAAATAATGAAGTAATTATATTTCAGTACATTCCTGAACTTATTTTAGGACAAACCTATGTTGCTGTAAATTAATTATCACTCTTCTAACACTTTCTGGTTATCATTATGTTTATGTTAACCGCTGCCTACGCTTTGCAGATACAGATTGCCAGTATAAATATGGTAAATCCTGGGCTGTTTCAATTAATCTTGTGTCAACATACCTAATGAGTTGACATGCTACCTGACACTGTGAAACTCTCATATTTATGATGGTTTTAATGCTGTGTCTCACCCTGTATCTTTTGATTTACAGGCACATGCTATGGCATTTTGTTATGTTCATGCAAGGAAGAATTATTACCAACTTATTTATTTGTTAGCAATAAAACAATTCATTTAGTTACACAATTATAAGAGCAACTTAATTATCAAGTATGGAAATGCATCAAAACCAGCATCTTCTTGTTGGCATAAATGAAAATTAACATTCTAGCCCAGTTCCAGATTTAGAGAAATTGAAGAGTTTTCTTCTGAAGAGTATTCAAACCGATGACCATATTGCATATTCTGTAGGGCCAACATATTGAGTTCTGACTTTCATGATGTGTAAATAAAGTCCAATCAGAATTTTGTTTAGAGTTCTCACAGACCTTTAGGTTATGGTGTGACATGATTATAGATATTGTTCATTTGGAGACCAAACACTGAGACTTAAGGACATGACTCAAGGGTGGAGTAAACAAAAAAGAAAAAACACAGTCATTCCTGGAATGTCAAGAATAAATTACAGTCTTCAAGTACCTAGTTATTTTTTTTCACTTATAAAAGAATAAGAAAAGAAATATTGGTTTTGAAGTATAAGGCTAGATGTTCACAAAGGTTATCTGAAAAAGAGATTTGATAGTATTAGGGGAGCAGATTATTAAAGAAATTTAGCAGGTTTCCCTCATGGAGAACTGTGATATGAGAATAAATAGTTTATCAAGTCTATGTGTTCTGTTAAAACCATTTGAAGTACATGGACAAAGTATATGTATGCTTTCACTTTGTTTCCCTACCCTTTTTATTAATATGCTTTAATTTTTACAGTAGTTTTAGATTTTTCAAAAAAATTGACAATATAATACAGAGTTATACATGCGCCCATCTCACACACACACACACACACACACCACAGTTCCTCCTATTAACATCATACATTAATATGATATGGTATACTTATTTCTATTATGATACATTATATCAACTAAAATCCATAATCTATTTAGATTTTCTTAATTTTACTTTATGTCCTTTTTCTGTTCTAGGATTCAGTCTAAGCTATTCTTTTGAAGTTTGTCATGTTTCCTTAGGCCCCCATTTATTGTGGAAGTATCAGATTTCCTTTATTTAAGATGTCCATGAAATTTTGGGAAGTAATAATAAAATACAGTGTAAGATACCCTCCTACTAGAATTTCTTTGATGCTTTTCTCATGATTAGGCTGGGGTTATGCGATTTTAATAAGAAGATTACAGGGGTAGTGTTCCTTTTTTGCCACACTGTATCAAGAATGCATACTATCAATATTGTATGTGATTGATGACTGCTGATGTTGACCTCTGTCACTAGGCTGAAGTTGTGTTTGTCAGGTAGCTCCACCATAAAGTTACTCTTTTCAGCCCCATTCATAGTGTAATCTTTGGAAGGAAGTCATGCGCAGCCCACAGGTAAGAAATGCACAGTTATGGTCTCTCTCCTTTTGGGTGAAATATCTCTATAATTTATTTCAAATTCTTCTTGAAGGAAATTCATCAATTTCTCCCCCATTTATTAATTTATTCCTTTATTACATCAGTATGGATCCATGGGTATTTATTTTAAACTTTGAATTATAATTGGGTACTACATTATTTATTCATTTTTGTCATGTTTTTCTGGCTTTAGAAATTGGGAGGCCTTTTATTGGTCATGTATCCCTTTTTGACGTCCATAGCAGTTTCAGAATTGTTAACCCAGAACCCTGTGGAAACAACTTACTGACTAGAAAACAGTACTTATCGACTCCACTCATTTACAAAGTTACCTAGGCCAGCACCTTTTTCCTCAGCCCCTTCAGTGAGTTTGTTTTATACATTTGTGATACAGTTAGATTCTCTTGTTGCAATTTGCATATTTTATGGATCCCTCAATCTTGTAAATGACTTCTAAAATTTTACATACGTTAAGGTCCACTTATTGTGTTAAACATTTCTATGGATTCTGACTAATGAGTAATGTATCTACTATGAAAGTATGTGCTATTACATACAGAATAATTTTGCTGCCCTATAGGTCTCCTGTGCTTTATCTCTTCACTCTTGCATTCTTCCTCCAAATATCTGGCAAATAATGATATCATTCTACTGTTTCTATAGCTTTCCCTTTTTCAGAATGTCATATGGTTGGAATCAGTCATCCAGTGAACAGCCTTTAAACTGGATTTTTTAAATTAATTTTCATTTAAGTTTCCTCCATGTTTTTTCATAGTGAGTAACTGACTTTTTAAAATCACTGAATAATATTCCATTTTATGTATGTACGAATTTCATTTATCCATTCATCTATTGAAGGATGATATTTTGGTTGCTTCTATTTTTTTGGCAATTAAAAATACAACTGCTATAAAAGTTCATCTGCCAGTTTTTGTGTGGACATTACTTTCAATTCAATTGGGTAAATACCTAGGAGAGCAATTGGTTTACATGGATCATATGGTAAGAATATGTTTAACTTTGCAAGACTGCTAAACTGTCTTCCAAGGTGGCTACACCTTTTGTGTTCCAAAGTTCTTATTGCTCTGCATCCTCACCAGTATTTTGTACTGTTAATTTTCTGTATTTTAGTCATTCCAATAGATTAAGAGTGGTATGTCATTGTTGTTTAATTTAATGATGAATGCTGTTGATAATGTTTTCATATGCATATTCGCCACTTGTATAATTTCTTCAGAAAGGTGTTCTTTCAGGCCTTTTAGCCATTTCTATTTTTGATTGTTTGTTTTCTCGTTAGGTTTTAAGAGTTCTTTGTATATTTTAGATATAATTATTTTATCAAATATCTATTTTGAAAGTATTTCTGTAGTCTGTAGCTAGCCTTTTCATTTTCCTAATACTGTCTTTTCAAAACAGAAGTTTTCATGTTAATGAAGTCCAATTTATTATTTTTTTTCATGGATTGTGCTTTTGGTGTTGCATCTAGAAACTCACTGCTGAAACCAAACCCACCTAGATTTTCTCCTAGGTTATCTTCTAAAAGTTTAGAGTTTTGCATTTCATATTTAGGTCTGCCATCCACTTTGAGTTGTTATTATGAAAGCTGTGGGGTCAGTATTTAGATTCATCATCATTTATTTTTGCATACAGATAATACACTCACTATAAAACAACTTGTTGAAAAGACTATGTGTTCTCTATTGAATCACCTCTCTTGTTTGTCAAAGATGAGTTGATTGTATTTATGGGATTCTAATTGTGGTTGTCAATTCTGGTATTTTGGTCTAGGTGGCTATTCTTTTTCCAGTACCGTGCTGTCTTGATCACTCTAGATTTATAGTAGTCTTGAGGTCTGATAATGTCAGTCCTACAACTTTCTCCCTTTTTTTATCTTTATTATATTTATATTGCCTATTCTGTATCTCCTGTCTTTATTTATAAACTTTATAATCTGTTTTTAATATCTATAAAATAACTTGCTGAAATTGATTAAGGTTTTATGGACTCTATAAATCAGTTCAGAAAGAATTGATATCTTAACAATAATGAGTCTTCAACGAGAAAGTTTTCTTGAAATATTATTGAGATTTCTTGAAATAGAAATACCTCTTAATTTACTTAGATCATGTTTAATTTCTTTCATCAGACTTTTGTAGTGTTTCACATGTACATCCTTTATATATTTTATAGGTTTATATCTAGGCATTTCATTTTTATATTAATATTACATTATAATTGTCCTTTGCCAGTATATAAAAAATGTGTTTTATATATGACCATGAATCTTGAAATTTTGCTAAGAAGACATATTAGTTCCAGGAAAATTTTATCAGTTCCTTGGGATTGTCTATATAGATAATCATGTCATCTGTAAACAGTTTTATTTCTTCCCTCTCAATCTGTAAATCTCTCTCTTTTTTTTGCTTTGATTGCCTAAGATTTCCATTATGATGTTCAATACAAATGGTGTGTGGAAATATACAGGCTCTGTTCTTGATTTTAAGGAAAACTTACAGTTTCTCCCCCTTAAGTATGTTAAGTGTAGGGTTATTTTGGAGATGTTCTTTATCAAACTGCCCAAGTACCCTTCTATCTATAATTTGTCATGAATCTGTGTTTGATTTTGTCAAGTGCTTTTTTCTGTGTCAGTTAATAGTCTGATATGACTTCTCATTTTACTTGTGTGTATGGTGTATTACATTGATTTCTGAATGTTGAACTAGCCTTGCACATGTCAATTTAATCCCATTTGTTTGCAGTGTACAATTATTTTGAAATATTACTGGATTTAATTTGTTAATATTTTAGCAGGGTTTTTGCACCTATATTAATAGGATATATGCTCTGAAATTTTCTTTCATGTTAAATCTTTATATGGTTTTAATATTGATCTAATACTGGCCACATAGAATGAATTAGGGAATGTTCCCCCTGATTATTTTGGAAGAAATACAATCATATTATTCCTCATGAAGTTTAAGGGTTTGGTAGATTTCAACACTGAAACCATCTGGGTCTGGAAAATTTTGTTTGGGAATATTATGATTAATTTTGACACAAGTTCCTTTAATAGTTTTGGACTATTCAGAAGATCTACCTCTACTTGTGTGAGTTTTGGTAGATTGTGTCTTTCAAGGAACTGGTTTGTTCCATCAAATTGGTGGGCACCGATTTTCTAACAGTATTCCTTTATTACATTTTTAATGTACCTTAGAATGGTAGTGATGGTTCCCTTTCATTCCTGATATTAGTAATTTCTGTCTTTCCTCATTTTTCTCTTGGTGCCTTCCTAAAGGTTTATCAATTTTATTGATCTGTTCAAATAACCAGCTTTTGCTTTTTTTGATATTTTCTATTAATTTCCTGTTTTAACTTCCATTAATTTCTGTTCCAATTTTTATTATTTCTTTTCTTTTGCTTGATACATGTTTAATTTCTCTTTTTCTTTAGTTCCCTAAGGTTGAAGCATAGATTATTGATTTTACAACTCTTTTCTGATATGTACAATCAATACTATAAATTTAGCACTATATATTTCACTCTACTCTCTTGCTTGCATGGTTCTGATGAGAAGTTCAATATAGTTCTTGTTATGATTCCTCTATAGCTAATTCCTTTTTCTGGCTTCTTTCTTGGTTTAGTCTTTGTCTGTATTTTCTCACAGTCAGAATATTATATATCTAGGTGAATTTTATTGGCATTTATCCTGCTTAGTGTTCTCTGAATTTCCTGTATCAGTGGTTTTGCATCTGTCCTTCAATTTGAAAAGTTCTCAGCCATAACTTCAAAAATTTCTTCTTTTTCCTTTCTTTTCTTTCTGGTATTCCGATTATGCATGTTACACCTCTTGTAATTGTCTCACAGTTTTTGGATATTGTGTTCCTCATTCTTTTTCTCTTTGCATTTCAGTTTGGGAACTTCCTCTCAACAAATCTTCAAACTCAATGATTTTCTTTTCACTCATTGGCTGTGTCCATTCTGCTGATGACCTTAAAAGCATTCTTTACTTCTGTACAGTAGTTTTTAATTCTATTAATTTTTTCTTAATATGTCCATCTGTCTGCTTACATTATCTATCTGTTCCTGCATGTGTCTACTTTTTTCCATTAGAAGTCTTAATATATTAGTAGGTTATTTTAAATTTCTTATCTAATAATTCCCTAATAAATGTCCTATCTGCATCTGGTTCTGATTTTTGCTTTGCTTTGTGTTTTCACAGTCAGTTTTTTTCTAGCCTTCTTTGATGCCTTATGATTTTGCTGTTGAAAGCTGGATGTAATGTGTAAGGTAAACTTCAGTTTCCTGTAGTTTTTTTTCCCCTTTTCTTATTCTACCCAGGTGTCATTATTTTTCCATGAGATCTCTTTCTTAGAATCTGTTTTATAGCACTTTCAACTGTAATCCATGGTTACTTTCCTGGAGCCCTGAGGTGATATACTGTTGTATCAGGTATGGGGGAGACAAGTGTTCTATCACGTTATGATTAAATCTCAGTCTTTTAATGGACCTGAATTCTTGGGAGATGACCTTCAAAAATGTTTCTTAGCTATTTTTGTATGTTTGTTTGTTTCCATAGATGATGCAGTAAGGATAAAGAGGCCTGGAGTTGGCTAATTGCCTTTCTCCCCACATATACAAGACTCCAGTATATTTATTTCCTTTGTAAAGGAGGTGTTTCTTATGTAGAACCCTCAGGGCTTACTTCAAAATGGTATTTTCCCCTTCTGACACAATAGGGCATTTTTCTTAGCTCCTTACTCTGAAGACCTGATGGGGTTCCTAGAGATTAAGTATACAAAAATGAGGAGTGCTCCTAGGACTATGTCTCCAAAGAGTTTCTCATCTAAAGGTAATCTACACATGCCTCCCACAATTCATCAAAACTGTCATAAAAGTTTTCCTACCAATTTATGAATGAATAAATGCTATTCAGCAGCTATTGCTTCAGATAATCTCATCTCAGTGGATGTTCTCTGTATTTTCCTATCTCTTTAGACTGCAGAATGAAGTTTTTCCCTGTTATCTCTGCTCCCCAAGAACTATAATAAAAGTCATTGGTTTTCACTTTGTTCAGAATTTTTCCTGTAAGAACAGGAGTGACATTTTGTGCCATATGTGAAACCAGGAGTCTACCTGTTTGTTGGTATTTTTACTTAAAAAGGTTTGAACTTTGATTCTATACCTGTGGACAATATTTGTTAATCAAATGTATCCTTTTATGTGAAATTTACCTACATGGTAATGTCTATAAAATTCAATGAATGTATGATTGTGTTATCTCATTGCATCCTTACAGAATATGATTAAAAATTTCACTTATGACACCCATTCTATCTATTCTAGTCAGTTCTGTTCTCTTTCTATTCAATTCATCATTTCAAATATATTTCATGAGTCACATCTCTCCTCTATTGTCAATAGTCCAAACAAAGCCACATTTCATGAACTCATTTTTTACCACTATTACATAGGTTTTCCTGCTTTTTTCCACTAAGTTTTTCTTTTTCTTACTTCAAAACTAAAATTAAAATAAATAAAATACAAGCTGACATCTTTTATTATCTGGTTTACCTCACATCTCTAAACTTTTATTTATTTACACTCAACTGAACTCAATTCTTCTGTGCCCTCAGCACAATTCTTCTGTGTCCACTGTTTCTCAAACACACTGTTCTTTTCTGCTTCCATGAGGCATAATTCCTGTATTTATTACAAGCTACTAAAAGTAATTAAGTAATGTTCTTTTTTGAACACTTTGGTTGCTAGTTAATTTATTTATGCTATGATATCCAAGGATGTCAGCTTCACTTGATTCACAAGTAAACACCATGAAGTCATTTTCACATTCAAGGCTCTTTCATATGTTCTCACCATACCTAAAACAAAGATCTAAATCTGTACCTTGACCTCGAAGGCCTTCCTTGGAGAATTTCCTGATTTTCTCTTCAGTGCGTCTCCTATTATGCCTTAAAATGATTTCAGAGCAGCTTCACTCTTCTTTTTATGGTTCTCATAATAAAGCAAGATTGTTTTCATCTCAAGGACATTGACGCGACTCTTTGCTCTGACGCTCTTCTCCTAGAACACGCATTTCATGACTTGCCTCTTCATATTTTTCCAGTGAATCCTCAAATGTCAACTCCCTAAAGAACCCATTCCTTACAAATCCTCTGTAATCATTTATACCATTTTCTGCTAAATCAGCCTTTATGTTTTTCTATTCTCTCACCTAGAATAATTTTTATTGATATTTTTCTATCATATTAAATAATATTATATTATTTTCTGGTTTAATTTTATTTACTGTCCCCATATTACATTGATGCTCTATGAGTACAGGATTTTGTCTTGTTTCTTCTTATATCCAAATGAGTCAAAAAAATTTTTTTGAATGAAATGAAACAGATTATACTATCCAAATTCATATTATTTATTATGCTTCAATTCAAGTTTTTCCTCAGTATATGAAGCCACCTCTACTTAACTCATATGTGTGAATCTTACTCCTCTTACCTCCTCTGAGAATTACAATAATTATAATTTTCTGAGTATTGATATCATTAAGTCATCTTCCCATTTATGTGTCTTTCTGTGAAGTCCTATGTTGACAAATTATACCCCTGGCCCCCATTCTAACCTCCGTTTAGTTATATGCATCCTCTTTTATGTTCCCATCTCTCACTCCTTCATGCTGCTGTGACATCTCTATGCGCCCACTGCAGTTTATAGTCCATGCCAGTTGAATGCTGTAGGTCATCAATCTTTGATCTTATGTTGCATTCTCCTTCTTGACATAATTGATACTCATATCTTGACTGAAATCCAATTACCCTATGACTCTCTCAAGTCACGCCTTTTTTCCAATGGTGTTGAATCTCTTGTTACCAGACCATATCACCCAATTCCCCTCATTGTTTTAATAATTTATAACTCACTGTTCACTTGCCTTAATTTTTTAATGATTTAGGTTCTACTTAAATGTATGGTTTCCAACAGTATTCTATCTTAAAGTTTTAGTGATTTGTATATGCACATCAATAATCCTGTCAAAAAATTCGTGTCTTCCTTGAAATGTCCTTCTTCTATTTAATATCCTTCAACCTCAGACATTGTCTCCCATGGTCATAGACTAGACCTAATCCTGCCAGTAATTGCAGCCTCCCATAATCTCAATTTCAAACATACCCTTTTCTATATGTTTGCATTTCTTTCCTTCTTAGAACCTTAGAAACTTAAAATAACATATATTTATTGTCTCATAGATTCTGTATGTCAGAAGTCTAGACATGATTTATCTTGGAAAGGCTAAATTCCAGGGATGTTAGCCAGGGATGGGTTCTTTTCTACGGTCTCAACTGAGGGATAGTTACAAAGCTCAGTCAGGTGTTTTGACAGAATTCATTTTCTTGTGACAATAGGACTCATGGATGCTCTGGCAAAAGCAGCAAGGTCAACTAGAAAGATTCTTATATAACAAAAGGTAGTCATGGAAGTAACATCCATTACTTTTGCCATATACTATAAATTTGAACTGAGTCATAGGTGTTGCCCACACACAGTGTGAAGGGATTATAAGGAGGCATAAATATCAGAAGGTAAGCATCATGGGGGTTCTCCTTGAAGTCTGTCTTCTAAATCCATTAACACTTGCATCTCAAATCCCATTTCTCTGCTTTATAGCAGAACTACTTGGAAATGTTTGGTACTTGCTGCCGTGGATTTTCCCTTCTTGCTACTCTCCTTGTGGGCATTCGAGTCATGTTTTCCCCCACTGTTCTCCCCAAGTCACTCTAGTCTTGGTCACCAGTGACCTATATATTGTAATATCCAATGGTCAATTCTCAACTCACATCTTACCTTACCCATCAGTCATGGTATAGTCAGCTAATAACTTTTGTCTTCTTTAAAGACTGTTTGCATATGACTTCCAGAACACTGCATTTCCTTGGTTTTTCTGTAATTTTACTGGAGACTTTTCTCCTGTCTCTATTTCTGGTTATACTTCTTTCTCTGAAAGTCTTTCCTTTGAAATACTCCAGGTCTTAATCTTTGAACTTCCTTTTGTTTTGTTTTGTTTTGTTTTGTTTTGCTTTTCCTCAAACTTCATTCACTTCCCTGAAGGCCTCTTCAGTTCCCATGGTTTTAAATATCATCTATCCAACAATGGTGCCTGAATTTATACGTATGTTTTGGAGTTACTCCTTGAACTTATTTTTATTAAACTGCATTCTCAATAATAGCTCCACTTAGATGTTTAATTAAAATATGCTCTAACTGAAATTCATCTCAGTAACTGACAACTTCATCCCTTCAGTTTATCAACCTAAAATACTTGTAGCTATTTTCATCCCCTTTCTTTGTTTTCCTTTTGCTTCTCTCCCTTCCTACCCACCTATTCCTTCCTTCCTTCCTTCCTTCCTTCTTCTCTCCCTTCTTTCATTTAACACCCAATAATAAATTATCATGAAACCTCTTTAACACTATTTTCAAAATATTTCCAGTATTTGACCATTTTTGGCCTTGTCCTTGACTACCACCCTGGTCCATGACACTAGCATCTTGTTTCTGGATTATTTCATTAAGCATCTCTGTTCTCCTTGCTTTTTTCCCTTTATTATCCCCTATGCCAACAATCCTCAATTTTAGGGTCAATTTTTAACATATCACATATATTCACTTTTTTTTTCATTTTTGAAAGACTGTTTTTTAGATGCATTTCAGTTTCCAACAAAAAGTAGACCAGAGGGAGGACTGAATCCAGGGTAGTTCACACGACCACACTACCATTTATATGACATGTTAGCAATGTAGTCAGCTAATAATTTTTTTCTACTTTAAACACTCTTTTGACATGATTTCCATTGGAAGAAACAATAGATACTAAATCTAAGAGAATGAAAACTCAAAGTACATTTTCTATTTATGTGTTTTGCAGCTTGATAGGCATTTGGGTGTATTTAACTTTATATAATACTAATAAAACATACAGTTGTTTTCCAAACATGGATATGATAAACCCCCAAGTTAATACCTTCCCATAATTCCAATTTGCCTCTCTTTGATGTCAATCTTCTGTAATTTAAGTTTTGGACATGTGACAAACCATATATATGACTCTAGTAAATACTCTAAGCAAAATAAGAATAACAACCTATTTCACAGGATGTCTGCCTAGGAAAAAAAGCAATACTATGACTCAGTAAATAAATTATAAATTGTTATAAAAATGTGTTTTTTACTTAACAGGGTATTGACAAAATATCCTGTTAATTATGTCATTTGTCACAATGTAAATGTGTATTTTACTTCCTTTAGTCATAAAATATCTGTAAATTGCAATCAAGTACCCTAATTCTCACTTTGGGATTTTATCATTTGATCAAGTCTGAATTCATACTATTAATTCCTTTAAAAAAATCCCTTTATAAGTTGATTTGACATGTTAGAGATTGCCCTTTTTTACTATTCTGGAAAAAAAATTAACAGACTTTATATTATAGAGTAGTTTTTGGGTCACAGCAAAATTGAGTGGAAGGTACAGAGATTTCACATATACCCCATCCCCACTTACGCATAGCCTCCCATTATCAAATCTCCCACAGAAATGGTTTATTTGTCATAATTGATGAACCTATAGTGACACATCAAAATCATCTGAAGTCTATAATTTATGCTAGTATTCACTCTTGGTGTTGTAAAGATTGCTTTTTTAAAAATCTTCATTTATTTATTAATATAATTTTAAAAGCATATACCAAGGAATGTTTATAGCAAAGAAAATTTAGAGAAAACAAAGCAGGGTTCTTTATTTCAATATTTATCTGTGCTATGATTTGAAAGAGAGAGGGAGAAAATAGCCTTCTTTTTCATAAATTGGGTCTCTTAGCTTGCCTGCAATTTATTCCTCATAAGAAGAAATTTTATTGAAAACCACCACAGGCCCAGGAAAACGCTCAGATCTTCTTCAAATTTCCAACACAGCATCTCCAAGATTTGTTTTGTAAAAAGCCCCCACTGGCAAATCATTTTGAAAATGTAAACACATTTGATGCTATGAAGCTATATGCTGCAGTCATCTCTGAAGGATTAGCAAATTACTGCTCTTTATCCTGCTTTATTTAAACTTCATTCCAAAAAAGCAAATCAGGGAAGGAAGTAGCAACTAAAAGAGGTACCACAAGATGAATTTAAATGGTCACCTTAATAATGTTTCTTAATTGTATAGCACATGAAAGTTCAGGTAAGACTTCACATCTCATTTTATCCTTACTTTAACTCCATGAACTGAACATAAAGAATTATTCAACTCTAGAGGGATAGCAAAGCAAGTGGGGATAAGTGATGTATCTCGGGTCATATACCTTATAATTGGCCATAACCAAATCCCAGATCCCATGCTCTGACTTGAACTTTTAGCGCATGTGTGGGGATATGGAATATTTTTCTCAAAAAATAAAGGCATTTATTAGGTAATATGAGTAATGTAAAAGCAAAAAGGAGAAATGACACACAGGCCCCTAGAGAAAGGTCTGTGGTTGCCAGGCTACCGGCACTAGAGTGTAGTGACAGCATTTTCATACCAATGACAGCATATGAGGAAAGAGGTGGGAAACAAGTGGTCGCCAGTGCTCTATGCACCCTGCTAAGAAGCCTGGACATTTTGATTTTTGTTTTAAGATAATGAAGTTATGGAGAATTTTCTCTAATGAAATGAAATAATTACATTTTAATTTTGGCAATGACATTCTGACTTCGTTTTAAAGTATGGTTATCATGAAGTAAGAGTAAAAGCAGGCAGAATAATGAGGAAATTATTGAACTAATGTAGGTGAAAGATAATTATAATGATATTTAAATCATGAAGATAAATTCACAGATTCAAAAACTAGAATGATTTTTGACAGGAAACTTTTTGATTAACTGTATGTTAGAAATAAAGGATCAGACTCCATCCATCAAGTCATAGTGAATATAAACAATGTTTAGTGCACATGGAAATAAACTATAAAGGATGCCAAGATATACAAGAAACCTCCTATTGAGAAATTTTCATAAAGCCCTGTTTAAAAACTTGAGTGCACATGAATATTACCAATAATGTAAATGATCTTAAAATATTTTTGAAGAATGATTAATGGTAATAAAACTGCTTTATTGGTTTCTGATTCCATAAGTAAGGAGGTTGAAGGTCTCCACTCCATCTAACAAGTAAAAAGCTCAACAAACTGTAAAATCAACAATTCTTCTAGAATCCGTAAGAGAGGTAAGGACACGGGACAAACCACTGTCCCCAAAATTCAAGGTAGATAGGCAAAAACAAGGAGTCACAGCTTACAAGAGACAGGACTCAGAAGGGGCAAATCTCTGAGACTTAAACACTCCAGGGCACCCAGTCATAGGGGAGACCCCAGAATTTTGTGAGAATTGCCTCAGGAACTCGACTGGGTTTTCAGAGAAAATTTTGGAGAAAAATCCCCCTATGATTATGAAAGCAGGAAGGGAAATGTAATCATTTTGAAATATGTAATAGCACTCTTTTTCTTTTTAATAAGGCCTTCAGTAGAAATTAGTTAATCAGAGTCTAACTTTCTGGGGTATTATTAGAGCCTAACTGATCTGGAGAAGTGAAATAATCAGCTCCAGTCACTACAATGTTTCAAGTGGGAAAGGGAAATACTCACTTCCAGCCAGTTCTAGCCATACTCTCTCGCTAAGAAGGGGGAATAAACACAGAAACATTTGTGAAGTCTATGGTTCACAGAAATATGTGCACTAAAAGACAGATCTAGTAATCATTGTTTGTTTCCCCTTCCCCAACTCCTCACTACCATAGTATGAAATATCTATCTACAGTAGTTCCTTTTACACAGTATATCATGTCCAACCATGAAGAAAACATTACAAGCATGCCAAATAGCAAAATCACAATTTGAAGAGACAGAGTAAGCATCAGAACCAGACATGACAGGGAAGTTATTACCATCAACAGGTATTTCAAACATTTGTGGTTAATATATAAGGGTTTCAAAAGATAAAGTAGATAGAATGCAAGACAGACAGGCAATGTAAACAGAGAGGTGGAAATCATAAGGAAGAGCCAAGAACAAATGCTAGAAAAATTTTTTTAAACACTGTAGAAGAAGTAAAGAATGCCTTTTAAGGGATTACTGTTACAATGGACACAGCCAAGTAAAGAACCTCAGACACAGAAGTTATTTCAGTAGAATCATTAGAAACCAGTAAGAAAAGAGAACAAAAAACAGGAAAACAGACTGAATGTCCAAGAACTATGGAACAACTACAGTGGGTATAAATATGCATAATGGAAATACCAAGAAAACATGAAAGAGAAAGGAACAGAAGTACTGAAACTACAATGACTGAGAATTTCCCCAAATTAATGTCAGACACAAAACCATAAATACAGGAAACTCAGAGAACTCCAACCAGGATCAATGCCAAAAGAACATTACCTAGGCAAATGATTTTCAAACTACAGAAAATCAAAGACAAAGAAAAAAATCCAGAAAGAAGCCAGATGAAGAAAAACACCTTCCCTATAGACTAAGGTAAGGATTACATCTGACTTATTAGAAATCATGAAACCACAAAACAAGTGGAGTGAAATAATGTGTTGAGAGAAAAACCTAACCAACCTAGAATTCTGTACTCTGACATTATCCTTCAAAACTGAAAGAGAAAAAAAGACATCAATAGACAAACAAAAATTGAGACTATTTGTTGACCTACCTTATAAGGATGTAAAAAGAAGTTATTTAAAGAGAAAAAAAATGATATATAGGTCAGAAACTCAGGTCTACATAAAAGAATGAGCATCAAAGAAGGAATAAGTGAAGGCAGAATAAAAATTTTCAGTTTCTTATTTTTAATTTATCAAACAGATGAGTTTTCCAATAATAATAGGGAAAGTATATATATGTACATATATATGTATCCACATATTGTTCATATAAATAAATTGAATGACCACAATGATATAAGAAATGAGAGGGAAGAACTAGTATTATTTTGTTACTATAATTAATAAGTACCCCTTAATCATTATGGTGGTTATTTGAAAGCAGACTTAGGTAAGATGTAAACATGTATTGTGAACTCTATTTCTTAAAAAAAAGGTTAATTGATATGTTAAGAAAAGAGAAAAAATGGAATCATGCAAAATGATCAATTCCAACCTGAAAAGACAGAAAAAAAGTGGAGGCAGAAAGAAGAACAAAGAACAAAGGCAATCAGTAGAAATAATAATAAACATGGTAGATATTAATCCAACTATATAAATAGTCACTATGAAAGTAAATTGTCTAAATCTATCAACTAAAAGACAGAGATAAATAAATAAAGGTATTATAAATGGATAAGTAAATGGTATTATGAATAGATAAATAAATGGTAGACCATAGCAGACAATGGATTAGTATTAAGAACAAAAGCAAAATGAGCTGGAACTGGAAGAAACTTAAATGTATATAATTAAGTGAAAGAAGCCAATCTGAAAGGCTATATACCATGTGATTCCAACTAGGTGACATTCAAAAAATGACAAAACTGTGGAGACAGTAAAAAGATCAATGGTTGCCATGGGTTAGGATGGAAGGAGAGGGATGAATAGAGCACAGAGTATTTTTAGGGCAACAGAATACTTCATAAATACTATAATGATAAATGTCATTATATATTTGTCCAAACCCACAGAATGTACCTCAACAAGAATATACCCTGTGTAAACTATGGACCTTGGGTAGTGGAGATATGTTTAATTTAGTTTAATCAATTGTAATAATGTACTACTCTGTTGGGGGATGTCTAATAATTTGGAAAGCAATGTATATATGGTGATAGAGAACATGTGGAAAATCTCTGTACCTTCCTCAATTCGGCTGTAGACCTAAAATTGTTCTCAAAACACAAAGTCCTGATTTTTAAAAGCCACTGTATTATAGACAGAAGAATATAGATTATTTTAGGTATATTAACAGCTGTTTGATTGAGGTGCTATATTTTATATTTCCACTTGGACAAATGAGTAGACATTACAGATAAGGAATTTTTAAGTCAAAATAAGAGTCCCACTTTAACTCACAAATTGGTGAACTCTCCAATCCTAAGGGTCTCTAGAGGTACAATTCTAAAAATATAATTCCTACATTGTGTGAGAGGTTGAATATGAAGCTATCTTTCAACTCCAGAATTCTAGCATTATTAATTCTGATTCATGGATAGTTTTGGTGGAAAAACTCGGCCAATACAAGAATTAAACAATGTGCTTGCTGAAGTAAATTATTGGTAAATTTTTGTTTTTCCCAGCTACAGTCACATAACTCTGCCCTTCTCCATACTTAGGAGTCGACAGAAAGGACTTTAGGTGCCAAAAGATGTGGAGCAGTTCCCAGCACAATTTTTGTTTTGTTTTGCTTACTTTTTAGGTTTTGCTTCCCCAATCCACTAGATTTAGACTTGAAATTACATTTTGCAGAAATGTTGGACTGGAAAATTATGGGCAGTTCTATATCTGATTCCCTAGCAACAAGCTTGTTTGTCCAGATTCCAATAAGTAATTAGTATTTTCTCACAACTCTTACTCTTGCATTTCCTTAGGGAGGTCTTAATTCAAAATTACAATTCTTGGGTAGAAGTTGATTCACTATTCTAAGATCATAGTTGACAGGGGAGATACAGATTAGATTGGACTGTGATGATTCTAATTCTTCCCCATCCAAACTGTTCAGAGCATGATCTGCTGTGTGGAGTAACAGATTTTATTTCATTATTTTACCATGAAGAAGCTTCAAGGACCTACTCAATCTTAGTACTTAATAGAGGTGCAGCCTGCTTGATCTTGCCAAGACTAAACAAAATTCTTAAGCCTATGAAGAGGGATGGGGAGAAAAGAGCACTAGGGCTCAAAATGAAGATGAAAAGAAAAGGAAATTTCAGACTTCCTGCTTTATTTTAATTTCTATGATTCCAAAGGTTTATAATTTCTGCCAGTGGACATAGGTGAATCCTCCATTCCTTCTTAGAAAAAAATTAAATAGAAAAATAAAGAAGGAGGAATAGCAGCTTGCTGGTCCATGGCTCATAAGTTCATCTCTGAGGTTTTTATAGCCAGCTAGAACCTACCTAGGACACCTGAACCATCTGTGCTTTTAGCTGCAACAGTTCTTGGCTGGTGACAGAATGGGAAAAATATTCATAAAGTGACCTGGTGAGAAGTAGAAGGACTTAATAACAAAACTGAACTTCCATTGTCTTAATTTTCCCCTGCTCATTTTTTAGACTTTGAAATATAAAGAATCCTTAAAAATGATTATATTGATGCATATGTTAGCATATTTGAAGCTTAAAACAAGGTAAAAATTATCACTCTTTAAATGTCGGTATAGCTGATCCACAGAAGTGAAGTGTTTCTTTTAAAGACAAGAATCTCTT
Source organism: Manis javanica (assembly GCF_040802235.1). Taxonomy (NCBI): domain Eukaryota; kingdom Metazoa; phylum Chordata; class Mammalia; order Pholidota; family Manidae; genus Manis; species Manis javanica. Next base: position 172,959,818 of record NC_133156.1, on the reverse strand, counting down.
CTAACTCCCCATTAGTCTAAGCTCTCTTAGGTGGGTTAATCATTGAGATCATTCAGTGAAATGTATACATAACACAATTTAGAAAGGTCCCATATGAACATACTAACCACGGTTTGATTCTTCTGATCTCCTTGGCAATCATTGGTAAACAAAAATTTATCTAAGCATTGTTTCTACAAGTCTGTCTGACTTACAACTATTATGCTAAGAACAGTTCTAATTACAACTGTGTAGTGAAACACACAGTAATACTCAACACTACTCATGATATTCATATAGTGTGAGAATTCTTATATAGAAAGCTTAGGGATTAACAGGATGAACACATTTATGTATGTCAGTATATTTTCATTTACTTTCTCTCTAGTAATAAATTATCAGTGCCCACACCACATAATCACTGCATGATAATAATGGCAATATATACATGAAGTATTTACAATGTATCTGATAAATGATAATCACTTGATTGATATAACTATGGCTACTTCAATTAGTAAGAGCATATGATGTAATATTTCAGAGTGCAAATTAATGATCAGCCAGATGGTCTGAGTTCAAATGTGAACACTTTACGAGCTAGATATATGGACAAATTCAAAAATTATCCCAATGCTACAAATGAATTCTAAAATACATTGAAAGTTTTTTATACTCTTTCTCTTGAAGGAAAAAAGTTGTTTTTTCCATATTTTTCAATGATCCTTCTTTCTAAACCCTTAATAGAATGAATATCTTAGAATTTTACTGGTTGAATAATGGGGTTAGTAATATTATTTGAAAACCTTGATTTCAAAGTTTTAAATATAAATATATACTTGTATGATTAATAGCTGGTCAAAAATATGAAGTTAAATACAGAGTAGTCATTAATAATAGCAGGTTATACCAAGCGGTAAAGAGAAAGAACTTATTTGCCTTTGTGGCCAGAAGGCCACATCATTATGTTCTACTTATGAAGTGGAAAAGACTTGAGCTATTTCCAAATTAATCATAAAATACTCTTCCTTAGGTTAGTTTTCTTCAACTAACTGTAAATTGTACACCTTTAAAATAAATTAAGCAAGAAATCTGCATTAGTGGAATATAATTCCTTTCAATTGGTATATAACTTCTAAGAATGTATTTTAATAACCAGACCAGCTAAATGTGTTTGTGTGTGTCTTCCTTAAAGTCTAGAAAATTTGTTCATTTTCTCTTCTCAAATTCTTAGTAAATATTTGTTTCTCCTGGGATCCATAGCCTGGAAAGTGACAACTGACATATTATAATTTAAAACTATTAGTTCAATATATCACACTCAGCTGAGCAGAACATGTAATATAATAACAATAATGATTTAAAATTCTTTGATATGAACTTGCTATAAACATAAACTATAAACATATTATAAATATCGGTTCCAGAGATATCTATCACTCAAGTCCATTTATCAAGTGTGAGTACTAATCAATTTAAAATAAGAAAAAATAATAAAAAGTCAATGTTCTTTGAATGCTTACTATTTACCAATGATTGTGTGGGAAAAGTAGTCTCCCTTATTATCATTTAATCCTCACAAAAATTATCTGGGGGTAGACACCAGCATTATCCATTTTATGAGTTATCTCTTGCTGCATAATAAACTACTCCCAATCTTAGTGATCTGAACTATATACATTTTTATTTTATTTAGTCATTTATTTGTCTGTTGGTCATAAATCTGGACTAGAATGATATGGATTCTTTGTTTCAGGGTTCTCACAGTTTTCAGTCAAACTTTCATCCAGGACTGTGGTCAAATCAAGGCTCTACTAGAGAAGAGTTAATTTACATGATTGTGGGATAGATCCAATTCTTCTTGGGCTGTTGTGCCAAGGGTCTGTGCTCCACACTGACTGTGGGATGGAAACCACCTTCAGTTCCTTGACACATGGACCTCCTCAACATGGTAGTTTACTTCAACAGAGAATGCAAGCAAGAGGGCTAGAGAAAATGTGTCACCAAGGGAAAAAATGAGTCTTTTATTGCCTAGTCTTGTAATTGACATACCAGTATGTTTATCATATTATTTCTTTTAGAAGCAAGTGAGTAGGTTAAGGACACATGAAAGAACGTGAGTAATAGTATGAATATAACTGGAAATCATTTCATAACCTATTTGTTATATCTTTGGTTTGTAGGAGAGGGAATTACAATCTCATTTGGGGAATTACTTTGTCCCTTATCACCTAAAAAATAAATGGCAGAGTATGTGATTTCAATCTGAATTCATATTCTTAACTGCTAAACTGAATGTACACACACTAAGCAGCAGCCATTACTGAAGGCCAAATAAAATATATCTCTCAGAAATGATCTGATAGTGGAATTATGGGAAGATGACTTGGGAGGAAGCAGCTAGAATCTCTCTCTACACCTAGACAAGAGCACTGGCAGAATTTGTAACTATTTTGGAATTCTGGAGTCTACTGAAAGCCTTATACTTTCAAGGGAAGGCTTGGATAGTAAGTTAAAGTTAATTTCAATGAAATCCAGCTATTAGCTCAGTAGTAGCTACCTGTAACCAACTCTCCAGCTACTGTCAGGCATCTGTACATTCTTTACAGGACCAGCTGCCACTCAGCTTGTGGGAGTCAGGGTAAACAAAAAGAACTGTGCCCTCCAAATATTAGAGATTTGTGTTTCTTTCCCCACAGGTACAAAGAAGGGGACAGAAAATTTTCAGCTCTCCCCATTGTTGCAAGTCCTTATCCCTTCTGCTGTAGTGACATCCAGTCTATTTAAAGATCTGCTGTTCCTTTCCCTCCATTCATTCCTTTTTTTTTAACCTTTTGGGAACCAGACATTAAAAACTAGGACATTTCAAAAACAACTATTTAACCAGGGAAATTTAGACAGTAACTATGCATGCCCAGGAAAAAGTGCAGGCTCAGAAAAGACATGAGAAGACCTTACATTTATGTCACAGACGGATTCTTGGCAAAGATACAACCTACCAAAAAAAAAAATCTCTAGGGAAGAGGAAGAATCTTATTTCCAGAGTTATTATATTATTAGATTCAAATACCCACTTTTCAATAACAACAAAAAAAATCATAAGGCATTCAACAAAACAGAAAAGTATGGCTCATTCAAAGGAAAATAATCTTTCAAAAGAAAGTGTCCCTGGAAACACCACTGCAAATCTGATAGACTCATACTATAAAAAACTGGTTTACAAATGCTCAAAGAACTAAAAGCAGATATAGAGGAATTTTAAAAAATGGTGATGAACAAAATGGAAATATCAATAAAGAGAAAGAAAACTTAGAAAGAATCCAAAAAGTAATTCTGGAGATGAAATTTATAACTGAAATCAACTACTCATTAGGGTTATTTGAAGGCAGATTTGAACAGGTAGAAAAAAGAATCAGTGACCTTGAAGATAGGGGAATGGAAATATCCTGTCTGAGAAACAGAAAGAGAAAAGGTGAACAGAGTTAAAGGGACCTGTAATACACCATCAAGTATTGTGGGAATCTCAGAAAATAAAGGAACAGAAAGAATATTCAAAGAAATAATAGCAGAATACTTCCTAAATGTGATGGAAGTCATGAATATAAACATTCAAGCTCAATAAACTCCAAGTAAGATGAACCCTCAGGCACCTACACTGAGACACATTATAATTAAACTTTGAAAGACAAAGACAAAGGTACGATATTGTAAACAGCAAATTTACAAAATTATAGTTACTTATACAAGAGATCTTCAGTAAAATTATCAGTTGATTTCTTATTAGAAACTTTGGAGGTCAGAAGGCAGTGAGTTGATATATTTAAAGTGCTAAAAGAAAAAAATGCAAATCAAGAACCCTATACCTGGCAAAACTATCTTTCAGAGGTGAGGGATAAATTAAGACATTCCCAGAATAACAAAAGCTGAGGTTGTTCATTAACATTAGATCTGTCCTAAAGAAATGCATAAGGGATTCCTGCAGTTTAAAATTATATGACACTTGGAGCAACTCGAGGCTGTATGAAAAAATGAAGATCTTAGTGAAGATAAATATGTGGCAACAGTAAAAGCTGGTATTATTGTAACAATGGTTTGAAACTCCACTTTTGCTTTTTATATAATTTGCCTTCTCTGTGCTACAATCTATCCCCCGTGCCCCCCCCCCACAACGCGTGTACTAAACATAATACCCCTCAATCCCCTTCACCCTCCCTCCCCACCCACCCTCCCACATCCTTCCCCTTTGGTAACTGTTAGTCCCTTCTGGGAGTCTGGGAGTCTGCTGCTGTTTTGTTCCTTCAGTTTTGCTTCATTATTATACTCCACAAATGAGGGAAATCATCTGGCACTAGTCTTTCTCCCCCTGGCTTATTTCACTGAGTATAATATCATCCAGCTCCATCTATGTTGCTGCAAATGGTAGTATTTGTTTCTTTCTTATGGCTGAATAGTATCTAATCATGTATATGTACCACATCTTCTTTATCCATTCATCTATTGCTTCCATATCTTGGCTATGTGTGGCAATAAACATAGGGGTGCATATGTCTTTTTGAATCTGGGATCTTGTTTGGATAAATTCCTAGGAGGGGAATTCTTGGGTCAAATGGTATTTCTATTTCTAGTTTTTTGAGGAACCCCCATACTGCTTTCCATAATGGTTGAACTAGCTTACATTCCCACCAGTAGTATAGGAGGGTTCCCCTTTCTCCACATCCTTACCAGCATTTGTTGTTCTTAGTCTTTTCGATGCTGGCCATCCTAACAGATGTGAGGTGATATCTCATTGTGGTTTTTACTTGCAGTTACCTGATGATTAGTGATGTGGAGCATCTTTTCATGTGCCTGTTGGCCATCTGAGTTTCTTCATTGGAGAATTGTATCTTCATATACTCCACGCATTTTTTAATTGGGTGATTTGTTTTTTGGGTGTTGAGGCATGTGAGTTCTTTACATATTTTGAATGTTAACCCCTTGTCGGGTATATTATTTACAAATATATTCTCCCATACTGTAGGATGCCCTTTTGTTCTGTTGATGGTGTCCTTTGCCATACAGAAGTTTGATATAGTCGCATGTGTTCATTTTTGCTTTTGTTTCCTTTGCTTGAGGAGATGCATTCAGGAAGAAGTTGCTCACATTTATATGCAGGAGATTTTTTGCCTATGTTGTCTTCAAAGAGTTTTATGGTTTCATGACTTACATTCAGGTCTTTGATCCATTTCGAGTTTACTTTTCTTTATGGGGTTAAATAATAATCAGTTTCATTCTCTTGCATGTAGCTGTCCAGTTTTGCCAACACCAGTTGGTGAAGAGGCTGTCATTTCCCCATTGTATGTCCATAGCTCCTTTATTGTATATTAATTATATGGTTGAGTTTATATCTGGGCTCTCTAGTCTGTTCCATTGGTCAATTGTTCTGTTCTTGTGCTTGATCAAATTGTCTTGATTACTGTGGCTTTGTAATAGAGCTTGAAGTTGGGGAGTGTAAACCCACTCACTTTATTCTTCCATCTCAGGATTACTTTGGCTATTCAGGGTCTTTATGGTTCCATATGAATTTTAGAACAATTTTCTCCAGTTCATTCAAGAATGCTGTAGGAATTTTGATAGGAATTGTATTGGATCTGTAGATTGCTTTAGGCAGGATGGTCATTTTAACAATATTAATTGTTCCTATCCATGAGCACAGGATGTGTTCCCACTTATTGATATCTTCTTTAATTTCTCTCATGAGAGTCTTGTAGTTTTCAGGTATAGGTCTTTCACTTACTTGATTCAGTTTATTCCTAGATATTTTATTCTTTTTGATGCAATTGTGAAGGGAATTTTTTTCCTGATTTATCTTTCTGCTAGTTCATTGTTAGTGTGTAGGAATGCAACAGATTTCTGTGCATTAATTTTGTATCCCGCAACTTTGCTGAATTCAGATATTAGATCAAGTAGTTTTGTATTGGATTCTTTAAGGTTTTTTATGTACAATATCATGTCATCTGCAAGCATGAACAGTTTGACTTCTTCCTTGCCAGTCTGGATGCCTTTTATTTCTTTGTGTTTTAACATTGCCATGGCCAGGACCTCCAGTACTATGTTGAATAAAAGCAGGGAGATTGGGCATACTTCTTTTGTTCCTATATTAGGAGAAAAGCTTTCAGCTTCTTGCTGTTAAGTATGATGTTGGCTGTGGTTTTGTCATATATGGTCTTTACTATGTTGAGGTACTTGCACTCTATACCCATTTTGTTGAGAGTTTTTTATCATGACTGTATGTTGAATTTTGTCGAATATTTTTTTTAGATCTATGGAGGTTATCATGTGGTTTTTGTCCTTTTTGTTGATTTGGTGGAGGATGTTGATGGATTTTTTAAATTATGTTTTTGTGTTATATGCAGTTTTAGGAGGAGGCCTCTGTCACCTCTCATGCCACCATCTTTAATCCCCTCTTGTCCACACTATTTCTTTTTTTTTTTTTGAGAGGGCATCTCTCATATTTATTGATCAAATGGTTGTTAACAACAATAAAATTCTGTATAGGGGACTCAATGCACAATCATTAATCAACCCCAAGCCTAATTCATAACAGTCTCCAATCTTCTGAAGCATAACAAACAAGTTCTTACATGGTGAACAAGTTCTTACATAGTGAATAAGTTCTTACATGGTGAACAGTGCAAGGGCAGTCATATCACAGAAACTTTCGGTTTTGATCACGCATCATGAACTATAAACCATCAGGTCAATTATGATTATTTGTTTGATTTTTATACTTGATTTATATGTGAATCCCACATTTCTCTCTTATTATTATTATTATTATTATTATTATTATTATTATTTTAAATAAAATGCTAAAGTGGTAGGTAGATGCAAGATAAAGGTAGAAAACATAATTTAGTGCTCTAAGAGGGCAAATGTAGATGATCAGGTATGTGACTGTAGACTAAGTATTAATCCAAGCTAGACAAGGGCAACAAAACATCCACGGATGCAGAAGATTTCTTTCAAAACAGGGGGGGTGAGGTTCTAAAGATCACCTCTGTTGATCCCCAGTTTCTCACCTGATGGTCCCCCTGCGACTGTGCTGTCTTAGGTTGTTCCTCCCTTGAGGAATCTTACCTGTCTCTGGCTAACCAGTCATCTTCCGGGGCCATACAAGGAAATGTAAAGTTGGTAAGTGAGAGAGAAGCAATATTGTTTGAAAAGGTTAGCTTTTTACTTCTTTTCAGATTTATGCCCTGTGGCTTCTATGCCCAGCATTTGTCTTGAGGTATCTTTACCACTTGGAAGAATTATGATACTCGGTAACTTCGATATGAGGCATGAATTCTACTAAAGGGTTGTAATTAGGAAGGAAGAAGAAAAGCTATAGAAGTAGCAGACAGAAGAAAACATGGGAAGATTGATTATTTCTTTGACATATCTTCTTATAGAGTAACATAAGCATGTATAGGTGTTAAACTAATTAAATTGCATACACCCATTAACATAATAGGAATACAGCTACATAACAAAAGCAGACCTACAATTACCAGCCATATCCAGTGAAACCAAGAAAACCAGTTGGGCACCCTAGGCATTTGTGAAAACTTATCAATGATATGATGGATATTATCTAACTGAATTTGAATAGTTTGAGGAAAATCAGACAAATTAAAACACATTCCTGGGAACTGTTCACATCCCATATGTTCTTTTAACAGTGGATATTCTATAGTCGCACAATTTTGGAGTGCTGCAACTTGGACTTCTCCTAATTCTTGGTTGAGTTCCAACAGTATAGATCCAGTCAAATTTTTTGTTCTATTGTATGCACAGGCCAGCTTAGATATCTCCTTCTTCATTCCAATGGCAAGTCCAGGAACCGGTGGGATGAATGCAGCTACAACTGCAACAGTGCCAGGATCTTTGTTGAAGTTTTTTGATGATCATCTTCTAGAATGACTCTTCCAGAGTATGTTGATGTTGGAAGTTCTTCTTCATATCATATCTTAATTTGTTTTCTGGGTAGCCAAATTAGGCTTTGATCCTCTGTATAAACACAAACAAACCCTTTGCCCACACTTTGATATGATCTTTATACCATTGTGAATAATTTATTGGAGATTACCACACAGGAACTGTTTTTTGTTATTTTTTAAAAGAAAGGAATATTATCAGAAAAATGTATTTCCATAGCTGATCATCTGACACCCTTTAAAAGATCAAAATTAAGGATATGCAAAGCATGCATTAATCATTGATTTGCACTTAGTTTTATCCTATCAGGAAGTAATCTCCCTTTTCTTTCTCTTTTTTCTTTTCTGTTATCATTAATCTACAATTACATGAAGAATATTATGTTTACTAGGCTCTTCCCTATACCCGGTCCCCCATAAAAACCACATTACAGTCACTGTCCATCAGCATAGCAAAATGTTGTAGAATCACTACTTGTCTTCTCTGTGTTGTACAGCCCTCCCCTTTCTCCTATCCCCCACCCCCATTATGCATGCTAATCATAATACTCCCTTTCTTCTTCCCCCCTTATCCCTCCCTACCCACCCATCCTCCCCAGTCCCTTTCCCTTTGGTATCTGTTAGTCCATTCTTGGGTTCTGTGAGTCCGCTGCTGTTTTGTTCCTTCAGTTTTTCCTTTGTTCTTATACTCCACAGATGAGTGAAATCATTTGGTATTTCTCTTTCTTCACCTGGCTTATTTCACTGAGCATAATACCCTCTAGCCCCATCCATGTTGTTGCAAATGGTAGGATTTGTAACATTCCTATGGCTGAATAATATTCCATTGTGTATATGTACCACATCTTCTTTATCCATTCATCTACTGATGGACACTTAGGTTGCTTCCAATTGGCTATTGTAAATAGTGCTGCAATAAACATAGGGGTCCATCTTTCTTTTTCAAACTGGAGTGCTGCATTCTTAGCGTAAGTTCCTTGGAGTGGAATTCCTGGGTCAAATGGTAAGTCTATTTTGAGCATTTTGAGGAACCTCCATACTACTTTCCACAATGGTTGAACTAATTTGCATTCCCACCAGCAGGGTAGGAGGGTCACACTATTTCTTCTATCCTCGAATTTGTGGACCTAGAGTCATACTTGTGAAGTTCTCATGAACTTAGGACTGGAACTTGACCACAACTCTTCTGATAAGTGCAGTGTTCTTTCCACCATTCCATGAACTTGCTGGTGTTGGGCAAATTAGGCCTGCATCTCCTCTAGCTCCTGGATCTCTACCTTCAGTTCCTCCAAGTCCTCAGCCATGAGCAAGTACATCTTCATGATGAAGGGCATCTGCTTATTCAGCACGACACCTGCTTCCACACGGGCCTTCTCTCCATGGCTGTGCTGGTGGGTAGGAGCTGCTCAGCCAGTTTTCAGTTTTATTTTCAGAGGAAGGCGTTCCAAATGTACCTATAGATGCAGTGTGTTTGTGGGAGAAGGTTACTTCAGGATCCTCTAGATCACCATCTTGATCTGGAACTAGGACCTTTATCACTGGTCTGGTAGGTCTATTTTATTTTTACTGAAGAATGAGTAACATTCTTCTCTGAAAAGAAAGGTGTTAATAGAGGGGTCTTTCTCACCCTGCAATCAGTGCACACTGACATGAATAAGAAACAAGATGAGAAGGGCAGAAGACAGTTTTATTTAGCAAGGCTGAAGTACACTCTCAAAGAGAAAGTGGGCAGCTTGAGCAAGCCCAGTAGCTGAGATTCTGATAGGGATTATATTGAATGTCTAGAAAAGTGTGTAGGTCAATCTTAACAATGTTAGGTATTTCAATTCATGAACTTGAGGTTTAGGTTTATTTCCATTTATTTAGAATCTCTAATTTTTCAATGTGTTTTATGGTTTTGCATTTAATTTATTAAATTTATTCCTATTTTTATGATGCATTTTAAATGGGTTTGTTTCTTGATTTCCTTTGGTATTGTTCATTACAATTGTATAGCAATACAATTTTTTGTATATTAATTATAATGGTGCTACCTTGCTACTATTTACTAGTTCTACTTATTTTGTGTATTTTTCAATATAAAATATCATGTTATCTGAAAATAGAGATAATTTTAGTTCTCCCTTTCCAAATAGATGACTTTTACTTCATTTTATTTTTCTAATTGATGTAACTAGAACCTCCAGAACAATGTTAAATAATAATGGCTGAAATGTACATATTTATTCTGTTCCTGATCTTAGGGAAAATTATGCAGTCTTTCACTATTATGTATGATGGTAGCTGTGTGTTCATAAATGCTCTTAATCAGGTTAAGCAAGTTCCCTTCTTTTAAGTTTTCTTTTTTTGAGTGGTTTTATTAGGAAATGTGGATTTTGTCAAATGATTTTCCCCCCTTATCTATCACATCGGTCACTCAGTTTTTGCCCTTTATTCTATTGATAAAGTGTGCTTCATTAATTTATGTTCAGATGTTAAGCTGATCTTGGATTCCTGTAATAAATCCTTGCTGATTAGAATATAAAATCTTTTTTTATAACTTGGTACTTCAACTTGCTAATATTTTGTTGAGGATTTTTGTGCCTATGTATTCATAAATATATTAGCCTGTAGTTTTATTTTCTTGAGCTGTCTTTGTCAGGTTTTGGTATAAGAGTAATACTTCTCTCATAGAATGATATGAAGAGTGTTCCTCCTCTAATAACTGTTACGAGAGTTTTTGAAGAACTGCTCTTAATTCTTTATTACATGTTTGGTATCATTCATCAGGAACGCCATTTAGGACTAGCCTTTTCTCTGTAGGTAGTTTTTTGATTGTTTAATTCAAACCTTCTAACTCTATTTCTATTCTTATTTCTTTTATCTCTTTAATCTGTTTCAGTAGTTTGATCTTTCTAGGAATTTGCTTATTATTTTGACATATAACTTATTAACATACCCATGTTCATAACATTCTCTCATATTCCTTTTTATTTCTGTAAGGTTGTTAATAATGCCCCTTCTTTCATTCTGATCTTAGTTACTGAGTGGTAGGAGAGATCCTTCATTTTGGAATAATCACTTTGTATGAAGTCAATACACTCACAATGATCGGTTTGTAAGCTAACAGCGTATCACTGAATGTGGATTGTTACATATATGCAGTAGCACACCAATATATAATGTTTCCCCATATAGACACATGATAAATGCAAAAAATCTCAAAATCTATGTATAATAGAGCAATGTGGTAAATAAATAGGAAGTAATATGTTTAAAGTGTGGACTGATTTGTTTTGTGTAATTCTTTTCACTTGTAAGTTTACATAATTTAATTTTAACAATTTTTTAAGTAGCTTGGAAAATTCTTTAAATTTAAGAACTCGTTCTCACCATCAATGAAAAATGGAATTAACCGAAATTTAGCACTCTCCTGGATTTACCCAAAATGTAGGTCTTCAGATAGATTACAGTACTGCATACTTTTTCTGTTTTAAAATGATCTGTTTAAGGAATATGGGAATGAATGAATTCAGGAACACAAAAATGACTAAATCTTGTCTTTTTTTTTCCAATTAGTTTAGATTTAGATAATATTTTGCCACATGTAAACCTCTTTACTGCCTCTTAGATTAAATAGTTCAACCGATTTCTAGTCATGGTTTGGATTGTGTACTTTATTTTAGTTTGTTAGTATTGAAAATTTTTTAAGTAAATGTGTTAGAATTTAAACTTGGAAGCATGCCTAATTGATAGCCTGACTTAATGGATGATAGCAAACTATCAGACTTCCCAGTTACTCAACTAACGAACATTTTTGACTTTTACTGGAGTGTTACATATTCTATGGTATCGTGACATGACAAAAGTTCTAGTATTCAGAAGAATATCTAAGAGTATATATTATTATTTTTTAAATATATAATTAATTTATATATTAATATATATTACTCAACAAACAATATTAATTTTATGTATATAAAATAAAATAATGAAAATTAAAAATTATTTTTATATATTAATGTGATTAAATACTATATTTATTAATATCATACATAATTATTTGTTCTTATATTATCATATATGTTTTTATTTCTGTATTTGATATATGACATTTTTAAATATAATATACCTAAGTATTTTTTAAATATAATACATAAAATATGTTAAAATATAAGGACAAATAATTATATATAATTTATTATTAGTATTATTACTATTTATTCAACATTAATTGTATTGTAACTTCTTTTACAAAAATCTCAATACCGTATTCAAATAATTTATCATTTAAAAGTATAATCTATTTTCAAAGGTACTATACAAAACGCCCAATGACCTGTGAAGGAAAAAGTCAGATGTTTTTACTTTAAAGTCATTCAAAAAAACATAAAAACTCGGATGGTGGTTAGATAACATCTAAGAAATGAATGTATTTTTTCCATGCACACAGTAAATGTCTAGCTAATCAAGATGTTTCTAAGGAGTCTACATCTGTTTTTTTTCTTATTGAAGTACGATTGACATACAATCTTTTTTTTTATTAATGTATCATTGATAAACAATCTTACCTCGGTTTCAAATATACAACACAGTGGTTCAACAGTTATCTATATTATTAAATCCTTACCCCCTCTAGTGCAGTTACTATTTACTATTTACTATTTACCAACGTAATAAGATGTTACAGAACCATTAACTGTCTTCATGCTGCATTACCATCGTTGTGACCAACTTACATTGTGATTGCAGGTTACTGTGCCTCTTTAACCCCTTCACTCTCCCCTAGCCCAACCTCTTCCCTTTATACTGGTTTCAAGTATACAACACAGCGGTTCAACAGTTACCCATATTCTTAAATCCTTACCCCAACAAGTGCAATTATTACTATCTGTCAATATAAGAAGATGTTACAGAATCACTGGCTATGTTCTCCATGCTGTAATACCATCCCTGTGACCAGCTTATATTATGATTGAGAATTTTTGTGCTCTTTTATTCCCCTCACCCTAACCCCTCCTCCATAGTAATCACCAGTCACTTCTTAGTGTCTATGAATCTACTGCTATTTCATTCATTTTGTTTTGTTTTGTTTTTATATTCCACAACTACGTGAAATCATATGTTACTTGTCTAGATCTATTATAGTTATATTTATCAATAGCCTTCTATTTATGGCATAAAAAAGTCACATATAAGGACCCTGCAATCAAGGAAAAATAAGCATAAGGAATAAAACAAGAAGCACTGGTTACATAAAGGATGTTGAGCACTGGCTCTGTTGTTTATGGTCTGTGCAGAAACTCACACATAAAATTAATTGAGCATAATTAAATACTAAATCTTGTGTTAACGAACAGAAGTGTCATGAAAGTTCATTGAGATCATTTGTGGGCTAGAGTAACTAGAGTGAGTTTAATGAGTAAGAAAAAGTTAGTCCTGGTGGTATGCCAAACAGTTATTAATTACACATGAAAATGAATTTGTTCACTTTGAAGGGCAGTGTGATTAAAATGGTCATGGAAGAAAGAGGTGGTACAGTCTGATATGCTATTTGTAAGGCTTTCTTGGAGAAAGATCTATTAGTTTTTCTGAACTTTACTCTGCTATTGTTAGAATTTTCTTATTTGAAGAGAAACAAGTTTACAGGGACTCAAAATAAATTGAACATTGCATTGTGTTTGAAAATTCACATAGCAGGTTTCCTGAACTGCTACTGTGTATCATGTAGCGTCAAATATAAATTATTATTATCTACTATGTGGGAATTTTATATAAGCCTTCTTTCCAACCCCATCTTATCCTTTCTCCCTTTGACTCAGTTTTCTCTTGCATATCCATACTTTTAAAATAGAATGAGCCAAAATGCCAGAAGAAGCACAGAAAGGAATCAGGAAAAGGAGGAACCTACTTAGGACATATAGTGAAGACTGAGGATGTGGATATGAATAGGAAGACAAGACTGAAAAGAAAGACATCTGTGAAGTGGGGTGGGGCGAATGAGACACCTGAGTCTCACTTCATATGCCATGGATCCAGAATGCAGGAGCTTATTTTCTCTAAAATGCCAAAAAAATGAATTTTCTCTCTCTCTCTATATAGTACTTTATAATGTAATGCAAAACATAGAAAAGTTAATGTGATATGTATATTATAAGATCTTATATATAATTTATATATTACAGCTTATACTTTCTTGATATCCTCTTTTTCTGGAAATTATCCTGTTATTTGCTTATCTTTTTAGAATGGTGTAGCTAAGAATATTTATATAAACAACAATTAGAATAGTTCCTGACTGCTTTTTATGTGATCATGCTATATGAGCTCCATTAAGTTACTAAACTGTTACCAAAAAATAAAACATCCTTTTATCTAAGTAGAAATAAGTGTCTTAAACACAAAGGAGGAAAAAAATACCCAAGTCTTGACCCATTTTTGGACTTATAGTCAAATTCTCATGAGGTGTTTTCAGATGTATTTTTTAAAGTGGCTACTTGAATTTTATAATCAAATAAATAAAAGCTATTATATGAAAAAAGTAATCATACATTTTTTAAAAGCAGAAAAGAGACCTCATTCTCAAAATGCATCATACGTATGTATGTATAACTCACCCATAATTATTCATATGTGGTGAATTTCTTTGGAAAAAAAGAAACGTAATAGCACCTTTTATATTCCAAACTTTTAAAACAGTTAAATTTGAATCTTATGACATTTTCTAATATTAAAAAGAGCCAGTTCTAGTAAAATGACTGAAAATTACTGTAATTAAACTACTGATCTTTATGGTCCCAAAAGCACAAACAGTGAAATACTTTTCTTTTTTATAAATGTCTGTGACACATTGAAATGCACACAGAAAGTGTAGGACCAGTATAAGGAGATGCTCCAAGTTAAATAATTCTACCTTCCATTTACATATGTATTTAATTATTCACATAGCATAATCTGTCCATGGCTATTTAGAGTGGATTCAAGTGAGAAACATTTCCAGTTAATGTGCAAAACATGGTAATTAGCAATTTATCTTTTTATGAAGAAAAAAAGGTTACATTTCAGCAAGCATCTTGATTTATTTATAATCACTGCTATTCTTTACTGAAAATGTATATAACACCTCATTATCTTTCAAATTTTTTGGATTTAATTGAAAGGGTTATAATGTGGGAAATGTGAAAAGTTTTAGTAACTGTTTCAGGCCAAAGATTATCGCGTAAATAGTGTTTACTAACAACTTATTTTTCTAAAGTTTGTCTTTGCCACAAATTATTAAAAATCAAGAAACAGCCACAATTTTTGAAAAATATATGTAACCTAAGAGAGAAAAATCAAAGCAAACACAGATGAAAAAACTCTAGTTTCAAGTAGGAGTATTTTTTAATACAAGTTTGAATCAAAGTTTGGTGTGACATTTCTGGAGTGATGATGCCCAAGGACTCTAAGATTTCTTACTCAAGGAAATGTCATCATGACTTAAGGCATTATATATGGAGGTTCAAAGAGTATGTATATTACCTTCATGCTATGTGCATATTTTCATGTGCATAGTGCTTAAGTTTTATATAATAAGTATTTTCTTGTTTGAGAAAATGTTATAAGTCCTTTCAGAGATAAAACTTTTAACATTTCAAAGCATTTTATGTCTAATATTTATTCATTATCACACTACATTGAGAATATTATTTACTTATTTGCAGAATTTCTTTCACCAAAAAGAATTAATAAAATATTCAAAACTCATTCATGCCAATATAGAAGGAACACATATGCTCTAATAAAAATAGTCTGCAATTTTTTTAACAGACAACTATATAGTGCTTATTCATTATTTGCTATTGGTTTTGTAAGAAAATATTTCAAAATTCAGTAGCTTTAAATCCCCACCATTCTTTCTCCCTTGTGAATTTGCCAGTTGGCTGGGGCTTGTTGGTCTTCATTAGACTGCCATAAAATTCTGCTTCAAGCAATAGAGTCTGGCTACAATTGGCAGATTGGATTCAGACCCACTCCACATGTGTTCATTTTGGATCCATGGCGTAAGGGGCAGGGAGGAAGTTTTCATTATGTTGAAGACAGAAACTTCAGTGGGCAAATCAAAAATCCTAAGCACATTTCAAGTCCCTGCTTGTATCACTTCTATTGACATCACGTTTTCCAAGCAGTTAACAAGGGTCAGCATGGTGGTCTCTACCTACCTTAAGATCATAGCAAGTCATATGGTGAAGTCCAACACAATGCCTTTTTTAAAAATTGAAGTATTGTTGATATACAATCTTACATTGGCTTCAAATGTGTAACACAGTGGTTCAGCAGTTACCCATATTATTAAATCTTCACCCCCTCTAGTGAGGTTACTATCTATCAACATAGAAGGATGTTACAGATTCAGTGACCGTATTCTCCATGCCCAACACAATGTTTTAGAGAAGTAAACTTGCTGTGTGGAGATGGAAAATAATATAATTTTTTTAAAGTACATATATGTACATACACACATATATACATATAAATGTAAGCATATACATGCATCACAAAGCTTAAGTGCTTTGTACTCTTAATCTTTTAAAAATCCATATAACAAACAAATGCATTAGGCATATCTTTTCTTTTAATTTTTTATTAAGTATGATTGATATACACTCTTATGAAGGTTTCACATGAAAAAACAATGTGGTTACTACAATTACCCACATTATCAAGCCCCCACTCATACCCCAAAGCAGTCACTGTCCATCAGTGCAGCAAGTTGCCAGAGATCCACTATGTTCCTTCTCTGTGATACACTGTTCTCCCCGTGATCCTCCACACCATGTGTACCAAACACAATACTCCTCAGTCCCCTTCTCCCTCCCTCCCCACCCGCCCTCCCACACCCCTCCCCTTTGGTAACCACCAGTTAATTCTTGGAGTCTCTGAGTCTGCTGCCATTTTGTTCCTTCAGTTATGGAGTTAGGCATATTTGACCCCCATATTACACAGGAAGATACTAAGATCTCTAAAGGAGGTTTTTTTTTATTTTTGAAAGTCAAGTCCGTAGGTGAACTGTATGTACTTGAGTGCAGGACCCCAGAGATATGCTGCTAACTGCTGTGAATTCTATGTTCTCTTAACAATTTGATTCTGCCTGTTGGAACTAATCTCAATTCAGGTAATATATTTACAATATATTTAAGATAAGTGTCCTTTTCCCACATCTTGAAGTCTGTTCACATATTTTACCAACTTAGTATCATCAGAAAAATTAATATTTTAAAGTTTGCATTTCATCTATATTGCATCTCTACAGACATGCCATTTTTAATCAGTTGTGCTCTTCCATTTCTCAGTTCTGTATGCATATTTCAAATACATTCCAGATAGCCATGGAGTGTATGCAAATAGGCACTTTAAGCTTCACAGAATATAAAATTTAAGGATGCAGTTGTAATACCTGCCTGATGATATCTTTCTTGTATTACATAGGACTGAGTACACTGCTACATTCTTAAATTATCTTTTGTCTTCTTAATTTTAGAGGTAGGGTAATCATTAATAATTCAACAAATATCTGTTTAGATGTTACTCTGTAAAAATTTTTTATATAGATTGGATATATTCCTTTGAATAATGCCCTTATCTTGACAGCAAGGAAAACAGAGACTTGAAATTATATTCAATAATGATTTTTTAAAATCTCTTTAGTTCAGTCTAAGTGGCTGATATCTCTTTCACAAGAGATCTCATTTCTTACTGTAGTTCACATAACTTTTGTTAGAACTCCCATCTTTCGATGACTATTTTTGGCTTTAACGTAGTTAAATCACACAGAGGTGTTTCTCTGTCTTTATATTTCATCATGTTTCTCATATTAGAGTGCATTATGCTTTTTATCTCAAATTTCTGTTACTTTGTTAATTGGGTTGTCACTCACCAAAAGTGCTTGGGATTTATTTACTATCCTGGCTTTCTCTGACCTCAGCAACTTGTAAAACTGATAATGAAATAAATAAATCATGTTACTCCTAGGTGGATTTTCTCTCTCCCATCTATGCCCTGCTCACTCTTCCCTGGGTCCAGGGCTAGGTGTAATAAGACTGACTTTGTCCCACAGCTTGGGGCCATCGGTCCTATCTCCTCTCTGCTAGCTGGGCACAGCTGGAGCACAGCTGAACAGTGTTGGCTTTTATGTGGAGGCAAAAAGAAGAAAGGCTAGAGTGAGATACACACACAAAGTGGGGGTTGGCTGGGTATGAGGATACAGAGAACAAAGCCTGTCATCCCCTATTAACTGAGGCAACGTGTGCCCAGCCAAATCCAATCAGAAAGCCTTCTCAGCAAGAACCAAATTTCTTGCTACAAGTTTCCCCCAGTTTTGTAGGGAAGGCTACCCTCAAGTCGGTAAAATATATATATATACACAAAATAATGGTATGTGTTTGGACATATTACTAGACAGTGAGGGCATGATAGAGAATAACAAAAATAAAACTATAATAAGCAAACAACAAAAACAAAAAAATCCACAACAATATTGTCACAACTTATTTAGGTCATTGAAAGCACTGTAAAGGTGAGTGCTTTTAACTGTTTTTTACTTTTGAGAATTTAACTGGTAGTAAGTGGACCTAGAATCTGGGTCTGTAGATACTTAGTACTCTACCATTACCTGTCCATCAGGAATTTCTGGAAATACTAATGCTGTTTTCTACACAATTGTCCTTCCTGATCTCACTAGAGTATGTTTCAAAGAAATTGTGGAACATGCACACTTCTGGCCCTTCTATCTCCAGACTCTAATAGTTCTTGGATTTTAGAAGCCACTTTTGCTGGAACCATTCTGAAGATATGCTTTATATAACATTAAACCAAGGAACTTGATGTCTTGATCATGAAAGGCCATGGACAGATAGCAAGTTTTTTCTGAAAGGGGAAGAAAGTGCATGAGTTTTCATTCATTTGTACTGTCTGCTGTGACCAGGAACATCCTGCAGATAAAAGAATCAATATTTTTGAGCTGCAGACTTACCCTCAAATGTAAAAGCATTACTGGAGTGCTGTATTTTGAAAGAAAAAAGGAAAAGGGAGGAGAAAAAGCTATAAAACTTCAATATAATCATTTTATTTTCCAAGAACACTTTTTCATTTTAACAATGTCATTGTGACTGGACAGCATTTTAACTAGAGTTTAAGAAAATAAGATTAATGTAGAAATAAAATAGAATGTAGTATACAATTGCACAGAAAAAACAGTGATTGCTTTTACAACAAAAAGGAAATAAAAATACTTTTGAGATTAGCATTTCCAAAGGGACTGACTCTTTAGAAGGATTTAAGTTTCAAACTCACAAGTGGATTAACTCCTGGGAAGAAAAAGTCAAATATCTTCCTTGCCTGTGAAATATGCTTTACAAGATATTCCCTGGATTAATATGTTACAGAACATATGGTGTTCACAATGACTTTAGAAAAATGTATCTTTGAAATTTTAATTTTATTTGTCCAAGTTTCCTTTCCTCCCTCCTCTTCTCATCTCCTCCTCCCTCTTTCTTTCTCTCATACTTTTACATACACAAACACACACAATGTATTGAGCTCGATTTAAAATATTCAAAATGTATTGTTATTACGTTTTTACCCACCACTTCACATTTTGATCATGCTACTTGTTTATTCTCCTGTGAAGTCCTACCTTACTTTTGATTATTTGTTTATTTGTTTTAGCATGTTCTTCCCCATGTTATAATCAGGACCTAGAACTTAGAATAGGCAGAAAGGTCTGCATAACCCTCAATTAACCACTCTCCCATCTACCTTTGTAAAGAAACTCTGAAAGAATCTGGAGCCCAAAAAGTTTATGGCCTGGTGTAATTAAGAATTATCTAGATAGTCCATACTGCTTCAACCTTTGATATTTTGAAAGAAGTGAGAGTATATTAATCATACTAAGAGCTACACTCAAAATTTAAAGTCAGTTGGTTTTGTCCTGGACATTTCATATGTCCTATTGCTTCAGGTCCCCCTAAAACTTATTCACCCCCTCAACACTTTTTTTTTGAGAAAGCAAATACTTTACTCTTGCTAAGCTATAAACCATTTCACATATTTAAACTGTAAAGATTTTTTAACTTAAGTGACATAAATGAAGAGAATTGAGGGTTTGCAGGTGTTAGCAGTTTGACAAAGACACCAGAAAAGCCTTGAGATGAC
Organism: Manis javanica; assembly: GCF_040802235.1. NCBI lineage: Eukaryota > Metazoa > Chordata > Mammalia > Pholidota > Manidae > Manis > Manis javanica. The sequence goes on along the minus strand of NC_133156.1, from coordinate 172,939,713 downwards.
ATGCAGTCTAATGGCATGTCTAATGAAGACCAACAAGCCCCAGCCAACTGGCAAATTCACAAGGGAGAAAGAATGGTGGGGATTTAAAGCTACTGAATTTTGAAATATTTTCTTACAAAACCAATAGCAAATAATGAATAAGCACTATATAGTTGTCTGTTAAAAAAATTGCAGACTATTTTTATTAGAGCATATGTGTTCCTTCTATATTGGCATGAATGAGTTTTGAATATTTTATTAATTCTTTTTGGTGAAAGAAATTCTGCAAATAAGCCTTAGTTATGCCAATGCTATGTGATGATAGAGAAATGTATCTAAACATTCTTCTCATACATCCCACCTACACCTGTGCTTGCCCTGAAACTTGCCTGTCCTGAAAGTGACATCTCAGTATGCGTTCTTAGTTAATATTTACTTATCCCAAAAGGTTATAATGCTCCCTTCTTTGTGTAATGAGAACTTTCTGGAAGGAGAACACTCTTCCCTTAGATCAATATTAACTTTTATATGATCAACACTCTATTTCATTTCCTTGCCATTTACTTTAGGTTTAGTTTTGAAATGCTCTATTGACATCAAAGAATCTAGTGAACTTACAACAAAATCATGGCATATTAATGAAAACAAACTGATCTCTGAATGTGTATCACAGCCTGACATGGATGGTAGCAGCAGGTTATGTCTCTTAAAGTTATAACCCCACAGTCACGGCGTTTTTAACTTTTCAGTTCATTTATATCCCATGTTGTTCAATCCTTAAGATAACCTTGGTAAGAGAACTGTTTTCTTCATATTATAGGACCAGAAAATGTGCTTATGGCGATCAAAGTTATCCAGCATTTTCCTATGGATAATATTTGCACAATGGGAACTGGAGATAGGCAAGGCTAACCAGCACCAAGAAAGTCTGATGTGTTTCTCCGCCTGTAACGACCACATGTTATGCCACCCTCTCCCTTGGTCTTCATGAGCCAGTTTCTTGCCAGAACCATTTTTTTAAAAATTATTCTTTCTGTTTTCAATAAATTTGCATAGGTTGTTCTTGTAATATTCTTGGGATATTTTCATTCTTTTGCTTTTCTGACCAGTTCTTTGGATTTTTCAGGTGTCAACCTAATTGTTATTTTCTTGGAGAGGCCTTCCCTTCCCACTGCTTCTTCACCCCCTAGCCAAGTATTTTCTCTTAGATTATTTTACTATTTTTTTAATCCTTATAAAATTTTGAAATTATTTAGTTTTTTTACATTCTTAATTTTTCAATGCTTATTGCCTCCACTGTCCTCTAAGCTCCACAAATGCTAGGACAGTATTCTCCTCACCATTGTATAAAAACAGTGTGCAGCACAATTCTGGAGGCAGAAGTAAGTGCATACAAAATATGAGTGAAAGAATAAATAATTCAAGATCTAATTTCCATCCTCATGTTTGTTTTCTTAGGCTATTTTTATCTCTCCTCTATATGTAAGCAATGTATTGAAATAATACCTCTTCTTGATGGTGAGATACATATTTTTCTCCTCTTTAACTGAAAGAAATGCTATTTTATACAAGTCCTCTTATTTCCTTAAGTCTTCATTTCCTTTTTTCCTAAAACTAGAATGTTAGTTCTAGAAAGAAATAATATACTATTCTCTTTCTTTTTGTCATGAAAAATAGTTTTAAAAGCTTTACCTGAATCTCTAGAATAAACTCAGCTCTTCCACGGACATATTGAGCTGTGACTAAAGCCAGGGCTGCCTGTGTGAAACCCAGACAGATTTTGCTCACTGGATAGATATATGGGCATTGCATGGGATATATATAAATAAAATTGTATGCATCTGGTCTATATTCACTTATGTTATCTATAGGATATCATTGCAACAATCAGCATGTAAAACTGTATTTACTTTATATAAACTCATAAACAATATAACTTTAGATTGTAATGCATATATTATTTACTTGAATTGTGTATTCCATTCATAGATTTTATATTTCTCTACTTACTATTCTTAGGTAGATACCAAATATTCTTGGTTTCAAAGATATTATATGTCCCTATGCTATCAACCAGTACTTGCTGAAACACACACACACACACACACACACACACACACACACACACACACACGCACACACACACACACTGCAAATCTTTACTTACATTTTTTTATAAAGTTATTTACCTAACCAAAAAGTATTATTTTTCCAAGATTAGTATATAATGGTTCATCTTAGCTTAGATGATGTATAATCATAAAAAAATGATAGAATTTCTAATATTCCCTAGTAGACATAAAGGAGAGTCATCAAAAAGACTGAGAATAAAATTCTCAGAAATTCTGTGAAGTTCTCAAAGAATAGAGCAAGAAATTAAATTGAATCACATTGTCATATAAGTAACTTTTCCAAAGAAGACATACTTAGATAACATTTTTCTTCCATACTTTCTTCTGTTAGTGTAAGTGTATGATGGGTTTAAACAAAGCAATTAAATTAAGCAAAAAGAATAAACAAAAACAGGAAATTATCTTGTTCAAATGTCTTCAAAAAATGTGAATGTAATATCTTTGTGACATAGTAAGAAAAATTACCTTTCTTATTGTCTTAGTTCATTTGGGCTGCCATAACAAAATACCATAAATCTGGTAGCTTATAAACAGAAATTTATTTCTCACAGGCTGGGAAGTCCAGAATCATGGTACTAGCAGATGTGACGTATGCCGAGGCCCTGATTCCTCACTGAAAGCTATCTTCTCACTGTGACTTCACATGCTGGAACTGGTGAGTTAGCTCTCTTGGGTCTCTTTTAAAAAGGCACTAATCCCAATCACGACGGCTCTGCCCTCATGACTTACTCACTTCCCAAAGGACCCACGTCCTAATACCATCACCTTGGGGGTTAGGATTTTAACATCTGATATTTGGGGGACACAAACATTCAGACTGTAGCAATTATGACACATCTTCAAGCTCTTTTGCACCAAACCAGCAAGGGTTGGTTTCAAGCCTACTCTGAATTTGTGTGCATTTATGAGTCATGTGAAAGTTAAATTGTCAGTTCAAAATCTGTATTTCTAAAATGATCATTGTTTTTAGAGGCTAGAAACAGAGAAAAAGATGTCAGAATTAGAGCAAAATATATATTTGTAAAAAAGCAAGAGATCTGGAGATAAAGGTGAGATGTGATTTCCAGAGAGAAATTATTATTATTATTATTTTTTACCCTTTTTTTTGAGAGGGCATCTGTCATATTTATTGATCAAATGGTTGTTAACAACAATAAAACTCTGTATAGGGTAGTCAGTGCTCAATGCACAATCATTAATCCACCCCAAGCCTAATTTTCGTCAGTCTCCAATCTTCTGAGGCATAACGAACAAGTTCTTACATGGTGAACAAATTCTTAGATAGTGAATAAGTTCTTACATGGTGAACAGTACAAGGGCAGTCATAACAGAAACTTGGTTTTGATCACACATTATGAACTATAAACAATCAGTTCAAATGTGAATATTTGTTTGATTTTTATACTTGATTTACATGTGGATACCACATTTCTCCCTTTATTATTATTATTATTATTATTATTATTATTATTTTTAATAAAATGCTGAAGTGGTAGGTAGATGCAAGATAAAGGTAGAAAACACAGTTTAGTGTTGTAAGAGAACAAATGTAGATGATCAGGTGTGTGCCTATAGACTAAGTGTTAATCCAAGCTAGACAAGAGAAATAAAACATCCACGGATGCAGAAGATTTCTCTCAAAACAACCCTCCTTATTTTTTTAAAGGCAAATACCTACATTATTTTGTAACGGTACTATCATATTATGTGGAATATTATTGTGTTGGTTAGCACCAGAGTTGCAAGGCTGCCTAGGTTTTGATTATCCTGTTTCTGCCCTTATTTTTCTCATGAGCCCTGTTATTTTTAGTGTGGGATTTTTCAAGAGCACATCCATGATATTTTAGTAGATGCACCTGTACTTTTATTGTAGTTGATGGCAAGCTACCCACACACAAAAAATCACTCCTTTTCATGATAAAATATCCAGTTTATTTATTTAATGGTGTAAAGTTTTGATGAAATACAGATGTAAGTCTCAAAATACCTCTAAATATATACTTGTAATGCCAAATAGTATTGCATTGTATTGCTGGTTGAATTAGTTGTGCACATTTGAAAACCAGCATTAACATGTTGCTATATAATGAGTCCTAAGAAATACGTATTTGGTCATTCATATGACCAAATAAATATGTCCCAGGTATATTTGGTCTTCATCCACAGAACCTCCATCTGTAGCCTGTAGGTCAGAAGCAGTCACCCACATGCACGTGCTATTGGAAATTTAATTTTCCTATACAGGAATATAAAGATCAATTTATAAGAGCCCATAACCAGTATGATGCAACATCATTGTTTTTTGCTCTTTTATTTCTGCTTATAGAAATACACATTAATGCAGGTACAATCTCTGAGTCAGGGTGATACTAATAATCAGCTCAGGAGTAAACCTTCCAAAGTTTAAGCTACCAGTGGACATCCCATAGATCTAGGGCGTGTGATGAAACTCTCTTTACTGGTATGAGAGGAAAACTGTTGTAGCAATTTTGGGAAAATTTCCTCATTATAAAGGAAAGACAAACAGCATTGTTTTATATCTTACTCTTCTGTCAATTAAAGTATCAATATATGAAATGGGTCTAGTATCTCAAGAACATGAGGATTACCCAAAGGCAGAGTGACAAAATTACAAAAATCTGACTCATTTTACGCGGACTCAATTACCAACCCTAAAGTCACCTACACTGAGTAGTTTGTTCTTTAAACACATTTTGTTATTGTAAGCCATTTAAAATTTTCTCTTCTGTTACCCTAATTAGTACACATACCCCCATATGTATAGATAAACAAGCACACACACATACACACTTTGATGAAAATTTATTCCCAAAGATTCCCAGTGGTCATTCTCTTCATTCTCCTAGATAGTATTATTTTTTCTCACTTCACATTAAGGGCGTTCACAGTCATAATAATGAACTTCTTCCTCTTTTTTTTCTAGTGTTTCCTATCAACAACTGAGTTATGGTTTCAACCATATTCTTCAAAAAATGTAAATGAATAATACTGGATACTATTCCACTTCTTCTAACTTCACATTCTAATGTAGAATTGTCAGTATCATTATCCATTAGTGTAATTACCCAGCCACCTCTGAGCACAGACTGGTTTTGCTCATGAGATTCTTATACTAGCCATCACTACTTTTATGTTCAACTATCTCTCATTAACTCCCTATCATGAAAAATTGTGTATTGTCCTTCAGAGTAATAATATTGCTACTATTTTAGATTTTTAATATCCTCAACAAGATTAATTTACCTTTGGCAGACAAGACTTTCCAAATTGTAATAGATAGCCATGTATTACTTCTACAACTATTATTAAGCAACTAGTATGTGCCAGGAACTCTTCAAAGTGCTGGTGACACATCAGTGAGTAAAACATCTCTACCCTTATATAACTTACATTTTTTAAAAACTTTTTATTAGAGACACACAGTATTTTTATGTTATTTCTCTGTTTATTTGCACAATGTTGATATATATATATATTTATATCTTAAACATTCAGGTTAAGTCACGTCTTATTTGTCTAGGAAGCCAATATAAAATAGTATTTTACCCAGCACCCAGTATTGGGTCCTATTATTAGTGAAGCAAATGGTTACTATCTTTGTAGAGTTTAAAGTATAGGGAGGAGGGGAAGAAATATAATTGTAGTTTACTGAAGTAAGTACTAGAAAGATGCTCTATCAATTCAAGTAAAGTGGTTATTTATTCAGTGAGAAAGTTAAGGGAGGGGATATTTAATTGGTACATAATTGTGGATAAGAGCTGTTCATACCAAGGGTACAAAATTAGAAGAGAAGTATGCAGTCTGTTAGAGGAAAATGTAATTCCAAGTTAAAAATAACCTAGGCCTTCAGAAGATCTTCACTACCTAACAAAGGAGTGTGGACTTTATTCTTCAGGCAATAGGATTCATTAGAAAATGTAAAGGGAGTGATAGGATTAAATATTTTTTAGAGAGCTAATTCTAGGGGCAATGTAATAGCTAGTTCCTAGTGGGATAAGAATGGAAGCAGGGCAACAACTGGTAAATTATTGCAATTTATAAGCCAAAGGTAGATGAAGCTCTAAAATACAGCAATAATGGCAGGCACAGATAGCAAATAAACATGGGAAATATTGATGTAGGACTTTCTAAGACAAAAGCTTTTTGACAAAAGTCTGTGACTGAAGACTAAATGAGCTGCCTCTGGGAACCTAGTGGTTTCTTTGATCTCGCTGCTCTAATCTCAGATCTGAAATGTGTGTGTATATGCATGTGTGTGCATGTGTTTTACCAGTGAAATGAGAAAATACATAATATTAAAGAGTCTTTTGAAATTTCAAATGCATTTTGGAGAGAGTAGAATTGTTTATGTAGCATTTAGTGATGTTTTTCAAATAAGGCAGATACATATATTGTGATTACTATTAAAATGGAAATCATGGACTAAGAACCATTATGAGAAATAACTCCTAAGGATGGAAATTATATTATAGATGCTTTGGTACTTTCTCAATCAACTATGAAGAAAATAAAAACTGGCATCAGGGATGGGATATAGCAAGTATCCTGCTCTCAGACTCAAGCAGAGCAAAGTGAAGAAAATGGGGATTCAATTATATTTCCTACTCACTTTTCAGCAAGACCTAAGTTGCTGTGTTTGTATACCTATTTATTTCAATCAAAAATTGCACACAGGATTTTCCTGTAGCAACCAGCAAGTACAAGGGATTCCTTTACTGTCTGTGGCAAGTTATGTGCAACATTTTAGAGCCAAATGCTACTCTGGAATATTAAGTTGTCACCCAAACCAGAGAACAAGCTACAATGAAAATAACTATGTGATTTAAAGTTTGGTTCACTGTTAAAGGCAGAATATGTTACCATGACACTCCAACCCCGAGGACTCTAACCAACTTCCAGAGATTGTACAAATGCACTCAATTTTCCTTGTTTATTTGCAGAGATGCATTACATGATTATTTGGGCTTTTTCATTATTATTCACTTTCCCAAAGGTCATGAGAAAAAAGAAATAGCAACTCATGAGTTAATTTCAGAAGAATACCAAATTTTGATTATGTATGTTCATAAAGAGTTGAGCAAAAATTAGACCACAATACATTAGCATTTATACTGCTTTCAGAGCTTACTGGGGTCTCTGTGACTGATCAAAGGAGCATAAAAAATAGATGACCTTTATGGAAGAGGGCATTGAAAAGGCCCATAAAAGGAACTTACCTTCTTTTCTTTTTAATTTCTATTTTTAAATCCATTTATATAATAATAAAAGTGGTGAAGATAGTTCAAATATATTTTGTACTTAATAAAAAGTTTAAGTAAAACAAATTGGCATACAGAAATTAATGGTGGGTATATTACACAAAAAATATTTAACTACTACTTTGGAAAGTGGATGATGCCTCATAATTAAAATACACTTTATAAAGCATTATCAACACACAAGCTCTAAGAAAACCCTATTTACTTTAAAGGCCAACATGAATGTCTCACAGCAGTGGCTTTGAAATAGCCAGTTCCATAAATATAACAAAATACATTGAATGATCAGCACTCACTTTCTCTCTCCTTCTCTGTTTTTCTTTGGAGAAATAGATTTTTTGGTAATTAAAGCTAAACCTTTAATGTTTACATAAATAAATGGCCTAATTGGAGAATAAAACCAAACACATATTTTCCTTAATCATTTACTTCACAGTACACTAAATAACCATAATATAATTTTTATATTTAATCAGACAGGGTATACTATATATATATATATTTTTTAAATAAATATATAAATTATAAATAAATAATATATATGTATGTAAAAATTATAAAAACCATTTAAATCAGTACCTAACAGTGGCACACTAATTTGTTGACAAGTCAAAATAAATTCATACCAATAAACTATATGTCTTGGTAAAGTAAAAAATCTTTTAAATATTGTGGTAAAGAAAATAATGTCTCCCCAGCCACCCCCTGGATGTCCATATCTTAATCTTAAAAGATAATTTTTGAATATATTATATTACATGGCAAAAAATAATTAAGATTAAAGATTGATTTAAGGATGTTAATCAACTGACCTTTTAAGAGGAAGATTATCCTGGATTATCTGGGTTGGCCCAATTTAATCATATATGCCTTTAAAATCAGTGAAAGAAGCCATAAAAGTGGCTCACAGAGATGTGGCAATGGAAAGACAGGAGCAATCTGAAGCATGAGAGAGTCTCCACCCACCAGGGCTGGCTTTGAAGATGGAGCAAGGAGGCCATGAACCAATAAATGCAAGTCTAGAAGCTGAGGACAGCTGATGGCCAGCAAAGAAACAGGGACCTCAGTCCTACCACCAGGAACTGAATTCTGCCAACAGCCTGGATGAACAAAGTAACAGATTCTCTCTTGGAGCCTCCAGATAGGAATGCAACCAACAGACACCTTGCTTTAGTCTGGTGAGATCCATGTCAGACTTTTGATGCCCAAACTACAATACCACATTTGTGTGTGTGCTTTTAAACTATGAAATATGTGGGCTTTGTTATAGGAATGATAGAAATTTAATACAAATATTAAATACACTATTCTGTGTATAAGAAAACTGAATCCTGTAGAGATTTGATGACTTACCTGCCTCATGCCCAGACTGTGACAGGATTTATTCTAGCCCCTTGACCTCCTCCCAATAGCACTCTCTGCATGCCTCATCCAGTCAGTTACCATCAAAGCCACGTGAGTACAGTTAAAACAGATCGATCATGTGCCTTCTGTTCTTGTAGCTTTCATGCCTTTAAATCTGCATTACTGTCTGGAGTCTGTCACTTGTCTGACCTCATGTAGGATCCAGCTCACTGAGTTCCTTTCAACATGGCCCTGCTCTAATCAAAGCCATGCCTGCAGCTTGCCTCATGGCATCTCTGTGCTCTTGCTGCCTCCAGGCTTGAAGACCTCACCCTTTCTCTAAGATCTCAACATGGCTGGCAAATTCTTGTGATTATGTGTCAGTTTAAATATTACTTTCTTTGAAAAATTTCCAATGCCTAGATTTCATAAGCCACTCTGTTCATTTTGGTCACTACAATCTTCTCAATATCTGTTTATCTTTATTTCTTTACTCACTTATTTTTTGCTTCTTCCTCTAGACTCTAAGAACCATAGATGAAGAAACTTTGTCTCCTACAGGAATCACTAACATTGGCATATAAATGCGTAATAAAAAATTCTAGTATGAAACATCTATTTAATAATTTTCAGTACCTGATTCAAGGCTTGTATCTCCTGAAATCTACCATGAACAACAGTGAATGGCATTTATAAATATGAGATATAGTTACATACATAAATTAACATGTTTCATACATTAGGAATTGGCATATTTATTTTCCTTCCTTTTTTATGCTACTAGGATGAAATGTAGTACTAGTGGGTATGAACATAGGGTAAGTTGCTGCAAGTAGTAAATTAGAAACACTAATCCAGCACAATCCAAAAATATTCAACAGATAAATAATAGCTCAGGGAAAAACTTTTTAGATTCTACTACATTTATTTAGACATAAAGAATAGCACAGGTCCAGTGACAATCGCTGAGAAGGAAGAGAGAGGCAGGAGATACCTCTAACCAAAAGATAGACTAGTCTGAGGTATAGATTATGATCAGATTTATCATAGGGTATAATATCAGTGAATAAGGATGATGACTCAGTTACTTAAGTAAAAAGAAAATCGAGATTAGTTGATTCATTCACACTGGTTGTGTGGAGCTGATTTACATGGAGTACCTATGGTCCAGAAAGTTTCTCATTAATCCAAATATCTAAATGAATGGTCTAATGGCCAGACCCCCTGGAATTCACTAATGCTGTTACACACTAAAAATAAAATGATGTCTTTAAAATAATTATTGTGTAATTATTGGGTAGACAATTGACGAATTGCCTCAAGACAAAAACTTTTAACATGTTTTTAACATAGCCTGAATTGGAAATTGCTCAGTAGTCTTTGAATTTATCTATTCAGTTATTGAGATGTAACTTTCAAGAGTAGAGTTTTCTTTTCTAAAAAGGAAGAATCATTTTATTGTGTCTCACTGGTTGAATTGCAGTTTTACCAGCCTATGTTTTAAAAGATCCCTGTCTTTAACAATTTATATTTAAAATTTTATACATATCTTTAGTTTAATATTATTGATACTGATGATAAACATTGCATAGATAATTCACATTTATTTTCATATCATCATTCATTCAATAATTCAAACTCTTAACTGAGCCAGAAAACTAGGAATGAATTAATCATTTCATTTTCCTTCAAAGAGCTTATAATGAAAAAGAAAGTGAAACGTTTGCAAGGGGTACTAGTGTACCTTCAAAGAATGGCCTGTCTGGATCTGACTGCTACTATCACTCTTGTTATATTAAATAAAGAGAATGAATACAGAATATATTCAGTTTGGATGATTACCTATATCATACAAAAAAGTGTCAAGGTCCACTTATTTAAACTAGGAGCTTGGGGAGTTCTCTATGAGAAGGTGATAATTTAAACTGAGAAGTGAAGAATGAAAAAATGTAGTCATGTGGAGAACCAGGAAAGGATGGAACTGGGAACACTACAGGTTGCTATGTGTAATTGCTATATCTGTATGTGTGTGTGTGTGTGTATATACTTTAGTGGGTGGGGTTCATAACATCAAATTCTCAGGTCACACAGAACTTGCTAGCAAATCCTCATTCATTAATTCAACAAAAATACCTCTTTTATGCCCTTGTAGGCCACTGTGATAGACTGCATTGCTATTTACTTACATTCCCTGGCTCCCTGACGGAAGTTATGTATCCCTGCTCTGTGGAACTCAAGAGTGGTAATGTAACTGACAAGGGGAAAACGTAGGTATGTATGATGTATTGATATATGAGACCTATCTATCTATCTATCTATCTATCTATCTAATCTATCTATCTATCTATCTATCTATCTATCTATCTATCTATCTATCTATCTATCTATCTATTTACCTAAAGGCAGAAGTGAAGTATGTCAGCAATAATCAGAAGTCTTAAGAACCAGTATAACGTGTGGTTTTCTAAGCTCCCCCTTTACAAGGTCCACCAACAATGTTAGAAAGCACGTTCTGTGGCCTGAGCTCTGGCTTGAAACTGATGTGGAAAATAAAGTGTGAATAGGATATATAAATCTGTTGTTATAAACCTGAGGAACTCAGGGATTTATTATATTATCATTATTATTTTAGTATTCCCTAGCCTATTCTGACTGATACAGCCAGCTGTGTCAAAATTTGCTGTTTTGCTCCTTTTCGTTAAGGGAAATGTTCATATTTTTCTTATCCAAACGATAGCCACTAGCAACTAGACTATTAAATTTACATCAATTCAAGCTAAAAAAATGTAAACTTCATTACATTAACTACATTTCAAGTACTCAATAGCCATATGTGGCTAGTGGGTACCACAGAGAACAGCACATAGATCATTTCTTTCATTACAGAAAGTTCTATTGAGAAGCTACTGGCTCAGATAGCGAAGACCACGAAAGATTTGGCTCTTTTCTAGTTTCCATCGCTTTTCTAACATTTATGGATTCATTAATCTGCTTTCTCCAAGGGTAGTTAAACATAATGAAGGGAAGAACTTCATTTCTCTCAAACATCTTAAATTTCACTGGCTTCCAGCAAGTTTTATTCCTTTTTATCTAAAACCTGTTGAAGTTGTTACTGGATTGTTTTATTTTTTTCTAATGGCCAGACCCCCTGGAATTCACTAATGCCGTTACACACCAATCAATAACAATTAACTGCAATCACTTCCACTTGATATTTGCCTAGTTCCAGGATTAGCAGCATGACACTCTTGGTTCTAATTGAGAAATTCAGAGATATCTGAGGCTTTTCAAATCAAATTGATGTAGACTTTTAGGAATGATATCCGGACACACATCTTTGGATCCTAGCCAACAGAAAGCCAGCTTGCATTAAAAGGGTTGACAAAAATCAGTCAGTAAGCCACCCATACCAGCATCTGATCTCTTCATTCCCAATTTTCTTGGCCCTATCCCATTCCAAAGTTTTCAGAAACTCTTGATTGCCAGAAAGTGAAAGGTGTTTTTCTTTGAAGAATCATTTTGTTCCATGTCAACTTACCACTAAAATTCTATTTTGTCCTTACTCTTCTGAAGAATACTTAACTTCATAAATATGATTAAGTCACTATTCACCAAATTTCTGTACACTTTGCTTCAACTATTGACTTTGAAATAAATGAATCTCTTTTTTCACCATCTATCTACCTTTTAAGATCCAGTTCTAACCTCATTTTCCCTTAGCTCTTTGTCAGATCTTTTCAGCCCACATTTATTATTGCTTCCTCAGAAACATATGGTAGTTCCAGGTACTGCCTTCTACTATGTATTTTATTCATTTATTGAACAGTTGTTTAAGGGCCTGCTCTGTTCCAGGCACTGATTTAGGTAGGTGGAAACATCAATAAACAAATTAAATAGAAATTGCTGTTTCTATGGAACTTATGTTTTAGTGGGATTTGATATAGTTCAGCAAATTTAATATAAGGTCCTCAAATACAAGTACTATGCATTGTATCTTTTTAAAATTTCTCTACTTCTAGTTACCCAGAACCTTGCTTTGGGCCCAGCAGTCTATTGATTAATGAAGCCATATCTTGGCTATTGTAAATAGTGCTGCAATAAACCTAGGGGAGCATATGTCTTTTTGAATCAGAGATCTTGTTTTCTTTGGGTAAATTCCTAGGAGTGGACTTACTGGATCAAATGGTATTTCTACTTTTAGTTTTTTGAGGATCCACCATACTGCTTTTCACAGTTTGTACCAATTTCCATTCCCACCAACAGTGTGGGAGGATTCTCATTTCGCCATATCCTTGCCATCACTTGTTATTTCTTGTCTTTTGGATAGTGGCCATTCTAACTCGTGTGAGATGATATCTCATTGTGGTTTTGATTTGCATTTCCCTGATGATTAGTGATGTGGAGCTTCTTTTCATGTGCCTGTTGACCATATGACTTCTTTGGAGAAGTGTCTGTTCAGGTCGTTGCCCATTTTTTAATAAGGTTATTTGTTTTTTTGGTGTTGAGGAATAGGAGATCTTTATATATTTTGGATGTTAACCCCTTATTGGATAAATCATTTAAAATATATTCTCCCATACGTAGGTTGCTTTCTGTTGTGCTGATAGTGTCCTTTATTGTACAGAAGCTTTTTAATTTAACAAAGTTCTTTCCAAGCCTCTCTTAAAACAAGGAACCTTTTGTTTTATAATCATATTCAAAATAAGGACAGAAACTAAGACTGCAAGTATTTTCCCCTTTAAAATAATTTTTAAGACCTCAACACACCCACCTAACACTGTAGAAATAACTTAGTAAAACCTCAATGTTGAAGAAATGAACAAGATAAGGATAATGAATAAAGAGAGAAGCCCCATGGCAACAGAGACACTACTTACATTTTGCAAAACTTACAACACTGAAAACAGTTAATTATCTAAGTATTCAAATAAGCATTCATTACATTTTGAGGCTTAAAGGTCTGCCAGAATAAATCATAAAATTCTAAGTCTTAACTTATAGCCAATAATACATTCAAGATTCCAGGACCACAGCTTTCTCTATGCTTCATCAATGAAATTTATCATTAAAATTGGGTAAATGATAAATCATAGAAATAGTCTTCCAGATTAAAATCCCTCTCAAATGAGTTCTATCTGCTATTGTCCTACAAGCACCTTCACGATCCAGATCATTCAATACAAAACTATATAATCAGCTGTAAACATGTCAGCTCTCCTCTTCTCCCAACTTCTCCCAGTGTAGTTTATTCTTTACACTGTAATTACATTAATTTCCACCCAAAACTTCTGTTACATGATGAAGGATGCAAGGTAGTGATACCTGACTTATAATTAAATGGATTCTCTACTGGTAAAGGTAATGATGGCTTTGGTAAGAGACAAACCACAAGATTTGAATGGCATCACAAATGAAATCTTGCCATTTGCAACAATGTGGATGGACCTTGAGGGTATCATGCTAAATGAAATAAGTTACACAGAGTAACACAAATACTATATGAACTCACTTATGTGTAGAATCTAAAAAAAGTAAAGAAAGAAAATACAAACCCATAGATAGAACAGATAGGTGGTTGCCAGAGTAAGGGGGTGGAAGGTAGCAAAATGGGTGAAGGGAGTCAAAGGTACAACCAGACTCTGATATACTAATATAATGCTGTATGTCAGTTATACACAAATATATGGAAATAGATAAAATGTGACCAAACTATGTATAAAGCTATAAAGGTTTCCCCAAATTACAAGAAGCTATTCACAGTTCTAGAAAAATCTGTGATTTTTCAAATAAATAAATCTTCTACATTGTTTTCATTAGCTTTTTTCCTCACCTTAAGAGGTTCATTTTCCCAATGAAAGGATGACTGAAAAAATTTGTCTACTTAGAAAATCCAATAAAATTCATTGACGTGCTTTAAAAAAAAATTATGAAATTGATCACCTATATGGGGTGAATGTTCCTTTGTGAAAATTATGCCTAAATAAACTTGACAAAAAGTCCTACATAATAATGCTAAAATACATTGCTTCATATTGAAGTACCTTCCATGACTCCACACAAACATTCCATTTTTGGCCTACCAGAATTAATAAAATCTGTAGATCAACTACTGTAGGCTGATTTCCCAATCTATGAAACACATCATTTGGTTCTTATTTTTGTATAATACTTCAGTATGTTTCTACTTATTCTAGAGTTACTCATCTTTATAGAACCAACTGAAATATCATTTACTGTGGATATCTGTATTTATATCTGTCATTCTTTCTATCTATGTATGTACTTACGTATTTTAATCTCTTTACTTCAAAGTAACCCTATTTACCTCTAAAACTATATAGTGTTGCTTCTTTAATCCTAATCCATTCTGCATTCATTGCTGATAACAACACACAACACACAGATGGATCAGCATAATTCAGTGTGGTAGACTCATTGTTTTAGGATGTACATGTTATGAACACTGCTACACACTCCTCCTTAGTCACTGAAAACATCATTGTTCTTATCCATGGATTCCCCTAAGGAAAAGAGCTTCCTTTTAAAAATGTAATTCAATCATTTCACTTAATATTTCTAAAGTTGCCATTTCCTCCTTTTGGTCAATTATATGTGTAGTTTTATTTTGCTAAGCAGCTTCCCACAACTGACAGTTAGTCAAATTAGCAGCGACACTCATTTCCAGCTCTCCTCAGGAAGCTCTGAGTTTGAAGGGTGCTGTTAGTGAAACATCCCTGTGTCTGAGCTTAATCCTTAAGTGTTCGAGTAACCTAGGAAATCAAGATGGCTCCTAACACTGTTTCCCTGACAGGAATTCAGACAGCCAACTCAACTTTTACTCAGATTTCTGTAAAAGAAATAATGTCCTAGGTTCAAGCAGAGATAATCCTTCCTCCCCAGTTCAAGAGCTGAAGATTTTAGCTAAATAGCAAAAAATTCTGCTCAAGCAAAAGTATCTTATGAAATATATATTTGCTAAGTTAATGAGAAAATGGATGAATGAATAAGATAATTTTGAAAATGTGTGGTAGAAGCATTCTGCTTTCTAGTGACTTTTTTCTTTCTAGCTTTTCAGTTTTCTTCTAGTAAAAATGGAAATGCTCCAGAGATATTTAATGAAATAAATCAGATAAAAATATGTTGACCACTAAATTTATTATTCTGCTAAGCCAAACCACTAGATTTGGTAAGCATTTCAGATATCTGAACTCATGGCATGTTTGAAACCATCACACAGGATACAGTATGTGTATGTGTTTGTATGTGTATATTTGTGTGTGTGTGTGTGTTTTACTTTCTATGATTAACTTCATCTACTACAGATTTGCGTTACCTTTGAGGTTAAAAGGCCCACTGAAACTTGGTATAGTATACAATTTCCAGTTTCTAATATCATGGCATTTCCAGAACATTCATACACTGATATGGGAACATGTGATTTACAGCTCCTAGCATATGAGTTGATAGGGTTGACATACCATTTTGAGAAATGCATATATTCTATATCTACAAAAAATGTTTTAAGGAAATTAAATCATCATGTTTATTTATTTTTTGCTTAAATAATAAACTGGTCACATATAAGTCTACACACTTACACAAGTTGGTTATGTGAATCAACTATTTTTTCCATCATGCTGTTTGAATTTCAATGTACATACCAGGGACACTAATTAATGCTCTGTGGATACCAAGGAAATTTGATGTTAATCACAAACAATACTGGTTAACAAATTGTCGGTTGTTAGAAAAATGTTTTAGATTTTAGAATAATTAGTCACATATAAGTATACACACTTACACAAATTAATTATGTGACTCAATTACTTATTCTATCATGTAGTTTGAATTTAAAATGTACATACCAGGGACACTAATTAATGCTCTGTGGATACAAAAGAAATTTGATATTAATCACAAACAATACTGGTTAACAAACTGTCAGTTGTTAGGAAAATGTTTTAGATTTTAGAATCTAACCTCTTATACCAAGTATAAAATTTATCCATACACTTATTATGTAAGTACTATATTTTTTTCACTCAAGAACAAAAACAGAGTTTATTTGCCTTTTATGTGAAAATGTGATAATTTTCTCCACATTGTTATTCTAACAAATACAATAATACCATGAAGCAATTCTATTAGCTTAATTATATGAACTAAAATATAACACAGTCTAAATAACTGTAGAGTAAAACAAAGAAAGGATTTCCATTATGTGGCCCATTAGATTGAGAAGTTAATATTTATTACTTTGCTCTTTTTTAAACAAATAAAAATAAATTTTACGGATGAAACCTTTATATAAATTAAAATGTGATTTGGGTTTGTAGTTAATTATGGTTTGTTTGTTGTAACAAATTCTCTATGAATATACATAAGCCTACATTTCCCATTATGGTTTAATTATACAGTCATTAAAAAAAGGAAATCACTAACTCAGCTATGAAAATGCTAGATCATCTGAAAAACCACTCAAATTAAACTATAATATTTTAAAACATGATTCTTATAAGTTTTGAGGATTTTAATATTTATTTTTGGCTTACCTATTGTTTAATTATATCAGAAATATCAAATTATATAAAATTATGTCAAAAAATGTATCAAATGTTTGTGAATCCATTTGCATATGGCTTAAAACTGAATTTTGTGTTAAATACAGAAGTGAAAGTATGAAATTTCAACATCTAGGTTGTTTTTCAGGTAAGTATTTTCTAATACTGAATTTCCACATTTCCTTGTAAAGTATTCTTTATCACAAAATATAAGTTTTTCAAATGTCCTTATGTTTAGTAATATATTGCAACATTCTTATCAAATATATATTCTCTCATCCATATTGGGGAAAACAATTTTGTATCATCTGAACACATTTTCCCAGGTGAATACATGAGATGGCTTTGAGTTATATTAAGAAAATGCAGTGCTTTCCGAGAATCCAGCAAATCCAGAAACTAAAATCCATCAATTTAATTTAATTCAACAACTATTATGTGCATGCCTGTATTATGCAGAGTTCTTTATAGAGACATGTTTATGACATACTCCTTATATCAAAGAGATGATACTCTAGGAAGAGGGATAAAACAAGCAATATCTATACTATATATAAGAATTTATCACAGATTATTTTCATAAATTTGATCAATCTAGGTAACCTAAATATCACTAGTCTATGTCACAAAGATAGAGACCAAATTATCTTGTTCATCTCTTAAAATAGAATTAGAATAGTGCCTGACACATAGGAGGTAATCTAAAATATTTATTGAGAGAGAAAGAATAACCAAATGAATAAAATATAAATGAAGAAATTAAGGCATGGTATTTAGAATCAGTCAAATTGTAGCATTTTAATAGACAAACCCAATCATGGATCTGCAATTTAGTTTCTTAGTTATCAGAACAAACTATTAAACTACTGTGAGTTTTAGCTACTTCATCAAAAAATAGGGATGCTATGTATCTCATAGGGGTATAATCAGGATTATATATACATTTAATAATAATAGCTAAAGATGTATTATATGTATAAATTGTCAGACACTATTTTTATGCACATTTATTAAATATTTTGCATTATCTCTATTACCATTTTACATATGTGTAATTTTGGACAGAAAGGTTTATTTATTTGCCAAGTAAGTCAAGATGTAAACACAGGCAACATGAAGCTAGACCCTGCTGTATTGTACTCTCACTTGTCACTAAGTGCTTAATAAACATTAGTTTTATGCTACAAAGTTCTGGAAATTTTGTAGTGAAAATTACAGGTATATTTGTTCAATACCCAGCATGATCCCAGTATTGGTATCTGAGAGACCAATCTGTGTACATTTAGCACAAAATAAAGGCAACATCAGAATGAGGTGATACCTGAAACCATTAGGACATGGATGAGCCCCTTCAAAGAAAGCCTATAAAGTGTACTGAGGTTTAAATATGGACACATAAAGAATAAAGTATATTTGTAATACAACCAACTGACAAAAGTTCCAAACATGGCAAAATAAGGAAACTTTTTACTCTCTGTTATGTTTAGAATGCTTACTCTATTTGAAAGTGAATATTTGGATATTATTTTCAAAAGATAGCTTTGTTGTCATTACTGTTATACTAATGACTACATATGATCATTACATGATAATCTGTGTCCAGACACATGTTCAACAGTGACAGAAATGAATAAAATGTGCTGAAGCTGAAGCCATAGACCAGGATTTGGTCAAATAGTGAGACCAGTATCTAAACTTGCTGCAAACATAAACTTGACATCAGTAAATAGTTTTGCCCACTTAGTCCATAATAATTTCAATAATTCTTAATGTGGAATTTAAATTTGAATACATAATCACCTTCAGGAACTG
Organism: Manis javanica; assembly: GCF_040802235.1. Taxonomy (NCBI): domain Eukaryota; kingdom Metazoa; phylum Chordata; class Mammalia; order Pholidota; family Manidae; genus Manis; species Manis javanica. The sequence continues at coordinate 172,920,606 of NC_133156.1, read as the reverse complement.
AATAGGATGGGCTACCAAATTACAGTTGCAGTAATGATTTTAATTTCTACAGTATAAATTTTGGCTATCTCAGAATCCTTTGAGAATCCTGCCATGGGACCTAGTTGTGAGCATATTTTGCATAAGACCTGTTCTTGGACTTCTCTTCCTTTGAGATGGACAAAGGAGTAGCAGGGATAAAAGAGGAGGTATTGATAGTAGACAAAAGATGGTATATATTTGGACAATATTGGAACAAAAGCAGAGTAGAAATCATCCTTGTGCTATGGCTTTGTCTTCTCCAGAAAGGGGCTCACTCTGTTGTTTAACTCAAAGTGCCTATGCTGTATATTCTTAGAGAAATCTAGTGGTTCATCCAATATGACTATTTATGGGATACCTCAGTGTGATCTTGGCAAATTAGCTACTTCTCCATGCTACTATTGGACCATCTTCGAAGAGGAGATAATGGTACCTTTCTATTTAATAGGGCTGTTATGAGAATTACACTTGTTATCATAGTAAAATCTTAGATCTGATTTTGTAAGATTCCATTAAGTGTAGATGAAGATGATAATGATGATGATAATTATTATTATAATTCTTATAATGTTCCAACGCTGAAAGAACTATATTTACTTCTCAGTTTATAAATTGGATTCAAAATTTCAACAAATTACAAGCCAAGGAATTTATAAATGAGGTAGGCAGAGTGATGGACCCTAAAACTATCCATGTCTGAATCCCTAGAATTTGTAAAATATTGCTTCTATGGCAAAAGGGACTTTGCAGATGTGATTAGGATTAAGGATCTTGAGATAGAAAATGTATCCTGGGTTACCTGGTTGAGCCCAATCTAATCACACAAATCATTCAGAGCAAAGAAACTTTCCTAGCTATTGTCAGAGAAAGAGATGTGATAACAATAGTAGGGTAATATAGATGGTGTTGTTAGAAGAAGTCAACTTGCTGCTAGCTTTAAAAATGGGGGTTGGGACAAAAAACAAAAAACACACGGGCATGTAGAATACAGAAAAGGCACCAATACAGATCATCCTCTAGAGCCCCCAGAAAGCACACGGTCTTGATGATACTATGATTTTAGCCCAATAAGACTTGTATTGCATTTTTTATCTGCATAAGTGTAAGAAAATCAATTTGTGTTGTTTTAAGTCATTAAGTTTAAAAAATTTTTATGGCATCAATAGAAAATGATTATAATAAAAGAGTGGAGTGGGTACTACTCAAAATCTGCACCTGGTATACAGTATCTGGTCATGTTTATAGAAATAATATTTTGGAGTTTTGATAATGAATTATTGGAGATTTCCAGAAAAACAGAACCATAGGTAGGTGATAGAAAGATAGATAGATGATGATAGATAGATGATAGATAGATAGATAGATAGATAGATAGATAGATAGATAGATAGATAGATAAATTTATTATGAGAGACTGGCTCACCCAATTATATAGACTGACAAGTTCCACACTCTGCAGTCTGCAGACTGGAGATCCAAGAATGCCCGTGATGTAATTCAGTTTGAATCTAAAGTCCTGAGAACCAGGAGAGCCAGTAGCCTAAATCCCAGTCAGAAGGCAGAAGTCTGATATCCCAGCTCACACAATCAGGCAGAAAAGGGGGACAAATTCTCCCTTCTTTTGCCCTTTGCTATATTCAAGTCCTCAACAGATTGGCTAATTATTACCCAACCGGGGGGGAGGCCAATTTGCTTTACTGAGTCTGCTTATTCAAGTACTATTCTCATCTATAAACACTCGCACAGATACATGCAGATACAATGTTTAGTCAGTTATCTGAGCACCCTCTGTCCCAGTCAAGTCAGTACTTAATATTAGTCATCACATCTCTCCTCAGGGATCAGGCCAGAGCAGAGTTGATGATCAGGGAAGAGACCAAGGGTTAATGTAGAAAAGCTATAGTCATGTGGAAGCAGAAAGCATATGGTTGAAAATGACATAGATGTTGCATTTTGAAGGTTTTACTTCAGAGACAACATCTTGGGAATTCAACTAATCCTGTGGGGAATTAATAAAGGCATAAAAACATTGCTGAAAGAGACTAGAAACAGAGACAAGACAGGTAAATCATTTTGGTGATCTTTTATCAAGGCAATATATAGAGGTCAGTGATTTAGCTTGCTCAACCAACTGAATCCATTAAGAGACAATATTAACTCCAGTTAATGGAATATCCCAATTCCTCATAAACTCTTCCTTCCTTTCCTCATAGGATAAACACTGAAAAGTATTCCTTTTGTTTCTGGCCTGTCCTGCCATTTTCAGTTTCCATTCTGCTGTTATGCTCAGAATGAGTGAACCAGCTCAAGTGACCCACAGAGAAAACCCATCATAGTCAGTGAATATATTCTCCTTGATGTGCCCAACACATACAAACGCAGTATGGTGAAATTCTGAATAATTCAACATAATCAATATTCTGTTTTTCTGGCTAAAGGCAAGGTTACAAGACAGGAAACAAGGGCAGTCATCAAAGACTGCTTTTCATAAAGGAAATGAAAAGATGGTCATTGAAATATACCCTTGCTAACATGCTGAGAACGTTCAGGAACTGGATAAACACACCTAGAGTTGATGAACATCAGTTATACATCAGCCTGTCTTGCAGGCAACAAAAGCCAGAACTAGTTTAAGACTACTGTTTCCATAGAAACTGTAGATTACTACAGTTGTCAGTTTTACTTAAGACTGCCTTGAAAACTCAGAAAGAAGTTTCCATCTGAAGCTGAGAATATTATCAAAGAATGTAAGTTTTAGGATTTGAAGTACAAAAAGTTGTTCCATCTCTTGACAATTTTATGGCTGAATATCCTACTTCTCCCATCTTTATGCCTCTCCTTTGTTTACACACAATCAAAATTGCAATGATCTCATTTGTGATCATGATCTGACCACTGTGACCCTCTAATATGATGACCATCACTAGAATACCTGTATCTTACACTTTTCCCTGCCTAATTATAATGGATTTTGAAAAAAAAAGAGTAGTCTTAAATAAGCAAATAAATTAAAAGTTCTGTTTTAAATTATCTAATATTTTCACATTTTGATTAGATTAATCATCAGAATCCTTAATGGCTAAGAGTATGCCCCATATATTCTACTCCTGCCTTCTGGTATCCTTCTTTTCTGCCTTCTCTTCAATTTTTATGCTTTCCTAAATGGAAGTCATTCATTTTCTTACTCTGCTTGCTTTCAAATGAAAGATTTTGCAAACCGTTTGCCCCTCCTAAACAATTCTCTCCATCTTTTCCTAGTTATCTCTTACTCATCCTTCAGATCTCAATTTGTATGTAATTTCCTTAGGAAAACTTATCCTGGCTCCTCAAACCAAGTGGAAGTATTTAGAAAATTTACTTAAAAAATGAAGTGTTCTAATTGCTTACATGCATTTAGCAATAAATGATAAGTTAAATCTCTTACAAAGTCAGTTCTCTAAATGCAATTATTTTCTACATATGTTTTGATATTTTCCACATGAAATTTTATTCATAAATATTAAGAAATAAACTGCATAGAATTCACTATTATACATTTTTAATTAGAAGAATATTCCTTCTCTTAGTGATCAAGAAACCAAAATATAATTTTCAAAATAAAATACATATTAGATTTAATATATATTCACCATACATATATATACCATCAACTGAGTTAATATTAACCAAGCTGTTATAGAAATAGATAATTCTAGGTTTCTGAAGTTAGAAAAAATCATGGTGATCATACAGTCATCCTATTATTTGCACAGGCATCTCTTCAATTGAATCTACAAGTAATCATTTTGGCCTTGAGAATTTGGCATCACAAAATTTTTTGGTGCCTCTAAGAGAAAATAATTTTAAATACTGAATCAAATCTGCCCACTGAAACTTCTACTTAATGGTCCTAATTTGGCTGTCTCATTGAGATGAGGCATTATTTTAAAATTAGGAGGTAATAGTATTTAAAATAACAGGAAGCATAAATTTTTTCCCTTAATCTCTCTCTTCTTTTCCATATTTCCCCAATCTTTTCTTTTCAATTATTAGGAGAACTGAATTTAAGGTTCCCGATAGAGTCATATCTGTTCAGTGCCTATGTGATAATTTTTTTATATTCTGTATCAATTTGAACAGCCCCCAACACCTTAGTGATAATCACATCACTATGCAGATATTGCTAATTTTTTGTCAACTGAAATGTTATATACTGTGGTATTTAAAATATCACTTCTTTGTTTGCTTATAAAAATTCAAAAGTTTCAACATGATGGAGGTTTTTTTTCTTCTTCAATTTTTATATTGTTAGATTTGATGATTATTAAATCTCAGGAAATTTTAGAGTTACAGATTCTGGTCATTCCCTCTTATTTGCTCTGTCACCTTTGAAGAACATGTATGTATCAGCAATAATGATTTCAAACCTGCTGTAGGGAGTCAGATATTTTCAACTACTGCTTAAAAGAAAATAGTAGGGGAAACTTACCAAGAAATTTATTGACCAATAAATTTATTTTTTAAATTAACCACTTTTAATTATAATGCTTTACTTTCTTTTTACAGAAAATCACTGGCTAAACCAACCCTAATGTATCATTTCTTTGATGTAGGTAACAAACATATTATAGTGTGCCTGTGCATTACAGATTGTTTTCTGTGTATTAACTCATCTGTACTATGTGCCCATGTGCTATATGAATTCAAACTTGTTAGAATCTCCATGCCTATTGGAAATTTTTTGGGTGCCATTATGCTATTAGGTTATGAAGTGACCCACAAATACAAATTAAAACAATCTGGATACTCTTTATTTGCATACTTTTCTTCCAAATCTGTCTGCTCTACAAGCTCTAATGACACAAATACCCATAAAGCAGGGCAATTGAGTTCAAGTGGAGATTTTATGTGGCCAATTAAACAGGAAGTTTGGTTATTATTTTTAAGCTTTCAAATATCCTTAAACTGAGAATGTTGTATTAAAGGGGTTATTTTACTTTTAGTGGCTGAAATAGTTTTGGGCTTCGAAGGCATATTCAGTCCTTAATGGCTCCTTGGGGAGAATGAGTGACCTTTATCATCAAAGCACTGAATGAGAACACCAATGGCAGAGCTTTATTATCATAAAGCAAATTTAGAACCAGATTTCTAAAAGGGCATAGAATTGGCGTAATGGAAAAGGCCAAGATGAGTCATTGTGGAATTTTCCCATGTATTGAAGAGAAAGCAGATCAATTAGAGTGGGACCAATTTCCTCTTTCAGAAATTTGCTGTAAATTGAGCATGAGATTATGAAAATAGAATTTCATTTAGAGGCCACACACCAGTCATACATAGGGCATACTGTGGTTTAAATCTTATATAGGTAATAACAGGTCAAGGGTGATTAATTCCATTCTAAACAGTTCTTAATCTCCACTCAGTGACCAGGCAATGAAATGAAAAACAGTTATTATAGAAAATAAACTTTAGATCACTGCCATGTGACTATTAAACACTGAATTAGAGAAAAACAATATGATACTTTTATAAAAAAAAATCATGAACTCACTGGCAACAGCTTTATATCACTTAAAATACATAATGTGTAACAGTACATTTAAAAAAAAGGTGTTTCTGTAGCACAGATAAGTAAATTAATCTCTTAACCTTATCTTTCCTAGCAACCCAAACTGTATACACACACATATGAAGTACACACACACAGGATCAGAAATACTGGCCTCAAATGTCAATCTAATTTTTATTGTACCTACAATTAACAAAATTGTGGAATTTAAATTAAAGGTATAGGTGTGGTTGAGAGTTGCTCTATAAACAACATTCTATAATATCAGCAATTCAAAATATTGATCCTTTTGAAATTTGAAGGTGAGTAATCAAGACTTAATATGCTTGATATTGCATATTTAGAATGGACTTAAAAATAGTGATAGATACAAGGCATCAGGAGTAACAGTTAGAACAAATGATTTCTAAATGGTGTTATATACACCGAGTTACAATTATATTTATAATTAACAGGAATTCAAAATTTCAGATAAAGGGACATAAGTAAAAGTAAGAACAAATAAGACATAGAGTATGATTTCATTAAGTATGATGTATGGTTCTTCCTTTCTGTAAGTACTTAATGCTTCCTCAGTAGATAATTAAATAGTTAAGGAGGAAAACTGTTCAAGTCAGTTAGATCTTAATATTTTTAAGTCTCTACTTAATTGAATTCAATAAAATCCTAAAATCCTATTTGCTGTATAGATAGCATGTAAATATATATATGAACATGTTAGCACAAATCAAGGAATATGTCTGTATTAAGCACAAGGAGAATGTAGAATTATTCTGGTTGTTGCAATATTTTTAATAGTACAAAGTATTTGGCGCTCTAAACCATTGCTTCTAATTTTATGCTAATCACAAACAGAAATGCTACAAAATCTTCATACTTGTGGCCTTAAGACTTATGTGAGAGTTTGCATTTGCTACAATGTTCAGAAGTGGGTTTTGATGGGTCTTAAGTACATTTATTTAATAACATACTGCCCGACTGTGCTACTGAAGGATGACAAGTTTATTTTTTCATACACAGTAAAAAAATTTCCTGCTTCCCTATTTCTACATCCCCACTAAATATTGTTTATTCTTCCAATTTTTGTCAATTGACAGGTTCATTTGTATTTTAATTTTCACATGTATTTTGGTCACAAGTGAAATTGATCTTTTCAAATACATGTTAATAACTTGGATTTCTCTCTTTGAAATGCCTATTTTTGTCTCATAATTTTTTAAACTGAATTTCCCCACCCCATGCACTTTTTTCCTATATACTAGTAATAATTCTTTTTATATTTGCAATAAGTTAGTCTCTTGATGGTATAGCCACTAACAATATTTACAATATATATCTAAGTTTCCTTATATGTCTTTTTAAGTATAATTCATCAAAGTTTCACATATAATTTAAGATTTTCTATTTTGCTTTTGTTTATTAGAAACTTCCATACCCATGGCCACAAATATATTTTCCAACACTTATGTTTTAAGTGTTTTTTTAATCTTTTTTCTTTCATTTGTTCATATATCTAATGTATCTGATATATAATTTATATATTGTGAAGATATCATTCCTAATATTTTTATTATCTTTAATAGAAATTCTTTGATAACATTTCTAGTTAGGGCCTGCATTTTGTTCATAATATTGGTTATTTGTGCTTTATTTAATCATATTTTAGATTGACCTGTTATTTTACCTATTATTTCAAAGAAAAATCATTTAGCTCTGTTGAGCCTCTTTTTAATTTTTTTATATTTAATTAATTTATGTTTATAACAATTATATCTGTATCCTCCATTTTCATAAGGTCTATTCCATTGCTTTTTTCTTTGCATTGTTGATATTGGATGCCTAGTTTTAGAATGTCCATCATATCCATCAATGTCTCAGGTCCTAGTTCCCTCTCCAACCCCATCAATGCTCTTCACTAAGTGTATGAACAGTCATGACATTGAGCACTAATCAGTACTGCAATTCCACTATCAGACTCTAGACATGGCCTTCAGTCCTATCTGGATGAGACTACAGGAAGTTGAGGGATTCCTTCACTGCTGACTAGAACTTTTTGTCATGTGTGTTATAATTATATATTTGTAGCTTTAATTATATTTTCTCTTTATAGACTCTTCAGATTCATCAGAAGAAACCAGAGAACAAAGTCTTAGTTTTGCCATAATGACTAAGCTACATAGCCCCTCTATGTTCCTATTCTGTGGTCTCCATCTGCTCTCTGTCTCATGATGCTACCAGTGGTAATTTGAGCAATCATGTTGCTAACACACATCATGAATTATTTGTTTCTTTTTTAATTTAAATTTTTATTGAGATTCCTACAGTAAAATGCATAAACCTTAATGAAGGGAAAAACATTAGTGAGAAAATTTGGCATCTTGACCAAAGTAATACTTACCTCTGTACATGCACATGTCAAAATTCATCAAGCTGCACACTAAGAATCATTTGTATTTCATCCTGTATCACCGCCAAGAGGGTTATCGCTACTGTCCTCAAATATATGTTCATTTCAATTCATGGAACCCATTTTTGGGCCTGTTTCCTGTGGCCACTTCCTACTTTCTGATCAGTTTCCAAAACAGAAATGGAGCAAATATTCAAAGTAGTACAATTCGAGAAGGAATTATTTACAAAGGCATTGATTACAAAAGTGAAAGTGAAATGTAAGGTGAGTGTTAACAACCTAGGACTTGAAGAAGAAAAGTTGTTACCATCTGTTGTCCTAATGAATTAGGGAAAAAGCAATGCTGGATTCTGCAACCTCTATAAAGCCCTTGTTCTCTGTCCTTTTGAGTACTCAAACTATTTCCTTGTAAGACATGTCCTTTGCCAGTACATAGAACAGTATCCCAAATGCATGTTTATGTTATCCTTAAAGCATGAAGTACTCAACTTATCTTAATCAAATAACTATTTACATCTCAAAGTTCAAACACCATTCCTAGACTGCAGGATACTATTGCAATAAGAATGTGTGTGTATGTGTGTGTGTTGTGTGTTTGTGTAGGTAGATAGATGGATCTTTACCAGTAAAAACTTGTTTCTGACATTTGTTTTGCTAATTAACAAAATGTCTGATGTTTATCAGAGTTAAGAATAAAGTGACAGTTTAGCTAGCTAACACTAAGTATGGAATTTCTGATAATGCCAGCTGTCCAGTTAGTAATATAATAATATTCAAATCAGAAATACATAGTGCTACTGGAGTATAGCTTAAATTAATTAACATATATACTTTCATTACAATAGTAATGATGAAAGAGTTTGAACTGTTATAGACATAACATTAGCCAATATTTAATCATATTTATGAACACATTTTCCTCTTTATTGTTTTTTTCCCCTAATATTACTCTGCTTAATTTATCATGTACTAAACTTAGATGCAAACAGTTCTTGTGCAGGATGACATGTGTGTTCCTAAAACTTACTGCATTATTTAAAATTATACAATAAAAATATATTCATCTTATGGATAAAACAGGATTAAGAGCACAGCTCTCAAACACTTACTAAATGACACATTAAGAAAAATAGGAACCTGATAAAAAGTGGTGGCAAAGTTTATCCATGATCAGTTTAAGAAATATGTAAAATCTCCAATAAATATTACACTTTTCAAGAAAAAGATCTGAATTTTGCTTGTCCATGTGGGTGTAAGAAGGGTTACAGTTTGTGAATTACTGTGATGTGGTAGAAGGAAGGTCATCTGAAATCATATGGGAGGTTGCAATACCAGATATTATAACACACTTAGCGAACTGAAGCAGCCTGCAGGTATTTCCATGGGCTTGATTCATCTGGGTACAATTTTCTGTGTTTACCTAGTGTTTCTCATGGACAAATCATGCAAATATTAAATTCATATTATAGTCAAATTATTCCCCAATATATTGATTGTGCAAAAAATTCACATTTTAAAAACAAGCTCAATAGCATAACTTATTGCATAATTTTAAGCATTTTTTTTTCTGTTTGTGGGGTCTTACATATTAAATTATTTTTGTCTTTATATTACTGAAAATTTGTTCTCTTATTTTTGAGTCATAGTGTGGTTAGGTATAATTGTAGGGTAGATGCTTTGTGTATCGTTTATTTGTCACATCATTTTGAATAAACTACTTTGTTATAGTTGAGTGCCTTTCTTGATGAGAAGTCTCTTCTCAGTTTATGTAGGTAAACTGTCTTTCTACCCTCTGTTAGACCTGAAAGGTTTCTCTCAGCTTTCTTGAATTGCAGTTTCACCATACAGGTTTCAGGGTAGATTTAATTATGTTTATGCTATTTGGCTACAGAATGTATTTTTAATCTGAGTACTTGTATTTTGCTCATTTCCCTAAAATTCTCAGTAGGTATCTCTTCAAATGTTGTCTTTCTCTATTCTTTTATTCTCAGACTCTACTATAAGGAAAATTTAGAGCACCTTCATTTATGCTCTGCGCTTTCGGCTTTCCTCCCTTCCTTCCTCCTTCCCTCCTTTCCTCTCTCTGCCGTTCCTTCTCTCTCTCTTGCTCTGCTCCCCTTCCTCCTCCTCTTCCTCATTATCCTTCTCTTTTTTGGCCTTCTGCATCTTTCTCTCTCCCACAATGTATTTGCCTCTTTGAGTTTGCTCCTACATAGTGATTATCTTTTACTATACAACAATTAGCATATATCTAATCGGTTACTGGTTTTGGAATTCTTTTCCCCTACATTTTTAAATCAATTTTATTGTGCTATTATTTACATACAATAAAATGTACATAGCTTTAAGTGCATAGTCTGATTAGATTTGACAATTACATACTCACGTAACCACCATGTCATACAACACTCAAGACATAAAATATTTATATTTCACCAGAACGTTCATTTGTGATCTTTATGCTGTTTTGCAATCATCAACCATCTCCCACCCAGGCAACTATTGTTCTGATTTCTATCATGATAGATTTGTTTTCCCCCTCATAGATTTTCAAATAACTTGAACCATTTGATGTGTACTGTTCTGTGTTTGGATTTTATATCCCATATATATGTATTTAGATTTACCAATGTTGTACTTGAGGATGGATGGCTTGTTTCATTTTATTGCTGAGTAATATTAAATTCTATTTATCCATTGATCAGTTGATTGACATTTGGGTTGTTTTTAGTCTGGGGCTATCAAGAGTGAAGCTACTATGTATATTTGTTTATAAATACCTGGCAACTGCAATTCTGGATTATATGTTAGTGTTTATTTCACTTTACAAGAGGTGCAAACATGCTTATCAAAATGGTTGTGCTGCTTCCAACAGAGTGTAAGAGTTATAGTTATTCTATATCTTTATACTTGGCATTAATGTATTTTTTCTTAATTAAGACAATTCTAGTGGCCTTTAAATGGTGTGTAACTGTGGTTTTAATTTGCATTTTCTTAGTAACAAATGATACTGATAACTTTTCATACTACTTTTGGTTATTTGTATATCTTTTTTTGTGACATGTCTTTCCTTTACCCAGTGTTGTAAATTAAGCTGTTTGTCACTCTACTTCTTCTGCATGACTAATTTCAATGACTCCTTTTCACCTCCAAGATTCTTAGTGATTTTTATATTGGGTAAATACACCTCCAAATGTGAATTTTGTCATATTTTTCAGTGCCAAAACTCTTCATATATACTTAAATTATAGTCTGTAAATTTATTTTCAAGGAAAGCTTTTTTTTTCTTTTCCTGTTTTCTTTCCCTTTTTTCTCTCTGTATTCTATAACTTTAGTGAGAGACATTAAATAGCTGGACTCAGTATCTGTTGGTATGTTCCAATAAGATTCATTTTCATTTAGCACTGAGCAGGTTTTGTTTGTTTGTTTGTTTGTTTCTCAGAAGCAGTGAGCCTGATGATTCTTCCCCAGTGAGGAGAGTTTTTAATTCAGTTTTTCATGAAAGTAGTCAAACTTCCAATCTGTAGCTTCTGTCATATTCACTGATTTACATTACTGTTTCATTTTTAGGTCTTGGAAAAGCTTATTTTGCATTTGATTCTGAATATTTATTTCTGGTCATTTCTTTTTATAGGATGGCAGCATTTATACATGTTCAGAACAGAATGGATTTTTGAAGTATAAAACCATTGTGCCATTCCATCTTGACTTAAAGTGCACTTGTAAGTATTTTATTTTGTTTGCTTTGGGCTTTAATGTTATCTGATTTTGTTTAATAAACATGCATTGAATTTTATTAAATTAACATAAAGATAGAACTTCTTAAATTAAAAATGAGTTTAAAACTATTTGATATACAAACATACATACATCTATACATATATACACATATATGCATTTTTATATTTGTAATTCTGGATTATATACCCTTAAGAAATGTAAGAAAAAATTATAAGGATTATGTGGAAAGTCATAGAAATAATGGGAATATATAGTCTCTATTTAATAAAACAGGTTTTAAAATAACTGAAGGAAAAAATCACACACTGTTACGCTTGGATTCCCCTGAATAGTAAAGTAATGGACACTTTCGGCTTTTGTGTATTTTAAAAACATTTACCAATGAGCATATATTCCATATATATTTTGAAACTATTAGTTTAAATGACCTTTGAAATTTTGAGAAAAGGAAAAAAAGTTCTACCCTTGACATGAGTAGAAAAGCATAAAATTGTGGTCTTCAGATGCAATTGAGATAAACATAAACCACTGATTAAGATACACTAAATTTAAGCAGTGACAAATCTTTAGCAATCAATACAAATAACTGTGCTTTGAGAAAAATAAATTATCCTAAAATCTATGTTAAAATAATGATATGACATTTTTGCTCTGAAATACTATTTTACATTTTATATGTGTTGAATTGTTAATGATTCTAATGACACTTGCAGAATGCTCTACATAATCTGTTAATTAATTAATTAACTAATTTTAATACAGTTTTATTGCCCTCTGCTAGTCATCATTCATTTAATCTGTTCTCTGTATATGTGAACATTTATTTTTATTCCACATGCAAGTGAGATCATACAGTATTTGCCTTTCTCTGATTTATTTCACATAACATAATGCCTTCGAGGTCCATCTATGTTGCTGCAGATAGCAATATTTCACTCGTTTTTATGGCTGAATAATATACATATATATATGTAAAATGAAAGAAAATACATTTTCCTTGCCATCCATCAATGGACACTTAAGTTATTTATCTTGGCTATTATAATTAATGCTGCCATGCAGTGAAGATGGGGTGCATATGTCTTTTTGAGCTAGTGTTTTTGCCCAGAGGTAGAATCACTAGATGATACCATAGTTCTGTGTTTGATTCTTTGAGCAACCTCCACAGCAGCCATGATGATTAGCTATAAGGCTTCCATTGCAGAAAAGACTGAGCACCTAGGTTTATTGCCTATTGCTATGTCTTGGTGGTGATAGCTGCTTTAGAACCCTTTCTTTTTTGGTATGTCCTATGGGACCCACAAGCATAAGCTCACTAATCACCAGAGTCAGGGATGTAGAAGTGTTCCCTGGCAACAGATGCAAAAATCAGCGCACTGGACAGGGGTACGAACTCCACCAATTATTATAGTTCCATGGGATCAGGAATCCTTGCTCTATTAGCTGCCAGAGCCAGGCAGTTGAGAAATAGCTTGTGGGTGACAGCTGCAAAAATAAGAGCACCAGACCCATGCAAAAGTTCCTCTCCTGGAGATGCTGGTGCTCTGAAGCCTCACAAAGGGAGAGTGTGAAGATGATGCCCCTCCTCCATCTCCACCCCTGGAAAGTGTTCAAGCAGACTCCTAGATATGTTCCTTACATTAGATGCCTGCCCCTCAGGCGACACAGAGCTTCAATATAAGCAGGTGAACATTCTTCACTTTAAGTCTGGGCACAATCAGCTGCCTCTGAGCTTGGCCCTTGGGGAGGAAAGTCGTAGCCTGCAGCCTCCTTAAAAGCTGCCTCCTAGATTGTCCTCATTTTGTGGGTCTCAAGGTACAAGCCCCATTGGTTTCAACGTTAGGTGTTTTGCGGGCTTGTCTTTCAGATGCAGGTCTTTTGAAGTGCCCAGTATGAGGTTTAACTCTTTTGTTCCTCAGGGAGAAGTCATGTTTTGTGTTCCCTCCTGGTATGGGTTGCCATGTCAGAGGTGGAGTTTATAGCAAAATTTTGTCCCAGATTCTCCTACCTGCTCTGATGTTTTCTTATCATTTGTCCAATGTATAGTCACCAGTCAGCCAGCCTTGAGTTTAATAAGATGAAATTGTTCCATTTGTAGCTGTAGACTCAGTGTGTGCATGAGAGGAAGTGAATTCAGGATCTTGTGTCAACATCTTGAAGCAAAACTCCCATATTCACTTTAAAACATAAATCATTAGCTCTCTGGATGGGAGGGTATCTGTGAGTGTCTGTGAGTGTCTATTAGTATTCATGTTTATTCATTTCATATGTATATTTATATAAAATGTCCATGTATATATGTGTATATAGATATCTACAGACATGCTTATGTAAATATAAACAATTTATTTACACTTATTCTAAATGATCATTTTTGGCAAGATCAAATAAAAAAGTTATTCTAGGGCCAATTTGCCATTACATTAAATGTAATGAATTATTCACTGAGTACATGTTATTTATGCTTTCCCAAACTGAGGTTATGTGAACAGTAATCATCATATTCTGTTCTACCCTTTGAAACTATAGTCTGTAATGATGACAAGGCCTTTGGTTATTACCACATAATTACATCCAGCAATTTGATGCATATGTTTATTTAAACCCTTGACTGTGTTGTTTTAACAAAATACTGTAAAAAGTGGGTATACTATTCATTATAAATGCTTAGAATATCATGAATGACTAAGCAGATGGATAAATGACTTTTAATAGTTCAGTTAGGCCATCTGCCAGTCTTTACAAGAAGTGACCAGAAAGAGTTACAACTACCACTTTTAAAAGCTCATAAATATGGTTTAAAAAAGGAAATGTTTGGACTTTGTACGTCCATTTGGGTATACTAAAATGCTTCACAGTGATATGCATTTTTAACTATGTGTTTTTGAAGACATGTTTGATACCAAACATGAACCATCTAATATTTTCAAAATAAATATTTAGCAGGTTGTTTGAAATACTTTAAGGGATATTCTTTCAAAATTTGACTGTTTTTCTAAGCATCTTTGCTTTGTAAATATGATTCACTGTTTACCACTCATGTCATCGTAACAAATTACAGAAGCAAACTCACTTTTGTTGACTTGTTTTCATGAGGTAAAACTGAATGATGTTAAAATATAAATTATTTGATGTAGAAAATGGCAAAATCAAAATGTCTATCTAGTGACATCCAAGTTCTCACACAGAGCAATGAGCTGTTATTTTGGAGCACAGAGATCACAGAGCTCTAAAAAGTTATGTGATGCTGAAGTTAACAGGAAATCAAGGACTCCCTTTAGTAGTAAACTAACAATTGGGGGATATCTTCAGTCAGAAGTTATTTTGCTCTTGTGAATTATCACTGTTGGACTTTCATATCTTCCATTTTCATATATTATCTATACTGGGAATCACACCCACATTTAGATTAATTTTTCATTGATGGAAAAAATAAATAGCAACTTTATATCTAATAAAAAATTGGCACAGAGTAGTTGAATTCACAAGATTTTCCTTTATTTGGCAAGGCAATGGTGTTACCACTGTTAACAGTGGAACACCTGTGTAGAACAAAATTGAGCTTTGTTTGACACACCTGTCAATCAATGTTGAGAAATGTCTAATATTGAAGTTTTTATGTTTAAATTTCATATTATTTTGAGTTAATGGTGAACCAGAGATTTGTCTTTTTTCATATCTGTTATATTAAAATAGATTAGAACTCAATGTGAGCTATAAAGCAGATAAAGTAAATACAAATTACATTGAAAATAAGCAAGTTTGAATTTTTTCTCTTCTTCCATGATCATCATCTTCATATTCTTTATTTAGAATATATTTATTCCAGAGAAACATGGATATGCTCCAAATAGAAAAACTAAAATTCTAAAGTAACTCAGAAAAGCTTTATATGATAAGAAACAATAAATTAGAAGAGTTTAGAATGGAAAAGAGAAAATCATGAAATGGTATGAGTGATTTTGTTGGGAAAAAAAAATATTTTTGTTTTTGTGGCCAAGGAGAGCAAATTCTTATGTAGATGTTTCTCAATGATCAAGGAAGAGAAGCTTTGTCATTCAAAGCTTTACTGATATCTCCTCTACATGACTTTATTTCTTCCCTAAAAAAATAAACTATGTCAGTGTGCTATTATGTTTATATACACCTATAAAAACACTAGCATTTTATTTTTATGAATTGATATTACTATAAGAAATGAATCAGTAAGTTTTTTCAGAGACAATAGCTGCATTTTTCAATATCTTATTATAGGGAGAGATTAGGTTCTCAATAAATACCCATAGAGGGAGTGATGGAGTTGATCAATGAACAAGATTAATTGCCATTTGATACATAAAATAAATTGCTTAAAAGCATAAGGAGCTAGCATTTTAAGTGGATTTGCCATTGCTCTGATGTTAGATGCAAGTTTTTTGTGTTTTAGTTTACCATATAGAACAGATGTGAATGGATTCAAACATTAGTACAGTAATTGGATTAGATATTCTTCAATAACTCCCTAATTTTAAATTCAATAATTCTTATATCAAAAAGAATCAAATACCTCAAACTTCCCAAATACATGTTAAGTAACAAAGGAGCCTTCAAATTCCCTCATGAAAGATTCTTTTCTTGTAATTATATCTATGAACCGGGTATTTTTGTGTATGTTGAGTGAGGTCTAGTTTTCACCCATAATCATAGAGACATTTTACATGTGGTTGACATTAACAAATGTTAATATTAAAAAAGATGCCAATCTCCATGATTCACACCTTTTTGTTGCACCTTGGACTAAATAAAATAACCTGTGGCATAATTTTCTTTTCTTATCTGTAATACTAAGTTATGTTTACATAAAAACAAAACAAACTTTTTTTTTCTTTTATCAAAGTCTTTGAGGAAACCTGTGTAATGCTGAAAAGTATTGGAAATGTTTTACTTATGCCTCATCAAATTTCAACCATAGTATCAGTGCTCAGCACCTCTGTGTACTGAATGCACATCTATGGTCCTGACTTGTAGTCCTGTACCAGCATTTCAAGTGCTAAACTCATTACCTTTACCACAAACAGTTTTGTTTCACAAATACTTTTGCTTTTAGAATATTCTTCTGCCCTTCTTCCCAACCTTAAAATTGTAAACTTTTAACATTTCACTTTTTTCTAAATGTTTCTTACAGAAATACAAAATGTTCTATTTCTTTGGAGTCTCACACAACTAAGCAGTGTTGACTCAGAACATTGGTGTTCCAGTGCTCAGGCAGGTTAATTTGATTCATGTTCTAATAATATAGAAACAACCTAGTTATGGAGTTAAAACCTTAATGTCTGTCACCCAGATTATTAATTTCATTGTCTACATTTTCTTTTGTTACACATGTTTTGATACTTTCATTCATTTTTTGAATAATTAAAAAGATAAAGTAAAATATTAAGAAAGGTAAAAAAAATCAATTTAGTTGGTCAGGCAATACAAAATACATTGTCACTTGATTAATTTGAAAGAAGATATTTTTTCTAACTATTATCAAAGAGAAGCACATTCTACCGGCTTTAAGTAAAAGCATGTTTTAAATTTATGTGGTTCTTATTTGAAACTTACAGCAATTACATAGCATCAGAAATTTTAAAGGACTCATGAGATTCTAAAGCTTCAATAAGGATAAATGATCCTTTAGAAGATCTAATGATACATTAGAAGAAAGTGCAGGCAGACAGAGGGTCAAGACTTCAGGCACAGTTCCCCAGAGTATCGTTTTAGTTGTCAGAGATACATTGTGCATTCGTATTGTGTACCACGGTGATACACGTGAGAGGAGCCAAAGTACAGTATTACTGAGGCGTCTTTAATACCCTATTGGCCGTTTGTCTGAAACCAAGCTCTATAACCTGATAAGCTAGATGAAAACCATCAATCTATATATTTTCAATAAATAATGTAGACAAGCTAGTAAAGGAATCCCCCAGAGGACTTTCAAACTTTAAACAGCATATTATAAATTGCTGCTAAGACATTCTATCCTAACCTTGGCCAAGGATCAGTACCATGGTTTTAGGCATCTCAGAAATAAGCATGGACCAGCTGCAAATTAACCTTATTTTAAGTAAAACTAAATATATCAGAAGTGTAATGCTGAGTGACATGATCCATTCAGCCCATATTAATGTTTCCTACAGTAGCATCATTGGTTACTGGAGATCCTTGTAGTAACATTTCCTTCCTCAAGAGGTTTAAGGATAGATTAAAAGGACAGTAATTGTCCCAAAGGACTAGTTCAAAACAGAGTTAATTCATTGGCTTTCATTTTTATCAAAATGTATTTGACATACAACACCAAGTAATTGAAAGTGTACATGTTGATTTGATGTATCAATACATTGTTATATGATTTCCACTGTAGCTACAGTTACTACTTCTATCACATATAATTATCATTTCTTTTTTGTGGTGGGATAATTAAGACCTAGTCTCAGCAACTTGCATTATGGTATAATATTGTTATCTGTATTCTCTATACTGTGCACTAGATCTCCAGGACTTATTTATCTAATAGTTGCAAGTTTGTGACCTTAAGCAGGATCTCACCTGTTGCCTCACTCTCAGTCTCTGGTAAACACCATTTTACACTCTGTTTTTGAGTTTCATTTTTTCAGATTACACATAGAAGTATTATATGGTATTTGTCTTTCTCTGGCTTATCTCACTTTTAGTTTTCATTTTTAATCTAAATAATATAGTAGTTGAAAGATAGAGTGATTTCTTTCTATAAACCTTTTAATAGATCTCATATGTGCACCCACTAGACAAGGCACAGTACCATTATTATTTCTCTTGACCAAAAAAAAAAAAAAAAGGAATCGTGTTGCACTTTACTGATGAGTTACCTAAGTTTCAGAGAGGGTAACACATTTGGCAAAGGTTTCATGTCTACTATAAAGCAGAGCTTGTGTTCAAGCCCTTTCTCCAAGTCCATGCTTATTGGGTTTATTCCATCATGTGTCTGGGTTATGGGTCCCATGAACATAAAAAATTTGTCACAGTTTTTTATTTAATACTGCATTCTTACTACTTTTAGACTTCAGGTTTCTTCTTTTTTCTAGTTCTCCCTTTTAGAATCAATACAGAAATGCTATAGGATGCTAGAATGAAGTGGAATAATTAAAAAAGACACTATGAATGTAAATTTTGGTTTTTGTGTTTACAAGAATAGTTGCTCAATAATACAATTATTTCCTATATCCTATTAACAATCATTGAAAAAGTTGTTTCACTAAAATTCGTACATTTGACAGATGGTCATATATTCTTTTAGTAAGCACATAACTTGAGTATATGTTTTTTTCTTTTTTTTTTACTTCACTATAACAGAAGTTTATATTCCCTGTATTAAATGTTAAATAATTAGCATTGATTTGAGGATATTTGGGAAAAAATATTCATGGAATTTTAAAAATAAATGTAATGTTTCCAAAGAATAAGAGATAGATTATAAAACACCTCAAACAATGTAAAATTAATTCAAATAATTGCAGGGGTTCATGTAGATCCATTATAGCTACATTAATAAAGCAGGCAAATACAGAAGAGAGTATTCTACATTTTTTTAAACTAAGAAAATGATATGTTAAGTGGAGTTAGCCTAAATTCAAATTATGCAAATATAAGTTATTTGTTAGTATGTCAACATGAAATCATAAAATTATACATACATAAAATTGAAAATATTTATTCTTGTCTGTAAATGGCAATAAACAATTTATTTGGTCTCAATTTTAGCAAATATGTCAGTACTACCCCCACCCCCGCATCAATAAGGAAAAAGCATTAGGAAAGGGAGGAATAAGATGTATATCATAAGGAGTCTGAGATTTGTTGTGGAGCCACTTAGGGAAACAGGCTAGCCAGTGTTACTCAGCTGGGCTGAATTTGAGATAGAAGACTATTAGAGGTTTACACAGTGTATGATTTTTCTTTTAGATGGAGAGAAAGATGAAGGAAACATGTTCTGTGGTAAGCAGAGACATCCAAACTTTCTTTTCATCTCAATTCCTGACTCTATTCCTAATAAGCATAAGTTGAGGCACTTTATCAGTCAACTCCATATTCTCACCTCTAATTTTATATAGCTGAAAACAGGGATTCCTGTCTCCTCTCCCAACATTAAGTGCTCTGCTGAAGGTTTCCAGAATCTCAAGTCCTGGATGACTGATTATGGAAAGGAGTCCACGGATGCAGCCATGTGTGGGGAGAAGCAACAAGAATGTATTTCCCACACCGGAGCATGAGCTGGCAAACTGGAAATAGAACCTGAAGGAAGATCATTGTGACTGTTACATCTGAAGCAAATCAGTCTACCAAATGTCATCAGATCTGAACCAAATACCACCTTCAGTTGCATGCCCTATACAAGTACTTCTGTAAGATGTCACCAACGGAGACCCTGCATAAGGACAGAAAAGAAGGTAAAACTAATCAAGATTATTTCCTTAAATACAAATGCATTTCTGCTTATTTTACTTAGAAGATAAAGGAGTATCCATAACTCATGCATGGAATTGTTAATAAGCACTCAAAATTGAAGGGCAGAGGAAACACCCACATAACCTTACAAAATCAAAAAAAAAAGAAAGAAAGTAGAGTATGACAGAATGATAAAAATAATGTTAGATTGAAACAGTTCTACTAAGATATCTAACCCAGCTTCTGACCCCATGCATGATATCCATGAAGGGTATGAAAAGAACTATGCGCACTCTTCCCATGTCTTTCTTACTCTTCCCCTATGGGAACTCTGCAAACCTGGAGCAAGCTCAGAGTCCAAGCCTGACGGCCCTGTCTTAACAGCACTAGATGCCATGTTGTTATTGTTACAAAGAAGCTGAGAATTACTCAGATGAAGTAACTCATAGCCTTATCAATACAAATATTCTCCATTCCCTCTTTTACCAGCACCTCACTATGTGTCTAAGACAATCAAATTTTCTTCTTCACACAGCCATATAACCTTTCTTATGCTAATTTCTATCCACTATGACAAGAGTTTGATATGTTGATGAAAACACATTTAAATGGGAGTTTTGAGATATTCATACCAGGGAACATGTAACTACAAGACATTTCAAAGCAGTCTAAAGTAATTGGGCTAATCTTTTAGAATGTTTTATGAATATTAATACTTATGATACCATCTCCATCTCTTAGCTGTTTTCCACTTCTGGTCCCATAAGAATTCTCTGCTGTATACAATTGCTAGTAATTTTAGTGCTGAAACTCAAAGGCTAAAGGTATTTAAAGGTGATAAGTACTCATTTTCTTCTAATGGGAGACTATCTAATTAGTTCAAGGAGAACTCAAGTCAATTTAACAGGTATAGGCATACCTTGGAGATAAGGCAGGTCTGATTCCAGACCACTGCAATAAAGCAAATAAAATATCCCAATAAAAAGAATCAAATGATTTTTTCTGTTTTCCCAGTGCATATAAGGTTATGTTTACACTATCCTGTAGTTTATGCAATAAAATTATGCAATAAAATTATGTCTAAAAAATATAAATACCTTAAGAAATACTTTATTGCTAAAAATAATGCTAACCATTATCTGAGCTTTCAGTGTAAGTCATAATCTTTTTGCTGGTGATGATCTTGCCTTGATATTGGTGGCTGCTGACTGATCAGGGTGGTGGTTACTGAAGGTTAGGGTGTCTGTGGTAAATTCTTAAAACAAGACAACCATGAAGTTTGCCACATTGATTGAATTTTCCTTTCATGAACAGTTTCTCTGTGGCATGTGATGCTGTTGGATAGCATTTTACACACAGTATGACTTTTGTCAACATTAGAGTCAATCCTATCAAATCTCACTGTCCCTTATCAACAAAATTTAAGTAGTATCCTAAATCCTCTGTTGTCATTTTAATAATCTTCACAGAATCTTTACCAGGAATAGATTCTTCCTCAAGAAAACACTTTCTTTACTCATGCATAAGAAGTGACTCCTCATTCATTAAAATTTTATTATAAGATTACAGCAATTCAGGCACATCTCCAGGCTCCACTTCTAATACTAGTTCTATGGCTATTTCACATCTTCAGTTACTTCCTCCACTGAAATCTTAAGCCCCTCAGAGTCATCTATTGGAACTGGAATCAACTTCTCCTAACTTCTTGTTAATGTTTATATTTTGACCTCTTCCCAGGAATCACAAATATTCTTAATGGCATCTAGAATGGTGAATCCTTTTTACAAGGTTTTCAATTTACTTTGCACAGATCCATCAGAGAAATCACTATCTATGGAAGCTATAGCCTTACAAAATATATTTCTTAAATAAGAAGACTTGAAAGTCAGAATTACTCCTTGATCCATGGACTGCAGAATATTGTTATCAATTGTGTTATGTTGAAAACAAAATTAATCTCATTGAACATCTCCACCAGAACTCAGGTGAACAGTACATTGTCAATAGAAGTAACATTTGAATCTTTTTTTTTTGAGCAGTAAGTCACAACAGCAGACTTATAACATTCAGTTAACTATGTTGTAAACAGATGTGCTGTCATCCAGGCTTTATTTCCATTTATAGAGCATAGGAAAATAGACCTAGCCTTATTCTTAAGGACCCCAGTATTATTGGAGTGGTAAATGAGCATTACCTTCAACTTAAAGTTATTAGTTGCATTAGACCCCAACAAGAATCAGCCTGTCCTTTGAAGGTTTGAAGCCAGGCATTGATTTTTCTTCTCTGGCTATGAAAGTCCTAGATAGCACCTTCTACCAATAGAAGATGGCTTTGTCTATATGGAAAAATCTGTTGTTTAGTGTAGCTACGTTCACTAGTCATCTTACATTTTCTGTATGACTTGCTGCAGCTTCTGCATCATCACTTGCTCCTTCACCTGCACTTTTCTATTATGGAGATGGCTTGTTTCCTTAAACCTCATGAACCAATCTCTGCTCACTTCCAGCTTTTCTTCTCCAGCTTCTTCACCTCTCACATCCTTTATAAAATTGAAAAGTGTTGAGCCCTTACATTGGATGAGGCTTTGACTTAAAAGAACATTGTGGCTTATTTGATCTTCTGTCCAGACCACTAAAGCTTTCTCCAAATCAGCAATAAGGCTGTTTTGCTTTCTTATCTTTTGTGTGTTCACTGGAGCGTCACTTTTAATTTTCTTCAAGAACTTTTCCTTTGCATTCACAACTTGACTAACTGATGTGGTGCAATAGGCCTAGCTTTTGGCTTACCTCAGTATCATCAAGCCTTCCTCACTAAGCTTAGTCATTTCTAGCTTCAGATTTACAGTGAGAGGTGTGTGATTCTTCCTTTCATCTGAGCACTGTAGGGTTCTTGGTTGGCCTAATTTCAGTATTGTTGTATCTTAGGTAATTGTTATGTCTCTGAGGAAAGGGAATGAGATGTGGGAATGGCTGAGTGGAATAATAGCCAGAGCACACACTACATTTATCTATTATTTTTGCTGTCTCATATAGGTGCAGTTTTTGGCACCCCAAAACAAGTATGGTAGTAACATTGAAAATCATTGATTACCAATCACCATAACAAATATAATAATGAAATGGTTTGAAATATTGAGAGAATTGCCAAAAATGTGATACAGACACTAAGTGAGCAATGTGAACAAATGACAAAATGTTGAAAAAATAGTGTCAATGAACTTACTTAACACAGGGTTACCACAGACTTTCAGTGCATACAAAATGCAGTATCTGTGAGGCGCAATTAAATGAAGGACAACATAATAAGGTATGCCTGTATTATGTGAATTAAAACTAATAAAATCTTTCATTGTAACATTTCACTATCATCTTTAGTTTAGATCTTTTTCCAGTTCTATACATATGCATGTACTATGGTTGAATAAAGATGATATGAGAAGAGAAGACAAAACATGAAAGTTAGATATGTTTTTCCCTTTAACAAATAATGATTCTTGGAGGTCTCATAGGATTCTTCTATCATTGTGTATACCAAATGCAGAACTCATTTTTGTCATAAAAGTTGTCCTGATTGATTTGAGTTGATTTGTCTTCCCCTCCCCTGAGAGGCGGATATTACTTGGTTGTTCCAGACTGAGGCAAGCCAATGTTACACAAGTTATGTGCATCAAATATAGGAGAGATGAGATCAAAATATTCTAAGGTGAAATGTTTACTAAAATGTAATTTGTTAAATTCATGCTAATATAGAGCTATGCCTCATTCTAGAAAACAAAGAGAAATCAATGTTTATGAAAGCATTTTTTATGAATTTTGACATGTGTTTACACTGATATAACATCACCCAAATCAAGATATTATTCTCACCATTTTTTCTAATCCCTAGAGGGTATTACAGGAAGTGAAATAATTCAGACAGAGAAAAACAAATGCCCTATGATTTCACTTGTATGTGGATTCTGAAAAACAAAGCAAGCATGCAAACAAACAAAACCGAAACAGACTCATAAACACAGAGAATGGACTGTTGGTTGGAGGGTAGCAGGGGTATGGCTGCAATAGGTAAAAGGGGAAAAAAATCATGAAAAACATATTTAATGTTAGGCCATACCACTTGAATATGGCCAGAGAATTATGCCAGTGAGATTAAAGATACATCCAATATGACTTTCTCTTTTAAGTCAACTGTTTTTCTTTTCTTTTACAACTATATATTTTTTTATATTGACAAAACTAGTCAATTCATGACTGTCGTTGCACTACTAAAATTTGGGAAGATAATACTAACTTGCTCAGGAGAGCTGATGAAGTCAATTTTATATTGATATTCTGATTTTAGTATATCCCTACCATAAAACATTATTTTTTCTCTTAAGTACCTCTATTGTACTGTATTATATTTATAAAATACAGGATATAGTTCAAGCTTACATACACTATAAAAATTATATATTATCCTCTTTTGATCTTTTCAGAAAGCTGTATTCATGTCCAGATCATGTCTACCAGCAGTTTCATTTTTGAACAGTAGCACAGGTATCCTGGAAATACAGATTTTTTTTAAGAAAGAATATGAAGGGATTTAATATATCTGGTTTCATGAAGGAATTACCAATAAAAATATCACATTAGAGAAAAAAAGATATGAACACTGTCGTCTGTTGGGTATTATAATAATTAATCTCTGGATTTTTAATTTCCAATATAGCCAACATATATGTAAATCTGTATATTTTTTCTTTTTAAGTTTCATTTTTAATTTCAATGTTTCCTTCTCCCATACTTCTTCACTAAGAGAAATGTTCATTCTTTGTTAAAGGCAATTCAGTTGCTTATGCTGCAGTTCTTCTCTTTTTTCTCTGCCTTACAGGACCCTTTAATATTCCCTCTGAATACACTTTCATGTGGTGGTACATAATAGCACTGAGATATTCTAAGCCATGGCTCTCCGCTCTGTGATACAACGCAGTGCAGCTTACGCCTTCAGTGAAGGCTCCAGAGTGATAAATGCCTTAAACATATGTGTCCAGGGCACAGAGGGACAAAATAAATTTCTTGTTCATTAGAGATATTCAGATTTAAAAGAATAGGCCTCAGAAGATGAAGGCCAAAGAGCGCCTTCTTAATCATTGCCTCTGAGAAAAAACACGCAACTTAAGAACACTGCTGTGAACAAGCAAACCCCTACAGGATATTGAGGGTCCAGTAATTAAAATTTCTAAACTGATTTTAATTTTGAAGAGTCCTTGGCTATTTGTCGATTACTTGAGGCCAGCACTTCCCAAATTATTGAAATATAAAACCAAGAATGTCAGGGGGGAAGAAAATGCTAGCTTCCTTAAAAACAAAAGTAATCTGTTAAATATGTCAAATATCTTAACTGAACAATTTCAGGAAGAACATTTTAGATAGTTTGAAAAACCCTAATAGTCATGACAATATTAACTGGTTTATGTAAACTAATCAGGACGGCTAACGAAACTAATTTTATATTGCTGATTTTAATATATCCCAACCATAACTACATTATCTTTACTCTTAGGTATCTACCTCTATTATCATTGCAAACAATTCTGGGGCAAGCAAGCAGGGGAGATACCTTTTCATTATATCTTTGAGTCACTTTCTACACAAACACTGAAAGAAAATGTAAAGAACAATAGTCATTAGTTGTTCTTAAGATATGCAGTTTGAGTGAAAATAGCTGATTATGCATAAAGCAGTTTTCCATCTTATTGTGATTGTACATCATTGCAAGAAGGATCAGAGGAGACATAGTGGCCACCAAATTTTATAATCACACCAAAAAATCACAAAATCATCCTGTTTTCAAAAGGAAAAAGCATTTCCTTTGTTTGTTGTTTGTATTAAATAAAGCATAAAAAGTTAAATATCCTGGAGACTCCATTCCTCCAGTCCATTTTTTCAGAGAGAAAACATTTTTCAGAATCACTTAACTTGGAGATATTTGATTAAAAAAAGTTGGAGATTCACATTTCAGTAACTTACAGCTGTACTCTTACCTTTTCTTTTCTCTGACTTATTACATTGCAGCATGAATTAGAGGTTTGAATTTTCACCAACATCAAAAGATCAATTTTTTTTATTTTTGGAAATTTCTCAATGCAGATGGTCCAGTTAAGCCATGCCTGACCTGAACCAAAGAAAGTGCAAGATAATTCACGTTTATCATTTTGAGCCACTTGTGCAGTAGGTAATACAGTCATCATCATTGTATTCCACACAGCATTCCTTCCGGCTAAATAACACATTTTACTCAAACGAAGTGAAACAATTACATCAAGCTCATTAAATCCACTGATCTCACTGTGCTTTCCATCACCTTGAATGATTGGTCTGGTTGGGAAAGAAATGACTATTTAAAGATTCAGTTGCAGCACTTGCAGGACAGCAGAAGATATATAAATATAAACTGATGTATTATGAAGTCCTGTATCTTCTGCAGCCTGGATTTACAGATCCAGAAATCAAGAAATAAAAATAGAAGGGTTATTTCACTATTACCTCCAGAAAATAATTGCCCATCCCTTCTATGTGGGCTCTACTGGTTTAGAAATCTTAGTGCCCAAGGGAGGAATTTCCATTAGGGGACACGGCAATAGTTCCAATAGGCTGGAATTTAAGACAAACACTTGGCCATCTTTGGACCACTTCAAGCCAGTAGATCAACAGACAAAGATGAAGGCTATTCTAGGAGCATGGTTGATTGGTTGTAGTTACCAAGAGAAGATCAGGTACATTAGCACTGTTGGGGTAAAGAGAAATAAGCCTGGAATATATGGTATTTCCTGCAATTACTTTTAGTATGTTCATGTGTTATGATTAAAATTCTAGACAACTCGAAAAAACCAATACAAGCAAGGCTACTAGGAGCCTATATAAGTGAAGTGGCAACACTAAGAAACTGATTGATTAGTGTGATGAAAAGAATGGGGCAGAACAAGTATAGATAAACTTCATATAATTTTCCTAAAAAAGAAAAGAGAAGTGGGGCCAATGTTGATGATGGAAGTTAGGCTGAGAATCTTTTTTCTTTTGAAAATGAGTAAAAATAAAAGCATATTTTCTTGCTGATAGAAATGGCTTGTCAGTAAAGGATAATAATGACAGTAGAGAAATGGGCATATTGGTGGATGAATGGTCAGCACGAGGAAATGAAGTGTAGTGCACCCATGCAAACTTCAGTCTTTTCTAGGAGCACCGAGTTCTGATTTAGAGTAGTAGAAGGAAAAGACACACTATAAAGCCACAGATGCATATGGGTGTTTGCGTCT
The DNA here is from genome assembly GCF_040802235.1 of Manis javanica. Lineage (NCBI taxonomy): Eukaryota > Metazoa > Chordata > Mammalia > Pholidota > Manidae > Manis > Manis javanica. The sequence continues at coordinate 172,893,150 of NC_133156.1, read as the reverse complement.
GATAGTGTCAATTTACCCACCAGAAAAAATGAGGTCATGGGAGTGAAGATAGGAGATGTGGTGTTGGAGGTTGGGGAAAAAGAAAGGTTAGAAATACTCTTCAAGGAAAATAAGTGAAAGTATGAATGAAGCTAACCATAAAACTGTGACAAATCCACAGGGCCTCCTGATATTAGCAATCATTAATTTATAGTCATTTGAGAGACTACTGAATAGTGGTTTTCTCAAGCTGTGGTATGCTATGCAGGTACACGTGGAGAGAAAGTGAGAAGTTGGATTTCAGGATTTCACTCACCATATAATTAAAAAATGAGAAAACAGAAAGAAAATTCAAGGTGTGTCCCAGAGAGGGATTATAATAACAAATTATGGAATTTTCATTGGATGGGAAAGGAAGTAAAGGCATGAGGGAAAAAGGAAGTGGAAAAAGATGGAAGACTGAGAGATTGTAGGTCCCCATGGAGTTTCAATTGTTTTTACTGTACTAGAGGGAATCTGATGAAAAATAGATGATGGTGGGGATAGTAATAGCATAGGCTGCTTGAAATTATAATTTAGAAGGTTTTTAATTAGTGATAATAGCGATAAAAATATGATCAAGATATTGACTTTGTGGTTGGAGGAGATAGAAAACAAGTCATTAGAAAAAGGAAGACCAGGAAAGTGGGAGGATCATCTAGGTGGATGTGAAAGCACAGGAGCAATGGCAAAAATAGCATTGAAAAGAGTGACAGCAAACACAGAGTGATAACTATAAATGAAGAGTTCATGACTATGGGATTAGTAGATGACTATAACATGGGAATATACTGTCCTTAACTGAATGACCGATAACCAAAGGATGTGGAGTTTATTATGATTAGAGAAAATTAGCTTTCTTTCATGGACAGAGTCTCATTAATTATCCAGGCTTTGGTGAACTCAACAGTTACCCAGTGTCTGATTTTAAGCTGAATTTAATCAGCTGAATGTAAGTTGATTAGACTTTGGAAATATATTTTATATGACCAATTCTAACAGATACTGATAAATAAACCATAATTGTATTTAGTTATATTGGAAACATATGTGAATGCAAATACAGTCGACCCTTGAACAATGTGGAGCTTAGGGGCACTGACCCCTCCCAACAGTCAAAAATCTATATATGAGTTTTGACTGCCTAAAAACTTAACTACTAATAACCTACTCTTCTTGACTGAAGGCCTTACCAATATAAACAGTTGATTAACACACATTTTGTATGTTATATGCATTACACACTGTGTTCCTACAATAAAACAAGCTAGAGAAATATTTTTTTCCAATTGTCACATATCTCCAAAATATTTTCCAACATATTTATTAAAAAAAATTCACAGATAAGTGGACCTGCACAGTTTAAGCCAGTACTCTTCAAGGACCAATTGTACTCTGCCCAGACTCCCCTCTTCTGATGTATAGATAACTCTCTGCAAACAGAATTAAAACCTTCTCTGGCTTTACAGGCTTTTTCATAAAAGGACCATATGTGGTGAACTGTAGATCCTGTTGCACTTGCACATTTATGGGTTGTCCACTTCTGGCCAGTTTAGGCATTTGTAGTAATGTTAAGAAGACAAGGGCATGGCATCTGAGAGCTTTGAATCCAAAGCTATGGATTTAGGACTTTTTTTCTCTAGTCATTGTTTATAAATATATTTATTTGTCTAGTAATATATGTGCATTTGTTTAAATTTGTTGTAATTTTGTTTGATAGTATTTGAATCTTGGAGATGTTTAAATTGAGAATCACTTAGACAAAAGCTAATTAATAGGTCAGAAACAAAACTAACCTTTGAAGGAGCAGGGATTCAGAGCCCTGCATTATTTAGAGGACATTCTTCTTTTCCATATTCAAATCCTTGGTATCCTGGAAGTCTGGCTTCCCATGAAAATCTTTTCCAGAACTGGGCCCATAAGGATTTTTGTCCCTCTTTTCTGAGCACCCGTTGTGTTTACTCTCTTTAGCAAACATTTAGATATTAGAGACAAATAATGAGTTTATGCATTCTCTATATGACATTGCTTGGTTAGAGTAAAAACCCAATTTTCTGGTATAGCATTCTCAGTTCAGTTACTTGATTAGATAAATATTGCCTCTACTCAGGTTTTCCTCTGAAAGTACCAATTTTATTTCAGTAAAATGATCAGATATTATGGGATATGATTTGACTCTCTGTTTTAAAAGATAGTTACTGCCTCATACTGGTAAGTGGATCACTGATCCAAAGTACTACCAAAATGTGACCTCATGAGCTCATATTCACCTAATTCGCATAATGGCTCATTTGCAATATTAAAATAAGTACAATGTCATAGCCATTTCCAGGTTTCTTTTCTTAGCTCAGATAGTATGTTAAATGTAACAGAACAACAGATTGATTGACAACTCTTCTGCATGCATATGACCTAGTTCTGACCATCTTATTTTGGTTAGAGCTTACAGACCTGCCAGAATCTCACAGATTGTTCCACTGCAAAACTGACCCTCTTGGGAATAAGAAAGGAATGAAAAATTTATTGTAATTTACATTTTATTCTTATAATTGGCATGAGAATAAATATTTTTGTACTGCCAAATAAGACTTGTTTCAAGAACTCTTATTGTTTGCTAAAACAATCTCAATAATTGACTATCTTTTCTTCCCCTAGCTAAATATACAACTTTAAGTTTTCTTAAAATCCAAGGGTGCTTGTTAAACAGAAGTTGAGGAGGTAATATAAGTTGCTGCTAATTAGTAACAAATACATTATTTATGGATGCCTAAAATATTTAAATAACTCCTAAGTTAACAATGTTGTAGAATTAAATTTTAATTGGATATGGTTTCATTGTTTTTGAGGTGCAGTGTTTTTTTTAATATTATACTTTTTAAAAGAGAAATTAAAGAAATACCTCTCTGTCCAAAGTTCTATGCTTAAGAATAGTCTCCCTAGTAGAGTCTATTGTACTTGTACAAAAGAGCTGTGTGTCTGTGTGTATGTGTGTGTGTACCTTGATTTATTCAGAAAGTACAGTTCAAAATTTTATTAAGTAGATTTATCTGTATATGCTATGCCTGATGTTAGCAAAGCCAAGGACATTTCCAAACTGTAGTCACCAAATTGTAGAGTATCCTAGTTATATACATAGTCAGCACCCTCCTCAATCTTTCTCAATTTTGTAAAATTAGAATTGATCATACATCCTACAGAATTTATTTGGTCCTTTTGAAAATAATATGAGAGTGAAATCTAATCAGCCAAGGGAACAATCAGAGTAAATAAGGGAGAAACAAAGAAGCCATCCTAAAATGAGCAAAGTACCTACATGCTTAGAATTAAGGCTACAACTGTGAATATTGTGCAATTATCAGACTACAGGAATGGCAATGGTGGAATAAAGGAGAAGTGTAAATGTGTTTATTTTTTTCTCTTTTTTGTCTTTAAGAATCCATAGATGTTATCTTAGGTTGAAATATATCATTAAATAAATGACCTAAAATATTTAATTTTACTTTATTTCATTTTCTCTTTTCCTTACATGTATCTAGAACTTTTTAAACAATATTGTCTTTTGCAATGAGGAAAAATATAATAGTAGAAGTTCAGCTCTTTCTTCAGTTTCAGGAAAATTTATTTTTTGATTAAAATTAAGTCAAATTTTATTCTTTTTATACAAATTACTATGAGTGCAGTTTTGTTAAATTATATCTATGAAGAATGTTAAGTATCATCTTGTTTTTATCATTAAATCTGAGATAATGTTTATTTTGAAGTTTACATTTTCATTTCTGTATTTTATACTGCTCTCCACAGTTCAGGAACTTTTAACTAAAGTGTAATATTTCTAAGCAATTGACAACTATTATTCTATTTAAAAAGGTTTGTGTGTGTGTGTGTGTGTGTGTGTGTGTGTGTGTGTGTGTGTGTGTAGGAGTGCTGACATGCCCATGTTTCAAGTGCTGGGCACAGATTAGGCTTTCCTAAGGGTGAAATTTGTGCCCTTTGCAAGTCTTCTAGATTAAGAATTGAAGACTCTGACTCCCTGAATAATGCAATGTAAATTGACCCCTGCCCCAGTATTTCATTTTTTCCCTTAGCAAGAGATGTTGCCATGTATCTTCACTATATTTTAGTCTCAAACTTCCAGTAAGCACAGCATATTTTCTTTCACAACATAGGACAAATACATTCCCAGTTATCTTCAATCACAACTTAGAAAGATTGTAATATACAATAGGATATTTGACGATAGCAGTATAGATAGTTTAACAAGTATAAATCAGTTTACATTTTTCAGTTCGTTTTGTATCAAAAACTCTATTCTCAGTGCTGAATCCAGTTCCAGTGTAGCAACTTTAACCTTATGTTCAATTGAAGGTTTGAGAATATGCTCGTTATTTTTATTTTTATTTTTTTTACCAGTAAACAGAAGATACAAATCATTGAAGTAACCTCTTTAAGCTTCAAAAACAGCAATCGACAATTAAAGGTCAGTATGAATCAATTATAGATTCTCATCCAGGCTGGTTGGCATGTTAACTAAGCTGTTTATTCATGTTCTCTGTTTTAAATAGTACATCCTTTTTATTGCCGAATATTATTCCTTTGTACAGATATACCATAATTATTTTATCTAGTGTTAGCTACTCTTTTGAATATTAAAAATAAGGCTGCTGTTTTTAAATGAACATTCATATACATTGGAGTGGAGTGGCTGGGTCAGCTGGTACTTGTATTTTAACTTTTAAAGAAACTGCCAGTGAAATGCTACTCAGTAATAATAAAGAACAAACCACTGATATATATAACAACATAAATCAATGTAAGCAAACACAAAACCAAGAGAACATATTGTATAGTTCTTTTTATATGAGATTCTAGAAAATATAAATCTAATCCTTTTTGTTAGAAAAAAACAGATTTGTGGTTGTCTAGGCTAATAAGTAAGGATGGACTGGAAAGAGACCCAGTAAAACATTTTGGAGATAGTAATATTTTACATTTTGCTTATGGTGATGGTTATAGTAATATACATGTGTCAGAGTGTGTAAAACTCTTTAAGTGAAATAGATGACAGTTTTGTTTCATAAATTATTCCTCCAGGATGGTATTTATTTTTATTTTGCTTCAAGATGTACCTTTACTTATTTCACTTTAGAACTTAGGACAATTTCAATGGGCTTTGCCTCAGTGAAATCTAATCACATAAATTTACTTAGTAATTTTCTGTAAAATGAAAATATTATAAATATTCTATAAAATATTGTAGAATATTATTTATGTTTATATAAAATATATAAATATTCAGAATACTATTATATTCTTCAAAATAAGAATAAGAGCAATATAAAGGTTGCTTTTAGGATTAAATATACCAGATCCTGACATATAAATTTTGTATTTTATACTAGTCTGTATAATGCACAAAAATATTACCTGTCCTACAAAGTGGTTTTTATTTATGTCAATTGGTGCATCATACACTAAGTGTCCATAATGTAAAATATTTAAGGTAGTATGAGGTGAAAATCTGAGGAAATAGTTTTATGAGCTTTGAGAAAAATCTTACTTATGATTAACTTAAACATAGGTTCAAATGTATTACTTGGATAGAATTAGATAAGAAAGGAACTATGTATACAAACATATGTATACAAACTAAGAAAGTAGTATAAGCATATTTTTCTTAGTTATTTCATTTTAATTTTAAGGCATAAATTCCTTGGTGCCCAGATCATATATAAATAAGTGATTAGCAAATATATTAAAAACATCATGAATTTTTGTAATTTCAACAATTCTATTAAAGATATTGCAAGAGGAAGGCCCACATAGTCAGGTCTCTACCTAATATGTAGAGTACTTTGAACTAAACTCATAATTCTGTGTCATTGTCATCCACACCATTTTTTTTCCGCTTCCTAGTTCAGTTAAATAGTTTCTCACATTATTGAATCACAATATTTTTAATTAGTTTGACCCATAAAGAAGCTTATGGCTTTGCCTACTTTTTTGCCTTCCCTCACTCCCCCTGTAACCGTCATTGCCACTGTTTCTAAATTCATATTCAACAGATTCGTGACTGGTGAAATCATGGGCTTTGGAGTCATTGAGATGTGAGTTTGGGTCTCAGTTATATCACATGATAGTATTTTGACTGCATCCATTTTTCATAAGTTCTTAGCATTTCGTTTCCTTATTTTCATGATGCAAAATATTATACCTATTTTACAGGATGACTTTGCAGAGTAAGTGACACAATATAGGTAGAAAATAAAGCAGAATACCTCCGATTAAGTCAGAACTGATGGGCACCACCACCATGACCTCTGTTGCTCTTAACTGTAGATAAAAGGAAAAAGTAAATAAAATTTTAAAAGAATGTGAGAACATGTGCTAGCAAAAATGCATACACGGGCATGGCTGAAGATGGGTTTTGTCAAAGGGAAGCTTGTCTTTCAAAAGAAGAGATTGGGGATCTTTTAGTGTGTTTTGCTATGTCTTCCCTTTTATATCTTTCTTTTTTGTTTGTTCGTTTATTAAGGAGAAGAAAGACTAACTGGAAATAAAACAAAATTTGGTTTACGCCAGAGCACGAGGTGGCCATCATCTGTGACAAGGAAACCGGTAGAGAAAAGAAAGTTTGGGGGAATGTTTCTTCCTTTCACTGTTTTGCCTAGAGGTACGTTTGACTTGGAACTTTAAATACTCATCCTCTGTGTATTCTTACTGCTATTTAAATCTAAATTAACTTATTTTTAAAGACAAAATTTGCATATGATTTAGAAGCACCAATCATATCAAAATTAAAAATAAATATTATTTAGTCAGTTTACCCACCAAATAACTTGACAGATTAGTCCCTGTATCTACAATATACTTCCTAAAGATATACAGACTCTCAAATGAAATGCCCTGCAAGGAAAATGTTGGAACAGGCAAATAAATTGTGCTGCTAAGTAAACATTGCTTTTTAGGAAACAAAAAGATAAACACAGTTACATTATAACAAATAATTAACCAAGCCTGTGTGGACAGCACCATCTTTTGTAGAATCTCTGCAATTAAGATTTTGTTTTGCTTATTAATTGATATATATGTTGTGTCAATGTGAGCTGAGCCTGATTGCAATAAATGTGAAATTATGGAATCAATGCACTGTGTGCATTCTGGCCTATTAGTTAAGTTAATGGGAGTGTAGAGTTCATAAGGCAAGTCTTAAGGATATTCTCCCCCTATTGTCTGCGCCTCACATAGGTACACAGCCAAATTTTAATATTACCAATACTGGTCACCTGTCTTACAAACGCATGTCATTGGTGATAAAAATGATTATACAGAGAGTGCCATTTACATTTCCCAATGTCTAAGGAAGAAAGCATAATCATTTCTTCAAAACATTTACTAAATTTCCATTACAAGTAAGACTGTATCTTAGGTTATCTGTGGAAAATTATAAGGAAACACTATAATGTGGAGGTCTCCTTGTGCCCTGTACTGTATATATGTGTGTGTATAATCTCAGACACATGCACACATATGTATTTCTTAACAACATATGATGGGAATATATTAATACCTTATTTTCTACACCAGACAACTAAATACTAGTATAAGGAAATACTTTTTCTAAGGTCTTTTTTTTAAAGGTAAGTGAAAAAGATTTCATAGAAATGTCTGTGTGATCAAGACAATTTTTTAAAATTTAATGACACAAATTTATCCACTTAAAGATATTTCTATAGTTTTGCTTTCTAACACTTGTAATTAAATGCCAAAAGAAATTCTTAACACTTGTTCAGATTAGCTTTTCCTATTTTACCTATTTTGAGTATCTTTGAATAAAAACACTTGAAAAAAATTCCAAAGTTTATAACTGCATAACTTTGGAAACACAATTTTATTCCAGGGTTATTTAATAACATTATCGGTGCTTTTTACTTTGATTACAAAGATATGGTCCTAACCCTTACTATTTTATATTCTAGGTAACAAAATCAATACTACATTAATAATTATAACACAAGATCAGTGAAAAAAGGTAATACAAAACTATACATAGATAGGTAAAGATAGATATTTTGGGGCATAAGCCAGGTTACTTCTATTTGAAGAATTGTGGAAATATTCACAAAGTAGTAAAGGATATGGTAATTGGATATGGCATTGGGCTCTGATGGATAAGTATAAATTAAGCATGTGGAAAATAAGGAAATATTTGTCAGGTAAAGGAAGCGTGTAAGCAAATCTGTGTTTAACCTAAGATCACACTTGGGAAGAAACGCCACAGCATTTTGGTTCCAGACGTTAGAAAATAAATTAGGAATATTTTAAGACTGTTTAGGATGCTTCTATAAAATACTGTATCTCAAACATGTCATCCATCCAGAAAAGGGGTAAGTCCTGGGGCAGAAAATAAGGACATAGTTTCCAGTAGGAGAGTCAGAACCTTCATGAGGAAGTAATTTAGCCAGGTGAAATATAATCTTCAGTAAAATTTTTTAAAGAGCAACATCCTTGTCTCAGTTTCTGAGGATAATTAAGAACAGTGTACCTAGTGTGGAAGCAAAGATCATACAGTGAAAGGCATTTTTTCTCCTCGCCTGAGAGTTGGGGAGGCAGGAGCTAGGCAAGAACTGCAGTGCTCACACGACCACCTGCCTCATATTGGTGATCAGGAGCAGGAGTCAGGAGCAGACAAGTCAAGGAGGCAAAGCAACAAACATCTGCAAGACCATTTTCTTAAATCTTTCAGAAACAATGAGAGTGGAACTTAATTTCTATCAATAGAGGTGTTGGACACTCATGCCATTCAGGTTTGAGTTAAAAAAAGGGACTAAATATTGGAAATAATAGTCAACTAATGGAGAGTACTCAGGTTTCCTCTAGATACACATTCTTCTCACTTCACTTGCTGCTGTCAGATACACCATTGTCCCTTTCTGATCAACTAATTTTAGGATACACTTAAAATATACCCTTAAAAATATACATAAGGATTCTCTATTACAAAACTTCTCAAACTATTTATACACAAAGAGGAACTATGAATTTTATAGAAGGCAATATGACATAGATTGTCCCACTATCTTATTTGAACCCAGAAGCTATTTGTAGAAATTGCATTTGCCAGGAACATATTTCGGACAATACAATCAATTCAGAAGCAAGGTTCCTTGGATGGTGAGTAGGTTTTTACAACTTCTTGCCTAAGGTTCTCTCTTCATCTCTAATAATGCAATTATGAGATATCATAGAATTATTTCTATTCCCATTAATTCTGGGTTTTTCCCCTCTAAAAATTAGGAGTGTCTTCATATGCCTGTAATATTACTCCATATTTAAAGTCTGAAATTCAATGTGTAAGATTTGATCTGTACCTATCTACTTTATCAATTTGAAAATATTGTAGAGTATCTATGTTCAGCATGGGTCACTCTTTTCTGTGAAAACATTAAATGTCCCATTACTGCTGAACGCTGTGCTCTTATTCCCACCACAATTTTTATAGCCCTGTACATATTGATGGGAGAGCATCAGAGTTCATAACCCAAGAGTCACAATTCAATCAGTCCAATAAAACCAGGAAGGAATTAAACTATGACAACTAGATCATAAATGTCAGATTAATTCACTTTCAGTCTAATATTTAAGACATTAAATATTTTAAGAAGTGACTTTTCTTATAGACTGAATGTAGTAGAACTAGATAATGAAAATTGGTTTGTGAAAAGAGGAACATTTATTTTCAGGGACGCATCAATTCTAGTCTTATGTACTACTGAGGCTTTATAAACTTTTCTGAAATCCTCATTACTCTGTGGAACTTACTTTATGAGTTTCAGGTTAGGAGCTTCAGATCTCTTTTGGTAAGAAACCTGGAGAAAATAAAAATATGCCCTTTTATGAAAGGTTTCTTCTTGAGTAGTTGATTGATAGTTCTGGCAAGTTAGCTCATAGATTTAAACCTTATGCTTGTGAATCAGTGTCATCTGTTCATCCTATTCTTTGTGTTGCCTTGCCGGCCAAAGACTCACTGAGAACCTTGTTCTGACAACCTGAAACACTTACAAATTTGGTAGCAAGAAAGGAATTAACTAAGTGAGCCAAGAGGACCGAGCACAAACCGTGCGGTTATTGACAAGAGTACATGCAGAGCTCACCGTGAGGAAAGGGCACCACTCTCATCCAGGAAAGGTAGTATATTTTAGAGCTGAATCAGGACGCTGATTTAGAAAACTGCACAACCTGTAATATCTTACTCTAAACAGAAGTATCATATAAGATTTAGTTCAGGGTGACTCATAAAAAGTAAAAAAATTAGAGAAAAGAATTTCTACTCATAAAACTACTTCCAGCCTGTAAAGGAACAGGCAGAAATGGACTTACAGAGATTTGGTATCAGTCTGTTGTGTACTTATTTCTTCATGCATGTTCCTATAATCTTAATAACTACATTGGGATCTTCAAAATCTAACAAAAATTTGTTTTAACAAATTTGAAATTTATAAACAAGGCATCATTTGACAGTACGAGGCATGATTTTTTAATATTTGTTTTGTAAATTTAGCATAATGTATTTCATCATAATTAGGCATTAGACCAAAAATTGTAGAATAGGGAACTAGTAGTAGGTAGCTTACCTCCAGGTTATTTTCTCCACTATGGGTGAACAATCTTTAGATCCTTTTATTATGTCCATCTTCTCAGCTCTTTTGCCTTCTCTAAATACCAGGATTCTTTGCGCTCTCTTTCAGTACAGGGACATGTCTGCCTAGAGGATACTTTTAGATGGAAGAGAAAAACATTACCAGTTATAACTTCATCACACTCCTCCCTGCACCATCAGAGCTGCAAAAACCAGTGAGAACTCTTCCACTTCTAGGAATTTACCCAAAGAATGCAGCAGCCCAGTTTGAAAAAGACAGATGCACCCCTATGTTTATCACATCTCTATTTACAATAGCCAAGAAATGGAAGCAATCTAAGTGTCCATCAGTAGATGAATGGATAAAGAAGATGTGGTACATAAACCCAATGAAATATTATTCAGCCATGAGAAGAAAACAAATCCTACCATTTGCAACAACATGGATGGAGCTAGAGGGTATTATGCTCAGTGAAATAAGCCAAGCAGAGTAAGACAAATACCAAATGATTTCACTCATCTGTGGAGTATAAGAACAAAGGAAAAACTGAAAGAACAAAACAGCAACAAACTCACAGAACCCAAGAATGGACTAACAGTTACCAAAGGGAAAGGGACTGGGGAGGATGGGTGGAAAGGGAGGGAGAAGGGCAGGGAAAAAGAAAGGGGGTATTATGATTAGCATGTATAATTAGCATGTGGCGGGGGAAAGGGAAGGGCTGTGAAACACAGTGAAGACAAGTAGTGATTTTACAACATCTTACTTTGTTGATGGACAGTGACTGTAATGGGGTTTGTGGGGGGGACTTGTTTAAGGGGGGAGCCTAGTAAACAGTGCTCTTCATATAATTATAGATTAATGATAGCAACAACAACAAAAAAAAATTCAGTGAGAACTCCAGTCTGAACATGCAATACCCATTCCAGTCCAACATCCAGCACACCTCTGGCAATCTCCAAGAAACCAGTTGAAATATCAGTTGAACAAACAAAAGACAGCAAAGAAAAAAACTAACTAAAACTTTTAACTACTTTCTCCTCTAAGTCCCTGCTAAGGACTTGGCAGCTCTGTCCTCCCATCTGCATGGCACCCCTGGGGAGCACAGACCTTTCATGGCCTGTTCACTCTTCTGCACTCTGTTGCTCACAACATTGCCTGGCAGATGAGGCAGTGTTTGATAAATTCTTGTTAAGTGAATAACATAAAGAAGCAATGAATAAAAAATTAAATAAATGATGCTATAATAATTGTCTTCCACACAGAACCAAAAAATTGATTCCCACTTCATACTATCAATAAAACATTCATTTTCATGTAGATAAAAATATAAATGTAAAACTTAAAATTATCAATTCAGAAGAACATATAAAACATACTTAGAACTGTATAACTGGATGATGTAAAAAGAAAAACAAACTGAATAATTAAATTTGCTTATCAAAACTTTAAAATAATTTTACAGCAGAGATATAACTAGCAGGATGAAAATTTAAGAAAAAGGCTATAAGTAAATATTTTCAAATTATTTATACAAAAAATATAGTATACAGAAAACAGATATTTTGGGGGGAGTGAGTCATATTTTCCTTTATATATTATTCAATGGCAAGAATTCAACCTCATAAAAAATCATTGAACAGTAAATTAAAAATAATAGATTCACATTTGAATAGCAGCCAGTTATGTATAAAAATAAATTTAAAAAGTAACTTGTATCAATAAAAATCAGTAAATAAATCAATAGTGATTCATTTAGTCATTCTACCATACTATTCTTCAGATATAACCATAAAGGCAATAGCATTCACAACATGTTATATAGAAAAAATCACTAAATTGCTGCTTCTAAATTTTCAGGCTTCTATGACAAAGAGAAGGTTTGGCATCTTCTTATTCTCTTCATTCTTCAAGGTTTTTGCACAATGTGTTTGCAAATATTCATATATATATAATAATTTTTATTAATAAGAAAATACATTGAGATAGAAAAACAGATAAAGTAATTGAACAAGCAGTTCTTATGAAGGAAATATTCCTAGCCCATAAAAATAGGAAAATATTTCCATGAAAATTATCAGATAAATCATGGAAATACATATTAAAACAGTCATGATATACCATTTGATCAGTAAAGATTTTAAACTCTTAACAATACAAATTGTTTGCAAACTTATGGGAAATGCAAAGTCTCACATTTTCTCTTGGCAATCATATCAGTTGCTAAAAGCAGTTTGGAATCACAGAATACAATTAACAATTAATCAAATAGCAGCACATTAAAGATAAAATACATATCCCGCTGTCCATCAGTTCTAAATACACTGCCTGTAGGAACTATTTAATATGTGCCCAAGGAGATGTTTACATGGATTTCTGTTGTTGCAATATTTAAAATAACAAATGCTTAGCAAAACTGTAAGTGTTAATAAATAGGTGATTGCATAATTAAATCACAAAGCATTCATAAAATATGCCAAAACCAAAGCTGCAGGTATATTCAAGAATTTTTTTTTAGTTAAAAAACAAATTTTAGAATCATATATACAAACATGACCATTTATATTACATTTTAAAAGATGAAAACAATTATATATATGTATATATACACATTCTTATGCTATATAGTACATATATATGTTTTATAGATATAATATATATACTTATATATATATAATATTTATGTGGCTTTTAGAAAATATGCAAAGGCATGACAGTTGTGAACCTTGAGTTTATGGAAAAGGGGATAAAATCAGGAATAGCAAGCAAAGCAACCATCCACCAGCTGTGTAGCTGAGGATGAACTCGGATGTGCTGAGAGAAACGGAGTGGGGCATGGAACCAGCATTAAATTTTTATCCCTTAAGTATGAAATCTGATTAAGATATGGAAATGATATGAAATTTTATCAAACTAACTATATAGAAATTAACCTTATGAAAGCTAGTGGAATAAGTGATTTCAAATATATAGAAAATGCAGTCTCTTTGAGCCTGCAGTTGTGTTTCATGCTTAAATTCCAACTCTCATACACAGAGATGTGGCTGAGACTTACTGTAAATTGAAAGAGAGCATTTGAGCCTTAGAAGCAGTGCTTTATATCTCCAAACTATTATCTTGCAGCAAGTGGGAAATTACGTGTATGTAGGAATTGGATAATAGTCTTTGTGATCTCTGATTACCAAAGCCAGGGCTGGAGGTGCTCCTTCAGTGAGGTCATGGCTGTAATGAATTCACTAATTGAACCTTGTGCATATACCTCTTTGCCTCAAGTATAAAACATGTATTAAATATATATATATATATATATATATATATATAAAAGATGCTTTAAATAATTTGAATGTTACTGTTCTAGCTAGTCTCTTATTTATTTAGCACTCATTAGTAATTTTTCCTTTAAAGTTTTCCTCATTTCTTGTTCCAAAATTTTTAATGGTTCTTTTCTCAGGCAGTAATTCTTACCATACATATTTCTCAAAAGCCAACACAAGAAATTGAATGGCAACCAGCCTCCCAACTTTCCTCACACCTATCCCTTCATTTTTCTATTGTATAGGCTTATCTAATTTCCACACTTTCAGCTTTCTTTACCTCTCTTCCATTTCCTTAAATATGAGTTCCCAAATGGCCACAGTAAATTATGTAATAAGAGAACACACAGAAATTCAGAGAAGACTGTTTTTTTTCTCCATGGTAGATCCTCTAAATTGTTTTAACACCACTGAAATTGGGAATCACATTTTTTTGGTCTAGAAAATATTCACTGAGAGAAATGATATTCAAGAATTGACAGGACATGAAAAAGTAAGAATGGAGAGGTATAACATGTTCTCATAGGGTCACAGCCAAGAGGCTCATAGATGCAAAATATTGAGTTACATACCTACCGTGGGCTGTAAATTCAAAATCCTTACTGTGGCTTGAAAGGCATGTTTTAGCTAACCTAAAGATAACTCTCTGATCCTTTTCCTAACATTCTTTCTCTCTTGCTTGCTGCGCTGAAGGCCAATCAGCTTCCTTATTTCTCAAACACATCAAAAATTCTTCTGCCTCTGTACTTGTCTCTGTTTCCCTATACCTGGAACTTCCCTTCCAAGAACTTGCAAGACTCTTTACAGTTTGTGAACATTATTCAGAATGATGCTCAAACACACTGCCTCTTCAGGGAAATCTTCCTTGATTCTATCATAAAATAATGCCACCTCCCAGATGACTCTATATCCCCTTTACCCTGATTTATTTTTCTCTACAATAGTCAAGCCATAAATATTTATTGTTTTACTTCTCACTACCTCTGTTATCCATCTTGAATATAAGCTACTTCTTAGGAAAGACATTTATTTGCTGCTATATTTCCAGCACCTATTATAGTATCTTGAACATAAGTAGTTGATAAATATTTTTTAAATAAATAAATGTAACACTTCCTAATAAGTTTCTTAATTGTTTGTATTAATGTATAGCACCAGTATATTTAATCTCTCCCTAGGAGGGTCTTTGTTTAATTTGTCTAATTTATCTTTATCCCTATGACATAATTTAGACTAGTACATATATATATACTCAATGTTGAAAATATTAATCATGGCCCTAAGAAGTTAATAGATCTAGGATGTCAATACAGTTGAGGCCCATATGTTGCAAACTATCATTGGAATCAAGCTTTTAGGTGCCTCTTCTGGGTAAATTGTCATTTCTCTCATTAAATGCTTCCCACTCATGGGTGAAAGTCCAGCTATTACATTAGCATAAAATTATTTATGCAGGAAATGTTGTTATGCAGCGATACTAGGTGGTGTGTTTCTGCTTTATTTGTTTGGTCTTGCATTGAGTTGTAAAAATACTAAAAACACTGTCTGCAGTCACAGTCAAACTCCAAGCAAGATATTTCTGTCAACAAACTGACTCTACAATTTATATGGAAAGGAAAAACACCCTAAGTAGCTAACACAAAATTAAAGAACAAAGTTGGAGGATTGATTCTACTCTACTTCAAGATTTACTGTAAGGCAGCAAAAAATCAGACAGCATCATATTGGTAAAAGAATAAACAAACAGATCAATGGAATAGAGCAGAGAGCTCAGAAATTCACCAGCATAAATATAGTCAACTGATCTTTGATAAAGGAACAATGCAATACACTGAAGCAAAGACAGTCTTTTGGTGCTGGAACACTGGACATCCAAACGTAAAAATATTAATCTAGATATGTACCTTACACCCTTCATAAGAATTAACTCAAAAATGGATGATAGACCTAATTTTGAAATGCAGAACTATAAAACTCCTGGAAGATAACATAGGAGAAAAGCTAGATGACTTTGAGCATGGTGATTACTTTTACTTTTTAGATACAACACCAAAGGCAAAATCCATGAAAGAACTGATTAATTGGATTTTAAAATCAAAATCTTTTGCACTGCAAAGATAAAATAAAGAGAATGAGAAGACAAGCCATAAACTGGGAAAAAATATTTACAACTACACACAAAGTTCTGCCATCTAAAATATACAAGGAACTCTCAAAATTCAAGAATAAGAAACCATCCAATTAAAAAATGGATGGATAATCTTAAGACACCTTACCAAAGAAGATATACTGAGAGAATATGCTCCACAGTTTTATTAAGGAACTGAAAATTAAAACAATAATGATACCACCACCTGCATATTAGAATGACCAAATTTCATATCACTGACAATACCAAATGCTAGTGAGAATGTGAAGCAGTAGGAACTTTTATTCACTGCTGGTGGTATTGCCAAATGGAAGACAGTTTGGCAGTTTCTTACAAAATTAAACATACTCTTACCATATAATACAGAAATAGTGTTCCTTGGTATCTAGGCAAAAGAGTTGGGAACTTATGTGCTTACAAAAACCTGCATATAAATATTTATATCAGCTTTATTCATAATTGTCAAAACTTGAAAGAAACCAAGATGTCCTTCAGTAAGGGACAAGTAAATTGCAGTATATCCAGACAGAAGAATATTATTCAACACTGAAAAGAAATGAGTTATCAAGCCATGAAACAATATGGAAGAATCTCAAATGCATTTTACTAAGTAAAAGAAGACAATGTGAAAAGACTACATACTGTGATTTCCACTATATGGCATCCTGGAGAAAAAGATAAAACTATGCAGACAGTAAAGAAATCAATGGTTCCCAGATTTGAAGTAGAAGAGGAGGGAGGCAAGAGATAAACAAGTAGGGTACAGAAGATTTTTAGAGGAGTGAAAATATTCTGTGTGTTTCCATTATGATGGATACATGTCATTATATATTTTTCCAAACCCATAGAATGTATACCACCAAGAGTGGACCATATTGTAAACTATGGACTTTGGGTGATAAGTGTCAATGATGGTTCATCAATTGTAACTGGTGGGAGATGCTGATAATGGGAGAAGCTATGCTCATGTGGAGTGGAGGATATATGGGAATCAATTCTGTACTCAATTTTTCTGTGAAGCAAAAACTGCTTTAAGAAAATCAAGTCTTAGAAAAACAACAAAAATGAAAACAAACTACTAACTTGTCATGGGAGTAAGATTAAGAATTTGTCAAAATATCCTGTACTTTTGTATCCAGTTGATATACAGAATATAAGAAACATTTGGAAGCCTGAATAAAACCATTGGTAGGGTTGTCCATGATGCTTAAAGGGGCAGTAATAAAAGATTTATATCTCTTCAAATGTAAGTAATGGAGTTTAAAATGTGTCTTTACAGTTGTTAAGTCAAATATGAAAATATTTTATTGAATGTTTGAAATATGAATGCCAGAAATAGTTGGAATCTTATTGGAAGGAGAAGATAGAGATCTTAGAATATTCAGACAGCATTTGTGAAGGGTCTATCTCTACCCAAACACGGTTCCTGGTAGGTTGTATGCAATCAGTATGGTTTTTTTCATCCATCTAAATTGCAGTCTGAATTTCTTCTGCTTCACTTAGCAGGGTCACTTTATGAAAAGTTAAGCTCTTGGGGCTTTAATTATTATCTGTTTTCTTGTATGTCTGGCAGTAGAAAATGAAACAAAACCTGGAGTAGGTTTTTGTAAATTTTGGAGGGTTAGCAATAGACCTCTGGTTTGGGAGACAAACATTTAAACTAGTCCAAGTGAACAACAGAAGCTATATTCAATAACTATGGTGTGTACATGGTCTGAGGGCTGGGAATTCTGCAGCTGAGCAGATACTATTTCTGTAATCCAGTGAAATCAACTTTGAAGAGGATTTAACTGTATCCAGTGATAAAAGTGTAGAAGTCTACATATTAGATGAACATTTTTTTAATTTCCTTTAAATTAATGAAATAAGAACTATATGAATAGAAGAGATTGTTTACAATATAAAATGTCAGAATCTTATTTATACAAAATAGTCAGTGTTAAGTATATAGTAGGATGATTTAAATGGACACATGCAGTTTGACAGTGAACCTGATCCACCCTTGCTACTCTCAGGAGAAACAGGGGGCCTAAACATTTGTTAATTATAGTGTGAGTCCAGGAAAAATCACTTCACCTTTCAGGACCTGTTAGGTTTTTCCTGAAAGGACAAGATGTCATGAAGTTATCTCTCTTATCACATAATCTATGCATTATGTGGTACATCACAGAATTTGATATTTATATAGTTTTATAGGGGACCCAGTAACAGCCACTACCACCCCTCTCTACTGGGGGAGAAGAAACAAATTTTGAATATCCAGTTTGGTCTATTTAATAACTTCCCATTAAATATACATAAGATTTGTGGGATGGACCAAATCAAAACCTTTTGGACTACAGAAAGTCAGATACTGGGTCCAGAATACTTGCTGGCTTTAAAATATTGTCTTCTTCTGTTCGTCTTTTCCATCCTTGTATCCATTCCTCTCTCACTTTACTATCTTCTGCCTGCATTGCCCAACATGACCTGATTGTAGTGCTTAGACCCACAGTGATTGTACTTGGGGTGGTAGTAGGGAATATTTGGGACTTTCTCTCATCTCCACTCTATTTTGCTGTGACCTTAAAATTCTCTAACAAGTGAATTCTATTTAAAAAATTCTAAACTCCTACTCTGCCAAAGACACTATTAAGATTATGAAAAACAAGCCAGGGACTGGGAAAAAAATACTTGAAAAATCACATATCAAATAAAGTACTTATATCTCAAATATACAAAGGCCTGATAAATTCAATGCTAAGTAAACAAATGACCCATTATGAAAATGGGCAACACATGGATGATCCTTAAAGAAAGTATGCTAGTGCAGTAAGCTGGTCACTAAAAGAAAAATACTGTATGATTCCATTTAGAGACGTATGTGAAGTTGTCAGGCTCATAGCTACTTAATGCAGCATGGTGGTTGCCAGGGGCTGAGGGAAGATGGGAAATGGATTTGGTTTTGCTCAGTGGGTATATCATTGCAGTTTTACAAGATGAAAGAGTTCCAGTGATCTGCTGCACAGCAGTTTGAATGTAGCTAACACTACTGAAGTGTATATTTAAAAATGGTTAAGATGGCAATTTTATGTTGTTCTTTTACCACAATTAAAAATAAATATATATGGAAATATGATACATAAAAACAGGCAAATGGTCTGAAAAGACAATTCACCAAAACAGACATGGCAGATAACTATATGAAATGATGCTTGACACCATTTTTCATTTGATAAATGGAAGTTAAATGTTCATCAAAACAGTAATGTATATGATTATAAACACAACAGAATGGCTAAAATCAAAATAACAATAATAAACTGGCATCCCCTGACTTCTTTTGGGAATGCAAAATGTTGCAACTGCTTTGGAAAGCAGTTTGGTGGTTTATTAGAAAGCTAAACACAGTTCTGCCATATAATCCATCAATCATTCTCCTCTGTATTTACTCAACTGGTTTAAAATCAAAACTTAAAACATAGTGAACTATATGCATGAAAATTTTTAAAAATAATTTAGGACATGTAGGGACCCGAAGATGGAATGTAAAGTGTTACAAAATTATCTGAATGCATATTAAATATTAAATAACCCCACCGAAGATATTAGAGATAGGAATGGTGAGATTTAAGCAAGTTTAGAAATGAGTGACGACTATAAGACTACCAGCATAGACAATGTACAGAAGCAATGCACTTTAGTTAATAGAATTGATTCCCATTCAGGTAAAGCTAAAAATTCTGAAACTACTCAACATGAATGTAGGAATTGAATAATTAGGTAAATGGGTAGAAGATACTGAGATTCATGGTTCTCACTGTTGCTAGAGGAGGTTAAGGCAAACAAGGGGAGAAGGCTGGAATGGAAAGTGTAGTATGGAAGTAGAGCTTGGAATATCATTTTGACATATGTTTAACAATGTAGACACAGGTGGATACATACAGAAATAGTTACATAGATGTGTTTCTATACATAGGTCAGTATACAAGGTATTGCCTTGCCCCATCAATGGAAAGGATCTAGAAGCAAGGACACTCAGTAGGAACAAGGCTATTTAGTGCCTATATCTTGCTTTCTAATAATGTTCTCTAATAAAAGGACCCACAGATCCTTTGAGAAGTGGCCAATTTTAGGGCTGGGAGAAGGAGTATATGAGACAAGCCCTGACCTTTTGGTAGTGCCTAAAGCTAAGGAAATGCTCGACAAATGCCACAATGCTGAGGAATGTGTCCAAGGGACACAGAAGTCAACTTAAAGTACTCAGTAGATAATGCTGGAGCAATACAAGCAACATAATATATAAAATGGTATTGGATTATAATACAAAGTATAAAATAAATGCTCCATGTTTATGGATATATAAATAATTTAAAATAAAAGATTGTATAAATAAATAACAGGTAGAAAATAGGCAAAACAGCATTCTAAATCATTTATGCAGGTGCTGTGCCTGCATAAGGATGGAAGCCTCAACCTTAATTCAGTGTGCAATGCATAAAATTACTTCCTTTAAAAGAGCACAGTATAAAAGGAAGGAGAAAGAATAACTTTACAGTGCAGAGACCTGACAAACACTACCTCAGGCAGGTGACCAATGGCTATAGCCAATAAGGTCTATGTGTTCACAAAACATTTATATATTTATATTCACACACTCACAAATACATGTATGTATATGTATTCATACACACATACACACACATACACACACACACACACACACAAAGTGTGTGCCCCTACTAGAATTTCAATAATTAAGAGATATGACAATATTGAGTGTTAGGAATATGGACCAATGGAAATTCTTTTACATAAGCAATGTTAATATAATCACTTCAGTAAACAATTTGGAATTATCTTTTAAAAATATGTTTATTAATTTTCTCTTAACATAATGTTTTAATACTTCTGTGCATATACAGTATTCATCCATTTATCCATGGTTTTGATTTCCATGGTTTCAGTTACCCAAAATCAACAGTGGTCCAGAAACAGCTGATTCACCTTCTGACAAATCATCAGAAGGTCAAATAGTAGCTAAAACTATGTCACAATGCCAACATCATTCACCTCACTTCATCTCACCACACAGGCATTTTATCATTGCACATCATCACAAGAAGGGTGAGTACAGTACAGTGAGGTATTTTGAGAGAGAGAGAAAGAGACACCATATTCACATAGCTTTTATTACAGTATATTGTTCTAA
The DNA here is from genome assembly GCF_040802235.1 of Manis javanica. Taxonomy (NCBI): domain Eukaryota; kingdom Metazoa; phylum Chordata; class Mammalia; order Pholidota; family Manidae; genus Manis; species Manis javanica. The sequence continues at coordinate 172,871,844 of NC_133156.1, read as the reverse complement.
TCACTGTACTAAGTGTATCTATGTATATGAAAAAAAAGTATATATATATATGAGATTTGGTATTGTACTCAGTTTCAAGCATCCACTGGGAGTCTTGGAAAGGATCCCCGTCAGATAAGAGAGGACTTCTGTATTATCTTTCTTCAGCAACTAATTTGAGTATCAGAGATATAGGGCACACACTCTGTCAAAATAATAAATTAATCATTTTAATTAATATGAAATAACATAGGTCAGTACCTCTGGAGGACCAGTACTTAGACAACTTGCTTTAAAATACTTGGAAATATGACTGAACACTATAATTTTAGTCCATTTTGCATTTTTTGTGTCATTAACCCAATTTATTTTTTCACAATTAGAAGGCATTGTTGAATATCAACTTAAGAACCATCCCAATTTTGCTTAGGTTTCACATCAAGCTCCACAGTGGAATCAAATTAATACAAGACAACCTCCTCAAAAAAAGTCTTGCTAACTATCATTGATCTAGAAATGACCCTATACCCTACATTGATCCAATATTTTTGAGAGGGAAGACTTATATCTCAAGTTTCTGACAAGGTTTTTCTTTGCTCTTTTTCAATGTTCACAAAGAATTATTTTGTTCTATTTGTTATCAGTGACCATCTCCAGACCACTAGGTTAACTAGGCTTAGAATGAAGTCAAGAATGGCATAGTAGAGAAATAATAGTTAACATAGTTTAAAATGAATAACATCATTGAGAAGCAAGATGAATGAAAATAAGTATCAGAGTTTGGGAGAATTTCAAGAGAATAATGATGAAATATTAGGAAGACATATTTTGCTAATTTCACTTTTATGAAAATCAAGACAAAACAGACCAAAGTCTTAAGACTTAATTTCTACATCTGTTGGATCAAGGAGTTAAGAAATATGTAGGGGTAATTATTAAGCTGTGTCAAACTGTTATGGTGCATTCTTTCTTGCTACAAAGAATCACCCCTGGGGACAAATAGAGAATTTTCCTTTAATTATGCTGAAAAATGTAGCTTAAGTCAATATTTCTCAGAACTTCATATATCTGGAGACTCTAAATTAATTTGCATTTTTGAGCCAAAGAAGTGAAGTTGAATTAATAATTTCTACCTGTTAGTTAACAGAAACAAAAACCTCTGATAGCCTGCATTTTAGAAGTATAAATTAGAGAGTGAAACAGCAGTTTCCTTTATTTTCCATCTCTGTGAACTGTCATACTCCAAGCCAATATAAGATAGTATCTCGAGGAATTTGTCCTTCGATTATCTTTTATTATCTTTTATTTTTGTAGTTTAGAAATGTGACTGTATTTGTATTTGAAGTTCATAACCCTATGTTTTGGGATATGTTGCCATGATTTTTTTCTTCCTACCCAAATGATTTAAACTTCTGAAAATCAAGAACTATGCCCCTGACTTTGGTAACAGCTGAAGACATGGTGCAAGACTCTTAGTAAGAATTTACCACTACAGCTGATCAGTTCAGCTGGAAAAAAAATACATAGACAAAAAACACATCTCTAGTGAGTTAAAAAATCTGAACTTGTCATGACAATAACCACTTATTTTTTAGATGAAATGAGAGAGTAAGTACCAAACAAGTAGCTTGTTTTCTACCATTATTTGTATCATTGCATTGAATCTGAAATAGACTTAAATTACCCACAGTGGGTTGTACATTTTCAATATGGAGCTGCTTTCACTAATGTTTCTAAGTCTTGCAGGTAAACATCCTAATGCCACAGTTTAATAAGGATGTTATGCAAATAATGGCACATTCAATAGACAATTTAATCTTTATGATTATCATTCTACTAGTAAGGTAAAACATAAATCTAGTCATTTGAATTCAAATATTAATAAAATGACATTTAAATCTTAATAGACAAAAATGTAATTCATCTGATAAAGATGACTAAATTACTAAAAGAAGCAGATATATATGAAATAATATATAGGCTGAATCTTCCCAATATACACTTCATTTTATTAAATATGCAGAGAATATTTTAATTATGTTCCCAATCATATGTTTAAGGTATTAATGTGAAATGTATATAAAACTATTAAAAAGACTGTATGAAGTACTCGAACAGGAGTCAGTTATACGCAACTGTGTGTTTTGTCTTCAAGTAGTTGAATGACAGTACTTTTCAAATGGAGCACATATATTTCATCCCATACTGCATCCTATTTAGAAGCATCTTCTTCTGGAATGCCTTCAATCAGGTTAGTAATCCAAATACCACAGCAAAAAATATACAAATTTTAGAATTGAATATAAAAGGCATGTGTATTTCCTAAGCATTCACTGCACTGTTCTCTAGACATTTGCTTGTGTTTGATATTTAAATTGTAGATGGTCTCTCTCTTCCCATTTCCACACATTGAAATTATATCATCTATAATGAAGATATCCAGATTAATAAAATCAAAGAAAAGTAGTTTAGAAATCCAGCATAGAGTTCATAGATTAGATCTAAATGCAAAAATAGGAGAAAAATAACAAAAGGAGAGAAAAGGTATAGTTAACTCAGTAAATATGAAAGATATCCAGGCATACAATACAAAGAACCATTAAGGCAGTTCCACAAAGGCTTGAACCAGTCAGCCTCCTGTCACCACCTCTCTGTTCCATCTTCAGTGGGGTGTGGCTTTTGTCCTCATGGTCTGAGGTGACCATAAGAGCTCCATCTATAACATCTGTACTCCAGACTATAGGCTGGAGAAAGGGGAATAGAATGTTGTGTCTCATTACTGCAAGAAGAGTTCCTAGGACACTCAAAGGTCTATAAGTAACCATTTCCTTTAAAAAATGATAGTATGATTGTTGAATTCATCTTTATGTTTGCATCTCTAGTTGTCTAAAGCTAAATAATTATGAGTTTATTTTTTAACCAAGGAGAATGTCATTAGAAATTCCATCCTCTCTCACATTCATGGAGTTAAAATAAACCTAGGTTTCTGTGGTACTACTTGCTAATAGATTTTGCCTCATTAAATGAAACAACTTTGGGTCCTTGGTATAATGCATTTTGGGGGAAAAAATCAACTCAGCACTTATTTTGTTCTAATTTCTTTTACAAAGAAAATATTTTTCAAACTAAGATAAAATAGCATTGACAATGGTAAATAGGCAGTAAAAATGCTTTAAAAGATTATTAGAGAGCCTTGTTTCTCTAACTTAGGCTCACTTTTTAATGTTTTAATCAACCTACGTACAGAACAAATTTAGGATTAGAATGTTTGTCTCTGTCAATACGGCTTTGACTCTATGAGAAAGTGATTGAGAAAAGCATGGGAAGATTGGTGTTTGGCTTTTTATACCACTGAAAGTTACACACAGTGAGGGAGGTGGAGTTTGCAAACTATATAGTGGTCTCAGTCTCAAGCAAGATTATAAAACAGATATTCAAAGGGATAATTTATGGGTCACCTATAGGACTGGCAATCACTGAAGAGGGTGAGAAAATGGAGAAAGTAGTAAAGAATCAAAGATAGTAAAACTTACATGTTTGAACATCAAGATCTAGAAAGATATTTATTGTATTCCAGGAACTAAAAAAAGAAAAAAATGGATCTCGCCTAGAAAATAAGTGAGCAAGTGGCATGAATGTGTGAGAGAGATATGACTGACTTTCAGATGAAGGAATGATTCTGTTATGTTGTCCTCAGTAAAAGGAGAAGCCATAGAAAATGTTCAGAAAAGAAATGATAAGACAAGTTCCATCTTTCTATGAAAACCTATACTATAATATGAATAAACTATTAAAACAAACACATTTGGAAAAAATTGAGATTAAAGATGGCAGCATGAGAGACAGAGGCTTCTTCCTAAAACTGGATACAATTAGAAAATTTAATTGATGCAACTAATCCTGAGGGAGTAACAGGAAAGAGGATGCGTCAGACTGCATACACCTGGAGATAAGAGCAGACCTCAGCGAACGGGGTAACATACCAGAGCTGTGGCTCCATGGGACCTGAGCCCCTCCCCCACCCCAGCTCACCAGCAGGAGGAAAAGAAATGGAGCAGGGAGGGAGTGGAAGGCTTGGGACTGCTGAATACCTAGCTCCGGAGATCTGTACTGGAAGCACAAACCTGCATTTCACGGGGCTTTCATGAGACTCGCATGACTACCAGGTTGGAAAGTTAATACAGGCAGAGTTCCTGGGAAGACTGGGATTCTGGCTGCTTGTGGAAAGCAGGGATCCATATCTGGCTGCTCTGGGACAAAAACATACCTGTGTGACCAGACCACTGGCTCAGGCAGTGGAGACAGGCACAGCAGCCAGGAGGTGAGGGTAGCTCTTTCCTACCCCCAGGCACCAGTACTGCTCTCCTGCGACCCCCAACATTGCTTCAGGGGCTCAGCAGCTCCAGAATAGAGCTTCTGGACACTAGAGGGCGCCATTTACAAATATGAAATGCCAAAGGAACCTTGTCCAGAGTAAAATTGTTAATACAACTCCAGAGAAAGATTTAAATGATATGGACCTCGTGACTCTTCCTGAAAGGAAGTTCAAAATAAAAATAATCAACATCATAATGGAGGTACGGAAAGACATCCAAGAACTCAGGAATTCAGGTCAGAGATCCAATCATTAAAGAAAACAATGGAAGGTATTAAAAGTAGGTTGGATACAGTGGAGGAGATAATAAATGAAATAGAAACTAGAGAAGAGGAATACAAAAAAGCTGAGGCACAGAGAGAAAAAAGAATCTCTAAAAATGAAAGAACATTAAGAGAACTGTGTGACTAATCCAAGCGGAACAATATTCGCATTATAGGGATACCAGAAGAAGAAGAGAGAGACAGAAAGGGATAGAAAGTGTCTTCAAGGAGTTAGTTGCTGAAAACTTCCCCAATCTGGGGAAGGAGATAGTCTCTCAGGCCATGGAGATCCACAGATCTTCCAACACAAGAAACACAAGGAAGACAATAGCAAGACACATTGTAATTAAAATGGGAAAGATCAAGGAAAAGGACAGACTGTTAAAAGCAGTCAGAGGCAGAAATAAGATCACATACAAAGGAAAGCCCATCAGACTAACATCAGACTTCTCAGCAGAAACCTTACAGGCCAGAAGGGAGTGGCATCAGGTATTTAATGCCATAAAGGAGAAGGGCATGGAATCAAGATTTCTTTATCTGGAAAGATTGTAATTTAAATTTGAAGGAGGGATTAAACAATTTCCAGATAAGCAAAAGCTGAGAGAGTTTACATCCCACAAACCATCTCTGCAGGACAAATAGAAAAGAACCTTCAGATTGTGTTTGTAACAGCATACTAAGTGAGTTAAGTTAGACTCTTAGATAGTAAGGAAAGTAACCTGGAACCTTTGGTAACCACAAATCTAACGCCTGAAATGGCAATAAGTACATACCTATCAATAATCACCCTAAATGTAAATGGACTGAATGCACCAATCAAAAGACATAGAGTCACTGAATGGATAAAAAAACAAGACCCATTTATATGCTACTTACAACAGACTCACCTTAAACCCAAAGACATGCACAGACTAAAAGTCAAGGGATGGAAAAAGATATTTCATGCAAACAATAGGGAGAAAAAAGCAGGAGTTGCAGTACAAGTATAAGACCAAATAGACTTCAAAACAAAGAAAGTAACAAGAGATAAAGAAGGACATTACATAATGATAAAGGGCTCAGTCCAACAAGAGGATATAATCATTATAAATATATATGCACCCAACACAAGAGCACCAGCATATGTGAAACAAATACTAACAGAACTAAAGGAGGAAATAGACTGCAATGCATTCATTTTAGGGGACTTCAACACACCATTGACTCCAAAGGGCAGATCTACCAGACAGAAAATAAGTAAGGACACAGGCACTGAACAACACACTAGAACAGATGGACCTAACAGACATCTACAGAACTCTACACCCAAAAGCAACAGGATACACATTCTCCTCAACTGCACATGGAACATTCTCCAGAGTAGACCACACACTATGCCACAAAAAGAGCCTCAGTAAATTCCAAAAGATTGAAATTCTACCAAACAACTTTTCAGACCACAAAGGTATAAAACTAGAAATAAATTGTACCAAGAAAGCAAAAAGCCTCACAAACACATGGAGGCTTAACAACACGCTTCTAAATAGTCAAATAATCAATGACCAAATTAAAATGGAGATCCAGCAATATATGGAAATAAATAAGAACAACAACACAAAGCCCCAACTTCTGTGGGACGCAGAAAAAGTAGTCTTAAGAGGAAAGTATATAGCAATCCAGGCATATTTAAACAAGGAAGAACAAACTCAAATGAATAGTCTAACGTCACAGTTATCAAAATTGGAAAAAGAACAAATGAGGCCTAAGGTCAGCAGAAGGAGGGACATAATAAAGATCAGAGAAGAAATAAACAAAATTGAGAAGAATAAAACAATAGCAAAAATCACAAAACCAAGAGCTGGTTCTTTGAGAAAATAAACAAAATAGATAAGCCTCTAGCCAAACTTATTAAGAGAAAAAGAGAATCAACACAAATCAACAGAATCAGAAATGAGAATGGAAAAATCACGACAGACTCCACTGAAATACAAAGAATTATTAAAGACTACTATGAAAACCTATATGCCAACAAGCTGGAAAACCTAGAAGAAATGGACAACTTCCTAGAAAAATATAACCTCCCAAGACTGACCAAGGAAGAAACACAAAAGTTAAACAAACCAATTATGAGCAAAGAAATTGAAACGTTAATCAAAAAACTACCCAAGAACAAAACTCCCGGGCCGGACGGATTTACCTCGGAATTTTATCAGACACACTTAGAAGACATAATACCCATTCTCCTTAAAGTGTTCCAAAAAATAGAAGAGGAGGGAATACTCCCAAACTCATTCTAGGAAGCCAATATCACCCTAACACCAAAACCAGTCAAAGACCCCACCAAAAAAGAAATTACAGACCAATATCCCTGATGAATGTAGAAGCAAAAATACTCAATAAAATTTAGTAAACCGAATTCAAAAATATATCAAAAGAATCATACACCATGACCAAGTGGGATTCATCACAGGGATGTAAGGATGGTACAACATCCGAAACTCCATCAACATCATCCACCACATCAACAAAAAGAAAGACAAAAACCACATGATCATCTCCACAGATGCTGAAAAAGCATTCAACAAAATTCAACATCCATTCATGATAAAAACTCTCAGCAAAATGGGAATAGAGGGCAGTACCTCAACATAATAAAGGCCATATACGATAAACCCACAGCCAACATCATACTTAACAGCGAGAAGCTTAAAGCTTTTCCTCTGAGATCGGGTACAAGACAGGGATGCCCACTCTCCCCACTGTTATTCAACATAGTACTGGAGGTCCTAGCCAGCAATTAGACAAAACAAAGAAATACAAGAAATCCAAACTGGTAAAGAAGAAGTTAAACGGTTACTATTTGCAGATGACATGATATTGTACATAAAAAACCCTAAAGACTCCACTCCAAAACTACTAGAACTGATATTGGAATACAGCAAAGTAGCAGGATACAAAATTAACACACAGAAATCTGTGGCTTTCCTATACACTAACAATGAGCCAATAGAAAGAGAAATCAGGAAAACAATTCCATTCACAATAGCATCAAAAAGAATAAAATACCTAGGAATAAACCTAACCAAAGAAGTGAAAGACCTATACCCTGAAAACTATAAGACACTTTTAAGAGAAGTTAAAGGGGACACTAACAAATGGAACCTCATCCCATGCTCTTGGCTAGGAAGAATTAATATCGTCAAAATGGCCGTCCTGCCCAAAGCAATATGCAGATTTGATTCAATCCCTATGAAATTAACAACAACATTCTTTAATGAACTGGAACAAATAGTTCAAAAATTCATATGGAAACACCAAGACCCCAAATAGCCAAAGCCATAGTAATCAAGACAATTTGGTACTGGCACAAGAACAGAGCCACAGACCAGCGGAACAGATTAGAGACTGCAGACATTAACCCAAACATATATGGTCAATTAATATATGGTAAAGAAGCCATGGACATACAATGGGGAAATGACAGTCTCTTCAACAGATGGTGCTGGCAAAACTGGACAGAGAATGAAACTGGATCACTGTCTAACCCCTTACACAAAAGTAAATTCAAAATGGATCAAAGACCTGAATGTAAGTCATGAAACCATAAAACTCTTAGAAAAAAAACAGGCAAAAATCTCTTGGATGTGAACATGAGTGACTTCTTCATGAACACATCTCCATGGTCAAGGAAAACAACAGCAAAAATGACCAAGTCGGACTACATCAAGCTGAAAAGCTTCTGTACAGCAAAGGACACCATCAATAGCACAAAAAGGTTCCCTACAGTATGGGACAATATTTTTCATAAATGACAGATCCAATAAAGGCTTGACATCAAAAATATATAAATAGCTCATGCTCCTCAACAAACAAAAAGCAAATAATCCAATTAAAAAATGGGCAGAGGAGTTGAACAGGCAGTTCTCCAATGAAGAAATTCAGATGGCCAACAGAAACATGAAAAGATGCTCCAAATCACTAGTCATCAGAGAAATGCAAATTAAAACCACAATGAGATATCACCTCACACCAGTAAGGATGGCCACCATCCAATAGACAAACAACAACAAATGTTGGCGAGGTTGTGGAGAAAGGTGAACTCTCCTACACTGCTGGTGGGAATGTAAATTAGTTCAGCCATTGAGGAAAGCAATATGGAGGTTCCTCAAAATGCTCAAAATAGACTTACCATTTGACCCAGGAATTCCACTTCTAGGAATTTACCCGATGGATGCAGCACTCCAGTTTGAAAAAGACAGATGCACCCGTATGTTTATTGCAGCACTGTTTACAATAGCCAAGAAATGGAAACAACTTAAGTGTCAATCAGTAGATGAATGGATAAAGAAGATGTGGTACATATACACAATGGAATATTATTCAGCCATAAGAAGAAAACAAATCCTACCATTTGCAACAACATGGATGGATCTAGAGGGTATTATGCTCAGTGAAATAAGCCAAGCAGAGGAAAACACATACCAGATGATTTCACTCATCTGTGGAGTATAAGAACAAAAGAAAAACTGAAGGAACAAAACAGCAGCAGAATCACAGAACCCAAGAATGGACTAAAGTTACCAAAGGGAAAGGGACTGGGGAGAATGGGAGGGTAGGGAGGGATAAGGGCAGGGAAGAATAAAGGGGGTATTATGATTAGCATGTATAATGTGGGGGGTGGGGGAAAGGGGAGGGCTGTGCAACACAGAGAAGACAAGTAGTGATTCTACCACATCTTACTATGCTGATGGACAATGACTGTAATGGGGTTTGTGGGGGGGACTTGGGGTAGGGGAGAGCCTAGTAAACATAATGTTCTTCAAAAATAAATAAATAAATAAATAAATTAATTAATTAATTAAAATAAAAAAAACATTTGTAAAGCAGGAGATCCATTGGAAAGATATTGCAGTAGTTTAACTAAATAATTCAAGTTGTGATGCTATGTTGGAAGTAACTGGTCAGACAGAAAAGAGACTCAGAAAGTAGAATCACAGGCCTTAGTGACTGAATTGCACTGAAGGAGGAGATGTCTTTCAGTTTTCTCAACTTCAGCAATTGTCTTTCTCTACACTAACTCTTGCCAACATCGTGGTTGATTTTAATATCTAGAAGGGAAATTTATCCAAAATCCTGAATCTGAAATAGACTTTATTTCCAATGAAATTCTCTTGATTTTAGCAGATAATTTTGTTATGCCTGAGACATCAACATTTACATCAAACTAATCAAAAGATAAAGTTACCTAGTTGCAGAGTCCCACTCTATATAGGCCAACTGTCATATTATCCTCCCATTGAAGATTTCTGGGTTATTGGCATACATAGTTATTCTTTGTGCATTAATTTCTTCTGTCTTCCATTTTTCATACTTGGTCAATCAGGTTCATTATTTCAATAATTCTCTAATCAATATGAAAAAACTCCCATGCCACCCTGTTCATTCCTTGCCCTCTTCTAGCATCCTTTTTGCACCTATTATTTATTAATACTTTTCTTAGGCTTTGCTGTCCCCCTAGGCCTTTATATTTCCTCAGACTTGATCTCCTAGTTTAAGTAAGCATTAACATTGTCCAGAAAACATTCAATCTTTTTTTTTAGTCAGCTTTTCCATTACTTCTCACATCTATTTCATAATTTTCCACAAGTCTACTATTCAAGTACCTCAAGTATCCTACTGCATACATCCTCCCAACATAATTAGCAGCAAACTTCACAGAGAATATAGAAGATGTGAAATTGAACTGGTGCCAGTTTCAAGTCAAGTAGTAAGGAGCTGGTCACTCTGTCCAACAAGTAAATATCTGAACAAACTGAAAAATCAGCAACTCCTCTTAGATGTATAAGGGAAGTGAGGTCACAGGGCAAACTGCTGTCCCCAAAATTAGAGACACCCACAGGCATACACAGTGAATCACAACATACCAGAGCAGAAACCTATGAGTAAATGCCACACAGGAACCAGTCCTGAGGAGGAAAACATAAACATAATTGACAAATTGCTAGACACTCAGTGTGGACAAGTATGAGAGCTAAAAACTCCAGGAGACAAGCCATAGTGGGACACTGACATCTTTGTGAGTTTTACCACCAGGAGTTCTACCAGGTTTTTACAACAAATTTCTCAGAGAAAAATTTCCTACTACTTCTGGCAGGGGCAAGGAAAAGTAACCACTGTGAAATATGCCAGAGCATCCTTTTCTTCATAACAAGCCTTGCCTAAATGAGAAATTATTTTACCAGATCCTAACCCTTTGAAGTTTTCTCAAAGTCCAATCAACCACAGGTGGAGAAATACCAAACTCCAGCCCCACTCTAGCCATCTTGTCCCACCTAAAAAGAGAGGAAAATTGACAAGCATTTTTGAAGTTCACAGCCCATTGGAGAAGGAATGTGAGAATGAAATAAAAATACTTTTTTTCTTATTCTTAATTGATCTAACATAAAATTTGTTTATAAAGAACATTTATGCAAGCTTACACATCCATGTAAGCATATTTATGTATGCTTATATGTTATTGAAATGAATAACAGCAATGGTATGGGAGCAAGAGGAAAGAATTGTAATTCTTTTATTATTATCAGGTACTTTCACTACCTGTGAAGCAGTATAGTGTTATTTTAAAGTATACTTAAATAGGTTGTAAATGTGTGTGTTAAACTCTAGGGCAACCATTCAAAAAATTAAAAAGGAAGGACAATTGATGCAACAAGAAAGGAGAAGAAAATGGAATCATTTAATAGTATCCATTTATATTTAAACTACAAAAGGCAGGAAAAGAGTGGAAGACAAAATTAAAAAATGAGGGCAAGGAACAGAAAAGAGTAAAAAATATGGTACATAGTAATCCAATTATATCAATAACTACTTTAAATGTCAGAGGTCTTAATGTACTAATTAAAACACAGAGATTGTTAGAGCGGATCAAAACAATGATCCATCTTTGTACTGTTCATGAGAAACCCTATTTAAATACAAGGACATATGTAAGGTAAAAGTACATGCATCGACAAAGATATATCATGCTAATATTGATTTTAAAAAAAAGAAAAGCTAGAGTAGTTAACTTCAAATAAAGCAACATTCAGAGCCAAAAATGTTTTCGGGGGTCAAGAGGGAATATTGTATAACCAAAAAGGGACTTATTTTCCAAGAAGACATAACAATCATTAATGTGTATGCAACTAACAATACAGCATCAAAATACATGAAGCAAAAACTAATAGAATAGCAAAGAGAAACAGGTGAATCCGCTATCTAAGTTGGAGACTTCAACACCTCTCTATCACAAATGGACAGATCTAGCAGGCAGAAAATCAGTAAGGACATAGTGGAATTCAACAATACCATTAATCAACTGAATATAATTGACATCTATGGACTACTTCATCCAACACCAGCAGGATATACATTCTTCTCAAGTTCATATGCAACATTTACCAATACAGACCTAATTCTGGGCCATCAAAAACACCTCAATAAGTTTAAAACAAAATAAATCATATTATGTCTACTCTCAGAACACAATGAAATTAAACTTGAAATCAATAACAGAAAGACAGCTGAGAACTCCCAAAATAACTGGAAATTAAATAACACACTTCACAATAACATTTGGGCCAAAGAAGAAGTCTCAAAAGAAATTTAAATATTTTGAACTAAATGACAATGAAAATACACCTTTAAAAATCTGTGGGATGCAGATGTATAGCATTGAATGCATATAATACAAAAAAGAAAAGGCTGAAATCAATAATCTGAGTTCCACAAGAGAAAATAGAAAAAAAGGAGCACATTAAACTCAAATTAAGAAGAAAGGAAATAATAAATATTAGAGATGAAATCAAATTGAGAATGGGAAATCAACAGAGAAAAATCAACGAAACCAAGTTTATACTTTGAAAATATCAATAGAATTGGCAAGCCTCTAGCCCTGCTAAAAAACTAAGAAGGTACAAATTACTAGTATAAAAAATGAAGGGGGAACATAATTACAGATTCCATGGACATTAAAAGAGAAATAAATACACAATATGAACAATTCTATGCTCACAAATTTGATGACTTAGATGGAATATTCTAATTCCTTGAAAGACATAGTCTGCAAAAAAAATAGCAAAGGAAGTAAAAGACAGTTTGAATAGATATATAACCTTTAAAGAAATTTAATTAATAATTAATAACCTTCCCAAATAGAAAGTACCAGGTACATTACAGAACAAATTATACCAATTCTCTACAATCATTTCCAGAATATAGAAATAGAAAAAATAATTACCAATTTATTCATTCATAATCACAATGCTGTGAAGCCATCATTAGCTTAATTACAAATAAGACAATCACATTACAAGAAAACTAGACCAATACCTCACATGAACATAGGTGAAAAAGTCCTCAATCTAATAATGTACAATAAGAAATATATACCATCGCCAGAAGGATTGATCCCAGGTACACAAGGCAATTTCACCATAGAAAATCAATTAATTTATTCCATCACATAAGCAGGCTAAAGAAGGACAATTACATGATTGTATCAATAGATTTACTGAAAAAATTTGATAAAATTCAACACAGGTTCAAGATAAAAAATATCTCAGCAAACTAGGAATAGAGTAAAAATTCTCCAACTTGAAGAAAACATCTGCAAAAAATCTGCAGCTGACATACTTAATGGTGAGAACATCAAAGTTTTCCCACTAAGATCAGATATAAGGAAAAATATCCCATTTCACCACTTCTTTTCAACACCATACTGAAAGTACTCTCTATAGCATTAAGACAAGACAAGAAAAGGTATACAAATCAGGAAGGAAGAAATAAAACTGTCTTTGTTCTCAGATAACAATCACTAAAGTAAATGTTGATTACATTGGAAATTTCCCTATGCTAGATTTTAAATGTGCTCTAGGATCAAAATGCTGCTATTGTCCTACAGAGGCTTAGGTCCAGTTAAAATTAAAAAATTGATCTATCAAGCTAATATAAAGAATGACTGAAGATGAAAGAAAAATAGAGCCTCTTCAAGTTAAAATATGTTCTTAATGCAGTCCTCTGGACGAAGTCTTTTTTTACATGTCCATGTTGATTCTAAAGAAAATAATTTCCTTTGGCTATGAGTGCAGACTCTTCCTACTTCTCTGCTTACTAAAGCTGCAGCAGTAAATCCCTATATTTATGAGGCTGGCCTTAAGGGACCATGTGGGGAGTAAGGAAGGAAGTAATTTGTCACCTACTACATCTAATCACCGTGGAATATTGACTCCTTCATTATCACTCCACATAAGTCGTCCACTGCCCAAATGGACGCATTTGTCACACAGCCCTGTGAAGAAGCAATATTTTTGCTGTGGGATTTTGAACTGTCTTAGATCCTTAATTACATTTAAAATAATCTACAGATATTAATCTATTTCCCAACTTCCCTGAAGGTTTAAACTGCTGTGCAATAGTGATTTCTCTGGGAAGACAGCATATTTAAGAGAAAAAAATAAAATACAATATTACGTTTGATAACCATAACAGATGGATCACAGTCTACTTGTAAAAGCAGGTAAACAAAAGGACTTACCAACTTGATGATCTTGTTCATTTTTTCCTCCCCATTTGCTCTGATTACTCTATGCTTATTTTAATCTGATTATAAAGTACATAATTCTGTACATTATTTTAATTTTTTAACAATAAGACAAAGCATAAACAAATTAATAGTTATTGGTAAAGACATTTATTTGTTCTTTTCCGATGATTGGTGTTGTAGATAATCTTAAAATACAGAGGAATTTTTGAAGATTATTCAAAGGTTGATAAGATTAGCTGCTTTTCTGTTTGCCTGCATAGAGGAGATATTGGCCTCCTTTGGTTTCTAAATTCCTCGGGAGGACAGAGAGTGGGGTATACAAGACAGAAGAACCAGAAACATAAAGTGCTGGTAGACTCACAGCCATTCAAGACTATCCTCTGTCTCTGAAACCTCACAACTTTCAATGCCATTTACAAATGTTTCCAAATATGGAGGGTTTGAGTCCAATTACAGGTAATCTCAGATATTTATGAACATGATGTTGGGTTGGGAAGAGAGTCTTAGGTCCAGTATAAATTCTTTGGAGCTACTTATGGAAGCTAAGGTGCAGACATACATCCCTGTTTCCAAAGGTGTGATTTGTTACCTTATCAAATAACATGACCAGATAATACTCACCCTTTTAATTTGCCACCAATGTGAACTAATTCAGATTAGTATAATTTGGTTATTTACATATTTATTTAGTAATAAAAGGACAGAATAGTAAATAACCTATATTTTGTTTTCAACAGTAAGCTAACAAAAATGAAATAGTTGTTTGGTGAAACATGGTAGAAGTTTAAATGTTGGACGTATGTTACCTGTCAGATAAATTTCTGTGGCATGATACTGCTGGAATGTGCATAGATCACAGAGAAGCATGTTAATATGTCTGTGATAGTTAGATGAAAAGTGGAAGGAAAAGGAGACTAGAAATTGCAGAAATCTCATCTCCTGTCCACGCCCACTCCACTTCCTCCCTCAAGCAGTCCCTCAGTAGAGTATGGAGAAATGTGTTCAATCCAAAGGTCTCATGTAGCATATTTGGATGTATTATAATGTTTTAGTTATTATAATGAACACACTATTGAGGAGCGCTGTTACTCTCCACTACTAGTTTGAAGTCTATCTAAAGTAGTAAGAGGTTACATAAATCAATAAATGTCACAGGTGAAGGACTGTGTAAATGCTAGAAATAGCATATAGATATAATTGGTAGAATAAGGTATCCCCTCTACCCCTACATGTTTATACAGACATTTCTATACTATGCCTTTGCTTACAGATAATGGCTGTGGAAAATGCTGCTCACCTAATCTTTTGATCTCTTCTAAACTAGATTTTTTTTTAAATTCACTTTTCAAATATATTGCTGGATTTAAGTGGCTATGTAGTCAATCCGCAGCAGACACAGGCCTTTGGGAAAGGCTTTACTGGTGCAATGGACTGAATATTTGTGTCCCCCTCCCTCCAACTAATTCAGATATTGAAACCTTAAGCCTGTTGTATTGGTTTTGGGGGTTGGGACTTAAAGAAGGTAATTAAGATTAAATTACATTAGGAGCATGGGGTCCTCATGATGGGAATGATGTCCTTATGAAAGAGGAAAAGACAAGAGAGCTCTTCTCTCCAGGAGCAGGTAAGGAGGGAAGGCCATGTGAGCAAATGGCTGGAAGGAGGATGTCTGCAGGCCAGAAGTTGGCTCTCACTAGGTACTGAATTGGCCAGCACCTTAATGGTGTACTTCCCAGCCTCTAGAACTGTGAGAAATAAATGTTTCTTGTTGAAATGACCTAGTCTATGGTATTTTGTTGTAGCTGCCCAAATTGACTATAAGACAAATGAATTTTGGAAAACAAATAATTATGCAGTTTTTGGCTTGTTACATTGCCTCCCCATCATCCTAAAAGTTAACACCTTATTCATCCTCAAAGCTTAACATGGATGAATTTACAGAAAGTTTCATGTTAGTGATATTGTGGGGGTGGCATAAGTAAGCACTGGAGCATGCATGGAATTATCATTAAAGAAGTACAGAAAAGATAAATAAATAATGTACATTGAAACATTTGATTTCTGAAGATTTTCAAATAAGAATTGAAATATTAACTGTGAATATATCCTAATTCACTGAATGCATTAAACAATAAATACATAGCTAGGGATAATAAGAACCCTCATTCTGGGTGGTGGCTACTATTTTGTTGTTTGAACTGTCTCTTGATAATTTTCTAAAAATGTTTTTAAAAATCACCAAAATACAAACAGTTGTAGTTTCTAGAAGGTAAGATATGAAGCACATACCAGTTTCCTATTTATATTCTTTCATGTTAAAAATTTATAAAATGTGTAGACATTTCATCTCATATTTTAATAATTAGAAATGACTAAATCACATAATCAGGCTTTTAGCCTGGTCACATTCTGACTTTTGCTTTTAGGACCACTTCTCCTGGAAGTGATAGTAGTTCAACATAATGCTAGGTTTGAATGGTTCTTAGATCTCTGCACCTTGTCTTGTTGATTTCTTCAGGGTAGAGACTCAGACTGTGCCTTACCATTGCTTATATTCTCCGTGGTCAACATTCACTAAAGTTGGTAAATAAAGGAATGAATAATTACAAATATCATCAATGCTTTCATTCCCCTAATAGAGAAGCCTCTATTTGTTTCTCACTGCCCACAGGCTGTCAAGTCCATGCTTTCCAAAAAGCGTAGGCTTTCTTGCTAGATTTACACTCCATGGTTAAATCTGAATTTTACTCAGCAGATAGTAGTTTGTTCATGCTCTGGTACATGTGTATTTCAATCCTGTTGGGAGCACCCGACAAGAGAGTAATGGCTAGCCCCTCTCAAAAGAGAATTATGGAAAGCTCTCAAAATACAAATTCATAACAAAATCCCATCCCAATAATGATACTATAAATGTAATACCATAAATGGAAGTTTCTTCTTTCTAGGTGAAGAAAACTGATACATATATATCAGCTGTTCCTAGTTTGTAAGTTTTAGGATTAGAAAATTTTCACCAAAGCATGTATGTGAAGATGGAGATAAATGAAAATCTCTGAACAATACAGGGGCTTATATGTGGTTCTGCTCTCTTTCACCTTCAACAAACCTGGCTCTGTTTTCCAAATACATTCAAGGCACTGGGCAGCAGATCTCATCATACAGCTTCCAACCTCCTAGTGGAAACTTAGTATTCACATCCAATCCTGTCTGAGACAGATGTCCTCAACCAGAGCATATGAAGCTGCCTGAATCTGACATTTGGCTATTTTCATTTTGCCCAAAGAAGGCATTTTAAAGTTGATTTCTGCTTTGTCAGACAATAAACTCCTTCACTGAGTATCATTTTTTCTTCTTTTTACTTCTTCAAACTTCAGCCTGTAAAAGAGAGAAACAACAGGACTCAACTGTGTAATACAAAAGTAATAAATGTGTACAGGTCAGGATAGGTTAGGAAAAGTAGTCAAGCCTACCTACCATATATATTCATTTCTTCCTTTTATGTTTTTCTCAACCTTGAGAGTCTTTGCCTTTTTTCTATAATCTAGTGTTCCTGTCTGTCTAACTAGACCACCTAACTCTGTGTCCTGACCCCATAAGAAAATGTCCATTCATAAACTAAGCCCTACTTCTAAAAACATTTTTTTAGTTCAGGTTTTAGCCATTTCTTTAGAGGACAGCATTTTAAATATCAATGTCAAACTGCTAATAACTCAACAATTAATTTGAGGTCTGTTTTAGGAACATTTACATATCTAAAGGAAAGGACTTAATATGCAAAGATTCATTAAAGTGTTTGGCCTTTTTTGCACAGCAGTATACATATAGAAATTAGTTAAAGGAAACAATTTTTATGTATTTTTAAAAACTCATGCAAATACATATAGATATGTATATCAGGACTGTTTATAATATTTAAATAAAAAATCTAATTGTCCAGGAATAGCTAAATAGATTTCAGCACAATAGAACTATGTGCAATTATGCAAAATCATGTAGAATTATGCAGCAATTAACAATTATGTTTATTAATAGTTCATGCATTCATTAAAAATTCACATTTCATCTTCAGGATGCTAAAATTTATTAATAAAGTTATAAATATAAACATTCATACACATGATTATATGAAATTTAGAAAATTTACAATTCCCTAAATAGTAATAAGTAATATGTTCTGTGATCATATGGATTATTTTTCATACTGACACTGAACTCACTTTCTAACTTTTCTGTGAGGAAATGTATATTTTCCTTATGTACTAGGACAGAACTTTATTTTGCAAAACCACAGCATATATTATAGTAGAAAGCAAGTACAAGGTAGAAAATAATATACTTACTCCTATATATCCATAAGATTTTAACATGATGGTGCCTGCCGTCGAAGTCAAACAGTCTGAAGGGGAGGCGTGGAGCTGAATATATGTACACTCACTCTGAGAGGACGCCCCACATTGGGCGCCAGATGTAAGGTGCCGCACATTTTCTTTGGGTGAAGTGAGAGAACAAAAAACACAGACAACACAGACAGACAATGGCTGCAGCCCCGATGTGGCGCAGCACCTTTATTTTTATACTGCCTTTCTCGGACCTCAGCCAAGTGCTATACTCATCTTTCCCTTCTGGGGGGGGCGGGGGGGCAGGCCAGAAGCAGGGGCAGTGTTTTCACTCGTCCTCAAGGTCTCCCTATTTTCAGAGTGAGGAGTCTTGGCTCTTCTTCGAGGGCAAGATACGTTTTTGTGGGCAGATAACTTCCAAGGACTGCACCGGTTGTTCTCAAGCTGGTGCTTTCCCGTGCTGCGTTCAGGCATGGGGGAAGGTGCTTTCCTATTCTGCCTTCAGATATGTGAGAAGACAAAGGCCGTTCCCTACATTTTAACAGATATGTTTCTGCATATTATATAAATAGATTCATATATTAGTAATTATAACAAATCAAGAACATACTGAATGCTATTTTATAACCAGCTTTATTAACTTAATGGCTTATTAAAGTCTCCTGTATACCATTAACAATTATACCACAGAGACTTAGGTAATTTAAATATTAAAGTGTGAACACCACTAGACTAGTAGGTCTAATGTATACCTGTTAATTTAAAATAAAATTTTCTCTAGAAATCAGTTTCCAAAGAGGGGTTGATGAACCAAAGGACATGCTAACTTTTAGGGCTCTAA
The DNA here is from genome assembly GCF_040802235.1 of Manis javanica. Classification (NCBI taxonomy): domain Eukaryota; kingdom Metazoa; phylum Chordata; class Mammalia; order Pholidota; family Manidae; genus Manis; species Manis javanica. The sequence continues at coordinate 172,852,487 of NC_133156.1, read as the reverse complement.
GAGTCTTACAGTTAGAAATATTAAATAATCTGGTATATTTAGCTATATCTGAAAGTTCCCACTTGTCTTGCCAAGTGCCAACACTAGATAATTCTACAAAAACATCTATAAAAACAAAACTTTGCTATAGAAAACAATGATCATGGTAACTTTTTAAATTTGACAAAGTAGTAGCCACTTACTCTTTTAAGGTATGTTTTCTTTATTAAATGTAAATTTGGATATTTTTTCACTCGTGTATTAACACTATATTTTTATTTGGTGAATTTCCTTTGCATATCTCTCACCAATTTTATATTAGAGCTTACATTTTTATACTAATTTTAATTTTTTTGTGAAAGAAAATGTAATTTGAAGATAAGCAATTATAAATAATGTTTTATAGAAAAACAGCCATGTTCATTTGCTTATATATTGTTTATGTTACTTTTGTTCTTCAACTATAGATTAGTTGTGACAGAATTTTATAACTTGCAGATGTAAATGCTATCTGACTCTCTGAGAAAATATTCAACACTGATCAGAGAGAAGCAGAAAATAAAAGGGAAAAATGTTCTCTCTGTCTCTCTCTCTCCATGTATGTATGTATATCTTTAAAACTTCATCAGTTTGTTGATATATACAATATAGCTCTTGCTAGAATTTTGACTGGAATTGCACTGAATTTATAGATCAAGTTGGAAAGGACTGACATATTGACAATACTGAACCTTCCTACCTATGACATGGAATATCCAGGCATTTATTAAGCTTTTATTTGATTTCATTAATCAGAGTTTTGTAGTTTTCCTCATACAGATCTTGCACACATTTTGTTAGATCTATGCCTCAGTATTTCATATTTTTGTTGTGCTAATGTAAATGGATTGTGTCTTTAATTTTAAATTTAATTTTTTATTCTTGATATATTGGAAAACCATTGACTTTTGTATATATTAGCCTTGTATTAAAAATATATTTTTTAAATTTTTCTTGAGCTTTCTATTTGATCAGTGTGTTATTTGAAAGTGTGTTGTTTCATCTCCATGTATTTTGGGATTTTCCAGTTCTCTCTCTGTTACTGATTTCTGGTTTAATCCGTTGTGGTCTGATAATAAGCACTGTATGATTTCTATTCGTTTAAATTTGTTAAGCTGTTTTATGGCCAAGAATATGGTCTATCTTGGTGAATGTTCTGTGTGAGCTTGAAAAGAATGTGTTCTCCACTGTTGTTGAATGAAGTCCATAAATGTCAATTTTATCCAGTTGATTGATGTATTGCTGAGTTCAACTGTATCCTTACTGATTTCCTACCAGCTAGATCTGTCTGTCCATTTGTGATAGAGGGATGTTGAAGTCTCCAACTTATATACTGGATTCAACTGTTTCTCTTTGCAGTTCCATTAGTTTTTGAATCATGTATTTTGATTTTGTATTGTTAGGCACATACATATTAAGGACTATTATGTCTTCTCAGAGAATAAACTCCTTTATGATTATCTAATGCTCCTTCTTTATCTCTGATAATATTTTACCTCTGAATTCTTATTTGAAATTAATATAACTAACTCTAGTATTTCTTTTCTATTAATATTAGCCTAGTATATCTGTATTCATGATTTACTTTTAATTTATATATGTCTTTATATTTAAATTGGGTTTCTTATAAACAATAAATAGATGGGTCTTATTTTTTTATTCACTCTGACATCACTTTTAATTGACATGTTTAGGCCATTGACATTCCAACTGATTGTTGATATAATTGGATTAATTTCTACTATAATTGTTACTATTAACTACTAATTGCCCTGTTTTTATTCCTATTTTTGTCTTCCATTCTTTTTTTTGCCTTTTGTGGTTATAAGTGAGCATTCTATATGATCCCATTTTCTTTCCTTTCTTAGCATATCAGTCATACCTGTTTTTTGTTTGTTTTTGGACAGGAAGTAGGTTTTATTGGTAAGGATGGCCTTTATGAGTTCATGGCCCACTATTTGTCTAGGGTCTATGATTAGAAATATGTTTAACCTCACAGCCATCTCAGACAAGCCACTTTTCAGCTACCATGTCTTCAAATCCAACCACATTAAACTTGGTAAAGCCACCCTTCTTGGGCATATGGCCCGTCAGGATGTTAGGTAACTTGATGCTGTATAAGGCCTAAGTCATATGCTTTTTGTCTGTAGCTTGGTGCAGATGGACCTGATGACTTAGCCTGTGTATCATGGCCACTGTGCCCAGGGGCCAAAATTACATACCTGTCCAGAGCCTAGAGTGGGGACAGCTTGAGGGTCACTGGAAATAGCTGTTTCAATGTCCCTTAGGGAACCCTTTATATAAGCAACAGTCTGCATACACTACCAAGGAGACTGCTGTTTGCAGCCATTGCATATCAGACCCCACAGAGAAAACAGCATCAGCTTAAATGGCCACTGTTTTTTACTTTTTTTAGTGCCTGTCCTGGAGTCTGAAATATACATTTACAGCTGATCCAAATCGATTTTCAAATAACACTGTGCACATAATGGGCAGTGTATCTTATAATAAAGTAATCCTAATTCCTCCTTCCCATTTCTTGTATTACCACTGTCATTCATATTTCACTTATTCATAAGAAAATATACATATAAAATACACATAGGCATATAATCACATAAATTATTGATATTAAATTTAACAAACTGTTAACTAATCAATGAATAATAAGAAATATAAACATTTTTATTTTATAAAACTATTTATTCTTTGATGCTATTTCTTTGTGTTCATCTGAGTTTCTCACCTGTATTATTTTATTATTTTCCTTCTCTCCAAAGAAATTCCTTTAACATTTCTTGCAGCACAGTTCTACTGGCAACAAATTCCCTGTTTTTGGTTGTGTGAGAACATCTTTGTTTCTCCACTTTTGAAAGCTAGTTTCATATAGCATTCTGTTTTGGTAGTTGTTTTCATTTTTGTGTTTTCTCCTAGTACTTTAATTATTTCACTCCACTTTCTTCTTGCTCCTGGTTTCTTGAGGAAAAGTTGGGTTCAGTTCTTGTTTTTGTTCTCTTGGTAAGGTGTTGATTTTTCCACTCTGGTGACTTTCAGGATATTTCAATATATTTGATTTTTTGTCATTTGAAAATGGTATGCCCAGGGGGAATTTTTTGGCCTTTATCTGCTTGGTGTTCTATAAGCTTCTTGGAATCAGTGGTTTTGTGTTCGATATTAATTCAAGGATATTAGCAGGAATTATTACATCACACTTTTCTTCTGTTCTTTTCTCTTTTTCTTCCCCTTCTGGTACTCTGATTACACATATGTTACACATTTTGTGCTTGTTTCACAGTCTTTGGATAATCTGTTCTGTTTTGTCCAGTCTTGTTCACTTGGCTTTTTGCTTTCATGGTTCTATTGATACATCCTCAGAGATACATAGCTCAGAGATTCTTTCCTCAGCCACATTCTTTTTACTAAAAAGCCCATCAAAGGCATTCTCATAGTTGTCTTAAATTTTTGGTGTGATAATTCCAACATCTGTGCTGTGTCTGATTCTGATGTTTGCTATGTCTCTTCAAAGTGTGTGTTATTTTTTTGTTTTTTTTTACCTTTTGGTATGCCTGGTGAATTTTTTCTTAGTAGTGGGATGTAATGTACTGGGTAAAGGAATTGCTATAAATTGACCTTTATAATATGGTGTGAGAAGAGGTGGGAAAGGAAGCATCCTATGATTAGGTCTGTGGATAAAATGAGAGTTCCTGTGGCCAGGATTCTCACCTGGCCCTGGTTGACTAGCTCACTGCACACCTGTGGGCAATACATGGCTGTTGACTCTTTATAAAGAGTTCCACCCGGTGCTCAGTGACAGGGCTGCAAGGCTGCAGGAGAGCAGAGCAGAGGCTGGAGTGGTGGCAGTGCCGAGGACAGAGGCCCAGAGGATGGCTGTGTGGACAGAGGGGCCCAGAGGCAGAGACTGGCTTGCTGCACACAGACTCACTCTGAGTGAACGGGATTCTAGTGACTGACCTGCCACCTGGAAATAAAGTTGGCTATAACCCTTTCACCCCAAGAACGTTTTGCTGTCAATTTCTTTGGTCACATTGAATCCATAGCAAACTTGCCCAGGGCTTAAACCCATTGGCAAGACAAGGTCTCAGTGTTTCAGGGAGCTTGTGAGACCAAAAAATGACAATGGAAAGTTCTTGGGGTGAAAGGGTTTATACCCAACTTTATTCCCATGGTGGCAGGTCAAGTGCTGGAATCCCATCCACCTCAGAGAAAGTCTGCATGCACCCAGCTGGTCTCTGCCTCTGGGCCTCTCTGCCCAGCAGCTGTATCAGTCTCTGTCCTCGGTGTTGCCACCACTCCAGCCTCTGCTCTACTGCAGCCATGCAGCCCAGAACATTGGGTGGAGCTCCTTACACAGAGTCAATAATTACCTATTGCCCACACCTGTGCAGTGGGCAAGCTGACCAGGGTCAGGTGAGAATCCTGGCGGTAGGAAGCTTCATTTACTCTACAGACAGGACGGCTGTAGTTGGGCAGGAGTTTGGTATTTTCCCTTTTGATGGGCCAGTTAGGTGTGATAACTGATAACACCCCAGGAAGTTATGCTCTGGTTAATTAGTTTCCCCTGAAGCTGGGCCTTGTTAAGAACAGAGGGCTCTTTGGTATTGCAAAATGGCTCCTTTTCCCTCCAGCCCTGCCAGAAGCCTAAGGGGATTTTCCCCTAGATTTTTACTATGAGAACCTGGTTAAGCTTCTTGAGGTCAGTCTCACAAAATTGTGGGGTCCCCCACGACTGGGTGCCCTTCAGGTTTTAACTCACAGACTTGTCCCTAACGAGCCTCCCACAATTCATCAGTTGCAGTTCAGGTTTTCCTGCTCCAGCGCGGCTTCCTGCACGTCGGCTCCGGTAAGCCACGGCTCCTCATATTCTCCTGTCTGTTTCTCCAGTCTTGAGGGCAGTGTTTTGCCCTGTGTCCTCCCATCTTGACCATCCAAGAAGAGCTGATCCTTCAGTCTGTTCAGTTTTGTTCTTGTAAGTATGGAGGGCTGACTTCCAAGCTCCACACATGTGGAACTGGAAAGCAGATCCCATCTTTTTTTATATAATAAACTTTTTCTTTGAGAATAGTTTGACATTTATAGAAAAGCTACAAAGTATTACAGAGTTCCCATGTATACCATAACCAATTTCTTCAATATTAACATTTTATATCAATATGATATATTTGTCACAATATTAATCCAGACAAAAGGTGTGCTCTTATTTTGTTTTCTTTTTCTCTTCCATCCATCCTTCCTTTCTTTCCTGAATCTCAGACTTTCATTTTTGGGTAATTTCTTCATTTTCAAGTACATTTCTCAGCAGTTCCTTCAGTTTGTTGGTTCTGGATTGCAATATTGTTAGCCTTTGTTTATATTTAAATGATTTTATTTTTATATTGATTCTGAAAATATATATATATAAATACAGATTTTACTCATTGCATTGCACAACCATTTTTACATATATAAAGTTTTTCCTCTTTTTTTTTTACTATTATGTACTTAGTTGAATTCCATACTGAGTAATTTTATAGCATGCATTGTTCTGCAGTGTATCTGAAATATTTTATTTTAGAAGACTTTAAGGTAAAGATTTTTTTTAATTACCCAAACATGTTGTGAAAGAAATGATTTTTCACTCCTTCTGAGACTAAAACCAAGGCATCTACAAAGATGTAAACTCAGAAAAGCATCCTATTTCTGCTCCTTCATAATTTAATATTATAGGTATACACAATAATGACTATGATAATTTGGGAACAAAACACATTGACCTATGAACTCTCTACACAACCACAAAGCCAGCTCAGGGGGTCATGATCCATACTACTCCCTTCCCCTCTTCTCATATCCTATTGACTCTGACATGCCAATTGCAGTACACTAAATCTTTGTCCAAATGTTTTAAGGATTTTTTGAAAAGACAAAGCTCTGTATTTCTTGGACTGAGTTTGATGTACCACTATGATTTATATTCAGTTATGAGTTAATGTTTAACAATGTTAAGTTTAGATTTATATATTTCGTCATTCTGATTGGGTAAAGAAAATAGAATTGGAGTGATTATAAAGGCAGGAAATCAGTTCAGGCAAAAGATGAATCCTTGAGAAAGGACACTGATTGTTGTGCCATATTTTAAATTTATGTTCAAGAAAGAATTGCTAGAGTTTACACCAGTGCAGGTGACTTGAGTGAGATGATAAAAAAGGACAAAGCAAATAAGTCTAAATCAAGCGTTTTGTTGAATATTTTAATTATGGTGCCATTTAATGAGACAATAAAGAAAGTGTATGTATTTAAACAATGTTATTGGGATCTTTTCAGGCATTCAGATTGCAGTATGCCTCTGTTCAGCAGGTATTCAAATATATTAATCTGTTCCTTGTATGATGTATGAACAGAAGACAGATTTAAGCATAATCAGCTATGGTTGGTTCTTGATGAGATTACCCATAAATAGTAGATAGGGTCCTTCTACTTTCTCAGAAAAGATAACTTAATATATGCTGCAGTTAGTCTAATTTTTGATAATGTTTTTTTACTATCAGATACATTTCTCTACCAGTACATCAACTATCAATGTATCTATCTGTAAGTTCTTCCTAGATAGAATTTATGAATAGCAGTCATCAAAGTAAAATCTAAATTGAAGATGGCAGCCCTATTTTTTTCTTACACAATATCCATTTGTCAATAACCTGTTGTTATATGCCATGGGAGACTCCCTAATTTAGAAAGCAATTGCAAGAGATTATTAAAATTCTCAATACAAATCAGTTATAAATATATTTCACTCTTTAGAAAACAAAACATTATCACACTGTCAGTGTATGTGAATTTAAAAAAAGAATATGAATTTCTTTGGTGTATGTACATAGCTAATGTTTGAGACTGCCCCTCTCAAATCTTGAAATGAATCATTCTAAGAAGACTTTGTCCAGATCAGTCTAGCAAGCAAGTCTCTTGTTCAGTGAACCTCCTTTCTCCACTGAGATCTATAAATATTGTCCTCTTAAAAAATTTTGAAAGACCAATCTGTCTTAAGTGCTTACTGTTATTAGATATGGTTAAGTCCTTTCATTTCAAAATTTCCATCTCTCTCTCTCTCTCTCTCTGTTTTTTCCTCTTTGTATGTCATAAAAGAAAAACTAGTTTTAAAAAATACTAATCTCCACTTAAGTTCTGTGAAACTCTGAAAACACTGAAATACAGTAGAAATAGGATAGGAAATAGTGACTATTCATCATTAAACAGTAAAGATGTGGTTAGAATTGCCTTTGCTTTTAATTTAATAACCAAGGCCTATTTATGAGTAAATACACTATAGAGTTACTCTTAGTGATAAATATCATCTCATAGTCATATAAATGTAAGTAGAATGTTTTAGGAAAATATTAGACTGATGTAGTCTTATATGATTAACATTATATATCAAGTTAATCAAATGTATATCTATGAAATCTTGCTTCATATTTATATGAAGATATATAGTCTTAAAATTCATTCATTCATAGTTAAGGGATAAATGTTGATATTATATCTAGGAGAAATAATTTAACCTTAGATAATATTATGTAGTATCTGGGAACATGACTTTATAGAAACTCTTTTCTTGTTGCTTATATAGCTTTATGCAGTTATAAATATGAAAAATAAAACCCTCAGATTAGGCCAACAGACTGTTTCCTGTTTTGTTTTATTATCATTATTACTTTTCATGTTTTTTCTTTTTGGGAAATTGAAAGAAGCATAGATGTCATTTAACCTACTGATTATCAAAACCTTAAAATTGAGACAGCATAGCATTTTCCTCAGGAAAAAAAATATTTCATGGAAGTCTAATGCTTTATAAGGCATACAATACTAACTACTATATTTGAGGTTCTAGCTGAACATGAGATCATTGCCCAGTTACCCATTCTTCCCATGTTGTCCCTTGTATCACTAGAACATCATGGAACAATGTTGGAAAACCATTAGCATATCACAATTTTCTTATTTGCTATATAAGGAAAGATAAGATTAAGCATCAGTAATAAAACTACAGTGTACCTCAGGTTTATTTACAAATACCTTTGTTTATGCTGTTCATCCTACTCCATTCATGTTCATCTATCAATCGACCTGATGGTGCTGCTAGGATATCTTGCTATTTCCCATATATGTCACAAAGACCACTTACCACTCTTAAAAGTGTTTTGGATCTAAGTGTTTATATAATCCCATCTTCCTTAAATACAGATTGGTTCAGAAAGTAATCATAGGACCATGCAAGTGGGTCTTAAAGGGGCAAAGCCTAAAGAATAATAGGTTTTTCATTTTTCATAAAAAAGTCTCTGTTTATTTTTCAAAACACTCAACTCTCTCTTTGTCTATTGTTCCTTCCAAATTTGATAGATACACCCTAAACACAATAATAAATGACTAAGTAGGTTCAAAGTAAGGGCATAGCAACAAGTGGTGGTGAGTATACCCATTGGAGAGTGCATGCCCCATCCAAAGATGGTGGCAGCTATTTATCTCATCTGGTTGTTTCCGTGTTGGAAAGGAGACCTAGTTTTTGCCAGCTACTCAGGTATTTTCAAATAATACCTGAAATTCATATAGAAATAAGAAATCCAATATCTTCAATATTAACCAATATAAATGTATTTAACATTGAGCAGGCCAACACTACATAGGAAGTACACTGGATATCAGTGAGCCAAATCTGGCTTGTGAGGAACATTTTTGGAATTTTGTCCAATTATGTTTAATCAGTAATTAAAATAATCAATCCACTCAAATATTGAACAAACACTCTGTCAGCAATTGTGATTGATTTGCACATATTTTCTTTTTTTTCCCAAAAAAAACACTGAGATTTAATGTTTTTATTCTCCCCATTCCAAAGGAGAGAAACTGGGCACAGAGGAATTAAGTGTTCTGTTAGTACAACTGTAATAAGAAACACACCAAGCAAACATACATGCTGTCTCCAATATAAGTGTCTTACTCATAAGTAAACTCCAAATGACTATTCCTTGTAAGCAAGCAGCTGTCCTCCTGACAATGACCCAAAGACCCAGGCTCTTTCTCTCTAGCGGGTCACCTTCATCCTGACCTCCAAATGCATTTTGCATATCATCATCAAATTGGTGGACAAAGAAACAAGGAAAGAGCATAGAGGAATATATGTAACTAGTTACTATGATCCAGGCCAAGGCTGGTGTCAAGGAAGAAGATAACATGAATTAGATGAAAATATAGCCATTCCCTATCACATCTGGCATAGTACCTGGGCACTGGGGAATATCCTCTTGTCAGTGGCTCACAAAGATTACAATAAGTGGACACTGTACCCTGTCCCCCATAATTTAATTCCAGTGACTTCTGTTTCTTTCACGACACATTTGATGAATATTTTGTGAGTGTGCCTAAATTCTCAATACTCTAAGATCCATGATGGCATCCTCTAGGACCACAGAGATCTCTCCTCATTCCTCTGGATCTTTTCTGGAGAGGAATATGCTTGCCTTACTGCTCCCATTTCCATAAGTCACTTTATCAGGAATATATTTCAAGCATTCTGTTTCTTGAGATCTCAAAAAATCTTGTCAAAAAATTTTTTTCACTTGGTAATATTAATCCTTCCAATCTATAAGGAGATATGGAGAAGACTATTTTTTGAATGGAAGGGGAGAGAGCAAACATTTAATAAATGTAGTGGACCTATAACTCTTAGAAATTATAATAGTATTATAATTACCTCACTATATTGAAAATGAAAAGTAGAAATTTGGTATATTGATTGAGAGCTCTGAAGAGAGTCCTAGACTAATACACAAATACAGAAACTTTGAATATCTAGATGGCTCAATGGACATTGCAAATTGTTTAGCCATTGTCAAATCCCAGTCAGACTTCCGTCCATAGCAACAATATAGTTGAGGTATCCACTTCTCCCAACAGAGGCCTTGGAACTCAGTGGAAGTTGACCCATCCGTAGTTCCTAGGGAAGGTGTTAATTAATCCAGACTTCCGAAGTCATCATGACGATCTCAGCTGTTTTTTCCCCACAGAGAGCCCAGAATTAAGAAAATCAGCTCAAAGTGTTATCTTGGCAAGAGTACTTGGTCTCAGGATATATGTGACCTAAATTGACTCAGTTGTACTGAATAGAGGACATGATTATTCTTTAGTTAACAAAAGTACCATGTCTCTTACACCCCTGCACATGAACATGGAAGCACATTCTCAGAAGTGCTGTTTGTTATTTTTGTAAACGTTAATAAGGCCAGCCTAAAGATAAGAAATGAGAGTATGACACTGAGGTGCAGTTTGGTCGTGGACCTGGAGGTATTACTACTCCATTTTAAGACTTTGGGGTCTGGGTTTCTTCTATAATTTGCCAGAAATATTGTACTAAAATAGATAATAACTGAAGTCATCAGAGTATATGGTATTACATAGGAAGAACATGAAGAGTAAAACAACAAAATGCAGGAAAATAGGGTGTTAGGTGAATAAAACTATTAATTTTGGATCCAACTCTGAAGGTATGTGACTCATTGAAGAAGCATATGTACAATTGAAATTATAAAATTAAAGGTGAGAAGTAAACCAAAACATTATTGTATAAAAGTATACTCACATCTCCCTAAACAGTAGCTAACATGACAATGCCCCTGAAATTTTGGTAGCATCTATGTTTATTATAGCAATAATGCCTAAGTACTCTGAAACAGAAAACATAAATACCTTTTGGGTAACTGCATAGTGTATCACTTCCAGTACTTCTGCTGTCAAATGTTACAACAGCAATGTAATATTATTCTCAGAAAGGCAAAACAAAATAAAACATGATAGTAATAATGTTATGTTTAATTCATGGTAATTTGATGTTCTTATTTTTTATGATCAGAATAAAATAGCTTGTGTAAGATAATACAGTTGATTCATTTTGTACCAAGGCTTTTTTATTATGAGGCCTATAAAAGCATCAAACAATTACAACAAACAATTTAGTTAGAACTTATTACTCCAAATAACTTCTAAATTGAAATGTTAGCTTGAACAATTTCAGAGAATAGCAACAACAAAGAATGCCAGCTACTTTAAATACCCCATGGGGTGAGCTATCATGGACTATTTAAAAAAAAAGATCCCTTCAAGATGTCCACCTAGGATTAGAAGGGTAGGGGTCCATCTCATTATTATAGTTGTTCTTCATTATAATTGTTCTTTCTCCTCTTTTTCAATTGCTCCTGCAGTTGTCATCCTGTTGCCTACTTTAAAATGTGTAAGACATACTTTTCTAAAATATACACATACAACATTAAGCTGAGTTTTTCTTTTAGCTGTTCTGTAAGCAGAGCTTTTATATTCTGTTCGCAGATATGTATTTTCACGTTAAGCATTCATAGGGATGAGAGAGTTCATAAGATGTGAGTTAAGTAATACAAAATCTAAGAAATAAGGAACCTTCCTAAAATACTAGGTATGCTGTTATTATTGAGGGACATTGTTACTTAATCATGGTTATATCTCAGTAGTGCCTGGAAAAACATTTTGAAGTTGTGAAATTTGGTGTGTTGGAAACAATTTGTATGAACAGAATAATTTACTACATCAAATGTATGTTGATAGAAACTGACTCCTATTTACTTTTATCACAGAACAAGACTAAAATATGAAATTTTATGGGTTACTTGTAGTCTAAACATGTCTTCAAGTAAAATTTAAGAACTTTCTTTTCCTGTATCTCACTAATTAAATCTGTGCATAGCCAATCTTGGCAGAGTCAGTAAGTAATCAAGGTTGATCTCTATAAAGCTTACTACTCACCAACCTCTGTATTCTGGATTTCGATGCTTAGTGAAATGTATATTGAAGGAAAACAACATGAGATCATTTGGCTAAGATATTACAATAGTCAAGTATCCATCTATGGATAAATGGATAAAGAAATTGTGAGATACACACACATATATACATATATTATTATAAAATATCATATTACAGTATAATTATATATAATAATATGTGGTGTGTATATATATATATATATATACACACACACACACAAACACACATATATGTGTGTATATATATAAAATTCAGCCTTAAAAAACAAGGACATCCTGTCATTTACAACAAAATGAATGAAAATGGAGAATGTTACGCTAAGTGAAATAAACCAGACACAGAAAGAAAAGTACTGCATGATCACACTTATATGTGGAACCTTAAATAGTTCAATAGATAGAAGTAGAGATTCTTTGTAACCACAGGGACAGTAAGTGGGGAGATGGGGAGTTGTTCGTTAAAGGGTGCAGAGATGCACTATGTAGGATGTACAAGGTCCAGAGAGCTAATGTACAGTATGGCAACTATAGTTACTAATACTAGAGTGTTTACTAGAAATCTGCTCAGAGAATAGAGCAGAGTTCTCTCACCGCGCACACACACACACACACACACACACCCCTACACATATACACACAAAAGATACTATGTGAGGAGATGAATATGTTGATTAGCTTGACTGTAATAATAATTCATTATGTGTATGTATGTCAAAACATGTTGTGTACTTTAAGTATACACAATTTTTATTAAAAAATAAAACAATAAAAATAACAAGTATTAATACTAAATACAACAATCCCTAATCTAAAGTCAGGAGGCTCTGAGTATTACTTTTTCTTTTTTTAATCATTAATATGCTATAATTCTAGTGTATACATTGAATAATAAGAGTATTCTTATTAAAATTGTTCTCTTTTCTGTCACCTGCAGTGAGTGACTTTTCTTTACCTATTATAGCAAATTCCTCCTGAAAGTGTTAAGAAATAGAGATTTGGAGTAAAATACTATCATTTGTGAGTACTTAGTCATATAGTATATTATTTTGAAATCATCTATTATAATACAATAGATGTAATGAGCCTCTCACACTTATCCAGCATTGCTGTATTACCTTTGTCTTACTCTAATAAGTATATTTGAAGTTTTAATAAGCAGTTTTGATTATTTAAATTATATTTTCAAATCACATGCACATTACCAGTTCTGCTCTCAATGATTGGAAAGTACAAGCCTACACTATTTAGAGCTATGAAATGAAAACAATGAATTTCAAATACTGCCTCCGTGACTTTCTCTGTTCTGCTAGCCATTAGCCGCTGTGACACTTATATCCTATGTTTAGCCCAAAATGAAATTTTAAAAAATCATTTTTTGGAAATGTACAATATTTTTCCATCTAATTAATTTAATTTAATTTTTATTTGTTATATGAAGGTACATAATAAAATGTACAAATCTTAGTGTATAGCTTGATGAATTTGGTGTATATATACACACATGCAACCATCACACAGATCAAGATATCAAACATTCTCACTTATTTTTCCCCCCTTCACCTATTTCACTCATCCTTACAACCCCCTCCCCTATGGCAACCACTAGTCTGTTCTCTGTGTCTATGAGTCTGTTTCTGTTTGTTCATTTGTCTTGTCTATTAGATTCCACATATAAGTGAAATCATATGGTATTTGTCTTTCTCTGACTTATTTCACTCCATGTAATACCCTCTAGGTCCATCCATGTTACAAATGGCAAGATTTTGCTCTTGTTTATGGCTGTATAATATCCCACTTTATATATGTATCACATCTTTTATATCCATTCATCTGTGGATGGACATTTAGGTTGTTTCCATATTTTGGCTATTTTAAATAACACTGCAATAAACAGAGGAGTACATATATCTTTTTGGATTTTGATATTTTCTTCAGGAAAATTCCCAGAAGTAAAATTGCTGTATTGTATAGTATTTCTATTTTCAGCTTTTTGAGAAACCTCCATACTGCTTTCCATAGTGTCTGCACCAATTTGCAATCCTACCAATATTGTATGAGGGTTCCCTTTATTTCATATCCTCCCCAACAGTTATTATGTCTAATCTTTTGTATAGTGGCTACTGTGATCAGTATAAGGTGATACCTCATTGTCATTTTGATTTGCATTTTCCTGATGATTAGTGATGTGCAGCATCTTTTCATGTGCTTATTGGCCATATGTATGTCTTTGGAAAAAGCCTTCTCAGGTCCTCTGCCCATTTTTTAATCATATTTTTCTTGAGTTGTATGAGCTCTTTATATATTTTGGATATTAGCCCCTCTTTGCGTATATCATTGGCAAATATATTCTCCCATACAGTACATTGACTTTTCATTTTGTTGATGGTTTCTTCTGCTGTGCAGAAGCTTTTTTGTTTGATGTAGTCTCAGTTGCTAATTTTTGTATTTGTTTCCCTTGCCTGGAAAGACATATCTAGAAAAAAATTACAAATGCCAGTATTCAAGAGTTCACCACTTATGTTTTCTTCTAGGAGTTTTATGGTTCCAGGTCTTATGTTTACACCTGATTTACTTAAGAAAAAATTGAGGGAGACAAGTGCAATAGGAATTGGGATATTTTGTCTTTTACATATATTATCTCATTTATTCTTTATAGCAGCACTATGAAGGAGAGTATATTATTTCTTCATTTATAAATATTGAAGTGAGCCACAGAGATATTATAGGACTAAGTTCAACCAACACTATGTATAGTGGAATCACATTCCAAATACATGATCCTGGGCATTATTGCACACTGAGAAACACTGAAAAATTAAAAATGTGTGAGTGTTTAGATAAAAATAATCACAGAAAGATATAGCAATTTGAAAAAAGTCTTTGTTGTTTCTCCTATTCCTTTTATTCCTCTTCAGTTTAAACCACACATACCAGTATTTAACCCTCTAAGTATTTTTAGTGCAATATTATGAAAAATATATACAATATTTTATGCATGTTCCATTTTATACAAATTGAAATTATGCCAAACATATTGGTCTTTCATCACAAAAATATTACAAAGATCACAGAGATCATTCTCATATTTTTAACTGACACATAGATTTCCATTGTGTACATTCATTAAAATTTATTGATGGATATGTACTTAGACTTTTCAAAAGTCTAAGATGTGCCTTCTGCCATAAAATATCTAGAAGTGATTTTTATAGCTCAAGTAATATTTTTACATGTGCAGCTAATATCCCAAGACAATAGGAGCAATCTTAGAATATTGCAGAATAGAAGAAGGCTATAAATAAAGTTTCCTGAGGGATAAAAATGCTCCAAAAATATGACTGGATAGAGTAGCTTATAAAATTCAGGGAAATGGTGTCTTGAGTTTTAATGATTGCATAGGTATGGAGCCTTGGGCCCATATCTGTTGGGTTTATTGAAACAGGATTATGCATAAAGCCCACAGTCTTTAAGAAATAGAAAATTTTTGCTCAAAAAGAAAAGAAGATGGCAGTGTGAATTGACTAAGTCAGCCTTGACTCTTGGTGTATAGAATACCAAAATAATATTTCTTGAGATTTTCTAACTATAACCTGATCCTTTTAAACAAGTAAGGTATGAGTTTATAAAACACTGTGTTCTGGGATTCCCCATGCCAAGCATTTAGGTAACAATACTATTAATAGTTATAAAGCATTTAGAATAATACCATATAAATAGTAAAATGCTGCTAAATAACTAATACAAATATATTTAGATGATTTGGATACAGATATTCATATAATTAAATAGTCTTAAGAAAAGGAAGATTTACACTTTGCAGAAGACATAACCTTTTTCATCCAGACCCTTAAGAAATCTCCAAATTATTATCAGTTAACTAAAAACAAGAGGAAAGGTGTTGAAATAAAACAGACTCAGAAGAAAATTATCTGATATCACAATGTTAATACTGTCAAATATATAATATAAAATATTTATGTATAAAACATTTTCAGTGACAAATGCAAAATCCCAAACTTAAATGACAATGGGTATTTTCTTGACATTTCTGAAAGAAAAAGACTTCTTCAACAAACTAATTTTTTTAAACCAACTCAACTTTTATCCAATAATGGGAGAAAAAGCATTAAGTAACTCTAAGTGAAATGATGCAGATGAAGGAATTATTGACTCAGTGATTCTATAAGAATTAATGATTCTGTAATAAGGATAAGCTGCAAACATGTATCGTAGAAAAAACTTATGTAACATAAACAAAACATTGTAACTATTATAAAACAATAACAATGATAAAAGGGAACCAGTTATGCATCTTAAAAACTTTAAGTGTCCTTGCAAAGTTAATGTTAATAATGCTGTGTACATAGCATTATTTATTAATAGTTATACTCTTCTACATGCATGATAAAATTATAAATATAAAGAAAATACAAAAATTAAAATACATTATATAATTTCTTGCACACCAAAAAATCTAGTTGGGAAAAAGAATAAAAGTGGTCTAAAAAATAAATAAAGGTACAAATATTTAAAAAGCAAAAATAAGGTTATATAGATGTAATTCTAAATATATCAGCAAGCATAATATGTAAGTATTTTTTCAAATCTACAATTAAAGGGTTGAATTTATACAATTTATGAAGAAAGAGAGACACAGAAGTTTAAAAAAAATTATTTTAGTATCAAACAAACACTAAAGAAAGCTTTTGTCACTCCAGCAGAGAGGCATAGACTTTGTGTTAAAAAGCATCATTAGAGGTAAGAGGATCATTTGATAACAGCAGAGTTTCAGTTCATCAAAATGCAACAATTCTACACTTGTAAGCACCTACTTAAAACACACAGAGCAAATATGACATCATGCTAATGAATTCATGGTAATTTGCCATCTTAATGAGAAGTGTTTTTTTTTTATAATGAGTTTTTTTTTTTTGAGAAGGCATCTCTCATATTTATTGATCAAATGGTTGTTAACAACAATAAAATTCTGTATAGGGGAGTCAATGCTCAATGCAGTCATCATAGAAACTTTCAGTTTTGATCACACATTATGAACTATAAACAATCAGGTCAAATATGAATATTTGTTTGATTTTTATACTTATTTTATATGTGGATCCCACATTTCTCCCTTTATTATTATTATTTTTAATAAAATGCTGAAGTGGTAGGTAGATGCAAGATAAAGGTAGAAAACATAGTTTAGTGTTGTAAGAGAGCAAATGTAGATGATCAGTTGTGTGCCTGTAGACTGTGTGTTAATACAAGCTAGACAAGGGCATTAAAACATCCGCGGATGCAGAAGATTTCTCTCAAAATAGGGGGGATGAGGTTTTAAGCTCCATCCCCAATTTCTCACCTGATGACCCCCCTGCGACTGTGCCTGTCTTAGGTCGTTCCTCCCTTGAGGAATCTTACCCGTCTCTGGCTAACCAGTCATCTTCTGAGGAAATGTAAAGTTGGTAAGTGAGAGAGAGGCCATATTGTTTGAAAAGGTTAGCTTTTTACTTCTTTGCAGATTTATGCCCTGTGGCTTCTATGCCCAGCATTTGTCTTGAGGTATCTTTACCACTTGGAAGAATTATGATACACGGTAAATTCGATATGAGGCATGAATTCTAGTTAAGGGTTGTAATTAGGAGGGAAGAAGAAAAGCTATAGAAGTAGCAGGCAGAAGAAAACATGGGAAGATTGATTATTTCTTTGACATATCTTCTTGTAGAGTAACTTAAGCATGTATAGGTTTTAAGCTACTAATTAAATTGCAAACACACATTAACATAATAGGAATACAGTTACATAACCAAAGCAGATCTATAATTACCAGCCATCTCCAGTGAAACCAAGAAAACCAGTTAGGCATCCTAGGCATTTGTGAAAATTTATCTATGATATGATGAATATTGTCCAACTGTACTTGAACAGTCTGAAAGAAATCAGACAAATTAATACAACCCATTCCTGGGAACTGTTCATATCCCATATGTTCTTTTAACAGTAGATAGTCTGTAGTTGTAAGATTTTGGAGTGCTACAACTTGCACTTATCCTAATTCTTGGTTGAGTTCCAACAGTATAGATCCAGTCAAATTTGTTGTTTTGCTGTATGCACAGGCCAGCTTAGATATCTCATTCTTCATTCCCATGGCAAGTCCAGGAACCGGTGGGATGAATGCAGCTACAGCTGTAGCAGCGCCTGGATCTTTGTTGAGGTTTTTTGATGATCATCTTCTGGTATGAGTCTTCCACAGAGGGCTGATGCTGGAAGTTCCTCTTCATATCGTATCTTAGTTCATTTTCTGGGTAGCCAAATTAGGCTTTGATCCTCTGTATAAACACAGACAGACCCTTTGCCCACACTTTGATATGCCCTTTATACCATTGTGTAGAACTCACTGGAGGTCACCACATAGGAACTGCTTTTTTTTAAATTTTTTTTTTAAGAGAAAGGAATATTATCAGAAAAATGTACCTCCATAACCGATCATCTGACACCCTTTAAGTGATCAAAATTAAGGTTATTTAAAGCATGCATTAA
The DNA here is from genome assembly GCF_040802235.1 of Manis javanica. Taxonomy (NCBI): domain Eukaryota; kingdom Metazoa; phylum Chordata; class Mammalia; order Pholidota; family Manidae; genus Manis; species Manis javanica. The sequence continues at coordinate 172,834,089 of NC_133156.1, read as the reverse complement.
TTGTTGATTTACAGTTAGTTTTATCCTATCAGGGAGTAATTCCCCTTTTATTTCTTTCTTTTTTTTGTTATCATTAATCTACACTTAGATGAAGAATATTATGTTTACTAGGCTCTCCCCTTTACCAGGTCACCCATATAAACCCCTTTACAGTCCCTGTCCATCAGCATAGCAAAATGTTGTAGAATCACTACTTGTCTTCTCTGTGTTGTATAGCGCTCCCCTTTCTCCCACCCCCCATTATGCATGCTAATCTTAATACCCCCCCATTATCCCTCCCTTCTTCTTACCCCCATTATCCCTCCCTACCCACCCATCCTCCCCAGTCCCTTTCCTTTTGGTACCTGTTAGTCTATTCTTGGGTTCTGTGATTCTGCTGCTGTTTTGTTCCTTCAGTTTTTCCTTTGTTCTTATACTCCACAGATGAGTGAAATCATTTGGTATTTCTTTTTCTCCGCTTGGCTTATATCACTGAGCATAATACCCTCCAGCTCCATCCATGTTGCTGCAAATGGTAGGATTTGCCCTCTTCTTATGGCTGAGTAGTATTCCATTGTGTATATGTACCACAACTTCTTTATCCATTCATCTATTGATGGTCATTTAAGTTGCTTCCAATTCTTAGCTATTGTAAATAGTGCTGCAATAAATATAGAGGTGCATCCGTCTTTCTCAAACTTGATTGCTGCGTTCTTAGGGTAAATTCCTAGGAGTGGAATTCCTGGGTCAAATGGTAAGTCTGTTTTGAGCATTTTGATGAACTTCCATACTGCTTTCCACAATGGTTGAACTAATTTACATACCCACCAGCTGTGTAGGAGGGTTCCCCTTTTTCTACAGCCTCGCCAACATTTATTGTTGTTTGTCTTTTGGATGGCAGCCATCCTTACTGGTGTGAGGTGATACCTCATTGTAGTTTTAATTTGCATTTCTCTGATAATTAGTGATGTGGAGCATCTTTTCATGTGTCTGTTGGTCATCTGTATCTCTTTTTTGGAGAACTGTCTGTTCAGTTCCTCTGCCTATTTTTAATTGGATTATTTGTTTTTTGTTTGTTGAGGCATGTGAGCTCTTTACATATTTTGGACATCAAGCCTTTATCGTATCTGTCATTTACAAATATATTCTTCCATACTGTAGGGTTCCTTTTTGTTCTGTTTATGGTGTCTTTTGCTGTACAGAAGCTTTTCAGCTTGATATAGTCCCACTTGTTCATTTTTGCTGTTGTTTTCCTTGCCCGGGGAGATATGTTCAAGAAGAGGTCACTCATGTTTATGTCTAAGAGGTTTTTGCCTATGTTTTTTTCCAAGAGTTTAATGGTTTCAAGACTTACAGTCAGGTCTTTGATCCATTTGGAGTTTACTTTTGTATATGGGGTTAGACAATGGTGCAGTTTTATTGTCCTACATGTAGCTGTCCAGTTTTGCCAGCACCATCTGTTGACGAGACTGTCATTTCACCATTGTATGTCCATGGCTCCTTTATCAAATATTAATTGACCAGATATGTCTGGGTTAATGTGTGGAGTCTCTAGTCTGTTCCACTGGTCTGTGGCTCTGTTGTTTTGCCAGTACCAAATCGTCTTGATTACAATGGCTTTATAGTAGAGCTTGAAGTTCGGGAGTGAGATCACCCCTACTTTATTCTTCTTTTTCAGAATTGCTTTGGCTATTCGGGGTCTTTGGTGTTTCCATATGAATTTTTTAATTATTTGTTCCAGTTCATTGAAGAATGTTGCTGGTAATTTGATAGGAATTGCATCAAATCTGTATATTGCTTTGGGCAGGATGGCCATTTTGACGATATTAATTCTTCCTAGCCAAGAACATGGGATGAGTTTCCATTTGTTAGTGTCCCCTTGAATTTCTCTTAGAAGTGACTTGTAGTTTTCAGAGTATAAGTCTTTCACTTCTTTGGTTAGGTTTATTCCTAGGTATTTTATTCTTTTTGATGCAATTGTGAATGGAGTTGTTTTCCTGATTTCTCTTTCAGTTGGTTCATTGTTAGTGTATAGGAAAGCCACAGATTTCTGTGTGTTAATTTTGTATCCTGCAACTTTGCTGTATTCCAATATCAGTTCTAGTAGTTTTGGGGTGGAGTCTTTAGGGTTTTTTATGTATAGTATCATGTCATCTGCAAATAGTGACAGTTTAACTTCTTCTTTACCAATCTGGATTCCTTGTATTTCTTTGTTTTGTCTGATTGCCATGGCTAGGAGCTCCAGTACTGTTAAATAACAGTGGAGAGAGTGAGCATCCCTGTCTAGTTCCCAATCTCAGAGGAAAAGCTTTCAGCTTCTCGCAGTTCAGTATAATATTGGCTGTGGGTTTATCATAAATATCCTTTATTATGTTGAGGTACTTGCCCTCTATGCCCATTTTGCTGAGAGTTTTTATCATAAATGGATGTTGAATTTTGTCAAATGCTTCCTTCAGCATCTATGGAGATGATCATGTGGTTTTTGTCTTTCTTTTTCTTTATGTGGTGGATGATGTTGATGGATTTTCGAATGCTGTATCATCCTTGTATCCCTGGGGTGAATCCCACTTGGTCATGGTGTACGATCCTTTTGATGTATTTTTGAATTCGGTTTGTTAATATTTTGTTGAGTATTTTTTCATCTATGTTCTTCAGGGATATTGGTCTGTAGTTTTCTTTTTTGGTGGGGTCTTTGGTTTTGGTATTAGGGTGATGTTGGCTTCATAGAATGAGTTTGGGAGTATTCCCCCCTCTTCTATTTTTTGGAAAACTTTAAGGAGAATGGGTATTATGTCTTCCCTGTATGTCTGATAAAATTCCAAGGTGAATCCATCTGGCCCGGGGGTTTTGTTCTTTGGTAGTTTTTTGATTACTGCTTCAATTTCGGTGCTGATAATTGGTCTGTTTAGATTTTCTGTTTCTTTCTGGGTCACTCTTGGAAGGTTGTATTTTTCTAGGAAGTTGTCCATTTCTTCTAGGTTTCCCAACTTGTTAGCATATAGGTTTTCATAGTACTCTCTAATAATTCTGTGTATTTCTGTGGGGTCCGTCGTGATTTTCCCTTTCAATGAGAAGTGTTTTTAACAAAATTTCCTGGTGTGCCGTAAATCAAGCCAAGTAGTCAGAAAATTAGTAAGAATGTGAGAAATTTGAAGAACACAATCAGCAAACCTAATCTAACAAATTACGAATAGCTACCCTCCAAAATAAAATATTAAAAACAATCTGTATAATAGAACATAAAACAATTCTTAACGAATTTCTAAAAACCAGCATTACAGTAGTACTTTATCCTTGTTTCACTTTCCATTCCATTGTTTCAGTTACCTGTGGTCAGTCTGGAAGCAGTTGATCCACCTGCTGATGCACTGTCAGAGGTTCAATAGTATCCTAATACTGTCACATTGTCTACTTCCTTCACCTCATTTCATATTATCGCATAAGCATTTTATCATCTCAAATCATCATGAGAAGAGTAAGGTACAGTACAATAAAATACTTCGAGAAAACCACATTTACCTAACTTTTAAATACAGAGTATTATATTTGTTATATTTTTATTATTAGTTATTGTTGCTAATCCCTTACTGTGCCTAATTTATAAATTAATCTTTATCATAAGCATATAGGTATAGGAGAAAGTATAGTATTTATTGGGTTCAGTATTATCCTTGGTTTCTGGCATCCACTGGGGGTTTTTGAGCATATCTCCCAGAGATAAGGGGGGACATAACAATTTTCCTAACAAAAATATAATGGGAGAGAGAGAGATCGAAAGAGAAAAAACTTTAAAACTTTATCGATTTGGAAATTTAGAGATATGTGTTTCTAGATAAATTTTCAAAATACAAATCATGGTAGAAATGTAATCAAATAATCATATGTATTTTTGATAGTAATAAAACCCATTGGAATAGTTTAAAAATATTGTATATGATTCTTTCAGATAAAAGTTAGGAAAGACTAGTGAAAATCAGTCAAAAATTCTAAAGAAATAGAATATTAAAATTCATAGATTGGAAAACTCAATAAATATATCAAAGTTTATAATAATAATATAATAATATATAAATCCAAAGTATGTTCTTTCAAAATCCAGGTGGAAATTTACCAAGAAACTGATCATACTATTTCTAAAGCATAAAGGAGGGTAAATTTCCAAATTATTATAACAAGTTGAGGGATTCCTTATACGTATCAAAGCATTTTCCCCTAAAAGTGGATCTACCTCTTATATACTTTTAATAAATAGTAAGTTAGTCTCAAATGTGGTGAATGTATCTTTTTTATCTATTTCAAAATTTATTCAGTAAGCCATATAATTTGATGAGAAAAATGGGATATAGACCTCTTTTTTCTAATCAGTGCTCAATAAGCTGTTCTGTGCCCAATATTTAAGAAAGTCATAGAAGAGTGACAAATTTTAAGAGCTTACAAACATGTTCTTTTAAGATTTTCAATATCCTACCAAAGAAGTTTGGAGGAAAAAATAATGTAAAGTAGAACAATATAAAAACAAAATAATATAACTTAATTTGTTAAATTCTAAAGATATTCCTTGATTTTATGCCCATAGTCTTCTAATCTAGGTGACTACTGATTAGATGTAAAATGCACCAAAAAATTCCAATAAAGAAATGATTAATTCAATAAGTGTAGTTATTAACACCAGTAACCTTACTTACTCTAGGCTGCTTTCTTGGGCTATATTTAAAGAAACATACTCTATCAATAGCATTATTAGCATTGTGATAGCTCATAACAAATTATTGAAGCTCAGTCTTGAAAAGGATGAACTCTTTCACTGTTGTCATGAAGATGAATTGGCTAACGTATTGGAACAGGTGGCTACATGTCTGTCTTGGTAATACAAGGATATAGCACATTATTTTAATAGAGGTGAACAGATTATTTTTGCCATGGCCTGATATTATTGCTAATTTACTAATGTCAAGCCCAATAGCTGGTGCCTATTTGATTAACAGGACTTGCGTGTTCAGTTCTATTAAGGTCTGTTACAAATATGAGCTGAGAACATACTGAGTGCTATGTGGTAGGAATATAGATGTAGGTGATACATAGCCCTGCTGTCCAGGAAGGCCACAGTTCATTAACTGATAAAGTCATTTCAATAATACATAGAGAGCACCAGGGATTCTGGAGTGTCTGAGTGAACAAACTAGACAAAAATGACAGTCATTTAAACTCTGAAAATTGACTACATAAATTGAGAAGAAATTTATTCATGAATATCTATAGTCTTGGTAAGAAGAGTAGGAAATACGTGGTAATTTGGCCTGGGATACTTATTCCCTTTCTTCCTCCTGCTAGCTCTATGATGTAGAATTTCAACTAGGATAAAACAAACTAGGAGGCCCACCAGCTATTCTGCCTTAGGAGGCTAATTTTTTTAGCAACCGGGTATTAAAAATAACCATGCCCAAAGATGGTGTTGAAAATAATAGTCATCTCAGCAACATCAGAAAAAGTCATTATCACAGCTAGCTGAGGACATCAGTACTCACTGGAAAGCAATAGTAGACCAGTGACTGATTTTACAAGAACTCCTGGAGAAGATAGCATTCAAAGAAGGCCCAGGGAGAATCCTAGTTATCTTTGGTGTTCTCAAAAGCAGATTGATCCTTAATGAACTAATCTTTCCTGGCTAAATAATTAACCTTGTGATTACAAAAATTAAAAGCCAGGACAAATTTGTAAACTGACTAAGCTATGGACATAGTCCCTAATGTAAGCAGAGATTCCATTGGTAGGGATTGGAAGCCTCACTGACTCACAGTGTTAAGACAGCCTCTAACCAATCAGTGGCTTTCCATTACATTTATATGACCCAATAGCAACTCATAGTGAACTAAGTTTAAAAGCAAAAATTATAAGAAACTGCATAGAGATACTAGAGTTCCCACATGTGGGAAAAACAGTCTTTGCAGAATTGGTAGATGAAATGACTAGACATACACAAAAACATAAAAAAACTATTTTTCTGGAGGTATTAAAATCTAAAAAATCTTTTACAGCACATTATCCAAGATGTCTAGCTTTTAAAAACAGAAAAATTATGAGACATGCAAAAAAACAGGGAAGTGTAGCATGTATATTTAAAAAAAAAAAAAAAGTGAACAGAAACCGACCCTGAAGAAATGAAGATACTGGACTTAACAAAGACTTCAAAGAAGCCATTATAAATGTGCTTGAGGAAATAAAGGAAGATATCTTTAAATGATAAGGGAAAGTATGATAATCATAACTCATAAAATAGAAAATACCAATAAAAAGGTAAAATTTCACACAAAAATGTTCAAATGAAAATCACAGTTAAAATTATAATAACAATATTGAATCATTATGTTATAAACCTGAAATTAGTATAATGTTGTTTGTCATTCATACTTCTATAAAAAAACACAATAACTGAAATAAAAAATTCACTAGAAGTGTTCAAGAGATTTGAACAAGCAGAGAAAAAATCTGAAAGTTGAAAATAGGTGAATACAGATATTCAATCTAAAAAAGAAAAAGTAAAAACACTGAAGAAAACTAAGTTTTAGAGCTATATAGAACATATCCAATATATGAATGTACATGTCAACAGACTCCCATAAAGGCAGTATAGAAAGATGATGGAGCAGAAAAGATGTTTGAGTGAACGATGGCCTAAAACCTCCCAAAATATATACAAAGCAGTTATGCACACACTATTAATTATGTATGTGTGCAGAATTTTAAAATTTTAAAGTTGAAAAATTTCAAATAGGATACAAATATGCAAAAATAACCCATATACAGGAACATCTCTATAGAAACTGTTGCATTTTCAACAGAGGTATTCAAAGAGAAAACTGAATGAAGAAAATGAATAATGATTCATCATATACAAGGGGCCAACAACAAGATTAACACTTGACTTCTCATCACACACAATAGGAAGGCAGTTGGAAAATATATTCAAACTATTAAAAATAGCAGACCAACAATTTAATATCTAGAAAAACTAAACATTGAAAATGAAGTCAAAATAAAGATATCACCACATCAACAAAGCAATGTGGATGGGTATCAGAGAGTGGTATTTTAATCCTGACATAATAATAGGCTCTTCAAACATAATTTGGGACTTTTCCATTTACTTGAATAACTTTCAAGTTTAATAGGAGTATTTTATACTAAAAATTAAATAGAATGGAATACAAAATACAGGATAAACGCTTAAGAGTAGCAACTATCAAAGACTTTGAGTATCACATTGGAGTAAAATCAACCAAAACAAGTTCTTGGTACATCCAAGAATACAATTGAAAAGTGAATTAGAAGTCAGATTGATATGTTTAAATATCCATATACAAATGCAAAAGTATACATGACTTTTTCACAGTGATTGCTGCAGTCTGATGGGATGGTTGAAAGCTCATGGAATGGGCTCACTTTAAAATATAATGCTTTGTAATATGAAAAATTCCTCTTTGTAATGCTTTAAACCTGGGAATAGAAAACAGCATTGATATTCAATGAGAGTAACAGGAGAGGTTAATCAACAGGAGTGGTTGATAAACTATTCATGTTACTAACCATTTGGGCTGATGGAGGAAATGATGGACGTTTTCCTGATAAAGATTATATAACCAGGCATTTGACAGAAAGCCAAGATATAAGCAAGAGGCATTTCAAACTGTAAAACAACTACTGTAACTCAGAAGAGGAGGGAAAGTGTATGGTTACAAATGCTCATAGATTCTCACATGTGTCGGTGGAAATTTATTTTACAATTTCTGTTTTCATAGTAAAATAGAAATTCGAATGACTATCTGGAGTGGCAAGGTAGAAGGGGTATTGAAGGTTTGATGAGAAAAGAAATAGGCATCTTGGAAGATGGGAGAGCATTAAGAAATGGCAGAATTACTTATTGCAGGGAAGCATGAATGGTTAACTCAAGTACAATAGAGTTGAGGATATTATCTATTCACAGTCAGCTGTATAGATTCAGATCCAGAGTGAGAAGAAACTCAAGTGTGAGTTGAGTTTTTTTCAAGGGTTGTTAAGGTTGAAGTTTTATGAAAAAAAGAAAAAAAGAAAGCAATTAGAGTACAAGAGAGTGATTGCTAATAACTGACTGTAATTTGTAATTTGTAAACCAACTATGTAATTCAGATGTTGAGGGAAGTGAGACCATGAAAACAACAAGATAGAAAATTTGCTCAGATTAATTATTGTAGGGCATTTGAGTCAAAATATGAGTGGGAGAAAGAAAAAAGTGATCACAGAATGAGATAACTGAGATTGAGATCACTTAAGTGTTGCAGCTGTTGGTAATGTCACATTCCAGGGCTTACTATTGTACAGGATGTGAACTGTAGTGAAGGACATCGTCTTTAGGAGAAAAGAGGACAGTAAACTAAGAAGCCAAGTTTTTACTAAAATCATCAGTAAGTACAATAGAAGTATTAAGAAGAAAGATGATGAGACATGAGACTTTTTCTAATGAAGGGAAACGACTCTGGAGCAGTTTGAGGATTATGTGTTCATGTTCTTCTGATTTAAATTTTATTTTCTTTTATATTATGTAAGCCAAAGCAAACAAGATTTTAACCTATTAATAAATTCAACAAATTAAAAAGTGAATTATGTCATTTGGCATCTTTCATAACTACTTGAACTAATTGAAGGAATGTAATACTATTTATATTCTCTTGTCCATCCATATTCCACAACTCCTTCCAAAAATTATAGTCTTGCATTCTAATCCCTTCCATAGTAACATTCACTCTAGAAGAAAAATACCTTAAGAGAATTAATGTGAATAATTAATAATTCTTTTAAAATAAACAAAGACAACACTAATAGTGCTAACACCCCCATGACCCAGTATTATAAGCACTGTTCTAAGACTTTTATAGATATTATCTCACTTAATTCTTATAGTAAGTATATTACCGTACTTCTGTGTATGCCATAGACAAACCTTACTGGGACCAACACCACAAATTACATATATTTTCATTCTTATCAGCTTGAGGATAGTTAAGACTATAGCTATGAGATTTCTCAGATAATATCTTTAAAATTTAAAAGCTTGAGGCTCACTATAATGGATCAAAAAAGTACCTTCGAGCTTCAGATTTAAAACATTGATGAAATAATGGAGGCAAACGATGGCAGAGTATTTTGTCAGGGAAGATGAATGTAAGTTATTGGGGGATTTTTATATTGTCCATTCTTTTCAGTTATCATTAATAGTGGTGACAATTGTTCATATTTTTTCACCAGAAAGTACAAATTAAAATTAGATGTTGCTAAATACAGAAAACTTGCCACCTTATTTCATTTGACAATCTAATTGTATGACAGATCTGAAAGCAAAATGCAAAATGTTAATTGGAATACAAGTGAAACTGTGTAATATTTTTACTCCAAATATATTTTAATTATGCATGGATTGACCACTGGGCCATTGAAGATTGTAATGAAGTTCAATGTTATTGAAATATAAGTGATGAACTCCCCTAAGCAACACTTCTCACCAGTTCTAAAAATACATTTCCAATGAAAAGCAAGTGATGAAATTGAATTAATAATGAGCATGATTTCTCTTTGTATACAAGTGGGTCACTTTATTCTATCCCCCTAGTATAAATGTATGGTTATTGCAATACTAATTGTCCTGTAGTTGGGAAAAAAACATTATATCCATAAATTCTACATGTTTGCTTTATTGGACCCTCTCTAAAATATTACTTTGAGGTTCTATTCTTGAACTTTTTTATTTATCCTGTGATCAGTTATTATTAATAATAACTCATTAATAATAAATTATTAATACATCAATAATTTTTCCTCTTCAGTGTCACTCTGTTCACACTAAAAATACAATGAAATATGAGAAATTTGATTTAAATTTATCATAATTTGGACAGATAAAAGTTATTTTTTAAATGATAAACAAAATAATTTTTTAATGGGCCCATGTAAAAATCGACCTTCTTTTCCTTAATGAAAATAAATGTATGGCATAGAGAATCACTTAGCACAGGTGTCTGTGGCTCACATATTGTAGTAGGTAGTGACCTAAACCAATTAAATGAATTGTTTATGCAACCTTCACAAGAGCCCTATGGAAGAGACAGTGTTGGTATCCCAGTACAATGGATGAAAAAATTTGATGTTTAGATAAGTTAAGTACTTTACCTAAGGTCACATAGTAAGTAGGTAAAGGAGACAAACTGTAAATCCAGGCCTATCTGATTTCTGAAACGATAGCATTGAGGAAAAATAACCTTATCAATAGCGATATGGCTGGGGAATTAAATCTCAGCTTCAGTGCATGCTGACATAGTAGGCAAAATAAGATGATGATGTAACTGATAACAATGTGATAACAGACAAAGTAAAGACAGATGTTAATGATTATATAAAACATGAGAAAATGAAGTATATTCCTAAAGGAGCTGGTCTGAAATAATCTTAACACTGTTGTGTGAAACCGTGAAGTGAAAGTTAGAAGCATCCCTCAGGGGGTCCAGGGTTCAGCCTGTCTAGCAACCATTCCTGCCCTGCTTAAAACTTAGCTACCTTGGTGGTAAAGATACCTCGAGACAAGTGCTGGGCATAGAAGCCACAGGGCATAAATCTGCCAAGAAGTAAAAAGCTAACCTTTTCAAACAATATGGCTTCTCTCTCACTTACCAACTTTACATTTCCCTGTATGGCCCCGGAAGATGGCTGGTTAGCCAGAGACGGGTAAGATTTCTCAAGGGAGGAAGAACCTAAGACAGGCACAGTCGCAGGGGGGCCATCAGGTGAGAACTTGGGGATCAACAGAGGTGAGGCTCAGAACCTCACCCCCCCTGCTTTGAGAGAAATCTTCTGCATCCGTGGATGTCTTGCTGCCCTTGTCTAGCCTGGATTAATACTTAGTCCATAGGCACACACCTGATCATCTGATCATCTACGTTTGCCCTCTTACAGCACTAAACTATGTTTTCTACCTTTATTTTGCATCTACCTACCACTTCAGCATTTTATTAAAAATAAAAATAATAATAATAATAGAGGGAGAAATGTGGGATCAACATATAAATCAAGTACAAAAATCAAATGAATATTCATATTTGACCTGATTGTTTATGGGTCATAATGCGTGATTAAAACCGAAAGTTTCTGTGATGAATGCCCTTGTACTGTTCACCATGTAAGAATTTATTCACTATGTAAGAATTCGTTCACCATGTAAGAACTTGTTCGTTATGCTTCAGAAGATTGGAGACTGACGAGAATTAGGCTTGAGATGGATTAATGATTGTACATTGAGCATTGACCCCCCTATACTGAATTTTATTGTTGTTAACAACCATTTGATCAATAAATATGAGAGATGCCCTCTCAAAAAAAAAAAAAAACTTAGCTACCTTGGATCTTTAACAGAGGTATTCTTTAAGATTGTAAGATTGGTTGTATAAAAATTTTGGGAAAAGAATATCCACTGTATGTTCTCACAAGTTTCAATCCAGTGAATAAGAAATGAGTTACTATCTGCCAAGTATGTTTTAAACTGTAAGGAAATATGTGCATGAACACACACACATGCACACACACAAGAGTTATATTCTATGTCACTAATAAGCCTATTTCTCCTTTCATCTTTTCATATTCTATCTGCCACCTTCCAAATGTGTTCTTTTGCTACCTAATAACACGTTTTACATAAAAATGTTTCCTAGTCAACAATCTGATATTTGTTGTCTCTTTTTAAAAATTGAATTCAAGAAAATAGTAATTATCATAAGTAATTATCAAATTTCCCAGCAGCAATGCCACTGTGCCATAACAGACCGAACTAAGATTATCAAAATGCCATGTTTAGGACCGCCATGGACATATACTTCTTGCCTTATAGGAACTAGAGGATGAATATAAATGGGCAATTAGTAGGATAGGATATTCAACCAATTATGTTATCAAAATAAATCAGCTATCCAAAAGTCAATTTTGATATTCTTCTTTACTGCATAGAGTTTGGAAGTCATCATTTCTGTCCTTATACCAAGAAGGACATGGACAATGTAAAAGTAACTAATTTTCATGGACCCTTCATAAAACTGAGTTTGTAGGAAAAATTGCCACCCCAGAATCTGGATAAACTTGAGTCATAGCCAAGATCTGATTATGTGGAGCAGAAGTGGATGGAGCCACATGTCAATGGTACTTTTCATGTATTGATAATTGATTGAAGACTAGAGTGAGAGTAAAAAATGTTAGGAACTTCAATTTTAGGGAAACCTTCACTCTTTCATGGGCCTTACATCTGTTGGGCCGACCAGATTCTCATTGCATAGAGCCAGGAAAGACCCCTTGTGTCACTAAGGGAGAAGCATATTCTGTATCACAAAGCCTAATCTGCAAGATAAACACATTAGCAGAGTCTTATCCAAGTGCTATGGGGAAAGGGAATTCTCATACACCAGCAGCTTCTGTATTTCCTCTCATCAACAGGGAAGGAGGACACTATGAAAGAAGGTACAGCTGTGAAAGTCAGAGGCCAGAAACATAAAGCCACTGAAAACTTGTGATTTCATTAGAACATCATTGAATGCTCCCCCATCTTCATGCCTTCCCACCATACTCTGATATAATAATAATGGATTACAGATGAAGTAACTGCAAGACACACCTTCCTTGAGGATTATTTAGGGAATTCAAAACAGGAAGAGACAAAAACAAGGACACTAGAAGATACTGTATCCTCTGACAACTACAGCTGTCACAAATATAATACAAAGTCAAAATGCTATCCAAAATAACAGGTCCTATTACTGAGTAAAACATGTCTGGCTTTCAACAACAACAAAAAATCACAGCGCACACCAAAATCAAAACTAAAACACAGTATGAAAAGGCAAAACATGCATCAGAAACAGCTTAGACATGACACAGATGATGAAATGATCAGAGTGAGAAATTGAAATGATAATGGTACATAAGCTGAGGACCCTTAACAGGAAAAGTAAGTAATATACAGAAATGGATAATATAAGGAAGGAGAGAAATTGAAATTCTATGAAAACATTAAAAGAAAAACCCTGGGAATCAAAAACACTGCAATAGAAATGAAAAATGCCTTTGATGGGCTTCACAGTAAACCCAAAACAATCAAAAGAAGAAACAGTGAGCTTGTAGGTAGGTAAACAGAAACCTCTGAAAATGACATTAAAACAGAAAAAGTGAAAATGGAACAGAATGTCAACTGTAACAAAATTTCAAATCATGTAATTAGAATTGAAGAGGAGAAGAGAGACCAAAGCAGAAGAAATATTTGGAATAATAAGGGCCAATAATTTTTAAAAATTATTGACAGACCACAATCAGAGATCTATGAAGCTCAGAAAATATCAGAGAATAATTACCCTCAAACTCCTAAAAAATCAAAGGCAAGAAGAAAATCTTGGAAGAATCTATAGGAGGACAGAATACCTTAGCTGGAAAAGAACAAGAACTAGAATTGTAGCAGAGTTCTGGTTGCATCCATGCAAGCAAGAGAGTAGAATTAAATATTTAAAGTGATAAAAAAAAAAAAAGGCCATCAATCTAGAATTCTGTATCCAACAAAATTATTTTTCAAAAGTGAAAGGAAACAAAGTTGTTTTTTTTCTTTAGAAAAATAAAATCTGAGGGAATTTATTAGAAGCAGATCTCTGCAAATATGTTAAAAGACATTTTTATATAGAAAGATACTACATAAGTCAGAATCTTGGATATACATAAAGAACATAAAGAAGAAATAAAACCAAACAAAATTTTTATTTTTATTGTTCTTGGTATAAAAAATAACTGTGGAAAACAATAACACTAACTATATGTTGGGTGCTTATAGCCCACTGGTAAGTGAAGTGACCATATTTTCACAGGGATGGAAGGGTGGATTTGGAAAAAAAAATTTGTTATAAGCTACCTGCACCCTAAAGCTAAATACTGTTATTTGTAGGTTGAATTAGATTAGTTAAAAATGTTTACTATAAAGTCTAGGGAAAGTGTATTTTTTGAAATGTTACTGACATACTAAGAGATGGCATAAAATAGAATCATACTAGATGCTCAGTTAAAATCAAAGAAGGCAGAAAAAATCCTAGCAGGGTATAAAATAATTATAAATATGTTCTAAGTACATTAATCAAAATAGATGATCAGAGTGAGAAAACACACACACTCAAAAATATGTTGTCTACAATAAACCCACAATAAATAAAAAGACATGATAGGTGAAAGGAAAGGATGGAGAATGATATACCATACTAACATTAATCAAAAGAAAGCTGGAGTAGATATTAATTTCAGAGAAAGCCAACTTCTGAAAAAGGAAAATTATCAAAAATAAATATACTACATAATCATAAAGGAGTCAGTTCTCCAAAAATATGTAATGCTAAGGGTGTATAAAGTGAACAACAGAAAATCATAATATATGAGTCAAAAATTATGGAACTGAAAGGAGTAATAGAAAAACCCACTATTACATATAGTTGGGGACTTCAACACCACCTCTGTCATTAACTGATAAATCAGGTGAGCAGAAAAATCAGTATGGATGTAGTTGACCTGAAGAGCATTATTTATTAACCCTTCTATGACATGTGTGGAATAATTCATCCAGCAATATCAAAACCCAAATTCTTACCAAGCATGAGTGTAATATTCACCAAGACAGATCACATTTGGAAAGCAAAATAAATCTCAAAATTTGAAAGATTAGAAATGACACAAAGTACATTCTCAGACTACAATGGAATTGAAATAGAAATCAGTAACAAAAATATAGCTGGAAAATCCCTAAGTATTTAGAAATTAAACAAGACATCTCTAAATAGCACATGGATCAAAGCAATTTTCCCAAGAAAACTTAACATCTATTTTGAACAAATTAAAATTAAAGTATAATTTATCAATACCTGTAGGATGCACTGTAAATTTGTACAATGCAGTAAAAAGGGGGCTTAGAGGGTACTTTATGAAGTTGAATGCCTAAGAGGAAAGGAAATTCATACTTTAAGGTTTCACATTAGGAAACCAGAGTAGGAATAAATCAGTATAAGCCTTAAGGAATCTGGAGAAAAAAATAATAATAAAAATCAGAGTAGAAATTATTAAAACTGAAAACAGCAAAAGAAAAGAGAAAATCAAAAACAAAAGGTGCCATTTTGAAAAGATCGCTACAGTTGATAAGTTTTTAGCCAGCTGTTTTAATTGCCTTATCTTCACTTTGCTGGTGAGAAAAAGATTCCCATCCTAGAATTATGGGGATGGATGAACTCATGACACCTGACATGAGACAGATGAGATCAATCGCAGTTTAGTAGTCACATGTACTCATAGCCCATGAAGGAGGGCACCGCATGGGAATGCCCTCAAAATTTGAAAGATTAGAAATGTCACAAAGTACATTCTCAGACTACAGTGGAATTGAAATAGAAATCAGTAACAAAAATATGTGGAGTGGCACATAGACACAGATACTGCACTCCAGGAACAGACTGAGCAGCCAGGCAGTGGGAGACAGGCTTTAAAGTATCAATAGGATGTGGAACCCCTGGTTCCCGGAGGCTAGTGTGATTGGTTGTTTGAATAATTCCTTGGGTTGGCAGGGAACTAAACTCTGCTCATCACGGTGGAGCAGTAGCTATACCTGATCTATTTGATAGGGAGTATGGTTTGGATGGGAAATTTATTGTGGGAGCCAGTTGCGGAGGGGAGCCAACTAGTGGTTAAGCAGTTAGAGTACTTCCTACTAGATATAAGGGAGCACATAATATTGAGCCTTAAGCCTCCCAAGACACCAATCAAGAAAAAAAGAAATATGCAAATTATGATATCAGAAATGAAAGAGGGTCATCTCTACTGACCCCATGGACATGGAAAGGATAATAAAGGAATAGTATGAACAAATCTGTCCCCAGCAATTTGATAATTTAGTTGAAAAAGAATCAGTTCCCTGAAGGGAATCAATAACCAAAATTCACACAAAGAGAAATAGGCTGAATTACCCTATATCTCTAGAAGAAATTGTGTTAATAATTAATAACCTTCCAGAAAAGAAATTACTATGGCCGGATAGTGTAACTGGTGAATTCTGCCAAGTATTTAAGGAGGAAATGAAACTAATTTGCCTACAGCCTCCTCCAGAAAAAAAGAAGCAGAGTCATCACATGAAGCTAGAATGACCTTCATAGAACACCAGATGACAGTATTATTGCAAGAGACATATAGGCCAGTATTTTTCATGATCAGAAATATAAAAGTCCCTCCAAAAGTGTTAGCAAATTGAATCCAACAATGTAAAAAACAAATATACATCACCCACAAGCAAGTGGGACTTATTCCAGATTTGCAAGACTTGTTCAAAAATCAACTTGATCAAATATAAAGACAAATCATGATTTTAACAATTGACATAGACAAAATATTTGAAAAATTAAAAACCTATTAATGATAAAAATTCTCAGGAAACTAGGAATACAGTGAACCTTTCTCAATTTGATAAAGAACATCTTAAAAAACCTTGATAGTGGCCATTACATTTTATGGTAGAAACTGGACATTTTTGTCCATAAAATTGGATACAAGATAAAGATGTTCTCCCATTCCACTCCTTTTCAACATCCTAGTGGAGTTCTAGTTAGTAAGCAGAGGAAATAAAAGATATACAGAATGTAAATAAATAAGTAAAACTGTCTGTATTAAAGGTGACATTTTTGTGTATGTAGAAAAGTCCGGATCTGACAAAAATCCTATTGGAACTAACAAGTGTGTATATCAAGGTACAAAGAGACAAGTTAATATCCAACCATCCATTTATTTCACATACAACAGCAATAAACATTTGGAATTTGAAATTGAAAGCAAAAATATTAACATAATAGCACCAAAATTTAAATGCTTAGGTATAAATTTAATAAAATGTGTATAGGATCTGTGCACAGAAAACTACAAAACTAATGAAAAAAATTAAATAAGTAGACAGATAAACTGTTTGTGGATTAGAAGAATCAATATATTTAAGATGCCATGTTTTTCACAATGTGATCTAAATATTCAATACAATATCAATCAAAATTTGAATACATTATATTGTCAGTTAAAGCAACAGATTACAAAATTTCTATTGAAGAGCAAAAGACCAAGAATAGTCAACACAATTCTAAAAAGAACAAAGCTGGAAGACTCATATAACCCAGTGTGAAGACATACAATAAGCATGGTATTGGTGAATGGTACACAAATCAATGAAACAAAATGGAAACCACAGAAAAAGAGTTATATAGATACAAATATGTATGCAAATGTAGCCAACATATTTTTGACAGAGGTACAAAGACAATTCAGTGAAGTAAGAATAGTCTTTTCAACAAATGGTTTGAGAATATTTGAACACCCAAGTGCAAAAATCAGTCAATCTTAGACATAGACCTTACATCTCACACAAAAGTCAACTGAAAATAGATCATAATCCTAAAGCAAATTTATAAACTTCTTGAAAAACAGAACATCCACATGATCAGTTTTTAAAATACAGCAATAGCACAGCTCATGAAAAAACAATGATCGGCTGGCCTCTCTTAAATTAAAATGTCTTGGTATGCAAAAGATTCCTAAAGGAATGAAAATGCAAGCCATAGACTGGAAAAAGCATTTGCAAAACACACGTGATAAGGGACTTGTTTTCAAAATTAACTCTTAAAATTCAACAATAAGAAACACAGCCCCAATCTAAACATAGGCAAACAATATGAATAGATACCTCACCAAAGGAGAAATGCAGATGAGAAATAAACATATGAAAAAAAATACAACACAAGGAAATGCAAAGTTAACAGCTATGAGATATAACTATACACCTATTACAATAGCTAAAACCTAGAAATTTAATACCAAACATGAAATTCTGGCAAGGAAAATAACACCAGAAAATCTCATTCACTGCTAGTGGAAATGCAGAATGCTGCATCAACACTAGTAAACAGTTTGGCAATTTCTTTCAAAACTAAACCTTACCATCAGATCCAATAATCAATTTCTTAAGTATTCACCCAAATTTTTAGAAGGTTCTGTCCACCCAAAAACCAGCACAGGAATGTTCATTTCAATTTTATTCACAGTTGCCAAAAACTAGAAGCAACCGACATGCCCTTTAACAAGTGACTGGATAAACAAATTGTGACACTTCTATAAAATAAAATGTTATTCATCAATAAAAAATAAATGAGCTATCAAGCCAAGAAAAAAAATGGATGAATCTGAAATGAATATTGCTCAGTGAAAGAAGCCAATCTGTACAGGCTGCCTTTATGACTCCAATTACATGGCATTCTGAAATAGACAAAACTATAAAAACAGTAAACAGATCTCTAGTTCCCAGGAGTCTGTGGTAGTGGAGGAGGAACTGACTAGGTGAAGCACAGGCAGGATTTTTTAAGGCAGTTAAAACACGAACTATTCTGTATGATGCTGTAATGGTGAAAGTGTGAAGGATTTGTTAAAACTCGTGAAACTTTATAGCAGAAAGACTAAACCTGAATATATGCAACTTTCTTCTATCCCAAGATGGAATGTGCAATGTGATAATGAATGTATGTCTTACAAATACATGAAACAACCTCACTGAAGGAACTGAAATAATAAATTTCTGACCTAATTTGGAGCAACTTTGGAGATAAATAGATTCTAAAAGACTAAAGTCAAAAGGAATTATGCATAAGCACTGTATTCTAGTTAATAAAGTTTTTTTTTTACAGGGTGTTAACAATTCTGAAACCATTATATGTATGTCCTGTAATTGGGCAATTAGGTAAATGAACTGCCCATGGTAGGAGTCAGCTTCCTCACTGTTGGAGGGAGAGGTTATATATAACCAAAGGGAAGAGGCTAGAATGATTCAGGTGGTAATGTATTAGAATTAAGACTTCTGTATGAACTTATTTGTCTTAATATGGATATATACAGGTAAATATATGCATAGTATTTATAGATATTTGGATATAAATAAATTAGTCTACACAAATATATTCCCATGTTCTGTTTAGCTGAGAGGGCCTAGAATAATAGCACCACCATGGAATCATACACTCAGAACTTAGTTTCTAATATCCCTCTCAAATTAGAGGAACTCAGGATCCCTGGAGAATGGCTGATTCTGGACTGGCACAGGAAATGTGTAACATAAGTCTGCACCAATTTGTGCTATAAAGGAAGAAAATATTAAGTGCATGTACACACACACAGAGTGAGTATGTCAAAGACATAATGAAGCCAAAGAATTGAGCTTCCAATAGGCCAAAGTTAGAATGTTCTGAGCAATAAAATAAACAAAGCAGTATTAGGTTATAACTGAATGAAGGTAATAAATATCCATGTGTCTGTAATGACATAAATTATAAATAAATAAAAGAATGACTAGCTGTCTTCACCACAACTCAAAAGTTTACTGCCAAAGATGTCAGTAATTTGTTTTTTTTGAAGATGTCAGTAGTTCACTCTCAGTAAAGAGGTTGATGTGATGGGAAATTTAAGTAAACACATACTCTGTTTCGCATTTTAACCTGGATCTCCAAGTGTAATATAAATTCATTTTTGTGTTCAGCAAATTAATATACCACTTAATAGATTTCCAACAGGGAACAATACCTCAAAGAATTTACAAAGGATGAAATTTTGCATATTTGGGGAAAATATAAACTATATAAACAGGTCCTGACAAAGCTGGTATGTTATAAATAAAGGCTAGAATGGCATAGAATTGAAAGTTGTCAGATATAACTAGAATAGTTAGGCAAGATATTGTGAGGGACATTATAAATGCTGGAGGTGTTGAAGAAGAACTGGGACAATTTATTAAAGAATGATGGCACCATAAAAATTTCGGAGTTCATTTCTATACTAAATGGGTAAGAGGAATGACCTAATTTTGGTAGAAGTACAGATTGGATAAAATGGTTAGAATCAGATCGAATATAAGGACACTAGTGCTCTTCTGTGTGTACTGGCTGTACATTACATGGTGTCGAGCAGGAAATCGCTGTGAACAGATGTGTACTTGCAGGAAATTAATTGATTGTTATTGTGAGTGAGTGAAGGGAATTCTGGAGGAAAATATAACAGTGATGTAGATAAAGCACGGACTTGTATAATTGTTGGGAAAATGTAAAGGCAAAGATCCAAGTTTTACTTCAAGAAAATCTAATAGGTATCTTTAAAGAGATCTGATGGTGATAGGTAGTCGTTCATGTTATCATGATATTATTTTAAACCTTTATAATTTTTTTTTAGGGGTTATGACTTTATTCAGTTTTCTGTAATCCACATTCATACACCAGGAGCCATCTGGCTTTTCTTTTTTTGGTATCATTAATCTACAATAACATGAGGAACATTATGTTTACTAGACTCCCCCCATCACCAAGTTGCCCCCTCATACCCCATTGCAGTCACTACCATCAGCATAGTAAGATGCTAAAGAATCACTACTTGTCTTCTCTGTGTTGGACAGCCCTCCCTGTGCCCCCACACACATTATACAGGCTAATCATAATATCCCCTTTCTTTCCCCGTGCCCTTATCCCTCCCTACCCACCCATCCTCCCCAGTCCCTTTCCCTTTGGTAACTGTTAGTCCATTCCTGGGTTCTGTGAGTCTGCTGCTGTTTTGTTCCTTCAGTTTTTGCTTTGTTGTTATACTCCACAGATGAG
The DNA here is from genome assembly GCF_040802235.1 of Manis javanica. Lineage (NCBI taxonomy): Eukaryota > Metazoa > Chordata > Mammalia > Pholidota > Manidae > Manis > Manis javanica. The sequence continues at coordinate 172,813,369 of NC_133156.1, read as the reverse complement.
TGAAATCATTTGGTACTTGTCTTTCCTGCCTGGCTTATTTCACTGAGCATAATACCCTCTAGCTCCATCCATGTTGTTGCAAATGGTAGTATTTGTTTTATTCTTATGGCTGAATAATATTCCATTGTATATATGTACCACATCTTCTTTATCCATTCATTTACTGATGGACACTTAGGTTGCTTCCATTTCTTGGCTATTGTAAACAGTGCTGTGATAAACATAGGGGTACATGTGTCTTTTTCAAACTGGGCTGCTGCATTCTTAGGGTAAATTCCTAGAAGTGGAATTTCTGGATCAAATGGTATTTCTGTTTTGAGTTTTTGAGCAACTTCCATACTGCTTTCCACAATGGTTGAACTAATTTACATTCCCACCAGCAGTGTTGGGTGGTTCCCCTTTCTCCACAACCTCACCAACATTTGTTGTTGTTTGTCTTTTGAATGGTGGTGATCCTTACTGGTGTGAGGTGATATCTCATTGTGGTTTTAATTTGCATTTCTCTGATTACTAGCAATGTGGAGCATCATTTCATGAGTCTGTTGGCCATCTGAATTTCTTCTTTGGAGAACTGTTCAACTCTTCTGCCCATTTTTTAATTGGATTATTTGCTTTTTGTTTGTTGAGGTGCATGAGTTCTTTATATATTTTAGATGTCAACCCTTTAACAGGCCTGCCACTTACGAATATATTCTATTATGCTGTAGGGTGCATTTTGTGTTCTATTGATGGTGTCCTTTGCTGTACAGAAGATTTTCAGCTTGATATAGTCCCACTAGTTCATTTTTGCTTTTGTTTCCCTTGCCTGGGGAGATATGTTCATGAAGAAGTCTCTCATGTTTATGTCCAAGAGATTTTTGCCTATGTTTTTTTCTAAGAGTTTTATGGTTTCATGACTTACATTCAGATCTTTGATCCATTTTTAATTTACTTTTGTGTATGGGGATAGACAATGATCCAGTTTTATTCTCTTACATGTAGCTGTCCAGTTTTGCCAACACCAGCTGTTGAAGAGACTGTCATTTCCCCATTGTATGTCCATGGCTCCTTTATCATATATTAATTGACCATATATGTTTGGGTTAATATCTGGATTATCTATTCTGTTCCACTGGTCTATGGGTCTGTTCTTGTGCCAGTATCAAATTGTCTTAATTACTGTGGTTTATAGTAGAGCTTGAAGTTGTCTATTTCTTCTAGGTTTTGCAGCTTGTTAGCATATAGATTTTTGTAGTATTCTCTAATAATTTTTTATGTTTTGGTAGGGTCTGTCATGATTTTTCCTTTCTCATTTCCAATTCTGATGTGTGTTTTTTTTTCTCTTGATAAGTCTGGCTAGGGGCTTATCTATTTTGTTTATGTCTTCAAAGAACCAGCTCTTGGTTTCATTGATTTTTTTCTGTTATTTTATTGTTCTCAATTTTATTTATTTCTTCTCTGATATTTATTATGTCCCTCCTTCTGCTGATGTTGGGCCTCATTTTTTCTTTTTTTTTTCAGTTTCAATAATTGTGACTTTAGACTATTCATTTGGGCCTGGATATATATACTTTCCTCTTAGAACTGCCTTTGCTGCATCCCACAGAAGTTGGGGCTTTGTGCTGTCGTTGTCATTTGTCTCCATATATTGCTTGATCTGTGTTTTAATTTGGTCATTGATCCATTGATTATTTAGAAGCATGTTGTTAAGCCTCCATGTGTTTGTGAGCCTTTTTGTTTTTGTACAATTTATTTCTAGGTTTATGCCTTTGTGGCATGAGAAGTTGGTTGGTAGAATTTCAATCTTTTTTAATTTACTGAGGCACTTTTTGTGGCCTAGTATGTGGTCTATTCTGGAAAATATTCCATGTGCACTTGAGAAGAATGTGTATCCTACTGCTTTTGGATGTAGAGTTCTGTAGATGTCTGTTAGGTCCATCTGTTCTAGTGTGTTGTTCAGTGCCTCTGTGTCCTTACTTATTTTCTGTCTGGTGGACCTGTCCTTTGGAGTCAGTGGTGTGTTGAAGTCTCCTAGAATGAATGCATTGCATTCTATTTCCTCCTTTAATTCTGTTAGTACTTGTTTCACATATATTGGTGCTCCTGTATTGGGTGCATATATATTTATAATGGTTATATCCTCTTGTTGGGCTGTCCCCTTTATCATTATGTAATATTCTTCTTTATCTTTTGTTACTTTCTTTGTTTTGAAGTCTATTTTGTCTGCTACAAGTACTGCAACACCTGCTTTTTTCTCACTACTGTTTGCATAAAATATCTTTTTCCATCCCTTGACTTTTAGTCTGTGTATGTCTCTGGGTTTGAGGTGAGTCTCTTGTGAGCAGCATATAGTTGGGTCTTGCTTTTTTATCCATTCTATTACTCTGTGTCTTTTGTTTGGTGCATTTAGTGCATTTACATTTACGGTGATTATTGAAAGATATGTACTTCTTGCCATTGCAGGCTTTAGATTCGTGGTTACCAAAGGTTCAAGGGTATCTTCTTTACTATCTAATCATCTAACTAAACTCGCTTATTGAGCTTTTATAAACACAGTCTGATGATTCTTTATTTCTCTCCCTTCTTATTTCTCCTACTCCATTCTTTATATGTTAGGTGTTTTATTCTGTTCTCTTTTGTGTTTCCTTTGACTGCTTTTGTGAGTAGTTGATTTTATTTTTTGCCTTTCGTTAGTATTTGGTTGGTCTGCTCTCTTTGGTGTGATTTTATTTTCTCTGGTGACATCTATTTAGCCTTAGGAGTGCTTATATCTAGAGCAATCCCTTTGAAATATCCTGTAAAGGTGATTTTTGGGAGGCAAAATCCCTCAACTTTTGCTTGTCTGGGAATTGTTTAATCCCTCCTTCATATTTAAATGATAATCGTGCTGGATACAGTTTTCTTGGTTCAAGGCCCTTCTGTTTCATTGTATTAAATATATCATGCCATTCTCTTCTGGCCTGTAAGGTTTCTGTTGAGAAGTCTGATGATAGCCTGATGGATTTTCCTTTTGTAGGTAACCTTCTTTCTCTCTATGGCTGCCTTTAATACTCTGTCCTTTTCTTTGATCTTTGCCATTTTAATTATTATGTGTCTTGGTGTTGTCCTCTTTGTGTCCCTTCTGTTGGGAGATCTGTGGGCTTCCACGATCTGAGAGACTATTTCCTCCCCCAGTTTGGGGAAGTTTTCAGCAATTATTTCTTCAAAGACACTTTCTATCCCTTTTTCTCTCTATTCTTCTTCTGGTACCCCTATAATGTGAATATTGCTCTGTTTGGATTGGTCACACAGTTCTCTTAATATTCTTTCATTCCTGGGGATCCTTTTATCTCTCTCTGTCTCAGCTTCTCTGTATTTCTGTTCTCTGATTTCTATTCCATTAATGGTCTCTTGAACCTCATCCAGTCTGCTTTTAAGTCCTTCAAGAGGTTGTTTCATTTCTGTATTCTCCCTCCTGACTTCATTCTTTAGCTCTTGCATACTTCTCTGCAGGTCCATCATCATGGTTATGACCTTTGTTTTGAATTGTTTTTCAGGAAGATTGGTTAAATCTACCTCCCCAAGCCCTCTCTCTTGGGTGTTGTCTGGGTGATTTTGGAGTGGACCAAATTCTTCTCCCTTTTCATGGTGATAGAGTTAGTCACAGGGAGATGGTGCATGTGTCAGCTTGGAGAACAAAGTCCCTTCCTGCTTGTTGGTCACCTTGACCTTCTCCGCTGCCTGTCAGTTACCCACACACCGGGAGAGGCCTCCAGGTTAATTCCCTGAGCTGCTGCAGGTGGGGCCGCTGTCAGGGTAGCCCAGAACCCTGTGGGGAGTGGCAGGCATGCCGGGTGTCCTCTCCTGTGACAACGGTGCCCCTTCGTGCCTTGCCCTGGCTTCCTCTGCCTGTGCCCAGCAGCTGCACACCTGGTGGCGGCCTCTGGGTCTGGCCTGGGTGGCTGCGCACTGGAAGGAGACTCTGGGTGGTTGCTGTGGGCGCGGCTGCGCTCCGGCTGCTCCACCACTGCAGGTGCAGCCATTCTCTGGTCAGTGGGAATGAATGGCAGGCTGCTTATCACCATGAGGTGCTTCAGAGAAGTGTTGTCACCCAGGGGGCTGGGGGCCTGAAGTTCCTCAGTATTCCCAGCCTGCTGGGCTGAGTGTGCCGGGACAATTCCGCCCAGCTGTGAGGCCCCTGTCCCCTTAAGACTTTCAAAAAGCACTCACTTTTCTTTTGTCCCAGGGGAGCCGGCTACGGTGACCCACTCGCAGATTTTACTTTTCTGTTTCCCTAATATCCAGCACACCATGCAATGTATGTCTGTGCTTCCAGTGTGCATTATTAGGGCTGGGTATTTAGCAATCCTGGGCTTTCACTCCCTCCCTATTCCAACTCCTTTCTTCCTGCTGGTGAGCTGGGGTGGGGGAAGCATTCAAGTCCTTCTAGGCTGGAGTTTGTATCTTACCCCCTTTATGATATGCTGAGTTCTTGCAGATGTAGATGTAGTCTGGCTGTTGTACGGTATCCTCTGGTCTCTGTTTTAGAAATAGTTGTATTTGTTGTATTTTCAAAAATATATATGGTTCTGGGAGATTTCCGCTGCCCTACTCACGCCACCATCTTGGCTCCTCTAAACATTTATAATTTTAAACCTTTATTATCTCGGCAATTACTTAGACTACCATGTGACTTTATGATATCCATAGTACTAAGCAGATAATATCCTGTTAGAGGTATGTATTGCTGGAAAATTATAAAAGCATAATTGCTTTGGTCTTTTCAAAAATGATTATGAATAATTACCTAAGATGACTAATGTGAACAAGAGAAAACCAGAGGACTTACAGTGATACTGGGGTTAATTTTATATACTTAGTTACAATAAAGTATGATATGAATGATCATATATGTAAATTCCATCCCTTGAATATAATATATTCAAATCTGTAGTGTGGCATGGAGGAAAGTGTATAGGTAGTCAGGAGGTGTGACAGCTGTGTTTAGCTCCCTTACTTTCTTTATTTGATTTATTCTTTAAATGTGCATGATTAAATTGCTTTTATAACTCATAGAATCAGTGTGATAATTTAAGAAAAATGTAGGTAAAAATGCTTGATAAAATTAATCTCTATACAAATTTTGTGTGATTCAACATAAGATCTTCCATAAAGTAGGACATTACCAATTTCTACAGTAATAATAGCTAACTTACATGAAGCACTTTCTAAATTATATTCTCTGTCTGAAACTTTACAAAAGATGTGCCAATGAAACCATTTTAATGATTTCTTACTGCACAAAGTTCACTGGGTACTATATGAAGGTTATGTTTGAAGATGACTTTTAGTTAAGGAAAGAAACATAATTTGATGCTGGCTTCTGATTTTTTGTGCTTTTTCCAGTGAAAATGGCTTTAGCCTCTTCTACTGTCACATTTTCTGTGTGGTATAAAAAACTTCAGTAGGGCAAACTCCTACATGAAAATAATTTGTCTAACTTCGTTAGAATGCAGTTACTAGAAATATCTATCATCATATTGTATAGGGATTTTGGACAGGGTCAGCTATACCGTGAGCTAGAACCAGGGTTCAATTTAGAGACTATTACCATTAATGCATTAGTGACCTGAGATTAAAAAAAGAAAATCAAACTAAAATTATAATGGGGTTTGTGGGGGGGATTTGGTGAAGGGGAGACCCTAGTAAACATAATATTCTTCATGTAATTGTAGATTAATGACAACAAAATTAATCAATTAATTAATTTAAAAATAAGGAAAACAAAGTTGGAGAATTCACACTAAACTTTTGAGACTTACCACAAAAAAAAATTATTATAAATGTAACTGATGAGGCAGCAAAGTAACATCCTATTCATTCAAATGTAATCAGTATATGGATAGGCTCTGTCTACGTTTTTAACATTTTAAATACATATATATATTTATATAGCTTAGAATTCCATTGGTTAAAAACCATTCAATAAAAATGTAGACATATAGAGAGAGAGATATTTGACTTGAACATATATATGTATATCAAATTTCCCAGAATCATAATCACATTTCAAAACTATAAAGAGAAAGAGATAAGCAAATTAAAAATTTCAAAATTCAGAATTCATGGCATGCACACAGAAATTAGTGGGTAAACAAGTTTCAGAGATGAGGGAAAGCATCTCGGGATCTGAAATAAGAACTGAGTTCACAAGTAGAACAGTAAGGTTATTAATCTACCCACAGGAAAGGTAATATCTGCCAACTGTCATGATGATGAATTCCTCATATGAATTCATTCCTGATATGAGAAAGAAATTGATAGATTATAACAGAAGTTTCAGAGATGTCTAGATCCTCTTGGTAAATTACATCCAAGTTTGTAAATTTCTTCAATCCTCTGAAAAGTCACAAAATATTCTTAAATAAACACATAATGTTCAAGCCCACATGGACAATCAAGTAGGCAGGAAACAGGGAAGATTAGCTAGGAGGAGAGTTTAGCCCTAGATTAAGTGCATATAGTCAGTGCACATAAATTATTAATATTCCTGTATTATTCATGTGATAGAAGAACTATTACACACACACAAACACACACACACACACACACACATCCACATATTTCAACCCATTCTACCAACGAGGTGTGTAATGAAAATTGAGAAAAAGGAAAGGGCTTAGTAACTTATGCCTTATGCTGTCAGGTCTAATTGATGAGGATTTCTAAGTCACAATGACAAATATTTAGAAAAACAACACTGTGCATAGAAGGAAGACTGACTTACATCAATATTAAATTGGTTAATATGGACACAAAGCCAAAGTTTAGAGGGCACTCTAATCACACACAAAGAATTTCAAGATACCACTTGGAAACAGAGTAGTGAATAGATATATCATAAAATGTAGAATCAAAATGGATTTATGTAACTACTTATCTTTTTACTGAAATGTAGTTGATATAATAGTATGTTCTAGGTGTACAACACAGTGATTCAACATTTTTACACATTATAAAATGCATGTCGTGATAAATATGGTTACTGTCACCGTACAAAGTCATTGCAATATTATTGACTATTTCCCATGCTATACCTTCATCCTGGTAATTTATTTATTTCATAATTGGAAGTTCAAGGCCTCTTTATCCCTTTCACCTATTTTGTCTATACCCCAACCTCCCCTCTGGCAACCACCAGTTCTCTTTGTTTTCTGTATTTATGAGTCTACTTCTGGGTTTTTGTTTGCTTGTTTGTTCATTTGTTTTGTAACTACTTTTGATGTGTGATTCATTAAACATTTCCAAAAGCTGTGATCCAGTAAATAATCATATCTTTTAAATTCCTTTCATAAAAAGCTAGGCTAGGTAATTAGACAAGTAAGTTGTTGAAAGCTAGTAAAATGGCTTGATAATTTTTTCAAAACTTTCTAACATCAAAATGCTGATTACCTAGCAAGGGATTTTAAGGCCAAAGTATACAGGGAAGTGAAAAACAAGAGTTTAAAGTCCTGAAGTAGCTTTTGTTTTGAGGAGAATGTGTGATGTTGGAAGACAAGAATTTAGCTTATGATGATTTCCAGGACAGGGTGGCAAAAGTAAATACCTCGAGCCCCCAGAAAATGGAATCTCTATTAGAGGACCTTTCCAGATGCAGCCAAATTCACAAATCACTGTACCCTTAGGTTAAGGCTGAACAAGATATAAGTACTCAGTGTTCTTTAAGAAAAGTGGCTACAAGTACAAGCACAGTATGGAGAAAATTACAGAGACCTTAACCACAAGTCAGGCCTCATAGGGATTGCACCCAAGTACACTCCTCACAGACAGAATAAAAAGTTTCAAACATTACTATAAAATATATCCTCAAAGTTAGTGTCTTGGGTTACATGGCAGAAGTAAAAGAAAAGCCATCTTGAATATGTGCCCATCCCCAAAAATATTTTGTTAGAATGAGAATCAAACAAGGCATTATGAATGATACCCATGAAAAACCGCTATTAGAAAAATAGAAAAGCAGAAATACGCATGCCTTTCAGTAACAGTATTATCAGACATAAATTCTAAAACAACTAGGATTTATTGTTTTAAAAAATAAAAATTTTAGCAGTGAAATAGATATCATAAAAAGTGGCATAGCAAAAATAAGTGATATGTATGAACAATAGCTAATCTATCAATCTGTCTGTGTATTAGAAACATTACCAACTTAAGAGTGAATTAATTGGAAAATGTTTCAGAAAACAATCTGGAATGAACAATAATCACACAAATAGAAGATAGAAATGAATAGATATGGAAAAGAGCACATTTGCTTATACACCAGGAGGAGACAAGAAAGAAAAAAGATGTGATGTTTGAGAAGAAAGTGGCTGAGAATTTCCAGATAAATCTCTAAAACCCTTGAAGTAAAGAAAGCCAATTAATCTCAAGAAATATAAAAACCAAACTTTTACCTCAACAGTTCATAGGAACGGCACAAAAACCAAAACCAAAGAAAACTTTTTTAAAGTAGCAAAAAGCAAATTCAACTGCAAATTAGCTACTACAATAAACTCAAACTTTAACTTACATAAGAATCATTTGGAGGGTCTGTTTCCAAACAAATTACTATACCCCACCCTCAGACATCTTTTGTAAGCAATAGATGACTAGCTCCCTGTAGACTAAATTATGGCATAGGACTGTAGCATGATATGCCTCCAAAGTAGAACACTGGAAGTGTATCACTAACTAGCTTGCCAGGTGAAAGAATGCTGCTTCTGGCGATCTTTACTGACAGATATTGATTGAGTGAAAGAATTTTCCACATCAATAGCTGCAAACAAGGTACCAGGAGATATGTTAATTTGATCAAGCAATGAATCCACTGAGAAAATATCTGTTACTGCAGTCAATCCTGTTCAGTATATGATAATCTATTTTCATTCTCCAAAGCCATCTGTTTTCTGTACAGGCCAAATAGGCAAGTTGAATGGGGAAGTTGGGGGGAATCCCTACTCCTGCATTTCTAAAGTCCTTGGTGCTGACACTAATCTCTACAATTGCTCCCTGGAACATGTCATTACTTTTGGTTTACTATTTTCCTAGGTAGAAGCAGTTCACATTATTTCCACTTAGCCTTTTCTAAAATAATAGTATTCACTCCACAGGTCAGACCATCAGTGTGGGAATTCTGCAAGTTCCTCCCTATGCCCATTCCATTTATGCATCCTGCACCTGGGGAAATAATCACAGGATGATACATTGGATACACTGGAAGACAGACCTGCCCTAAAACTTCACTGAGCACCAGACTTCTATAATCCCCTCCTCTGACTGTTGGACCACAGAGAGCTTTTGAGTCTCCTCGAATTAGTGTCAATTCAGGGTCAGTGTCCAATAATCTCTTAAAAGTGAGTATTTCCCTTCCTATAGTGAACAATAACCCTGATAATGGAGACAGGTTCCCTGGGGAAGACTGGAGTAAATTTTAAGAATATGAATTATAGAAGAGTGCTTCCTGGAAGGGACCCATCCTTCCCTTCATTCAAGGGGTTTATGAACTGCCTAAATTCTGGGAATTGATAAAAGGGAATGACTGATTGTTTTGGTGATTCAATTAGACTTCTGTATATCTAGCCAAGAATTCAACACTTATACATATAATGTAAGAATTATTAGACAGACAATTTATTTCTTTTATAGAAGTAATATAAGATTATAATAGGTACATACCATGGTCAACTAGCCAACACCATAGGTCCCTGCAAACCAGACTATTCTGACAACTGCTTTGCCTCTGCTGTCCATTACAGGGCACTCACCATTTCCACCTGGGGTTTGATGGCCAAGTGCCACCAACTGGCCCTTTGACATTCTGCTATCCAATTTTTTCCACTGCATTTAAGGATTCCAGTTCAGTGGAAGTTTTCACTATAGTTCCCAAGCTACACGGAAGAGTGACAATAAGGCTCTTCAAATGCTCTGGGGCTCCCTTCATAAATCTATTACTCCCTAAGATGTGTCCTCTGGAAATTTTAGGAGTGGCTGCTCATGTCTCACATGATAAATCTTCTGTACTACCCAGTCTCCCTAAGACTTTGAAAACCTTTCTGTATAGTATACAAAAACAATTCTGACATGTCAGCTTTACTTGGTATAGGCCACTTTTTGATCCATGTTTTGGCCAACCAAGCAAGGAAACTGTTAGAGCTCTTTATGATCCCCCAATCTAAAACTGAACCCAGAATTCCTGTTTAGTGGGCCTGTATCAATACATGTGGCCTAATCCAACTTTATTTTCCTTTTGCCATCATTCCACATCCTTGTACCTACAAGAAGTAAAATTTATTCAGGGCATACTATCAGGTAATTTTTAATTTCAACTTGAAGTCCTGATCTCATCCTTTTTATTTCCCAGTTTCTCCCACACAGGTAGAATTAACCAGCCAATCTAATTATACTCCTTAGTTTTAATAAAATATTCTGAGGTATCAAATACCAGAGCATTCAGAACCTTATCTTTTATAAATATTTGACTAGAAGAATCAATGGATAATATTTTGTGTTTCTCTATTGTCACATAATGATATGGACAACCAGTGTCCTATTTGCTGCTTGAAACAGACTCATTAGTGCCTTTAAAGCTTATCTAATATGATAATCAATGTCAGAAATTTGGAATCAAATCATAAACCATTTTTGTTAACTTCTGCTCCTCCAGAATCACTCTTTGTATCAAAACCTGCATCAGTGAGGGTTCCACCAGAGAAACAGAACCTAGGATCGTGTGGACCACACTCACACACAGTAAGGAATTGGCTTACTCAATTGATGATAGATAAATCCATAGATCCACAATGATAATGTAGATATCATCAAAATGGAAAAAGGCTTTCTGGGAAAAAATAGTAAGTGAAAAACCAAGAAAAAGATGAAGGCAGAATTTTTTATAAGAAAAAGAAGGATAAGAGAGAAAAATGATACAGATGATGATAGTGTTAGTGATAATCATAATGAGAGAAATTTTATAGGGTATTTTACTATGTCAGTGGCCTTTCTGACAACAGGTAAGGTAGGTATTACTCCATTAAGGTATCAGAAAGGATGGAAAGGAAAGAGATCTCAATGTAGGAAAAATGAAAATCTACCTCTGCAAAGAAGACACATAGAAATACCCCCCTCAGTAAGAACAATGACACTTAATGTGAAATCATCTACAAAAGCAGAAATGTTGCTGAGCCCAAGAGGGTAAAAAAGAGTATTTGCAATAAGTATTTGTGTAGTACCTCATTTCCAGCATGAAAACTTTAAGTGGAACAAGATAGTAACAATCCTTTTCATTTTTGCCCATATTACCTTGACAGTAGTCTCACAGCTGCATGTGTAAAGCAACATACACAACAATGACACATAACCTCCAGGACAAAACAACATGCATGAATGTGTAACAGACATTTGTTCTCTCTCTTTCCCTTTGGAACTACCCTCTCCAATAACACTTCATAGTTCATAACTCTATTGAGTCAATTACATTATTTGCCTTAGCCTTACATTATTTATCAGAGCATTACATTATCAATGATGCTGATATGATTATGTGGTCATGACTGTGTGTGCCCTATGTTAGTACTTTGAAGGTAGGGAAACTGATTTTTTTTTCTTCCCTCTTGCATTATTTCTAGCAGAATTTGGGTATATTACAAGCATCCAAACAACGTATGTCAAAGATATTTGATTATGGTGCTTCACAGATACCTGAGATTCACCATTTCCAGATGTTTCCTTGTCACAAATGCAATATAAAGGCATAGAGCCAGGGCCATCAGGTGAGAAATTGGGGATCAACAGGGTGAGGCTTAGAACCTCACCCCCCCTGTTTTGAGTGAGATCTTCTGCATCCGTGGATGTTCTGTTGCCCTTGTCTAGCTTGGATTAACACTTAGTCTATAGGCACACACCTGATCATCTACATTTGCCCTCTTACAGCACTAAATTATGTTTTCTACCTTTATCTTGCATCTACCTACCACCTCAGCATTTTATTAAAAATAATAATAATAGTAATAATAACAATAATCAGGGAGAAATGTGGGATTCACGTATAAATCAAGTATAAAAATCAAACAAATATTCATATTTGACCTGATTGTTTATAGTTCATAATGAGTGATCAAAACCGAAAGTTTCTGTGAAGACTGCCCTTGCACTGTTCACCATGTAAGAACTTATTCACTATGTAAGAATTTGTTCACCATGTAAGAACTTATTCATTATGTTTCAGAAGATTGGAGACGGATGAGAATTAGGCTTGGGGTGGATTAATGATTGTGCATTGAGTCCCCTATACAGAATTTTATTGTTGTTAACAACCATTTGATCAATAAATATGAGAGATGCCCTCTCAAAAAAAAAAAAAGTCTTAAAAAGTCATCTGGAGATGAGACTTCTTGCATCCAAGGTCAGTTCTTAAAAAATTTTTGCTGAACAAATGAGAGGGAAAGCAAGAAAATGAGTACAGTAAATAAGAGCATTAATTCACTACCAACTCCCTTACCACTGAGCAAGACCCTTAGCTAAACCCCTGCAAATAAAAGAGATTTTGTTTGTTTGCTTAACAAACATATGGAATAAAAATAAATAAATAAAATAAATAAATAAATTGTCAAGCACTGTTTTAATAAATTGAGAAATAAAGAAACAATTCATTTACACCCATAAAAAAAAAAAAGGCATAGAGCCAGGTAAAGGACCACTCTGAAAACATCGCTGAACTGACTAGTGATAATAAAGAATAAAACATACTCATCCACAGCAATAAAATTAATTAGGCAGCAACGCGACATGAAACTTATTCCATTCTGCTTTTCTCTCCTGTTGTCTTAAGTTTAGTTTCAGTGTCTGAGAGTGAAATTCTACTTCAGTTTATGGTAGAATATACATATGTCAAACAGAATGGAAATTGATCTTATACTGGACATTCTATGGGTTGGCTTAAATATTTGGCTTGCTCAAAAGTCTTTGACAACTACCCATCTCTCAGAAATTCAAAGCCCAGGTATTACTTCAACTTGTTTTAAGAGATTTGGAAATACCTCTGTCCCTCGAGGAAGAATTAAGTAAAAAAGTACTCGCAAGCAAACAAAACAAAAATGAACACCACTTTTTAAAAAAACCCATAGATAGAGCAATTTGCTTCATCGCCACCAAACTAATGTGATTATATTTAGTAAACAACTTAGGAAAAGAACTTGGCAAACCTGCTGAATCTGATATAAATGACATGGTGCCTCACTTGGCTTGGTCAGCATCCAGGTTCCCATGGAAACTGAATTATGTCGCAATTTAAATAAAATTAATTTAATGCTTCCGACATAAATAGGACTTTGCTAAATTAGGCATCAATATGTTGTTTTATGTGCTTCATTTAAAAAGATAGCTTTATATTGGCTTGCAAAATGAGATTAGCACATAGCCGCTTCAAAAGAAAATACAAAGTCGTAAACAAAGGGGATAAAAAATCAAGGTGGATCTTGAAAGGATTTTACTTAATGATTTTAATGTAAAATGGGCAGTAGAAGAGACGGATAATTTTAATTTGTTGCTTAGCTACGAATGTATACATACATCCCAATTAATTATTCTTTTGTTCAAAATTCCTTTTCAGAGTTAAGGAGTATGTGAATGGAACATACATTCATTCCATATTCATAATTTCTCACAGTATCTTTTATGATTGGTACTGTAGAAATAAGAAAAAATGTGGGCTCAGACAAACTCCACAAATTCATCATCATCATCATAACATCCAATTTCTTGCAATGTCTAAAATGGTTTTCAAATGTACCATCTCACAAAATTTGCCTAACAGCACAGTGAGGAAGATATAACTGTGTTTTCTCACATTTTATGGGAAATGACACTAACACTGAAATAAATTATTTGCCTACCTCAAGTCCACAGAATAAAAAAATTAGTGGTATTTAAAATGGAAGAAAATTACTCTGATTCCAAATCAGCAGGGCTTCTAATTCTTAGCTGTGGGATCTTGCATCTCCTCCAGATGAAGTTGTTCTGAGGCACCATGGGGCTGAGATATGAGAAATCACTTTGTGAAATACAAAGCCTACTATATGTGAGATACTGAGAAAGGACACAAACAGGCGAATAGAATAAGAAGGTGAGGAATTTTAAAAATTACTCTCTTCTAAATCCCATAAGAATGCAAAAGAAAGTTCTTGTCTATAAATAGTGCAAATAGTTGTTGACTTAGCATTATTAAAATGATTAACTAATGCAAATGACTAAACGACTTAAACTTACTGCCCTGTGTCATATTTATTGAATTTAATCTATTTAAACTTGATTCTCTTTGATTTCTAATTGTAACTGAATGTAGGCTTTATTCTGTTTAGTGGTTTTGGTTTCTATCATAATTACTTGGTAACTCATAGTGCTCCTCATTTGCATTGCCTTTATTAATGAAGTTGTACACAATTCCATATATTGATTGGTCAGAATACCTTTTTTTTTTTTGTACAGTATCATTTCAAATCTTTTATCCAGAGTCTTTTATTTTTGTTTTAACACAGTCTGCTCACAAGTCTTATGTCTTAGAAGATTACATATGTGCCAGTATCTTCTCTGAATTAGAAGCTTGCTTTTCTTTATCTAATGAAACTTTGATAACCACAGACTCCTACTTTCAACATACAACAGTTTATTCCTTATAGCTAGTGCTTTTGTTTTCTTATTTACTGAATTCATGCCTTGTCATAAATCAACTGGCCATAGACCCATGAGGGATCTTTTTTTCTGAAAGGTCATCTGTATAACACTGGTGGTTTTTTTGTCTATTCTGTGACAATATCCAATACCATACCATCTTCCTTAGCTAAGATATAAAATATGAATTGTAAACTAATAGAATAGTTATATGACATTTTGTTTTACATGTGTTTGTGTATATTTATTTGTTTTTTTCTTGTTTTTCTTTCTTTTCCCATTAAAAAAAAAAGATTTATTTGCCAAGAGCAACAATAACAACCAAAAACTGGGTATTTTGATTGAATCCCCTAGGGTAGGGAGAAAATAGGCATCTTCATAATACTTAGCTTTTCAGTTCATTAACATGGAATATTCTTTTACTCAAGTCTTTAATTTCTTATAATAATATTTTACAGTCTTCTATATAAAGACTTCCACTCCTTTTATTAAAAATTTTGCTATATATTTATTATATTTGATGCTATTTGAAATGGTGTATTGAAAAAAAATCATTTTTTAAGCCATGTTATGTGTAGATTTTTTTAATTAACATACATGAACATGACTTCTGCAAATAATGATTTAATAATTTTTTGTCTTTGAAATCTAATGCTGTTTACTTACTTTATAGCAGTGGGCAGGACCTGCAAAACAATTTTTAGCAAGTGAGAGACCATAATGTTTTATTGCCAATTTCAGAGAAAACACTTGCCACATTTTATCGTTAAGTATGAAGACTGCTGAAGGTCTTGTTATCAATGTTGACACCTTGTGGCACGCAG
Organism: Manis javanica; assembly: GCF_040802235.1. Classification (NCBI taxonomy): domain Eukaryota; kingdom Metazoa; phylum Chordata; class Mammalia; order Pholidota; family Manidae; genus Manis; species Manis javanica. The sequence goes on along the minus strand of NC_133156.1, from coordinate 172,797,881 downwards.
CCTCTGAGATGGCTCCCAGTGATTCTTGCTCTCTGGTGTCCAGCCCCCTGTATAATTTGCAGTCCTTGTGTGTCACTCACTTCTAGAGAACAGACTACACTGAGCAGATGTGTAGGATGTCACTTCGGACGTTAGGTTACCTGCTCTTGTTTTCTTGCTCTTGGATCCATTAGTCTGTAGGAAGCACGCCACCATGTTTCAAATAGTACTATGGGAAGGCTCATGTGGTGAGGACCTGCTGTCTCTGGTCAATAGCCAGTAAAGACCTGAGGCCTGCCCACAACCCTTTGAGTGAACTAGGATGTGGATCCTTCCCCATGTAAACCTAGGACTGACTGAAATCCACTGGCTACCTGACTGCAACTTTGCTAGACTCAGAGGCGTTCAGCTAAGCTCTACCCAGATTCATAGACCACAGAACCTGTGAGATGTGTTTTTGTTTTAAAGTCACTGAGTCTTGGGGATAATGGCTAAGCAACAAGAGACATCAAATAGACATACTTTATCAGACTAATGACGTTTGCTCTCTTCTGTAATTTATTGAATGCTTGAAAGTAAAAATCTATCTTGAAATGTACTGATACTTTCTCTGAATCAATTAAAATGTTAGCATGTGATTTTTTTTATTCTGTTAATATAATGTGCATCAAATGATTAATTTTCAATCTTCAGCTAAACTTGGAATCCTTATAATACACTCAAATTAGTTACAATATATTATGCTTTTTTACATATTTATAGATTCTTGTTTATTAATATTTTATTTAGGGTTTTTATGAAATTGACCTAAAATTTTCCTAAGTAAAGTGATATGCTAGTGTCATAAAATCAATTGGGATTTTTATCTTTATAATATCTTATGAAAAATTCAGTTTATATTTGGCATTATTTCTTCTCTATATGACTTTACTTGTGAAGCCATTAGAGCATAAAGATCCTTTTATAGTTATGTTTTTAATCATGGAAGCAATTTACTTCTGTCACTTTTTTCTTTTGTAAAATATTTTTAGTTTTGGTGTTATATTTTTCTGTTGATTGGTATGCTTCTCCTAAATGTTTATATATTTTGGCATAGAAGTGTCTATGTTTTTTATGTCTGTTTATGATTAGATCTAGGTGGTAATGAATCCTTTTTGTAACTGATGTTTTCTCTGAGAATTTTTTCTTCATTCCCTGCAGTCTTTTATCAACTACATTATTCTTTTTCATCATGTGTTGATTCTATTTTGTTTTATTCTGCTTCATTATTTTCTTATTTTCATACTTCATTTTTTTCTACTTTCTTTGAATTATGTCAGTGATCTTTCTCTTACTACCAAATAAATGCTTAACTTATTTATTTTCCACTTTATTTTCTTATAATGGATACATTTAGTTTTATTTCTCTGCAAGTATAAATTTAACAGCCCTACACAAGTTTTAATATATAGAATTTTTTTTAATTTGCTCAATCTTCTTATTAATGAGTTCATTTATCCATGGGCTGTTTAGAAATACATTTCTAAATTTCAAAGAATTTTGTATATGTTTGCATTTTTGTTATGGCTTTATTGATCTGGTTCAACTGCATTTATATTATTTCACTGCTCTGAAATTCCTTAGTCTTGCCTTGTGGATTGGCATATGGAAATTGGTTTTGCATATTTGATGAGGAAGTCTGTGTTTGTTTAGGTTCCTTAGTAACCTAAGTTAAGTTAGTCAGTTGGGTTGTTTCAGTTTTCCATAGCTTTAAGAATTCATGGTCTATTTTTTTTCTATCAGTTACAAAAATAGTTTTAAATCTACCACTATGATTAATCAATCTATCCTTTAAATTTTATTAATTATGTATCTTTGATTTCTTTATTTTGAGGCATTATTATCAGAACATTCTTCTTTAAAATTTTATCTTATTTGTGAATTGGAGCCTTTATCACCATGAAGTGATTCTATTTTCTCCAGTATTGTTTTTTAGTCTTAAAGACTACCCTTCATTAGAGTAACAAAGACTTATCACCTTGATTTTATTAGTATTTGAGTGCAATAGTTTTCCATTCTTTTAACATCCCTATAACCTGATATTTTTGTATAGCATATAAAGGACATATGAAAACATGTATTAGCACACTGTATCCAGTTTACAACATACTTCTTTTATTTGAAGTCTTTATTCAATTTATGTTTTAAAAAATAATATTTAGTCGAGCTGCCAGCAGTGAGGTCATTCAAGACTAAGTCCGTGCGAGGCTCCGGGGCGAGGTTCAGGGTGGCGCTTGGACCACTGCACTCCTCCTTTATGCCTGCCTGATCGGACCGACCTAACTCAGCTCGTCTACACATCTTTCACACTGATCATTTTTGCCTGCCTGGAAGCTGACTGACTCCTGATGTTTGTTTGTTTGTGTGACAATATACAGATAAATAAGAAATATATTTGCAAATGGCTACTTTCAAACCAAAGAGACAAAAGCTAGTGCTATAAATTGAATATATATGGTCCCCTTTCCCTATGTCATATATGGGATTAAGACTTTCATAAAAGTGGCTCAAGATTGCTTGCTAGCCCCTTCCATTATGTGAAGATACAGAGAGAAGTCTGTAGTCTGTAGCTCTGAGGAGGGCTTTCAGCAGGCCCAAACCATGTTAGCACTCTAATTTTGTACTTTCAGCCTCCAGAACTATGAAAAATAAATTTCTGTTGTTTATAAGCACCCAGTTTATGGTATTATAGCAGTGTGAACAGACTAAGACAACTAGCTTCATAATAAATTCCTCATGGTTGCTTGGAAGCTATACTTTTAATCTTGGCTGCAACACAAATTTGTCTCCTGCATGCATTTTCCATGCAACTATAATTATGTCACTAGCATTCGACATATCCTTTTAAATAACCTCAGGGTCTGGTTTGGTGGTTTGACCTTCCAACCAGACACTGATACCTTTTGCAAATACTGGAACAACGAGGCTTTTAACAATGGAAGTGAAACTAACTTTAACACACTGTTCCTGTGCTTATCTCTTCTCTTATTAAGTATATAAAACAAGGTAATATTAATGTTATATGAATGGTAACACCACTTCAGAAACAGAAACATTTGAACAAAGTAAAAGAGGGTAGTAAAAGAGGCTGTTTGCTTGTTTACTTGAAATACTTCAATGTATTTTTTAAAGCTCAAGATTGTAGAGAAATGGGAGAGGAAAGTGAGTAAGACTGCTTTAGGCAAAAATCCAATTAAAAAAAAATGTGGATCAGAGCAGCTGTCTAGTGCAATATGAGGATTGTAGGGGGGAAAAAAAGGAAAAAGTAATTCTCAAAATTAGGTAGGGCCTCTGTTGGTCACCAAGAGAATATTTCTCCCAATACAATGTATTCTTCTTTGCATTTACTTGATTTTTTCAATATTAGACATTCCTTATTCAGCTTGAGCATAATATCAATAGACATTCTCTTCCTTCCTGGTTGTGGCAAAGATAACAGATTGGTTTATTAACTGCATGCCAACTGCTCTTCTACATTCTTAGAATATGCTAGAGGCTGGAAAATTCAAGATTACATTTCTCAATAATCTTACAGCCCAGGTTCTACACATACCTGTATTAGCCAAGTAGCTGTACTCATGAGGTATTAAAAAGGAAGAAATGAGGCTATATTGGTGCTTCCATTATTTCTGTTGATTCCATTGATTGTAGTTAATGGCTTGCATGCATGTGTGTGTGTGTGTGTGTGGTAGTTGTGGTGAGTATTCCAATGCTCAAGACATGTGAATGTCAAGAATCAGGACACAGGCCATCTGCTTGTGTTAGCATGGCATCACAGCTGACCTTGTGTGGTCCTGGAGCAAGTAGTGTCCACACAACTCAGCTCTCCAGCCGTTGCTCTTCTCCCAGACTGTGACCAGCATTGCTGTATCCTTAGGGAGTTCAGGCACCACAGGAATATTTCTGGAAGCTTGGCCAATAATTTCTCCTCTAGCACTTCCAATATTCTATACATCTACTTCTGTGAACTGCATGTTTTTCTGTATAAGCTTGACAGAGTGGCTTCACTTAGCTGCAACCTCAGTGGCACTCCTTTTTTATCCTTCCTTCAAAACTTTTATTCCAAAATAGGGCTATATTCTTAAAAATCACTTTAATATTCCCCTAAAGGATAGTATTTGTGATGCTAAAAGTCTCTAATGTCTCCTCTAAATGCAGTGATCATTCTCAACTCCTTCCAATAGCGTTTAAAGCCTTTCATGATCTGGCTTATTAAATGCTTCCTCTCACATTTTCTTTCGTTTCACTAACAATGAATATTGTCAATCATTCAGGATAAATGTTTAAAGATAAGGTTTTTATAAGCAATGCAAGTATGTTTGTTCACTGTGGTTTTGTGGATCAATCAGGGAAAGTGCTTTAACTGTAAGAAAGACAGCTGGCTTCTATGTGCAAGAAACACCTTTATTAGAAAAAAAGTTGTAAGGAAATGGGAAAGATTTTGAAATGATTGAGCCTGGAGTAAGAAGAATCAGGGAATGAGTTCAAATTGTAAATATGAATATTCTTTGCATCATGTTACGCAGTGTATTACTGCCATTCTTTCCAGTAATAGAATTACTTAAATTTAGTGAAAAAAAGTGGTATTTATCACAAATATGTTGAGAAAAGTGTTTTATTAATGAGTGTTCCAGATCTCTGCATAAAGATTCAAAATATTTTATATACATTCTTATAGTATTACTTCTTAGCAAATAAAATATTGCTCATAATAAAATCTCTACTTTAATGTTTGCATTATAACAATTGACATCCTTAATTTTCTTTCTTTATACTGATAATTTTTTCATGTTTGCCCATAAAATACACAGAAATAATTTACCTGCAGTGCTATAAAGAAATTTTATTTGATCTCTCACATGCCCCTTTCACATTTTTAACAACCCAAGATAACTTCAAGAGGGAAGTCCTTTTGAGTTGTATTTAGTTAATTTAGTTAAATAACTGTTTTTACTTTCCTTCCCTCTCATTTTTCTCCATTGGTAAACCTATGAAAAAGAACACCATCTCGTGTAGCTGAGGATTAAAGTCAGAGGGCCAGACAAGAACCCAGATTGTGTACATGAAGCTTTAGCTGACACATGTGCTAAAAATTTACATAATGCTCTGTTAACAGATTTTATTGATGTATCTAGGAAAATGGAGCCATATCTTGAGATAAAACTGTTAAAGGAAGAACATTCTAGATATTAAGGCACTTTTCTTTAACAATGAATATATTATTCCTCTCTCTTTTACATCCAATGATGTTGTGGAAAAGTATTATATTCATTAACTTCTATCCTTTGATTGTTTCCTTATTTTCCTTTATATAAGCTTTCAGATTTTCTCTAGATCTTTAATGTTCTTAAAGGTCAATACAATATGCATTTGCCTTTTTTCTCATTTATATTATTTAATATCTTATGAGTCCATTTGATGTGAAGTCCTGGTCATTATTTCTTTAACTTTGCCCATTTTTTGAATTACTGTTTTTATGGAAATATTATTATATTTCAGTGAACCCATGATTTGTCCTAATCTCTCACCTTTGCATTTTTCCTTTCATCTTTAAAAATTTTCTTTTTATTATTTTACTTCAATTGCTTTATATTTTATTTCAAATATTTTCAGTTGCTTCTTCTTTAAATTTTCCTGTTACTGCTTCATGTTACAAATTTTATTTTTTTAATTATTACTTTTACTTCTTTATATGCTATTTAATTTATTATTTTTATTTTATTTTATATTCTCCGATGGGTTTTTTTTTTGTTATAAATCTTCTAGGATAATAATTAATATGTACCTTGGTTGAAGGCCTGAATTGTGATGTTCCTGGGATATTTGGGTTAGGTATAAAAAAGCTGCCTAAGCAGAGGATGTTTGGGTTTGGTAAAAAGCTGCCCAAGAATAGGTCCTCTGGTATTTTAACTTCCTTCTTAATTCTAGGCTGAAGAATCTCCTTCCTCCTCTCCCCAAAGATATCTTGACTCAACTAATCCTCCTCAATTTCCATCATAGATTCTATTCTTTCCTAAAAGTTGCCCCCATTAATTATAGTTGTGTCATTCAATAGATGGAAGGCTGGGGACAAAGGGAATTTCCTGAATCCAGACAAACTTCTATAAGCATTATTATTTACTACCCTTTTCAACCAAGCCCAAGTGCTGTGCTCTATTAGTTTACTCCCACCATTCCTCGCTGGTACTGGTCTAAAAGTGCACAGTTTATATGTTGAAGCATTGACAGATAGAGATTCACACAGTGCGATATGGGTAGGAAACAGAAAGGACAAAGATAGAGTCATCTTTTAAGCTTCTCCTCCATCTGTGAATACAATTTTTCCCATACTGGGGCCTAATTTGTTTCCTATAGTTTCTATTAGGTTTCCTCATAGAATTTTTTTTAAGGTTTTCTTTTCTTTACCTCTTCACTTTTAAGGAAACTGCAGTCATTATTTTTTAGTTAGTTTCCCATTTTAGAAGAAATTACTGGCAAGTATAATGCCCCCCAAATCTGTGGATTAATATAAATGTGGTTACCTTATGGTTATTATGATTTCATGAGTTAGGAAATTTATTTTCCAAATTAAAGTTTCTTAACTTTATCTACCTATGGATAGAACATCAATTTTAAAGCCAAAGATATGATAATAGTTCCACATTAGTCTAGTACCATCATTATTTAGTTCCTTCTTTAATAATGTCTATCCAATAAAGCCATTAATGTGTCAGCATATATCACAAGTTTAACAGTACTCATAGCTCAGCATAAGTACTCTTATTTAATAAAAAATATAGAAAACTAAATTATATGTATAGTGTCCATTCAAAAAGTATTAAAAATTCAAATTTCCACTTTGATTTAAAGTAGATTGACATGTTCTTATTTAAAACTAAAGCTGGATAAATTTTAGGATCATTTCAAGTTTTAGGAGTTTAGATTTTTTTGCAGAAGTTGATGTCTTATTATAACGGACCTTTAGGGCAAGTACATACAGTTATATCCATATCTGTGAATCTAAATTATAAAACTGTTTTTTCTGTAAAATCAAATGAATTGATTAAATTCACTAAAAAGTTACTTATGGTATGCTTTATGATTATTGTTGAAAGCATATCCACTAAGAATATATTAAAAGATGTATATATATATTGCTGCTTCCAAGCATTCATTTTTAATTATAAAATTGGACTCCACAAATTCTGCATGCTTTTTCAGTATACATGTTCTGAGGTAAATTTTAATACTATAAGAAAATGATATTTGAGCCACATTCTTTGTGATCTGATTGGAAAAGGGCTTGCAGATGTACATCACTTAATCCAAGTAGATCAGTTTTCATTCCTCTCATAGAACCAGAGCAGGTTATCTACATGCTAATTGTGTTTTAAATATCTCAAGCCAGATTAGTCTTGGGCCAGGAACTTTTAGATGATCAACAGTGTCAATAGTTAGGGAAATTTCCTATTCACAGTGTCATTTCAACACAATGTAGATGCTATCAGGAATTCCCATTTCTTTTAGAAAATAATACTTATGTTAAAACAAAAATCCTAGAGAGAGTTACTAGATAGGTATTTTTTCAATCAATTGCATTGTAAAGTTATTGAATCAGGTCGTTTCCCATAACAGACTTTTTTTTAAGAAAAGGAATAATCCACTGGGAGAAAAGAGAATATATATATATACATATATATTCTTTGTACATAATGGCATATAGTGCTTCTAAATAATGGGATATATTGCTTCTAAATAGTATAGTACTTCTAAATACAATTTCTCTTAGGATTAATAATCTAAGAATATGTAATCATATTCATCTTGTTTATTAAAGATCTGATCGCCTATTGTATGACAGCCAACTGCTAGGCATACCACTGAATCCCCCAAACCTAAAAGGAACAAATTACAATGCCATGATAAAGATGAAGAAATTGAAGTTCTTTTGCTTTGAGTAACTCTCTAAAGGTCCCATTAATAAATGGAGAGAGTTCCTAAACCAGTTATCCTGATTTTTAAATTCATATTCCTAACCACTCTTGCTTCCTGGAATTCTCATGGTTACACTGTGGAATAAGTATTACTATCTCCTCCTGACAGATGGTAGCTCAGACTTAGGAATTAAAAGAACTTGCCCAGTTTCTTGTGGATACTTATTATTGGCCACACTGGGATTCAATTTGGATGTTAAACCTAGTGTACTCAAATTGCCTCTCTATCCACATAAGACTTGTTCATTGACATGAGGAGAGGAGTATCCCTAAGCTGATCTAACATTAAGTATGTATTCTATATCTGAGAAATACAAAGCATCAATGCCTTTGAATTGCTAACCTACATCAATAACATTTTGGTATTTTTTCACCATAAAAAATAAATAAATAGGTAAAATGAATTTGAGTTATTGACTCTAAACTGAAAATTGAACACCTAATTCTAATTAAGGCTAAAGATGTTACTTGACTCAAATGCCTGATCATCATAACAGTGATGGCCCACATGATCCATAGTGGGGAAAAATAAAATATACCTTTCCAAGTACCCCACACTGTGGAGAGAGGGAAATGTGAGGACTTGAAAGAATTTGGCTACAGCATTAAAGCTCAGATGTCAGAGGTGACAATCAATCCCATATGAGAAATAACATATACCCTGACTTACAAGCAGGGTATATGACTTCTTTATTTGTTGGGGACAACAAGGACATTCTGAAGGAAAGTGGATCTACTGCAGTGTTAAATGCCCACATATCTAAAGAGTCTAGTGCATAAAAGTAATTGCATGAACATATTATTCATTAGAAAAAACTTAATCTGCTCTTTAAGTATTTTTATAGTTCACTTTAACTTTAATTGTACTATATCCTACATACTGAAAGTCATCCCTTTTTGCATGACTTTCATTTTTAGAGTTTTATTCATATTTCCCTGTCCATTAATTTTATTAAATGGAGAACAATAGTGCAAGGACAGGGATAAATGCCGACTGAGAGTAGCTTTCTGTGATGGGAAAAAAGGAGAGATGAGGACTGCAGCAAATGGGAGTGTGTGTGTTTCATCAAAATATCAGTTCTCAGGTACAACCAGTTTTTGTCATATAGGAATGTAGACTCTGGTACTACACCTAATTTTTCAAAAGGAACTAATGATCTTGGTTTTGTATAAACAATTCATTTTCATTTGGCAATAAAATGATATTAAACAAATTCATTGTGGATTAATATTATGTAGACCATCACAATGTTTTCATCTGAATCTAACCCAGAGATCCTACTTTCCATCTTCTCCTAGAATGTACAAGATCATGGAGATCTGAGGGAATTTAAGGATTTTAGTTGACTGTGGGAGAAATCATGAAGCCAAGTTTAGCATCAATGTCCAGGACACATATAACTACCTAATCAAACACTCCTGCTATTCTTTGTACTTCATTTTATTGGCTACTACACTCAGGCAAGTTTGCCACTCTAGATATATACAGTGCCTATGCCAAATAGGCTCCAATCCAACTACTTGAAAAATGTTTGTTTTAAAGGTCAAGCATTGATGAGGGCACATTAAATCATAGTTGATGCAATAAGGTATCCAGTCCATTAAATAACTAGTGAACCACAACCTCCATCCATCTAAGCACACTCATCCCCCACTTATCATTTTCACCCCCTTTGACCTGCATAGTTTTTATTTTCATTTTTTATTAAGGTATGATTAATATACACTTTTATGAAGGTTTCACATGAAAAAACAATGTGGTTACTACATTTACCCATACTATCAAGTCCACACCCATACCCCAGTGCAGTCATTGTCCATCAGTGTAGTAAGATGAAACAGATCTACTATGTGCCTTCTCTGTGCAACACTGTTCTCTGCATGATTCCCCACACCATGTGTACTAAACATAATAACCCTCAATCCCCTTTTCCCTCCCTCTCCACCCACCCTCCCAAACCTTTTGGTAACCACTAGTTCATTCTTGGAGTCTCTGAATATGCTGCCATTTTGTTCCTTCAGTTTTGCTTCATTGTTATACTCCACAAATGAGGGAAATCATTTGACATTTGTCTTTCTCCGCCTGGCTTATTTCACTGAGCATAATGTCCTCCAGCTCCATCCATGTTGTTGCAAATGGTAGGATTTGTTTCTTTCTTATGGTTGAATAATATTCCATTGTGTATATGTACCACCTCTTCTTTATCCATTCATCTACTGATGGACATTTAGGTTGTTTCCATATCTTGGCTATTGTAAAAAGTGCTGCAATAAACATAGGGGTGCATATGTCTTTTTGAATCTGAGAAGTTGTATTCTTTGGGTAAATTCCAAGGAGTGGAATTCCAGGGTCAAACAGTATTTCTATTTTCAATCTTTTGAGGAACCTTCATATTGCTTTCCACAATGGTTGAACCAGCTTACATTCCCACCAGCAGTATAGGAGGGTTCCCCTTTCTCTGCATCCTCACCAGCATTTGCTGTTCTTAGTCTTTTTGATGCTGGCCATCCTTACTGGTGTGAGGTGATAATCTTATTGTGATTTTAATTTGCATTTCTCTGATGATTAGTGATGTGGAGCATCTTTTCATGTGTCTTCCGGCCATCTGAAATTCATCTTTGGAGAACTGTCTCTACATATCCTCTGCCCATTTGTTAATCAGGTTATTTGCTTTTTGGGTGTTGAGGCATGTAAGTTATTTATATATTTTGGATTTTAACCCCTTGTCATTTATGTCATTTACAAATATATTCTCCCATATTGTAGGATGCCTTTTTGTTTTGTTGATGATGTCCTTTGTAATACAAAAACTTTTTAGTTTGATGTAGTGCCATGAGTTCAATTTTGCTTTTGTTTCCCTTTCTCGAGGAGATGGATTCAGGAAGAAGTTGCTCATGCTTATATTCAGGAGATGTTTGCCTATGTTGTCTTCTAAGAGTTTTATGGTTTCATGACTTACATTCAAGTCTTTAATTCATTTCAAGTTTAATTTTGTGTATGGGGTTAAACAATAATCCAGTTTCATTCTCTTGCATGTGGCTGTCCAGTTTTGCCAACACCAGTTGTTGAAGAAGCTGTCATTTCCCCATTGTATGTCCATGGTTCCTTTATCACATATTAATTGACTATAAATGGTTGGGTTTATATCAGGGCTCTCTAGTCTGTTCCATTGGTCTATGGATCTGTTCTTGTGCCAGTACCAAATTATCTTGATTACTGTGTTACTGTGGCTTTGTAATAGAGCTTGAAGATGGGGAATGTAATTCCCCCTGCTTTATTCTTCCTTCTCAGGATTGCTTTGGCTATTCGGGGTCTTTCGTGGATCTGTATGAATTTTAGGACAGTTTTCTCTAGTTCATTGAAGAATGCTGTTGGTATTTTGATAGGAATTGTACTGAATCTATAGATTGCTTTAGGCAGGATGGCCATTTTGACAATATTAATTCTTCCTATCCATGAGCATGGTATGTGTTTCCATTTATTGGTATCTTCTTTAATTTCTCTCATGACTGTCTTGTAGTTTTCAGAGTATAGGTCTTTCACTTCCTTGGTTAGGTTTATTTCTAGGTATTTTATTCTTTTTGATGCAGTTGTGAATGGAATTGTTTTCCTGATTTCTCTCTCTGCTAGTTCATTGTTAGTCTATAGGAATGCCACAGATTTCTGTGCATTAATTTTGTATCCTGCAACTTTGCTGAATTCAGATATTAGATCTAGCAGTTTTGCAGTAGATTCTTTAGAATATTTTATGTACCATATCATGCCATCTGCAAACAGGGACAGTTTAACTTATTCCTTGCCAATCTGAATGCCATTTATTTCTTTGTGTTGTCTGATTGCCATGGCTAGGACCTCCAGTACTATGTTGAATAGAAGTTGGGAGAGTGGGCATCCTTGTCTTGTTCCTGATCTTAAAGGAAAAGCTTTCAGCTTCTAGCTTATAAGTTTAATGTTGGCTGTAGGTTTGTCATATATGGCCTTTATTATGTTGAAGTTACTTGTCCTCTATACCCATTTTGTTGAGAGTTTTTGTCATGAATGCATGTTGAATTTTGTAAAATGCTTTTTCAGCATCTAGGGAGATGATTATGTAGTTTTTGTCCTTCTTTTTTTGATGTGGTGGATGATCTTGGTGGATTTTTGAATGTTGTACCATCCCTCCATTCCTGGCATAAATCCTACTTGATCATGATGGATTATCTTTTTGATGTATTTATGAATTTTATTTGCTAATATTTTGTTGAGTATTTTTGCATCTATGTTCATCAGGGATATTTGTCTGTAATTTTCTCTTTTTGTGGTGTCTTTGCCTTGTTTTGGCATTAGAGTGATGCTAGCCTCATATAATGAGTTTGGAAGTATTCCCTCCTCTTCTAATTTTTTGGAAAACTTTAAGGAGAATGTGTATTAGGTCTTCACTAAATGTTTGAAAAATTCAGTAGTGAAGCCATCTGGTTCAGGGATTTTGATTTTAGGTAGGTTTTTGATTACCAGTTCAATTTCATTGCTGGTAATTGGTCTGTTCAGATATTCTGTTTCTTCCTTGGTCAGCCTTGGAAGGTTGTATTTTTCTAGAAAGTTGTCCATTTCTTCTATTAGTTCTATTCTAAAGTTATCCAATTTCTTAGCATACAATTTTTCATGGTATTCTCTAATTCTTCGTATTTCTGTTGTGTCTGTAGTGATTTTTCCTTTCTCATTGCTGATTATGCTTCTGGGATAAGACTCTCTTTTTTTCTTCATAAGTCTGGCTAGGCATTTATCTACTCTGTTATTTTCTCAAAGAACCATGTCCTGCTTTCATTGATTCTTTCTATTGTTTCATTCTTCTCAATTTTATTTATTTCTGCTCTAATCTTCATTATGTCTCTCCTTCTACTGACTTTGGACCTCATTTGTTCTTCTTTTTCTAGTTTCATTAATTGTGAGTTTAGACTGCTTATATGGAATTGTTCTTCTTTCTTGAGGTAGGCCTGTATTGCGATATACTTTCCTCTTAGCACATCCTTGGCTACATCCCACAGATTTTTGCAGTGTTGAATTATTGTTGTCATTTGTCTCCAAATATTGCTTGATCTCTGTTTTTATTTGGTCATTGATCCACTGGTTATTTAGGAGCATGTTGTGAAGACTCCATGTGTGGGATTTTTCATTTTCATTTTCATTTCTTTGTGTAATTCATTTCTGGTTTCATACCTTCATGATCTGAGAAACATGTTGGTACAATTTCAATCTTTTTGAATTTACTGGGCTCTTTTTGTGGCCTAGTATATGATCTATTCTTGAAAATGTTCCATGTGCACTTGAGAAGAATGTGTATTCTTTTGCTTTTGGGTGTAGAGTTCTATAGATGTCTGTTAGGTTCATCTGTTCTATTGTGTTGTTCAGTGCCTCTGTCTCCTTACTTATCTTCTGTCTGGTTATGATCTGTCCTTCAGAGTGAGTGGAGTGTTGAAGTCCCCTAGAATGAATGCATTGCATTCTTTTTCCCCTTTTAATTCTGCTAGTATTTGTTTCACATATGTGGGTGCTCCTGTGTTGGGAGCATAGATATTTATTATGGTTATATCTTCTTGTTGTATTGACCCCTTAATCATTATGTAATGTCCTTCTTTATCTCTTATGACTTTCTTTGTTTTGATATCTATTTTGACAGATACAAGTACTGCAACTCCTGCTTTTTTCTCTGTTAGTTGCATGAAATATCTTTCTCCATCCCTTCATTTTTAGTTTGTGTATGTCTTTGGGTTTAAAGTGAGTCTCTTGTAGGCCACATATAGAAGGGTCTTGTTTTTTTATCCATTCAGTAACTCTATGTCTTCTGATTGGTGCATTCAGTCCATTTACCTTTAAGGTGATTATTGATAGATATGTACTTATTGCCATCGCAGACTTTAGATTAGTGGTTACCAAAGGTTCAGGGTTAACTTCCTTACTATCTAAGAGTCTAACTTAAAACTCACTTAATATGCTGTTACAAACACAATCTAAAGGTTCTTATCTTTTTCTCCTCCTTTTTCTTCCTCCTCCATTCTTTATATATTAGGTATCATATTCTGTATTCTTTGTCTATCTCTTGATTGACTTTGGGAATAGTTAATTTAATTTTGCATTTGCCTAGAAATTAGCTGTTCTCCTTTCTTTACTGTGGTTTTATTACCTCTGGTGACAGCTATTAAACCTTAGGAACACTTCCATCTATAGCAGTCCCTCCAAAATAGACTGTAGAGATGGTTTGTGGGAGTTAAATTCTCTCAGTTTTGCTTATCTGGAAATTGTTTAATTAATCCCTCCTTCAAATTTAACTGATAATCTTGCCAGAGAAAGTAATCTTGGTTCCAGGCCCTTCTGCTTCATTGCATTAAATACATCATTTAATGTATTTAATGTCTTATAGGCCACTCCCTTCTGGCCTATAAAGTTTCTGCTGAGAAGTCTGATGTTAGCCTGATGGGCTTTTCTTTGTATATGATCTTATTTCTCTCTCTGGCTGCTTTTAATAGTCTGTCCTCATCCTGATCTTTGCCAATTTTATTACTATATGTCTTGATGTTGTCCTCCTTAGGTCCCTTGTGTTGGGAGATCTGTGGATCTCCACAGCCTGAGAGACTATCTCCTTCCCCAGATTGGGGAAGTTTTCAGCAATTTCCTCTTCTAAGTCACTTTCTATCCCTTTCTCTCTCTTCTTCTTCTTCTGGTATCTCTATAATGCAAATATTGTTCCGTTTGGATTGGTCACACATTTCTCTCAATATTCTTTCATTCTTACAGAACCTTTTTTCTCTCTGTGCCTCAGATTCTTTGTATTCCTTGTATCTAGTTTCTATTTCATTTATTGTCTCCTCCCCTGTATCCTGCCTACTTTTAATAACCTCCATGTGCTCTTCAACGATTAGATCTCCAACCTGAATTCATTCCAGAGTTCTTGGATATCTTTCTGTACTTCCATTAGCATGATGAAGATTTTTATTTTGAACTCCCTTTCAGAAAGAGTCATAAGGTCCATATCATTTAAGTCTTTTTCCAGAGTTATATTAATTTTACTCTGGACCAAGTTCCTTTGGCGTTTCATATTTGTATATGGTGCCCTCTAGTGTCCAGAATCTCTACTGTGGAGCTGCTCAGCCCCTAAAGCAATGTCGTGGGTCACAGGGGAGTGGTATTGGTGCCTCCAGGGAGGAAAGAGCTGTTTCCTGCTTCCTGCCTGCTATGCCTGTCCCCACTGCCTGAACCAGTGGGCCGAGAACACAGGTATAAACTTTTGTCCCAGAGCAGCCGAATATAGATCCCTGCTTTCCACAAACAGCTGGAATCTCAGTCTCTCCAGGAATTCTGCCTGTATTAGCTCACGCAAGTATCATGAAAGCACCATGAAATATAGGTTTGTGCTCCCAGAGCAGCCCTCCAGACCTAGGTATCCAGCAGCCCCAGGCCTTCCACTCCCTCCCTGCTTCATTTCTCTTTCTCCCATTAGTGAGCTGGGGTGGGGGAAGTGGTTGGGTCCTGCCAGACCACAGGTTTGGTAAGTTACCCTGTTCCATGAGGTCCACTCTTTTCTCCATGTGTATGCAGTCTGGTGCCATCCTCTTTCCTGTTGCTCTCTTAGGATTAGTTGCATCAACTATATTTTCAAATTGTATGTGGTTTTAGGAGGAATCCTCTGTCTCAACTCTCACACTGCCATCTTTAATCCTCTGGCCTGCGTAGATTTCTAGAAGAGAGAAAAGAGAAAGCCTAAACAGTTTTACAAAAAACCGGCATTCCCAGAATTACTGTCAGGTCACTTATCAAGAGTTTCCTATATATCTGCTTTTCTCCACTGTTTCCTTATCTCAGACTCTTCTTGATGGGAATATTTCCCCAAACATTCAACCTAATTACTCCAAAAAGCTGTATCAAATTGTAAGCATGAAATCTGGCTGTGCTTCTCATGCTTTAGGCTACTTCTTATTAAAAAACAAGGAAAAAGCTAGGGAAGAAAATTACTTTTTTTGGCTTATAAGAGAATTTTCATTTGAAAAAGAAAAAAGAGGGAAATGCCAGGTTTCTTTTTCCAAATAAGGAAAGCAAAGCATGGAGGAAAGTTTTCACAAGTTTGACATGAATAAAATTGTAGATAATAAGATAATTTGAAATTTATTTATATTTTATAATGAATTTTACAATGAATTCTGTATTAATCCTCCTTCTTTCTACAGTCTTCATGTAATATCTCTACTGCCTACATTTGTATCATAAGTCACATTAATTTATTACATATTTCTGAGGGTGCCTTTCAATAGTAAGTCATATAATCCGCTCAGATGAGGATAACACTAGTACCAGGAGTCTGTGCTGTTCCACTGAAAGTATGCCTCAAAGTGAGTAAGTACGGAAGGGGTGCTAAATTCTAAACTGTTCCCATTGGCTTTGTATAATAAATCTTTTTTCCAAAAAAAGACACCCTCTCTGCTCCTCCAATTTACATACCCATACTCATTTCAGGCAAACCACAAAATTCCTTTCCAGACGCAGTTTTCTAGATGAATCCTACTTCATTCTGATCAGTTGCCTTAGTTGATTATATTGCTGTACTTAGGTATTGGCTGATGACCTGCCTATTTACAACTGAAATATCAACATACTTTCTTAAAAAATGGAAATTCTAAATGCAAGAGACTATATATTTTAATATATGACAATAAAAATAATAATATAATCTGTATAAGAGTACATAAAGATATGCTACACCAGGATTTTTGCCCCAGAGTTGGTTCTTCTTGGCTTAGAGTGCCTTTTGTAATTGGAAAGGTATTTAGCAAGGTTTGGAAAAATAAAAAAGGATTAAACAAGGGCTAGATTTGTCCAAAAATATTGAATTTCTTGAGATGTTCCTCAAAAAAAACTTCTCACTTTCCAAGTAAGGATCCTTACCAATGTGTCTGACCCACAAACTGGCCTGACCCCTATTTCCTGTATAACCGTATCTTCTTACCTTACTCCTCTGTATTTCCTTATCTCAAGCAAAAAAAAGAAATCTATTTGTTCATACGCTTGCATATTTCCACCTCTTTTATTAAAATGTAATCACCAGAAAAGGAGAGATTATATCTGTGGTAGACCTATTGTTCAAGCCATCCATTGCTTGACACATTAGGCACTAAATTAGTATTCATATCATCTTGCTATCCCTTCTGGATTTCTTCCTTTCCCAGGGAGAAGCCAAAAAATCAAAACAAAACAAAACAAAAATTGTGCTTAAGTTTCTGTGTTGGAAGGTTCAAATATTCAGTCCAGTCCTTGTTATACAACCCCTTGCAGTGAAGCTTTATCATCTCCCTGATCAGAGGTGGATTCTTGCTGTAGGAAGCTTGCCAAGAAATGTTCTTCCTTTCTGTTACCATGGCAAAAACGTGTCCATTTCCACATCACCAAGGCAAAAGTCCTGTAAAAGCTTTGAGAAGCCCCTCTTTTATAATAAAAAATATCCCTTACTAACTCAAAGAAAATGTTTCGAGTTAGTGTGAGCCTCACTAGCTACAGTTGTGTGTGTGTGGGGGGGGAGTACTCCTGAATTTTTAGCAAAGAATAACTGCCAATTATATAAGCTTTCAACATCTGTTACAGGATCCCTCTTTGCCAAAGAGGAAGAAGCAACTGATACATATATGGTATATGATATAAGGTGATAAATAGTCAACCTATAGTCCTAGGTTGACAGAAGTTTTTTAAGAGAAAGTATTCCCCCACTGGGGGGAAATAAAAGGGCAAATGTCATCCCTTATCTAGCAAAGGTATTTACTCTTCCTGGAATAGATGAAATTCCATTCATCCAGCTGTATCCAAATACTTCATATTTTTAAAAAATATCTCTTCCTCTTCATCTCATCTCTCAAGGAGAAAATGTGTGAGAGAAATTACAAAGAAAGAACATTCAAGCTACTACAAAACATAGGCTATTATTATAAGGGCTTGAGACCATTGCAGTTGAGGCTGGGAGACCTGGGTCACCTCCTACCACAAATAATTTGCACCATCTCGGCAAGCCATTTCATTCACTGGAGACTTGTTTGTTCAAATAGTGTGACTATTTCAGTGATAAATATAATTTAACCTCATTAGAAGTTCATTTATCTAAGGTCTTGTGGACAAAAACATCGTTCAAAAATTCTTTCATTCTTTAGGAAATATTGTCAGAAAAGGGTATTGTGTTTAGAGGGTTGCTGACACAGGTATTTTGACTACCCTTTTGCAAGGATATAGTAAGCTAATTAAATGCCACACTGAAAAAAATGACTTTGTTAGAGCAGTTATGGTAGCATTGCCTTGTGCCAAAAAACGGTCCAAAGAGCTGGTTCAACTGGGAACAAGAGTGGCTGGAGAGGAAAATTATGTAAGCTGAATGATCAATCACTGAAAAATGTAAATATTCGTCTCTGGGTACAGGATTTGATGAAATACAGGCGTGGTGGGAAAAGTATGAAGTGTCAATGGAGAAATGTGTGTATATTGCATTAGAAAGAAGATAAAATTAGACTCAGGTGACAAATTGATGGATAAAATAAGATGTAAAACATAGCTTAAACAAGACCATATTCAGGGAGTAAACAAAAATTGGCATAAGTTACATCAAGTATCAGGTCACATTTTATCAACAGGACAGGAAGATAACTTATCTATTTTTGAAATAGTTCTGTGTCACAAGTTGTGGTGACTAAAAGGCAAAACACTTCTTAGTCAAGGGAGCAGCATTCAGTCCAACAGCTTTATCATTACCCAGACTAAACTCTCCTTACAATTGACAAAGGGAAAGTTCTCCCATTTTGTCCTGTGCTTAGAGAGCATCCCAATAAGAGACAGTCCTCAACTTACAGTGGTTCAACTTACAACTTTTGACTTCATGATAGTATGAAAGCAACATTCATTCAGTAGAAACCATATTTCAAAAATTGAATTTGGGTTTTTCCCAGGCTAGTGTTAGTTGGTAGGATACTCTCTCTTGTGATGCTGGGCAGCAGCAGGGACCCCCATTTTCCAGTCAGCCATGGATCATGAGGCTAAACAATTAATAGATTTGTGTACTCAGACATTCTGTGCCCAGATACATTCTGTACGCAGACAACCATTCTGCTTTTCACTTTCAGTACATTGTCAGTAGATTACATGAGATATTCAACAGTTTCTTATAAAACTGGTTTGTGTTAGATAATTTTGCCCAACTGTAGGCTAACGTAAGTGTTCTGAGCACTTTTGAAGTAAGCTAGACTAAGCTATGATGCTAGGTATGTTAGGTATACTAAATGCATTTTCAACCTATGATGGGTTTATCAGGATATGATCCCATTATAAATCAGGGAAGATCTATGGCTCCAAATACAAATTCATGAACACAAATTTTTTGTTTAAAATCTTAAGCCCCGATCCCAGTTTAAATATCTTCACTCTACTGCATCCCTCATGTAAATGTATCAGACAGGCTTTTTGTTCCCTTTTGCCCAGACTCTTGCCCCAAATTAAATAATGCTAGTTCATTTCTTTTTAATTGAATTAATTTACTCCACCTCTTTAACCAATATTATAGTCTCCCCTTAGTGTTTCCCCAGATCTATATTTAGTACAGGAAACACACAAAAGCATGAAAGCAGATTTGAAGTCTCTATAAAAAAAAAAAATGGAAGAAAATCCCTTCAAATCAGTCTACTGAGTGACTTTTTTAAATTATTTGGGAAACATAATACTCTAATAGAAACCAAATATCAGATTTGATATATAAAATTAAATTCAGTATCAAATTTCCTGCATCTTGAAGGAACCTATTGTCAAAGAATATTATGTTTTAATATGACAACAAACCAAAGTTTCTTTTTAGTATTGCAGTTATGATAGTTTTTTGAAAATAGTGCTGCTTAATGGACAAGGTATTATTAATAAAATATCTAAATAATTTTTATTCTGTGATTGCACACTTTCAGAGAATACATAGTATTTACTATAAACTCTCTGAAAGTTAACAATAAATACGAGCATTAATTCTATGTATTCCTTTTTAATTCAAACATGATGATTAACTTCAACATTACTTAACATTAAGTCGAGTAAGCAAAAGATATTTTGAAGTGTTTTAAAACAATAAAGTAGAGGCTTAGACCAATGTTGGGAGAACAGGGGGAGTGACGGTCTGAGGAGGTGCCCCAAAGAACCTCAGCCTGCAGTACAGGGAGCGGTGAAGTTTAAAAGCTTGTCTGGAAGCTGCTGAGATTCTCAGGAACTTCTGAGAAGATGCAAACAGCTACTTCTTCATGTTATAGCTTCTCCACAGCTTGCCCCTGAAGCCACTGTAAAGCATAAGAAGCTGGGAAATTTCCACCAGCTCTCTCAGGCTGCAGCATCTTTAAACACAGAAGCTGCTTTGAACCTCCTGTCTTCCCCTTAATTTATGTAGCTGCTTCTGAAAAACTATACCCTCTCCTCTCTTTCTGCCCACAAATATTACTGAACATTGCCCACTGACAGATTCTAACCTGGAACCATGCAGGAATAGTGAATCAGAATCTACATCTCTGGACCTCCTCGTCTTCCATCCTTTTCCACTACAACCATAGGAACAGATTTACAGGGAGTTCCTGAAGACAAAATCGAAACAATGGTCGATTGTACCCATATATTTTCGCACTTTGTATCTTAACAGCATAATAACAAATTTATGCAAATATATTGTAGGGTACATTCCAATACTTAACTTTCTCACAATTGATTCTCAAACTTTTAAAAAGCAAATTACATTTTTTAATGAGACATGTGTTCTTAGTTGGAGTTGTTATTTTTGTTTCCACCCCACCACTGCCAAGTTGGAATGTAATAGGCTTTTATGTGCTTTGATGGGGGGTATTTTCAAGACATCACTGTCCAAGATGATATTATTCTTCTGTAGTTAAGTTTTATTGCCCAAGAGATTGCACAGACTTGAATAGATTCCAATATAATAAGCCTGTTTTATTTTATAAAGTAGCTGGTAGAGAAAACAAGAAAAATAGGCCACAGATCATAAGTATTGTTCACCTGTGTTTCTGTAGATCATCTGAAACTACTTCAACAGCTATGAAAAAGTTAGTTGAAATAGAAATACAAGCAACCCAAGTGAGAAATTATCTTGCTCTTAAATCTTTTAGAAATATTCTCTCAAATAAAAGTTACATAAAGTGTTCACATTCAGGTATTACTTTAGTTTTGAATTCTTTTGAGGCTGATAAAAAATGTCCACCTCTTCTCAAAATTCTAGCCACCAACCCAGTGCATCACTTAACCAGCAGGGAATGTAATAAATGGGGGACATGTTCACACAGGCTGGTTGCTAACGGCCAGGATCCTGAGCTTCATAACTGAATTCAGTCCAGGTGTGTGGTGGCTAAACATTGTTAACAACAATATTCCTGTATGAGAATTCTGTACCTCATGAGTTGCTGGTTTCCAGCTCTTCCCTGAGTGGGGGCATAATAAAGGCACTACAGCACTGATGACTGCTGGTCTTCCTAAGGCAAACCTCGGGAATCGGGGGGTAATGTTCTTTCCTCTAGGAGTTGATGGGTGTGGCCCAGGACCCAACCATTGCTGTTTCTCAAAAATAAGGACATAATACCAGTAACTCATGCACAAAATGAACTTCTTTTCAACACAGCACCACCCACAGAAGGGTTTACTTGGGCAAGGGGAGTCCACTATGCTTTGGTAGAGCAAAGCCCTCCAGTATAAGCACTGCTATGTTAAAAAATTGAGTGTAGAATTCTTCCCCTGAAAGAAGTTACACAGATTTAATTGTTGTACACTTCACCTTTTGCCTTTTGGAAATTTCCAATTCAAGCAAAAGAAAGAGAAGGAAAAATGAAAAAGAAAATGAAAGAGAAACCTAATGCCCTGTTTAGGTAGCATATTTTCCCTAAATGTTGGACTAGCAGAGTAATGGCAAGAAGGTCTCTTAACACTAGTAACATGTACCTTAAGCAAATTTTTAAAATTTCTGTAAAACCAAGACTCATCTCAATCATATTAAAATAGAGGAAATATAGAAAAATATTTACTAAAGATTACTTTACAAAATTTTGGATCATTAAGCAAGATTTGTATCTGTGTTCTGACACAGATCATTGTTTTTCTTAACATTTTATATGAAAATAAAATGAAGAGTCAATTAAGAATTTACCTACCAACATTCCAAAAAAAGGCAAGAGAGAAAAGAAATAAATAAACCATTCTTATTTTGGATCCTATTTGGGCCATGCCATTAGATCATAGAAACAATATGAGCAACTTTTTGAAAGTTATCAAAAAACCAAAATGCATCAGCTAAACTCTTTACCTTTTGCTTGTGGAAGAGTGACATTGGTGTTTAAGACAGATTCTTATAGAGGGATGCTCAAGAATTTGGGGAAATACAAGTAAAGTAATTCCAAAGCAACTAAATTCTTCATGCTTTGCTATATGTATGGAAAGTTCGCTTTCATGGCAATTCTGATCTGAGACTATTCTGCCCTATTAAATTAAAACATTGACCTTTATGTGGTTTGATGATAAATGACACAAAAGTAACTCCAGTTTTTTATATTTGCTGACAGACTTAAAATTACCTTTTATCTTTCCCCTGGGTCCCACATCTGTGCAAGCTGACAAGAAGGCCCAGTATCCACTCCTTGGAAGCTAGAGAAAGACTTAAACCATGCTAGATGCTGCCTATGCAAGGGAACTCTCACTCAGCCCCAACCCCTACTCACAGTTAAAAGCCAGCACAGTGTTCTTTCCTTGCACTCTCAAGCCGTTTCAGATGTGCTTGAGAGGCATGCCCCGCTTTCCCTAGAGACCTAGATTATGCCAGCAGTAAACCTCTCCATTCCATCTTTGAATGGGTGGTGTTATCAGTCTCAACATCCCAATTAAATGTTGGGTAGGGATCCATCTGTCTCTCTATGCAACAATAATAATGAAACTGTCTGTTACAGCTTACACTTGGGAGATCTTTCTTTACACAAATTTTGCCTGGTTTTAAGAAAGAGGAGTAATGAATTCACAAGACATAACAATGATAAGAGAAATCTAAAAAGTGGTGAAAATTCATGGAACATAATGCTATTTCATTGATTCCAAGAAGCAACTATTTTCAGACTTAACAACTTTTAAATCTGAGCCTTATAATCAATTATATTAAATAATTATAATGTTTGTAAAAAATATTTTCCTAGTGCTATATAAATGGTGTACTATAAAAAGATTAATGACATTCTACTTTTAGTAAAATAAAGTAATAATATGCCATTAGAACAGCTGCATTTTCAGTAAAGAGGATATGTGTCTGAGCAGAGTCTATATACAAAGCAGGAAAGAATACTATGTGCTAGTGATTGAATATTTTTAAGACCATTGCTTATCTAGACTTAGATGCCTAGACAACCACGAATATGATAAACTTGCCTAAGAGAAGCTTAAGTTCTGATATTAGCCATTAAAAGTAGCAACGTTGAGCAGGATTGAAGAGATAAAGATAAAACCTCTCCCAGGCACTTTCAATTCAACACAGAGGTTAGGAAAACTAATCTGGATATAGAGATAACTTCAAACTGTGTAGTTAGGAGGTCAAGGTAGAACTTACAAAAGTAAAATAAGTTGAGGGGATGAAATCTGTGTAACTGGTCGAATGGATTCCCATCTTCAGGTATTTAGGTGAAGTTCAGGAAAACTTCTGGATGTGCATTTTATTGGATCATTTTGCTTAGTTTATTAATCTAAATGTCAAGACTCAATAAAATAGTATTTAAAGAGCAAAGTAATACCCAACATACAGAGTTTTGTGAGAATGCTGTGCATGTAAAATATTTAGCCCAGTGTGGCCTATACCAAGGATTAAATAATAACAATAATAATAATAATAATATAATAATAATATTGCTGTTATTATTAATTAAATATTAATATTAACAATTTGAAGCTAGCATAACTGGTTATGCCATATTTTTGCTGACAATGAATTCTGGAATTATTTGAAGCTAAATGACTTGATGAAGAATGGTGAAACTACTTCTCACTCAGGCTTTTAATTCAGGTCTGAGTAACAGACTTAAATTAAGATCTATTATGTGGCAGGTTCAACACAGTGGATATATTCTTTGTTCAGGTCCAAATTGTTTCACTACTGGAAATTGAATGTAATGTACAGCACTAAAGAAGAAATGCACTGCTGTACACTCATTGGACAGGTCTTCTCTTGAGAGGATGAACTAATCAAATTGAAAGTTAAAAATTTTGGGAATGTAAGCTATATTCTCTAATTCAGTTTAAGTAGCAAAAAGGTCAGTAATTTAGAACTATATAAAATCTGTGCACATTTCTAAATGAGTTCAGAACTTAAGAGAGCTAAGGGATCAATCTGACCCATAGAAACTCTGAGGCGTTTATTTCCTACTATGGCTATGTAACTCCACAGTGATACTTTTACTGTTCCTCAGAGTCAGCATATGTAACACCGGACTCCTCTGGCCCTCTGAAATTGCTCCTCCCACTTGGTTGCCCATCACCATTTATTGCACCTAATAATTTTACTCACTATCTCTCCATTACCATCTCTCAGAATAAAACAAGCATTAAATGTGTGGATCTAATTACAAGAATTCCTAAAATATATCCTTTCCTTTTTTTTCCATTAACACCTGATCTAGTCCTAATTATCTGACACTTAGTAGTCTGTATTTTCATTCTAGTTTGTCTCTGTGGCCCTGAATTTTTACTTTTCGGTTCAGTTCCACTCTAGCACCAGTTATCCTTCTCAAAACTCTAATTATTTCCCTTTACTCCCCAATGAGAGCACATCAAGATCCAAGTTCTGTATCAGTTTTAAAAGTCTTTCATAAACTGACCTTGACTGCTTCATAAACACTCCTTGACCTTCTTCCCAACCATTAAGAACAATTTTTAACTGCCATGTTATTCAAATTTTCACATATTGATTGTGTTACTCTCTCTTTTCCTGATTCATTGTTTATTTGTAAATTTCCTCACCTTTTACATTGTGAGCCTTCAAAAACAGAGACTAAGATTTCAGCAGAGAATCTGCTCAATAAATGCCTGTTGAATTGAGCTAATGTCAGACAGTTATATAATGAAGTTAGGAGGTTTGTCTAAAACTATGCACAAACTAAACAATGTTATTTAATTTCAGGGTCAGGAAACAGGTTTCAATTTAGGACTAATGCTATTTGAATAATAGCCAAATTGAGTATTGCAATGAGAAGGATCCCAGGCTCTATCAATATTCAATTGGAAATCTGCTTTCTTAGTAATTTTTATCAGGAATGTGTGCAGAATTAGGGAGAAGGTACTCTTGCTATATAGTTTCTTTCCTTGCAAAAAATAACAATAATAATATTCTATAATTTTTGACTGTATAATGTTCCTGTTCACTATGTCACTTTTTTAAAATTTCTCTCAACATATGTTTATTGGATGTTCACTCTTTGCCAAACATGTTTTTTCTAGCCATGGTGAATATAAAAGTTGATGAACTAGAAAGGCCTAAATTGTGCTTCTAAGCTCTGGGTAAGCTTTTAATCTAACAGTGGCAGAGACAAATAACACAAAATAAGCAAGGATATGAGAAAAATAATTTCAGATAGTGGTAAATACTATGATACTACAGAGAATTTAAAACAAGGTGATATCATATAGAGGGTGTGGTATTAATTTGACAGGGCAAGTCGGGATAGACTGAGGAAATACATTTAAATTGAGCCTTGAAAGACCTAGAAGGATCCAACAATACAAGGATCTGGGGTCAGTGGATCCCAAGAGGATAGAATAGCCAATGGAAAGACCTAAAGGCCAGGACAAAATTAATTTTTTGAAGAGTAGTAAGAGGGCCATTCATCTATAGGAGATGGAGTTTATAGAATATGAAGGATCTTGGAAAAAGGTAATAATGGAGAAGTGGTTGGGTTTCAAATTAGGAAAGGCCCTGTGAGTTACAATAACCATTTGGATTTTCTTCTAAATGTGAACAAGAGGGGATGGTTAGATAGCTAAGGTGGGTGAAAGAAAAGTGGTTTGAATTAGAATGATACAAAAAAATTTAAAAGCTGTAGCTCCATAAAGAGACAGTAACTTATAGATGGATTGCTTGGGCTTTGGTAATGTATGAGGTATAGAGTATGGTTCAGGGAGGTGGGGTTACTGAGGCTGGGTAAGAGACATAGAAATATTAAAGATAATTCTAGATTTTTGCCTTAATGGATAGATTATGAGAGGGACAGTTTTAGAAAGGGAAATCAAGAAATCTGGCATGCCTATCAGACAAACTGGACAACCCATAGAGGCCTTTAGAGATACTGATCAGAGAAAAGGGATAAGGCTGAAGTTATTGATTTGAAGTACTCTGTATATAGATGTTATTTTAAGGCATGAAATGTAATGAATTACCTGAATGGTGTGTATACATAGCAGAAGAGGACCCAAAACTAGGCCTAACAATACTTAAATTCTTAAATGACAACTGGAAAAATAATTTTAGTAAAAGAGACAGAGAATAGATACCTACTGAATAAGGAAGAAAACCCTATCTCTGTGATATCATAAAATATAACAGAACAACTATTTCTAGAATAGTGCATGGTTATCAATATCAGATATCATGGGAAGAGGAAAACTGTAATTGGAAGTTTTAAAAAGTAGATCATTGATAAACTTCATAAACACTATTCTTTGGAGTTGGGGAGAGAGCATGTAATTGGTCATTTTCAAGACAGGAATAGAAAGCCAAGAAGTGGAGGAAGTAACCATTATCAACTTTTAAGATATTTTCCTTGAAGGAGAGCAGAGAATTGTAGTACTAGCCGGAGGTGGACGTAAGATCAAGGGAGAGGATTTTTTTCTTTCACTTTTTTTAATGGGATACACTAGAGCACATCGTCTGCTGATGGAATGACCCGAGAGAGAGGAAGAGGTTGTTAAGACCAGAAAGGATGTGTTTGTAGGAATAAACCCTTTAGAAAGAGAAGAGGAGAAAGTGGCCGCTATGTAAGCAAATTATTCCATTGTAATATGAAAAGAGAAGAGATGATGAATACAGATGACATTAGGTTGGAGATTTCATTTTAGGATAAAGAGTTAAAAAAGAATATATTTCTTAAAGTTTTTGTTTTTTTCAGTGATATTAATTTTCACATACAGCTGAAGAATGAATCATCCAAAATAAAAATCTTTAATTCAATTTTTATATTTGTCCTTAAGCAGCAAAACTATTGATAAGTAGCATTTTATTTTTGTTATAGTAAATTGTATTCTAATATTAACCTATGTGAGTTTATCTGTGAAATGAGGAAATAAGCAAAGACCAAAATATCTCCTTTGTCTCTCAAACTTTATGTATATTTTGTAGAAAATAGTTCTAGCCACAACCTGAGACTGCCTATGATCCCTGTCCTTTTTGATGTGGACTTTTGATTTCACAGTCCTCACACAATTCCTTTTCCTAAAATGAGGAATAGAAAATTTAAAAGTCACTATCATACAATCATATCCAAGTAAAATAATTCAAAGTAATTTATCTAATTTGTTAGATAGAAACAATATTTATACCATTTACATATGTTCAAAATAAAAAAGGTTTGAGGCCTTCAGGTATAATTGTAGTTCAGAGGAACCCAATTTGTTTATATACCCTTTGTACATACAGATATTTTAGAATTACCATTTCCAGCTCAGGGGCTTTGATTAGTTAAAACTGGCTTGCATCTTTCTGTTATGCTACCCTGAACCAAAATTTAGATGGATGTTTGGCAAACTACTGCCCCAAAACCAAATCCAATCTGTTGCCTGTTATATAAATAAGTTGTGTTATAATAAGACATAATAATTTGGTGACATGTTGCCTACATCTGCTTTCATGCCACAACAGCAGAATTAACTAATTACGACAGAGACCATATAGCTTTTAAGAAAAGGAAAAGAAAGCCCTAAGATATGTGCTGTACTGAAAAGGGTTGCTGACCTCCATCCAGTTTAGATGACTCTGCCTTGCCCTCCTTTCACTTTCCTCTTCCTGTCCCCCTTCTCCTTCTTCGAATCTAAAGCAATGAGGAAAATATGTGACTTTGCTAAAGGCTACAAATCAAAAGATGCCTGCCTTGAGTTGCTTATTAGAAATAGTTTTAAAATTATGTAGAGGCCGCTTTCTCCTCTTCTCTTTCTAAAGGTTTATTCCTGCAAACACATCCTTTCTGCTCTTAACCTCTCCCTCTCTCTTGGGTCATTCCATATGGGTTGCTTATTGGAAACAGTTTTTAAAAATTATATAGTAGGACATACTGACTTTAAAAACCTGATGCACTACTGCAATTCAGCTCATCTATTATATTTGGTTTCTAATTACTGATTTTAAATGGCTTATCTTCCAAGTCCAACAAACACATATTTATCAAAAATTGGATCAACAGCTGATGAAAATTCAATAAGAATGTCTGCATCTATGGCCAAAAAGTCTCTGGAATATCTTTGATTGGTTAGATATCTTTTGAACAGGTCAATCACCAAATGCTTATATAACATCAATGACATCACTGTCTGTTAAATCTGACTCCATTGAATTCCTGCAACAGTACATTGACTTCCTGACCAAGTGTTATTTTATATTCTAATCACTATGAAACATAGGTAGACTCATATCTGCAAACATTTATTGCTCTGTGTTGCAGGCAGAGTTAGTGAATTTGAAGGTTGTTTGCATGACAAATTATGGATATTAGGGAGCATTTGTTGCTGTAAAGACAGACATTAATCTGAAAACATGTTTTAGCAAAACCATTAAAGGACATTAGTTAATTACAAAGAAAGGCAAGGATTTCTGATGGAAAACATTTAATATTTTGACCTTTTCCATTTTAAAAAATCCATTCTGAGAAGTTGAGCAACTTATGACTGTGGGACATAAACAGAAAGAAACAGTAGCTTACAAATGGAAGCATCATAGTAGTGAATGCTCCCCATCTTCTCATCTAATCCTGTTTTCAAGTCTATCTGTGTCTGGAATCTGAGTCTGTATTCTGCATTCTTGTAGCTCAAAGTACTGAATTCTGATACATTTTGCATATTAAAATCTCCACTTCCATTTATACTGTCTTCTTTCCAACATCAACATGTCTTCTTGCCAAGGATCCCGTATCCTTGTATCACCTAGTCCTCAGTAGTATTCAGAGCTGAATCATCTGCATGAACTTGCTCTATCCTTGTGGCCAGACCACTGGCTCCCTGATCATGCCTGTGTAAATAGATATTTTTTTAAAATAACCAACTGAGCCCTTTAGTTTGGAAGAGTTTCATTTTAGTTTTTCACCTATTCCATTCTATTACCTCTAGAGATTTAACTCTGCTACATGTAGGTAAGAGTTAGGGATAAAGCTGCAAGTACAGGGTAAAGGAGAAAAGGAAAAATATGAAAATATAGATGAATCAGAAATATTTTTGTCTACAAGTATGAAACTATTTTAGAAACTATGTTATAATCCAAACTTTTCTGATGTCAAAATAAAGACTCACTTAAGCCACAATTTTAAACATGTAATGTTGCTTCCAAACAGACCCAGTAGTGTCTTTAAGACAAGATAAATTTGGAAACTAAATATTTCTGAAAGTAGTAGGAGGAGCTAATCTGAGAATTAACTTTTCTATCATGCTGAAGTATCCAGATCCTAATTCCAAGCTGGAAGGGGGAGGGATTTTTCCCACAACCAAGCAATTCACCAGACACTGAATATCCTACATTTCAAC
Organism: Manis javanica; assembly: GCF_040802235.1. Taxonomy (NCBI): domain Eukaryota; kingdom Metazoa; phylum Chordata; class Mammalia; order Pholidota; family Manidae; genus Manis; species Manis javanica. Next base: position 172,768,112 of record NC_133156.1, on the reverse strand, counting down.
TCAATTCTAAGAATCCTACAATTCAATTCAAGCTGGAGATGCAGTCAGATTCCACAGGTTAAGGATTCATTCCTACACAAGACTGCCCACCACCACCCTCACTTAAGATACCAGTGAAGTGAGGTCACTTTCACAAAATGAAGTGAAATGACCTCACTTCAGACACCTCACTTTACAGACCTTCACTATTACCTGTACCTGACTGACTAGCTACAAAGTGGAGGTTCCAAAGACCCCCTCCAACTTAGGATGCCACTAGCAATTCCAGGGTGTTAGCTATAAATCAGAGGTTCACAATACCTCCTCCTCAGGTCCAGTAAACTTGCTAGAGTGGTTCACAGAACTCAGGGAAACATTTTGCTTACTAGATTACTGGTTTATTATAAAAGGATATAACTCAGGAACAGACAGATGGAAGAGATGCATAGAGCAAGGAATGAAGAAAGACATGGAGCTTGCATGCCCCCTGGGAGCACACTGCTCTCCCCAAATGTTCTCCACCTAGAACCTCTCCAAACCCTATCCTTTGTGTCTTTATGGAGACTTCTTACACAGTTATGACTGATTAAGTCATTGGCAGTTGAACTCCATCTCCACCCCCTCTCTCCTGCCCAGAGGTGGGGACTGGGAGCAAGACTGAAATTCCCAGACTTCTGAGGGCATACTTGGTTCTCCTGGCAACCAGCCCTAGATACTCAGGTTACCTGGGGACTTGTCAGAGTCCTCTCATTAACATAACAAAGGACAACTTTGTTACTCTTTTCACAGGCAATTCAAAGGGTGGTAGGAACTGAAAGCCGGGAAACAAGGAGTAAGACCCAATACATGTAAGAAATATATTTTGGTCATCTGAATGACCTGTTGATAAAATTCAGCCAAGTAGATTTGAAGATCTAATTGGCTTTATTAAATGATTCATAAACTGAGCAGCAGCCTATCTAGGTAGTAGAGGGGAATTCTGTCAAGCTGCAGGAAAAGAAGGTTTTTAAAAGCAGAGAGCATAAACAAAAAGGAATTTAGTCATGAGGAATGCATTGTTTAGGCAAGGCTGCCTGCATACGGGGTTACCATTAGGAAATTCTAGTTTGGCTGCATGAAAGTTACATTCCTGCAGGGAGGAGTTGGGGGCTTTAACCTGCAGTTAGGTTAGGTGTCAAATCTTGGTTAACTAATATGGAGGCCTTGATTTTAAGTGACTCCGTTATAGACCTGTGATTCTTCTTTTTAGCAAACCAAATACGTATTTCTTATAAATCATAATGTCATAATGTCATCACTAATTATACTGACTTTGCATATTTTTCTTTCACGTAAGTCAAACCATGGTGGGCTCTGGCAAGTTTGGAGTAGTAATAAAATGACTAGGGTACCTGAATTAACAGGCCTGAATCTAGAGAAAATATTCTTAAGGCAAATTCCAAACTCCTTTGTCTGGTACCTAAAGAAAAATTCTATGATAATTGAAAGGCTTGTAGAACATTATTCTATAAGATCAAATTCTTCTTCAAGTAAATCTCTATCACATTATTTCTACCATTAAAACCAATAAAAATATTATCAGCTTTATAATTTGAAGAAAATAATAAAAGTTTAAAAGTACATTTTTGTCTTTAGAACATATGGGAATTTTAATCTTAAAGAATAAATATGGAAAAGAATAAAATAACAGATCATATACTCTATGTGTAGAGAAAACAAAAATGTAATCAATAAAAACTTAAAGTCAGGATTCTGTAAATCAGTGTAAAATACAGTAAGTTTTACTTCACCTATGATTGTTCTGTAACATTGTGCTGAGGAGCAGGATTGCAATAATTTTACAAAACTTGGAGGAGATTCTGTTTTAAGACAGGAGTGGCAGCAATTCCAATCAAATGATCTGGAGCCAGATCTGATATGGAACAAAGGCACACTGAGTTGATCAGAAGAAATGAGGAGCAACACAGAACAAAGAAGTATATAAACACCCTAAATGGAAGGGCTCTCGAAAGGGGCTTGTAGATTTCAGATTTGATTTCTATCCATATTAATTTCACATTTTTATTGTTTATAATATCTTTATTCTGTTGTATAACTATAATTCCACGAGCCAACCCTTCCCTATAAGTTGATTCTAAACCTAAAAACTTTGAGTATTACTCTATTACGATATTTTTAAATATTCTGTACAGAACCAAATATTGAGACTGGATCAATAGAGAAGGAGCTGTAATCATATGTCATTCAATCTGTGCTGCTATAAGGAAAAAATCCCAAACAATGTGAGTAGGATTATTTTTCTTATACTATGTCAACTTCTCAAAGTAACATCATGTATTAATTGGTTTCACATTATGATCACAGTATTCTAGAGGAACACTGTCATTTTTCTTAAGTTTCATTTGAATTGTTATGAAAATAATCTTTTCTCTTAAACTTATCAATATGTTTCAGGTTTTTGAATTTGCTTTTTCGTTAAAGTACAACACATATCAGTAAAGTACGTAAACATTATGTTTACAGTGGTGAATTTTAACCACCTCTCGAATTTTTATTATATCTTGATCAGTCTCTGTTTTTCAAGGTCCATTCTTGAAATTCCACTAAGTCTCTTATCTTTTCTTTCATCTTTCTATGAGTATGACTTTATGTATTTTGAGAAGTTCCTGTTTCCTAGCTCCCATATTTTATAGTATTTTTATGTCAGATCATTACAATCTTATCATTTTTAATTTTCAAAAATGCTTTCATGATATCCATTGGCAACTTTGCATAGCATATTTTATAAAGTCCATAATTCATGTATCAATATATATTTATACATTTTACTTTTTTCTTGCTTATTATATTATTTACATTTTCTTAGAATTAGTTTTCCGAATTGGTCTTTATTTTGTTGCGACAAGTGTCAAAACTGGATGAACTTAAGATCATATGCCCAAATCTAGGAGTTGTTCACTTTAAGCTCATTTGATTTTATAGACTCAATGTTGACATTCATTAAATGTCTTGGATAACAGATAAACTATATCCAGACAAATTACTCAGACCTAGGACATGGAATATTTAATTCTGATATTAAGAGAGTAGATGTTTATTGTATGAGAACCTAAGATAATTATATAGTATGTATAGATCACAGTATGTATAAATGACTCAGATTTCAAATTCTATATTGCTAAATATTTTCACAAAAATTTTTATATTCCTTACTTTAATTTACATTTCTAAGTTTTACCTTTTTACTGCTGGAACAAACTGATATTTCAAGCTCATCTATACTTGTATCATTCAAGCTCTGGAATCAGCCCTTATTCCTTTAATTGGATAATAGTATTTAAGAACAAAAATTTAGATGTTATTGTGCTAATTACTACTGGAATGCAGTGATCAAGGCTAGAATATGTACATATGTATATATATTCATCCACAAAAACACACATACATATCTGTATTGATCTCTAGCTCTACATACAGATAAAGAAGTAGATCTGACTTTATACAGCTATCATATAATGGTCTTTATTTTACATATTAAAAACTGGGAATAAATAAAAACTTTATTTGTATATAAAAAATGTAAATACCTCTAATTCCAATCAAGAAATACAGGGTTTATTTCTTATCTTCTCCCAACCTTATTTTTTACTCTGTGTTTGACAATGAGAAACCTAACTCACATTATCCTATCCCTCTATATTTACTCATTTGTTCAGTAGCCCTGAATGTAATCAATCTTTCAAACTCACAACCTGTTTCTTTGGCCTCCTGCCAAACAAACTAGCCAAGTGCCTGCCTCCAGGATTTTAGCCTTGCTAAACACAGCAATGTGCCAGGAAAATCCTTGACCAGGGACTCAGAGAACATGCCAGTCACACTAGACTATTTGTCAAGCTCAAGTATTCTAAGCATGCCAGTTGCCTGGGACAAATCTTTAGTCTTAGCACCCCAATGGACAAATCCTCAACCCTGGCCCCACCACAGCCAGAAACATGGCCCAGGCGAAGTGGAAAAGGAAACAAGAAAGGTTTGCCTTATATATATTCTTATTGCCCTTTTGCTATAGAATATATGCTACATAAGACTTGAGAATTTATGATATTTTTCTGACTGTAACTTGTATGTTTCTGACACATATATATAACAAATATATTCACACCATTGTTGAATGGATGAATGAACAAACTACTTGGTTTATTTATACATTACTTTCTAGAACTTATCTTCATGTTTTTCTTCTTTCTGTATGTATGCGTTCAAGTTTATATGTAAAGATACACTTATCTATAAGATGATAAGAATTAACTGTAATTTGTCTTTACATCCCAAATAACTATTCCAACATTCTCTGAAACAAGTGAAATAAGTAGATGGATTTGTTTATGTTTGGGTTTACATTTAATCTTATTTCCTATTCCCTGGGAATCCACTGTATTAGGCATAATTTGACCCAGTTCCAACTAATACTGAAGGAAAATGAAAGAACAAAAACCTTACTGAGTAAAGAGATCCATTAAAACATTGCCATCCATGGAAAGTTAATTACCATGTTCATATCTGACATTAAGAATATGTGACATCAGGGATTTCATTTTTAGGTCAAAATGGCATGAAGAACCATCTCTAAATCTGGACACAGTATCACTTATAAAACATTAATAATGTGGAAGTAATAATATATCATATGTGTAGAGTACTTTATATAAATTAAGGTTATTTCAACTAAGTTGTATTATATTTTTATCCTCACAGAACACCCACAGGTTTGTAATAACAGTTTAAAAATCAGGACTCTGAGGATGAGAAAAACAAGGCTATTAGCCTAAATCCAAGATAGTAGTAAATATTGTACCCAAAAGGAGGATTTTTGTCTTCTGTATAAGATAAATGCAAATTTCCACTTCTTTCCTATTGAGGATTAGATTGTGTTGATATGCTTGACAGAGTTACTTGATCTTTATATCTGATTAACGTCATTAAGATACGTGCCACCAGTTAGGCTCTTTCGGCTTGCCAGTGTGCCCTAATTGGAAACTCTCTCATGGTATATTTCAAAAGACAAGTCTGTTGTTGATTGACTGAGATCCCAATCTTCAATATAGACAAAAAGTATCACTTTATTCCAATGTTGTGGTTTACTGATGATGAATTTTCTTAGCATCTGTTTGGATATTTGGTTTAAACATCCATCAGGCCATCTGTTTCTAGCTGATAGGGAGTTCTCTGCACAGGAGGAATTTTGAAAAGCTTGCATGCCTCATTTAACAGAGTAGACATAGAATTGGAGCCCTGAGTTGTTGAATTTTCTGAGAGTAAGCACCCTGAGTGATTAACAACATTAATCAATTTATAGTACTTCCTGTGTAAATCTAAGTGCTTACATGACTGCTTATAGACTTAGGCCAAAGTTATGCAAATTATGTGAACAATCACAATTAGGAGGCAGGACATAGTTAACAGGCCACCACGTCTTCTTAGTTAGGACATCTTGAATTTAAATCATATTAGAGGAAGTTGTCTCTCTGAGCCTCTGCTCCTTCACCTTTAAGTTGCTTTCTTAGAATAGGCTATTATAGTGCATTGCATAGTATGTGTCCATCAGATTTGCTTCCTTTCTTACATGTTAGTGTTCTCTGGTCCACGTGTAAAGCTTCCTTAATACAGGTGAAATCCTTTCACTCTCTTCATCAGAGAATTTAAGTAACCAGTTCTAATTCTGTATCATCTCTCAATTTCCCACTGTTTTTGATATTGGAAAAGTTATTTGGTATCTTGATGTTTCAATTCACTTACCTATAAAATGATGATAATTATAATTACTTCACAATAATTATAGGGATTAAGTGACATAGTCAAATTGGATTTATCTCAAGAATGCAAGATAGGTTTAACACTGAAATATCAATCAATGTGTTTCAACTCAATGTTGAAATAAAGAACAAAGTATGAAACTCTAAAAAAGGTGCTAAAAATTTTTTTGATGAACTTAACTACTCATGAAGAAAATTCTCAAAAAAGAATACTACTACTTGGAGACTCTCAATTTGTAAAGGGGAGTCTGTAAATAACTCAGTTCACATTTTGCATTTTACTTAATAATGAAATATGAACACCCCACTCTCATGATCACCACCACCACCAAAGGATTGGATATGAAGGTTTCTGTTCTCTCCAAGGTGAGATTGTAGCAGAGGCCCTAACAATATAATTTAGAGAAGAATGAATAAAAAGAATAGAAAAATGAAAAAAAGAAGTAAATCTGCCTCATTTACAGAATACAGTTGTATATCTAGAAAATCCAAGGGATTCTTTAAAACATACCCTAGATGTAATAAGTGAATTTAAAAATTATTCATCATAAACAAAAAGAGCAATTTTATTTTTATCTACTATTAGCATCAAATGGAAAATGAAACATTGAAAAAGTAACAATAGCAATAAAACCACAAAATGCTTAAGAATAAATTTATGGAGCACTTATGATACATCTACACAGATAGCTACACAGGATATTGGTGAACAATTACAGAAGGCATAAAAAAAAGACTACACTAATTAGAGGGCAAACAACATATACATTCTCCCCAATTTGTGTGAATTGTTTTCTCATTTTCTGAATGGTGTCTTTTATGAGCAATGTTTTGAAGTTTGATAAATATAATTTTTCAGTTTTCCTTTGAAAGTTAATGCTTTCTTGGTTTAAGAAATTTTTGCTTACCCCAAAGTTATGAAGGTTTTCTTCTGCTTCTTTTCATAAGCTATATATATATGTATGTGTGTGTGTGTGTGTGTGTGTGTGTGTGTGATAATTCCCCAAACTCTCTCTCTATATATAAAATTTCTATAGGCTGTATATTCATATATAAATAATTATTATCAGAATATACAAAGAATTCACACAAATCAATTTTATGGCATAAATCTAATAAATATGAACAAGGAACTTTAAAGACACTTCACAAAAGAATATCTACAAATAGTGAAGGGTGAAGCAACTGGAGCTCTCTCATAATGTATTTTTGGTAAGGTAGGTAACATTTATTACTGTTTTGGAAGAAGTTCTAACAGTTCTTTGTGAAATTAAGCAGAAACCTAACATATGACCTAGAAATTCTTGTCCAGGATATTTACCCAAATGAAATGTAAATATATGTCTACAAAATGACTTATAGGAGAATGTTTATAGCAACTTTATTCATAATAGTGATAAGGAAAATATTCAACACAACCGTCAAGGGAACCGCTTTTTTCCCCCAGTTGGCAAAGCATTCCCAGCTCCCTCCTCCTCCTCCAGGCTCCTCCTTTGCCCTGTGCATGCTGAAATGCCACATATCAAAATATTATAAATTGCTCCCCTTGCTTGTGCTCTCGGGGCTCAGACCTTGGGAGATTACTCTCCTCTGGGCCCGCCGGTGTAAAATAAACCTCAAAACTCCAAGACCTCCGAGTGCCGCTTGGTTTCTCCATCAGTGATCCAGCCCAGGATTCTCCAGTATTTTCCGTAACAATAGCATAAAACCATAATGAAATTGAATGCTTATCAATACAAAAAAATTTACTAGAACCACGCAGTAAAAACATAAATGAAGTACTGATATGTGCTAGACAAAAATGAAAAAGAAATAATTATGTTAAAATAGGATTTAATTGTTTAAATTTCAGATTATTTTTAAATATTTATTACATACCATATTTTTTAGGAAAAAATGTACCTGGACTTTCATTGTTCAAGTGTCATAATTTCCAGAACGTTTATCTCTCATGTCAGTATCTCCTGAATGATCGTGCTTCAACAGTCTTCTTAAAATGCCATCCCATTGAAAACAAATTACTCTAGGCACAGTCTGACCCAAACAGAAGGAAGAAGCCATCACTTCCTCTTTCCAGATACAGTATTTCTAAGTTAAATATTATATTGTATTATCTTTTGTTTGGTAACCTTATCAAACTGTACACTTATTTTGGTTTTCAGCTTTTAAGTTTTCTAATCAACATTCATGAATCTCAGCAGAAGAAATATTTGTTTTAGTCTACAAAGTCTTAATTTTGAGGACCAAAGTCCAAAATTATCCCATAAACTATGAGCAGGAAAATAATGTTTAAATATATACAAGCCAGCTTTCCTGCCCTAGAATTGTATAGTATTGTGGAACCAGGGTACAAAAGAGGGTTGGAAATGAAACAAGCAATCTGGAACCTGAAAGTGGTCTGAGAAGGGCTCTGTCTAAGCTCATGCCAGTTGCTCCAATTAAGGAACTCAAGAAAAGTTTGAAGTTCTGGTATAGAAAATAGTTATATTCCACTTTTCATCTTGAAATCTTAGTGCTGTCAGCCTCATAGGTAAACCTGGCATTACCAAAGCAATGTATCAGTCAACTAATAATTTCCTGCATTAGCCTCCACTAATGGAGAAAGTAGGAAACAGCTTCAAGGAGTCTCCATGGACAATGAAAAATTCAGGAAAATAGTATTCCCAGTTCTTTAGAAGAGATAGAGGGATGTTAGAAAAACTGAACAAGCTCTTAGATCCTTAAATGGTGTCATGGTCTTGGTGAGAGAACACAGGAGAAAAGTACAGCCTGGTCACTGTAAGAAAGACCAGCACAGAAGATGATGGTACCCAAAGGTCTGGGGAGATCTTATTTCTTGTAGATGTCACATGTTAAGGAGGAAAATTTTCCTCTTCCCTTCAAATGTCTTTTAGCTGGTCTAAGAATTAAATTGACACAAGACACGTTAAGAGGAGAAGAGAAAAGTTTAATTATTTGTGCATGGACCAATGAAACTGAGCCTAAAGAAATGACCAAGGCAAGTCATCTATATTTTTCAGTCAAAAGAAAACTTATGTTGGGGAGCTTCAATTAGTAAGGAATTCAAACCAGAATTAAAGCTGGGGTAGTGAATTAGTGAAAAGTAGCAAGGTTGGTTCTCATAGCCTTCCAGGCTCTGAAATCCTTTCTCCGGTGATAAGGATGTCTCTTTACCTACTGGTGTAGAGAGGGTACCTTTCTCATGGGAGATTTATTTTCTCTTTCTGGAGACAAAGAGGGGATCACAGTTGTCTTTTTGTATTGGTCCTTTCTTAAATAACTTTTAATTCAAAACAATTCATTTGCCAAAGTGGCACATTTTGGGGGCAGCCTGCCCTTAACCCTACAAACTCTAGAACTTGTAGGTGGTAGATGCCAAACTACAGAATACAGAAATACTTCATCTTCCCACAATGTTATTATAATGCTGTGAAAGCTCCTCAGATCTTAGGCATATGCTTCAAAGGAGAGAAGAAAGGGCTTGATGGAAATGCTCAGTTGGATAAATTTAAGTTAAAAACACTGAGGTAGCACATTTTACTTGGTGTAGCTACAAGAAGCTTTCTGTGTTGAGCAAGACAGTAGAGACAAGGTATAATTGAAGTCTATTTATAAAATAATAACTTAGGTTTTTATGCACCTGCTTTTTTTTTCCATTTTTTTGTTTGTTTCTGACATTGTATCTATTTCCTTTGGTACTCATTGTTTGTCCCTTTGAGGATTTGGAATTCTACTCAACTCTTTGAGCTTCAGTTTCCTTTCCTTTAAAATGGGAATAACAAAACCTAGCTCAAATTATAAAAAATAATATTTCAGATAGATTAAGCAAGTTTTAAATTTGGTGAAAAACAACATCTACATCTCAGTGATCTGATTTTAGAAAACCATATCTCTTGTTCAACACCATATTACACTTTGGTGAGCAGGCATGTATGGATGAATAAGGGGTCTGTCATCTTTTAGGTTCATCATGTGAAATACAGGTATACAGACTTTCATTGCAGATGGATCCCTGAATCATAGCTAGGAAATGAGAATTTGGAATGAGATGGACAATGGAATGAGAAAACCCATATTCAATATTAATTATACTATATTTTATGTTTTATATACAGCGAGTATTTAGAGTTTTTTGGAATTCAAGGGCCAGATCAGCGCCCTTGAGTTTGGGGTATAGGTGAGTCAGAGCCTGCTCTGAATTCAGGTGCCCTGTGTAGTAAATGAATAAAGTGATACTAAGATTTTCATATTATGACATTCAATTATTCTTTAAGAATGAAATATGGAAGGTTTATAGTGTATTATGAGTTAGTCAGAAAAAAATGAAGGATAGACTCAGTTACAATTTCCTTTTCCACCTATCTCTCAGGGATAAGAAAGCAAGGCACAGACAGATCTAACTTATCCACAGAGGAATTTGCCATCCTCTAACTTGTTTAAACTAAATTGTGGTGTTTGTAATAAAACATTAAGTAGATCTTTGTCACTAATAATACTTTTATTGTGTTAATTCCTCAAATATTATATAACTTCCCCCTATTATTTTGTAAACTGAATGAGTTATTTGAAAACCAGGTGTTTTCTATTACAGAATAACATTAAATGATAAAAATATTCATTTTGTAGTAAAGGGATAAATATGTTGGTTATTTAATTCAAGAATCTAAATATTCAGTCTAAAGGCATTCTTATGTAGTTTTATCATTTTCAGAGATTAAAAAATGAAATATTAATCAAAGTATCACCATCCTCTTTTATTACAGTTTAAGAAATACAGCCATACATCCTCCTTCCTTGCCTCAAGGAAGTATATTAATAAAAGCAACCTGCTTCAATTATAAATCAAGGGACAAATATTGCACTGCACTGCAATGCTTAACACAATTTTAGATTTAAGAAAGGAACATAGATTAAAATTTACATATTAATTAGCATACAAAGTATGGATGACACCGAGATGGTGGCTTTTTGGTAGGAAGTAATTTTAAATGTCATAAAAAGTAAACAATATACCCACAGAAAATAGCCAGTTTCAAATTAAAATACATATGAAGATATATAGAGAGACTATAGCACAAAATAGTATAATAAAAGTCTGCTTGAAATTAGGGGACTTTTTTGTACCTAAATATAAGTTTAATGAAACAAAATAAAAATGGCAAATTCAGTGAAATATCCAGTCTCAATGTAGATAGTCATATGAAAGAAAACATAAAGGTCTTTTTGCTTTATGTATTGACCATGCCCTGGCTCAAATCCTAGTATGTCTAGTAGGGAGGAAAAAGAAACAGAAACATTTCACAGGGACATAATATACATTTATGTAACATTACCTTCAGTGTTATGTTTAATCTGTGTTTGTCTCCTCTATAAATCATCAAAGTTACTTCTTCCTTCCTTCTTTATCACTTATACTTTTCAGGCTATGCATTTTGGCCTGAACCACGTAGGAGAATGAAACACACAAACGTTAATTGTGCTTTTAGAAACCAAAGAATATGCTTTGTACTTCATTTAGATCATATCTAACCATTTCTCTATATTTATTCAATGAGTACCAGAGCTAAAAGCCACAGTGAGGAAGCAGGAAGGAAGTAGAGACCAGCAGGAACTGTACTGTCCATGGTAGAGATCTTGAAGTGGGAGCAGAGTCAGCAAGAATTCTGACTGAAGCAGATTCTGGAAATGGAATATTTTTATATCATTTTTCCAGTAAATTTTTCATACAATCAAAAATTTGAGAGGAGAGGATCTAGAAGTCCAGCAGATAGACCTATGGGTTAGATAAATGTCTGCTAAACAAAAGGAAAGAGCTACTGTTCCCTTTAAGTTTTTGAGGGATTTTATTCAATACCCAAGTAATAAGATAGTAGAAGCATGGACAGTCCACATGCCCTTCCTTTTCATTTACGGCTTAGTACAGAAAAAAATTCAATATTCACCCCAAGTGTATAACGTTTCAACAGAAGAGAGAAAGGTCATTGCTCAGACAACCCTGAAGAAGAACATACCTCTAAATACCTCTGAAGAATGATTAACTACAGGAGACAGAAGACATATTTACACATGGTTTGACATCCTTAACAGGATGCAACAAATACTCAACCCGCAGAAAAGAAAGGTGAAAGGCATGAGGACAAAACAGGAAGAGATAAAAGGAAAACAGCATAAAATGTCAGGAATAGTTGAGGTGAAATGGAACCAGGTGAGATTAAAATACTTTAAATGAAAATAAAATTGCAGTAGCAAAACTAAAATGCAATATTGAAGACTTTCGACAGAGACAAATATCAAAAGCCAACTATCAAAGACAAATATCAAGATGATTTGTAAATCTCACACAACTATAGTTGAAAATAAAAATGAATGCAGTAATGTTGAAATATATGAAAAACAGAGATGGAGAAACTCTAAATTATTTCAGGTACTATTCTGTCACCTGGAGATATAAAAGTAAACAAGAAGGAATGGGTTCCATTTTTACTGTCACATGGTAATACTGTTTTATTTATTATTACAGGACAAATAAACTTACTCTAAAAATTTTAATAGTACATAAAAATGTAAATTTCACCCATGAACTTTGTAGTTTAAGAGAATGTCTCTTTATCTAAAACAATAGATTTATTGTTTTGGATACATTTATCTTTGGTCTATAAATAAATATAATAAATAGGTGATGATGATATAGAGAGAAATGCATTAGCAGATTCAACATAAATTGGGGATGAATGTGAATATTTGTTATATTTTGATCCATCTAGATCCCTTTCTATATTTGGGAAATTCTTAGTTTGAGTCATATCTCCAAGATAAATGCCTTAATTTAGCATCCTCTATAATAGCTGGGACATAGGAATACAACTGGAAATTCTATAAGATCCTCATTTGGGAGACTTCAAATTGGAAGTGACTAATGGAGACTTCTGGTTGTTACTTCCAGTAATATAGACTAGATAATCAAGACCAACCCTTGTAATGAAGATAACTTGGAAAGCTGAACTATCTATGTACTTAAGGGATTCAAAGGGCTAAGAACATAATTAAAAATTATGAGAGAAGAAGAAATGTTAGAGTGAGAAAACCTGGAGTTAGGGGTCATATTTTTATTTTTGCTGATTCCTAAAGAAGAACATTGAAAAACAGATTTTGAGAACTACAGAGAAAAGGAGGTGAAAATTGTATTTCAGTATATGTTGTAGGTAGAATAACAGTTCCCTACAGATGTTAACACTATAATCCATGAAACCTGTGAATATGTTACATGACAAAATAGATTTTACAGACATAATTCATATTATGGACCATGAAGTGGGGAGATTATCCTGGATTATCCAGGTGGGTTCAATCTAGATTGGACATTCTCATTTTATATCGATGATTTCCCTTTTACAAATAAATATTTCACAGGTACTTATGTAAATTAATATTTGATATTCACTAATAACAGTCTTCTGTTATTAAGTCTTCTGTTGTTAAATTAGCTTTCTCACATATATTAGCATCTAATAAGATGTTCCCTCCTCTATATCTCTATCTCTGCCTCTTCTCTTTTCAGGTATAGTATGTTAATTGGGCTTAATAAATATTTGATTATTTTATTGATTCTTTCCTCTATTGGAATTCACCCATCTATTTTTTCTTAGGTTATTTGTTGTTCTTTCTCAAGTACCCAGAATTAAATATTAAGTTTTATATTTAATCCTTTCTTTCTTAATATTGGAAATACTTAGATCATTAGCTTTTCCTCTGAGTACAATGAGTCTACATGCTGTTTGATAATCAATCATCATGTTGTCTTTAAGTATAATGTAAAGTGTAATCTCTTGGACCCTAGAGTTGTTTAGGACTTTTTTAATGACAATGTTTTTTACTTTCTTTCCTTTTATTATTATTAATTTGTTTTGAATTACTGAGGATTTTTGCAATGCTTACCACAATTTTATAAACATTTTATGATGTGAAAAAAACAGTCTTTTTATAGGGTGTCATGAATTCGAAAATCAGTTTTCATAGTTAAAATGAAACACATCTGCTTTTACAATACTTGAAGAATTGTAGTCATACCACACATTGTTCATAGAATATTAGACATACATGATAGCACTTGATGAAATTTATAATAGTGCTTATTAATGAAGATTAATAGCTTAGCAGACTTTTCATGTGAAGATGGTAATGAGTGAGACAAGATTTACAAACAAATTGTATACTTGGTTGATTATCTCTACGTGGGACTTTCCATCCTAAGGCTTGCTCTCATTGTACTAAATAATTGAACACATTTTCTAAATTTAAAAACAGGATGCATTATTATAAAGATAAAATTAATTTGTTAATAAGATAGATCATTTCCAAACTCTTGAGGAAGCAGTTAGTCAGTGACCTTCACTCATCCATGGATCCTGACCATTCTTCTAACTCACTCATTTACAATATTAATTCAACTTAATGTCCCCAAAGGTGTTATAGATACCTGGTGCTAAGAGTCTCAGACAATGGCAATCCATCAGAGATGCCTTCTAGAAATATTCTGGTAAGTATTTCATGAATAGGTATTTTTCTTCTGGCCTATTACCCAAGAATAGTATAAACTGTTTGACCTTTTCTTTGCAAATTTGAGTATTTCTTACATGGCGTGCACTTATCTAGGCACTGAGGACATAAATGTGAGTAACAACAAATAACCTAGTGAAATATACAAAAAAAAATAGTTATTCAAGAAAATGCAAAACTGGGACCATCAAACTGAGTAAAAAACAGATATACATTGGTATGGGAGTCTAAAGAAAAGGGATTCAACCTAGCTAGGGAAGACTTGGAATGCATTCAAGAGAAAGAAATGGTTTAGCTAAGTTCTAAGGATAAGAAAGACTTAACCTTACAAACATGAAGGGGAAGGTTTACTAGGTAGATAAGATTTCATATGCAAAACACTACCAAGATAGAGTCATTGAAATGAGACATACAGCCTTGGAGGTTATCATGGAAAGAATGATAGGAAATATTAAAACACTGTAAAATAACTAAACAAACATTATAAGTAAACAAACAAAATAAACATATCGTCTTTAAGTTTTAATGGCTGTAAGTGTTAAAGACATCACCACACTTCTATTAAGAAGAAAAAACCCAGAAATATCGAGGTGTTTTTAAAATTTTCCCAGATAACTTCTGCATGTAACTCTGATGGAGTCACTTATAGTAGATCAACAGCCATGCCAAAAGTTATGAGATAAAGAGAGAGACAGAGAAAGGAAAGGAAAAGAAAAAAACACATATTTGAAGGAATTATAAATCTCTCCCTGAAGCTGGAATTGAATTGAAATGAAAGGAAGCTGCTGAGGTGAGTTCAACTTTGAACATTCTACTTTTCACAAGGCATCTGATAATACTTGCTTGAGCATATGAGGCAGAAAAGAGACAATGAGTGGATGGGAAGAAGAAGACAAGCCAGCAGAAGACACTTCTAATACTAGAAAGACAAAAAATGGACCTTGTGAATGGCCAAAATATCCAGGATTTGAGCAAAGAGAAGTAGACCCAGCAGCTAACAGTGATTTTTCCCATTAGATATTGATTAGCCTGTACAATGCAAGAGGATAAGAAGTCATGCCAAATATATGCAAAAAGCAGAACAGGCTTATTGATAGTCCCCAAATCCCAGAAGGTAAAAAATGGACTCCAAGTACTATCATCACAGAAAATCTTCTGAAAACACAGAAGACTCTCAAATAAGGTCTCTAGTGGCCTCTCCCCTGGGGACATGCATAAACAAAAATGGAATGAGCCTTATGAAGATAAAAACCAGCCAGGAGTTAGTTCAGTCTTTGAATGCTTTTAGGTCATATGTCACCCCATGGCCTATCAAGAATAGACTAAGAACTCTATTTTAATACAAAAATGTCTGACACAACAATAAATTAATGACATATACAAAAGCAGGACATACAGAAAAATCTTAGACTCAACACACACGATGGAAGAAAAACCATATTCAATCCATATTTTGGAGTTATCAGATACAACTTTACACTACCTCAATTAATATGTACAAAAATAGGCAAACAAGATGGATAATTTAACCATAGACATGGATGTGCATAATGTGTACATTAAAATTATGCAAAGGGGAACCCTCCTGCACTTCTGGTGGGAATGTAAACTAGTTGAACCATTGTGGAAAGCTGTATGGAGGTTCCTCAAAAAACTCAAAATAGAAATACCATTTGACCCAGTAATTCCACTCCTAGGAATTTACCCTAGGAATGCAGCAGCCCAGTTTGAAAAAGACATATGCACCCCTATGTTTATTGTGACACTATTTATAATAGCCAAGAAATGGAAGCAACCTAAGTGTCCATCAGTAGATGAATGGATGAAGATGTGGTACATATACACAATAGAATATTATTCAGCCATAAGAAGAATACATATCCTACCACTAGCAAAAGCATGGGCGGAGCTAGAGGGTATTATGCTCAGTGAAATAAGCCAGGAAGAGAAAGACAAGTATCAAATGATTTCACTTATCTGAAGAGTATAACAACAAAGCAAAAACTAAAGGAACAAAACAGCAGCAGACTCACAGAACCCTAGAATGGACTATGGACTGTTACCAAAGGGTAAGGGACTGGGGAGGATGGGTGGGAAGGGTGGGATAAGGGGGAAAATGGGGCATTACTATTAGCACACATAATGTAGTGGGGGGCACGGGAAAGGCAGTATATACAGAGAAGACAAGTAGTCATTCTATAGCATCCTACTATGCTGATGCACAGTGACTGTAATGGGGTATGTGGGGAGACTTGATAATGGGGGGAGTCTACTACCATAATGTTCAAGTAATTATACATTAATGATATCAAAAGTAAAAAAAAAATTTAATTGTAAAATATTCATAGTAATCCAATCTCAATAAAAAAAACTGAAACGTACAATTGCTCAGTAAGATGAAATAGTGCATGCAACAACATGGATTAATCATGCAAATATAGTGAGTGTTGTGGAAAATAATCCATCAAAGTAATGCATACCATATTATGCCACTAATATAAAGTACACATATGAATAAAACAAATATAATGTGATAAATGTCAAAATGATAGTTAACTTTGTAGCAAATGGTGATTAAGATAAGGGCAAATAGATAGCTTATGTTATTCTATTCTGTTACTCTATTAATGTTCTATTTCATTATCTAGATAACAGTTGCACAGGTCTGTCCATCAAGACTACTGGACAACTTTTTTGTATATATTGTTATCCTTTAAAAAATGATTACTTAAAAACTTTCCCATGATTATTTTCCCATGTAATTCTCTTAATATTGTTTGCCAAGCAGCAATATTTTTTTCCAAATTTAGTGTTTCAGCAGACATTTAAATAGTGTATATTAAAAAAATAAAAGCTTTTGGAGAGCATGAATTCTAATATTATTCTTTAATGCAGTAGAATATCCGTTTACTTTAGCTGTAAGTTAAATTTTTACCCTGTTTTCTTTTGAAGAAGTAGGTTATTTTAGGAAGTTTATTTTTATAATAGAAGCACTAAAAAATGAATTACCTCAACCCTGAGAGTAATATAAAGCCTATGTTGAGAAAATAATCAATTTCTCTGTTGCAAATTCTGCTCTAGGGATATTAGGCAAAATCACCTTAAATATTTAAGAAAAAGAAAATAAATATTCAAACTGGATAGTGAGGGCATTTCCCAGGTTCACCTTAAGATGTATTTGGCCATAATTTGTTATTTTTGTTTTTCTCCCTCAGGCTTTAAAATGTGTAATGTCTTTAAATTTTTTAAAAATCCTATCTATATGTGTGTGTGTGTGTGTGTGTGTGTGTGTGTGTGTGTGTGTGTGTGTGTGTATGAAAATCAGTATTATACCATGAAATACTCAATAAATTAAAGGTTGCAGCCACATTTGAAAATCCATTTTGGAATATATGAAATTACCTTGATATCTATTGTAATGATAGAATAGCACAGTCTCTTCTGCTTCTAAATTAATTTAATAATGAATGCTTAATATATTTCAGTAGTAGCCCAAAGTGATTCCAAATTCATGCTACAAAATATTAAAATAGCCATATTGTTTGACTATTATCAATGAGATGGTTTAGGATAGGTTCTTTCTGCGTGGATGGAGTGGGAGGAAACTGTGGTCACTAGAATACATACTAAGAGAACCGTAAGGAGCATACAAAGAACAAACACTGAGTGTCCGGTCCCCACTGTATGTGATCAGTTTCATTCTATAGCATATAAATCTCCGCTAATCTTACGGAATTTTGAATTTTTGAAAACAACCGCTATTTGCTAAAAGAGTTGGAAATTGCAAAACATGGGAAACTAACTGCTTTTGTTTTGTTTTTTCACATTTTCAGACCAGATATTTGGATTTATAATTAGACCATCAGGGCTTTTCCATACTGCTCACTGTTTTCTTCTACCTGTGCCTGCCACCACGCCTCCCTCTTCTAATATTTTATTTTCTTTAATTTTCTCTTTCATTTTCCCCTTCCTTTCTTCCGTCCTTCTTTCCTTCCTTTCTTTCTCTTTCTTTCTTCCCTCTTTTTCCCTCCCTTCCTCCCTCCCCACTTTTCTCCTTTTTAATCTCCCCCTTTCTTCGTTGTTCTTTTATCTTCTTCTTTCAAAAAGTGTTATTTTAATAAATGATAGGTATTCCTAATGAAACAAAAAATTAGTTTTAAACCTTGCCATTGCAAAATTTACTACTTAATGAGTGGATAAAACACACTAATATTACAAAAGCAATACAAATTAATGGCATATGATTTAATACAAAGGAGAGAAAATGATCTGCAAACCTATGGAAATGAATGTGCGAACATGTAGTGGGTGCAGTGCTCAGACGATAAATGTATTCTGTAGCTTGGCAATAAGGAACTGGACTTCAGAAATGTCATTTTTATCCACACATTGAGAGAAAGACCATCTCTTATAAATGGACTCAGATGTGCTCTCAGAGATTGAATGGCTGTCAAATGCTGTTTTATTCTTTTACTTATATTACAGAAAATAAAGAATTGCTGGTGATAGTTTCCTTATACAACAAGATCCATGCAGCTCTCCCTGTAGACGTATCTCCCAAGAAAACCAAATTTTAATGAGAAAATGTGTGGTGAGGTTGACATCAGATCAATGGGATTTAGAGACTACTTACCACAGAAGCCATTCTCCCGGACATCCTCCTCCCTGGCTGGGGCCTGGACTCCTCCTCGGATGTCTGTTTTTTGTGTGTGTTCCCTTAATCTATGCTCCAGGATGACGCTTCTTAAGATTTGGGTACATGGATCCCTTTTGAATATGATAGAAGCTATGGAACATCTCCCTAGAAAACACACATGGAGACACAGTTTGACATACACATTTATGGATTATATGAACCCCTTATGATGAAAATATATGTGGTTATACATTATTATAAGCACTACAAAAGTAAGATACTGTTTTCTTTTTTATTAAGAGGACCACCAAAATTTAATAATATTAGAAGATCCACAAAAACAGGATTGACACATATAGATGGATTAATGTGATTCAATGCAGAAGAGGAGCCAGAGCAGTGACACTGGTGAAGGGGTAATTCAGCACAGAATTTGTTAAAATGGTCCTCTTAGAAGATGGCTAGGGCCTGGGAGGCAATGTAAGACAGGAGAGAGTATCAGTGTGACTAATGTGTCTAAGAGGGTGATTTGGCTGTGCTGGATAACTGATCACAAACGTAGACTGAGTTCATTTCCTGGAAATGCAAATAGGTTTTATTAGGAAAAGTTTTCTTAAATCAAGTTTCATAAAATCTTAAAGTGTATTAAAGATTATTTTTATCAAAGGGCAGGACCCTGAATCTTTACTTTGTCATTCTGTGTGAACCTTTAAGATGGTAGTGGCATATTTCTTTACCTTTAAGAGAGGTATTTCTCAACAGAATCCATTTTTCCAGGCATATTTGTAAGACTTTTATTCAGAAAACCTATGACTTTCAGAAATCATTACCCTTTCAAGTATATTAACATTTATCAGTGATGATAAATGCCCCATGCCATATTACCTGTTGTTATTTCTGTATCATGACATTGCATGTCATTTGTCTTGTGATTTCTGATTTTCATTGCCTCAATTCCCCAGGTTTATAAAATGAGTACATTAATTTGCTACAGTTAATTGAACGTTTTGTTTGTTTTAAGTTTTAAAATGCATTTAAGGCAAAGTGATAGATCCCTAAAGGGAGAATTTGGGGTGCTCAAGCCGCTCTTTGGGATGCAATGACATTCCCACAGTCCCTCAACTGGTTCCCTGAATTCACTTCCAAGAGCATGCAGAATTTTCAGCGGCAGACATACTCAAATAGGGACTTTAAAATTGACCTCATAATTTAAAAGTAAATTCTGAATGAATCTGAAGTTATTACCTGACTCTTTTTCTCTGTTTTACTGACATCATTGATCACCCTTAACCTCCCAGTTTTTGAAATGCTATCTGATTATGTAAGACCCTAAACCTACCTATTTCAGAAACCCTCATGATTTTATTCTTATTAATTTCTTTTCTTCTGTCTGTTGACTAAGTTATTGTTCCCCAGACTTTTGAACTTAGATTTTTCTCTTCTTATATTAAACTGCCTCCATGGTCACGGCTTACACTTGAGGTCTTGGGTCTACACTAGTTGAGTTACTATCTCCCATGGTGTAATGTCTAATATTAAGTGCTGCCTTGGCATCTCGTGAAACCAGGAAGGCGTCAGATGGCCTAATTACATGTTCCTCCATCTACTTTGCCACCATAAAAATGGTCCTCTGCTAAACAACCTTCCTTATCAAAAGGACCAGGCACAGGCCTTATTTCTGAAGAGTAAGGTCAGTTCCCTGCCAGCCCGTGCAATTATTCAAACCAACCAACGACATTCTCCTGTGGTAACTGGACACTGCACCCTCTCTATTCTATAAAGCCTTTGGTCCCTGATCACTCCGTTCCCAATATGTGACCAATAAACTGTTGCAATCTCATCAGCTATTGTTGGGCATCATGTGACTGGCCATCCCCAGAAACCTGGAGTAGGACTTCCTCCCTCACCAATGTGTTAAATATAACGTAATTAGAATACCTCTGTAAGTCTTTCCCTGTTGAAATTGAAAATCAGTTTAACCAAATGTATGTATGGTTTGATGGAATTGTTTGTAAAAAGAATAGGTTTTCATTTTGACTGTGTCTAACTTAGATATTGTATGATTGTACACTCATTACTTCCCTTCTCTTTCCCTTAGCTGACCCATTGGTTTCAATCATAACCATAATAACAAATGTAACATTTTTTATGGAATTTAAAAGTTTGCAAAGTACTGGCACATACATAATTTCACATAATTTTTATAAGAACTCTTTTAAGTACCTTCCTCACTTTTGTCACCTATCAACCACATGGTGGCACCAAGATTTAATCCTACGTCTCTTGTCTCCAGATCCAGTAATCTTCTTAACCCTATCCCAGCTTCCACAGTTAGGAAAGTATGCCTAGGAACAGGGTATAGATAAATGTTGTCTTATTTTAAATTTCATCTGGATTGGCCTGGTTATATTGCATCGCTAAACTCTAATGTGTGATCTTGTTTTTCGTATAATTACAAAATAAAATTTGGCTTTCCAGCCATTCAGAATAAATGAGCAGCAGTTTGGCTAAACTCCTAAATGACACACTGTTATGATATCCTGCCAGAGAAGAGAAGAACAATTCAGAAATAAGTGAGGTTTAGGTCAGTGCTGCATAAGGACAAGCCAGGATCATGGTTTTCACCCTTCTTCTAGAAAGAAGTTTCTCTAAATGTTGGTGAGGTGTATACAAGTGTTATTGAGCAGGTGACCTTTTCCAATGTAGAGAGATCTGGGAGGTTCTAAGAGGTGAAGCGTTTAGAGATCCATGTAGCAGTATCTTGCATCATATGAAGCCTGATTTGACAATCTGCTTGACACACTGTTAAAGCTATCAGAGGCAAGCTCCATTCTTGGGGAAAAAAATAATTATGAACTAGGTAAAAAGTATAAAAGTCTCAAGCAATAAACTGAGGTATTAGAGTGCCATCCCCGGGAAAGAAGTCCAAGCAAGGAAAAGCCGGTAAGGTAACTGTAGGGGTCACACGCACCAGCTTTCTTCCTGTGTTCAAGGCAGAACGCAGCTTTTAGCCTCCAAAGGTAGGAATGAGGAAAGAATGCACATGTTAAGAACATTCACTGAAGGACTAATCAGAAAGTCAGTAAACTAACTTCTTTCTTTTAATTCTTTTGCAATATAAATTACATTATTCTTGGTGTTGCCTTCATGAAGCATACTGGGTCTGAGTGGCAGGGTTAACCAGTAAACCTGCAAGGTAATTTTACCATCAGTTGCTCTTTCCCTTGGGACCCTTGGTCATTGAGAGTATACTTTTTGTCTGACTTGAGAATTAAACTAGTAATATATTGCCAGGCAGAATCTTAGTGGTTCTTGGCTTAAGTGAAGTTGGACACACCAGTAGGTAGTGAGTATAATATCAGGGAAGGATTTAAATAGACAAGGGCTTAAAAAAATCTTTCATGACCTATAAAATCTAGGATTCCAAAATGTTGAAGGACTCTTTGCCTTGCCTGTAATGTTCTACAATAACCATGAAAAACTCATGAAGGGTAATATTTCTCCACAGTCTTAATGTGATTTGACTGAGTCATTCCCAGGCCATGTCTACAATTCCTTTGAAATGGGAACCAAGAGGGTCATTCTCTTTGTTTCAGTAGGAAGAAAGGTTAGTTTTTATTTTTAGCTACATTTATATCTTATATAGGGACATATGTGAAAGGCAGATTCATTTTCTTACACACACATACACACAGGAAAAGAGAGAGAGGAAGAAATGGCTCCCCCAGGCCAGAGGGAGAAAGCAATGCATTTCTCATTCCAATAATTTATTAAGCTTAGTTATTATTATTTTACCTTCTCTGACAAAAATGTCCTTCAGTCTGCACTCTGCTTGATAGCATTTGAATTTTATTGAAATTCTCTGCAGAATACTTTCGATCAATTTTTTTTAGAAATAAATTGATTTTTCCCTTTTACAACTATCCTCTTCATTCTTTGTTTATAGATAGATAACTTTTCCTGACCATATTCTCCCCAAGTGTGTAAGATATAATTTTGTTATTTCAAATCAGCATTTGTCACAAAAAGCTAGAGTAGGCTTTCACTGAAGCTTTCAATGTTAGTTCCCTATAATTTGACTGATTAGAAAATGTATTACCTTCCCTATTTCAAAAGGTATTTCACTGGTATGTAATATACTTTATCTGCCACAATATACTTTCTCTTCCACAAGTTGGAATAAAGGAACTAATAGGAAACAAAATAAGCTTTTTTTATCCACAACAGCAAAATAATCATGGTTTCAGGTGGAATTTGCACACATGAAATTTCGCAGTAAATGTACCTGAAAGAATTATATGTCATTGAAGGAAGGAGAAAGAGAAGGGAAGGGAGAGAGATTTCTTGGAAAAAAATATATGATTTGATAGTATTGCTAGTTTCAACTATGAAAACTGTTGCAACATGACTTTCTGATCTTAATTTTCATAGTAAAGACATTTATTTATTTAACAAATGTATGCTAAATTCTTTCTGTATGACAAATCATGTTCTTCGTACCAGGGCATATAGCTGTGAGAGTAACACACACACCACAAAGAAACCCTGCTTTCATGAAAATTAAAAACTAACAAGTAATTGAAAAATAAATAAGAGTAAGAAAGATAGCAAGCAGGATTAAGTTTAAGTGTCTTCACCAAGAAGATAGAACTCACACTAGAAATTAACATTTCAAAATTCTGAATAAATTCCCCAGCAGACAAATGTCTAAAGCCAACTTAAGCCCACCTGTATGTATATGGAGAAAGCAGAAAATTTATTCAAAATAAATTCAAAAATTCAAAATCACTTATTTCTGAATTGTTCTTCTCTTCTCCGGCAGGATATCATAACAGTGTGTCATTTAGGAGAAGTTTAGCCAAACTGCTGCTCATTTATTCTGAATGGCTGGAAAGCCAAATTTTATTTTGTAATTATACGAAAAACAAGATCACACATTAGAGTTTAGCGATGCAATATAACCAGTTTATATTGCATAACATCTAAGCCAAAACTCAGCTCTTTAAGGGTATCTATTAAGATACTAATACTCTATTGGGTCCCTCCACGCACTGACTTCTCTCAGAAAATGTCAACAATAATTGAGAGTAAATTATTTCTATTCCTTATTACAATCCAAGTATCTAGATTTATTTTATGGGGAGATAACCTGAGGAACATAATTTTTTTTATTTTTTCATAATCAGCATTGAAAGACCAAGACTGGGCCTATCCTTGTCTTAAGTCTAGAGGGTGAGAGGCCAGAACTGGATCACTAAGAGGGACGAAGGTGTAGACCTACATGGTAGACATGGCAGGAGACTTTGTCCTGAGGATCCTGTCACCAAAATATGACATGAAGTTGGAGGAAGTGGAGTTGACTTAGAGTGGCATGTATGAAAGAAGATATTTTGAATGAGAAAAAAGGCATTGTGTAGATACTGGGCCAAAGTCATACTAATGACTAATCCAAAAAAGAGACACAATAAACATGAAGAATAAGCAACATGAACACTTTTTCTAACATGTTAGCTCTAACCCAGCTTATAACAGGAGTTCCCTATTTTCTACATTAGAAATTTCCTCAAATATGTTTAAAAATTAAATTTTTGTATGACAACTAATATAGTAAATGATCTTCCAGAAGCCTAAAGTTTACATTTCCTGTAAGCACTGCCTTCTTGATGTCCAAGGAGGAATTTCTGGACCCTGCCTTCTGATCTTCTTCCCCTCTGCCCTGTGAAAGCTGCCCTATACCTGACCACCATAAGATTGAGGAAGAAAAGCTTTAAGGACTTTTGCATCTACAACTAAAGGTTCTGACTGTCTGGAGTAAAAATCATGAGCTAAATGTACTATGCTTGTGCACCTCCCACCCTATTCCTAACCACACTTCCACCTCCAGCCCACACCTACCAGCACCTACCTGATAAATAATACTCTCCTGTGGCTTGCTTATTCACACTTCTGGTCTTCCCCTCACCTGCCATCTGGTCTTCCTGCGGCAGATGGAGGGTCCTCAGAGGTTTGAAGATGGAGGGAATGGGTGAAGGAGAGTGAGAGAGATTAGAATGTTGAATCCCTGGCAACAAGGAAGCGTCATCTGACCAGCTTTTCGCTTCAGCGAGGACCTCTGAGGAGCCTTCCTGACTTTGTGGTGATCAAGGAATGACTGTAACTCTTCATTGAAATAACATGACCATGAAGACTAACCATAATTTTTTCTGTTTCAGAGTCCCAAGACTTCCCCTCAGTAGTCAAAGTTGATAGGTTCTACCTTCACATGTTAACTTTAAAAAAGAAAAAAAAAACACAAATCTCTGCTGACATTTATTCACTTTGTTTGACCAGATTCGTCCTTCAGGGAACTGCTTTCTCTCCTGATTCTGGGTGGCTCAGGAGGGACCGCCAGTGACAAGGTCTTGCTATTCTAGTCACAGCACGGCACCAGCCATGTCAGCTGGTGTCCTTCCCTGATAAATGATAAACGGGTGCTGGCCGGCAGAATCCTGTTGTTCTCTGTAATCATATAAGCCTAGAATGATCTGTAGCTATCCCCACAAAATGAGGACAAAATTCATTGTGAATTTTAGAAAACAAGGTCAATACACAAGAATAAGATGGAAAAAATAGTGCTGAGAGTATCTGGAAACACTAGGGCCAGCTAAACAAGGCTATGTTTGATTTTTTTCCCCTTTTCCTCTAATGTTCAAGTTGGGGTCACTTGTTTCACTGTCTACCTAAAATATCTTGGCTAATGTACTCAGTTGATTTCTAAAAGACTGAATTCAAAGTATGAAAGTCCATTCAAGATTGCTGATGATTTAGAATGTGGAAAGGGGCAGATGGTGGGGAAATTAGAGGTCAGCGACTAGGGTAGCAAGCACAGGAACGTTCTCTGTCACAAGATATAAATCTTCCAGGGAAGCCCACCTTGAATCTGCAGAAGCTGTTAAATTGGAGTGTGCCTGTTTTGGAGGAGGAGTACATTTTGACAACAGGTCAGCAGCAAAACTAAAATCATCCTCAAAAGCTTTCCAAATCTGCTCAAGTTTCTATGATCCAAGTGGTTGAACCATATATAACATGCTGATTCTGATTATTCCAACCATTGCCAATCTGCCCATATTGAAAATGACCAACTGTGTGGAAACATTTCATGAAGCTTAAAAGGAACATCAATGGCAAAATTTCTATTTGCCAATTGCATGCAGGCAAGGATTCATCTTTAAAGACCAAGCACAATGTGTTAGATAGACACAGAGAAAATATAGTCTTGGGAAATCCCATTCCCACCAGCAAACTTAATGTTAATTTTAAATGTAATTTTATAGTTTTACCAAACAAGCTTTTCATTTGACTTTCTATTAGATTGTTTAGTATTATTTCTGGAAAACTGTAATACATTGTATTTCTTGACTTTCACTTTAATCTCTTAATTTTTTAGAAGAATTCCTGAGTTTATTTAGGAATCTATTTTGGAGAGAAGTTAGAAGAATATGAATATCAAAAACAGTATTTCTTTATGTTTCTTCAACCATTACATTGTTACTACAAGTCAGGATAGGGCAAGTTTAAGATTCAGATTATAAAAAGATCCATTTTATAAAAAGATTCATTGTGACAGTTTTTTAAAATTAAATTTTTTATCTGTTATCTTCTTATCGATTCATGTGTGACATTATTCTTTAATTTTTTTTTCTTTCCCCATTCTTGTTTACATGTAAATGATATATTTTACCACCCCTTCCTCTTATCAAGGAGTAGAAAATCATCATTCTCTGGTTCAGATGCCTGTGTTTTGAAGATTCACTGAAGGCCCTAACATTGAAATCTCCGATATGGAATTTATTACTGTGGATAGTATCTGTATTTATAAAGGAAAAAGTGATAGGCCATGTATGCCTGCTGAATTGGAGTTGTTATTCAAATATATCAAGAAAGTATAACCCTATTGAGCTATAAGAATTCATATTCCTTAAAGTATATACCCTTAGGAGCCCTACAGAATTTCAGACCTACTGAAACATTTTCTTGTCACACGCCAGAAAGGGGACATATAATCAAAACTTACAGAAGTAAAGATGAAGCGTGTTCAACTTTTGATATTTATCAAATGTGTTTCAAAGACACCTTACATTTTATTCACTCATACAATTGATTTTTTAAACCATATATGAAAGTATAACTTACATAGAGAAAACAGCAAGAAAGTATTTTCATAGCTTTCTGAATTTTTAAAAACTGAGTGCACCTCAGTAACCATTACCCAGATCTATAAAGCAGATGTAAACAGAGCCCAAGAAGCACCTCTTGTCTTCCCTTCCAAGCCAATGCCTGTTCATTCAAGGATATCCTGATTCCCAGTGCTCTCTATCCATGTCCCTTGTTTTTGTACTTACATACATGGAATCATATGCAATGTACTCTTACATCTGGCTTCCTTTATTTACCATTATGTTTAAAAATTTGTCCACTTTGTTATGTATAGTTTTCAATCTTTTTTTCTCACTATTGTATAATAGTGACTGTCAGCCAGAGTGATTTTGCTCTCAGGGGACATATGGTAACATGGAGAAACATTTTTGATTGTCCAAGCTTGGGGAGGAATGTTGTGGGAATCTGGTGATTTGAGGCCAAGAATGCTGTGAAACATCTTGCAGTGTACAGACATGCCTCATTTAATTGTGCTTCATTTTATTATGCTTTGCAAATATTGCAGTTTTTTTTCCAAATTGAAGCTTTGTGGCAACCCTGCATTAAACAAGTGTATTGGCACTATTTCTTGAACACCATTTGCTCACCTATGGTGTTGTACCACGTTTTGGTAATTCTCACAGTATTTAAAACTCCCATTATTGTATTTGTTATGGTGATCTGTGATCCGTGATCTTTGATGTTACCATTGTAACTATTTTGGGGTACCAGAAACCACATCCTTATAAGACAGGTGATTTAATTAATACATGTTGGCATGTTATGACTGCTCCACTGATCAGCTGTTCCCTCATCTATCTCCCTCTCCTCGGGCCTCCCTATTCCCTGAGACACAACAATATTGAAATTTGACCAATTAATAACTCTGCGACCAATGGCCTCTAAGTTTTCAAAT
This sequence comes from Manis javanica, assembly GCF_040802235.1. NCBI lineage: Eukaryota > Metazoa > Chordata > Mammalia > Pholidota > Manidae > Manis > Manis javanica. The sequence goes on along the minus strand of NC_133156.1, from coordinate 172,740,040 downwards.
GAAAGGAGAAGTGGCATATCTTGCACTTTAAATCAAAAGCTAGAAATGATTAAATTTAGTGAGGAAGGCATGCCAAAAGTGTATCTAGGCCAAAAGAAATGTCTCTTGCACACCAAACAGTTAGTCAAGTTGTAAATGCAAAGCAGTTCTTGAAGGATATTAAAAGTGCTACTTCAGTGAACATGCAAATGATAAGAAAGCAAAGCAGCCCTATTGCAGATGTGTAGAAAGTTTTAGTTGTCTGGACAGGTCATACCAGCCACAAGATTCCTGTAAGCCAAAGCCTAATCCAGAGCAAGGCTTCAATTTTATGAAGGCTGAGAGAGGGGAGGAACCTGCAAAAGAAATGTCTGAAGCTAGCAGAGGTTGATTCATGAGGATTAAAGAAAGTAGTCATCTCTATAACAGAAAAGTCCAAGGTGAAGCAATATGTACATAAGTGCTGATGTAGAAGCTGGAAGTTACTCAGAAGATCTAGCTAAGATCACTAATTAAGGTATAAATAATAAGTTTTCAATGTAGACAAAACAGCTTAATGCTGCACTGAAAGAAGATGCCAGCTAGGACTTTCACAGCTAGAGAGGAGAAGTCAATGCCTGCTTTCAAATCTTCAAAGGACAGGCTGACTCTATTAAGGGTTAATATAGCTGGTGATTTGAAATTTAAGCCAGTGTTTATTTAACATTCTGAAGATCCTAGGGCTCTTACAAATGATACTAAATCCACTTGGCTTTTGCTGTAGAAATGGAACAATAAAGCCTGGATGACAGCACATCTGTTTACAACATGGTTTACTGAATAGTTTAAGCCCATGGTTGAGACCTACTGCTCAGGAAAATAGATTCCTTTCAAAATATTGCTGCTCATTGACAATGCACCTGGTTACTCAAGAGTTCTGAATACATCTGGAGATTAATGTTGTTTTCACTCCTGCTAACACATTTGTTCTGCAACCCATAGATCAAAGAGTAATTTCAACTTTCAAGGGTTATTATTTCATAAGGCTATAGTTGCATAGAGAGTGATTGCTCTGGTGGATCTGAGCAAAGTAAATTAAAAATCATGGAAAAAGGATTCACCATTCTAGATTCTGTTAAGAACATTTATGATTCCTGGGAAGAGATCAAAATATCAACATTAACAGGCATTTGGGAGAAGTTGATTCCAACCTTCATGAATTACTTTGAGGGGTTCAAGACTTCAGTGGAGGAAGTAACTGCAGACGTGGTGGAAATGAGAACTAGAATCAGAAGTGGAACCTGAAAATGTGACTGAATTGCTGTAATCTCACAATAAAACCTTTAATATTGTTTATATTATTGCTGTTATTTTTTTATTTCAGGAATAATCCAATGAAGATAATTTTATATTTTAGAATGCTCACCTACTCTCTGAAAGGAAATTGAGGTTAGAAAGTTGTCAAAGTAAAACATTTGCCTCCATCCCTTTCTCATCCCACTTGGCCAGCTCAAGATACCTGCATAAGATGACAATGCCTTGTTGGCAGTGGTAGGCTTTATGAAATTATGAGATGATCACATGGTAGATAAATTCAGAGAGAGCCTAATGCTCTATTTTGAACTGCTCGAGTTTGACCTCATTAGCTATCCTCCTTTACAAGTCATATTTGAAATTAGTGATCAATTATTTGACATATACCCTATCTTGTTAATTTGTGCTTTTGTTTCCTGTATTTTTGGTGTCATATCCAAAAAATCATTGCCCAGACCAATAATAGAAGCTTTGCCCTGTTTTCTTCTAGTAATTTTATGTTTTTTGGTCTTATGTTTAAATCTTTATTCCTTTTCATTCAAAGTGGTATGAGATAAGGGGCCAGTTTCACTCCTGTGCATGTTGGTGAACAGTTTTTCCAGCATCATTTATTGAAGAGACTGTTCTTCCCCCATTGTGTGTTCTTGGCACCCATACTGAAAATCAGCTGACCATAGATGGGAAGACTTATTTCTGGGCTCTAAATTCTGTTCCATTCATCTATAGGTAAGGTTTTGTCTTTACCATATGGTTTTTGTTACTATAGCTTTCCAATATATTTTGAAATCAAGAAGTGTGATGACTTCAGCTTTGTAATTCTTACTCAAGATTGCTTTGGTTATTCATGGTCTTTTGTGGTTCTGTATGAATTTTAGGATCGCACTTTTTTATTGTAGTAAAGAATGTCATTACAATTTTGATAGGGATTGTACTGTGTGGATCACTCTGGGTAGTACAGACATTTTGACTATATTATTTCTTCCAATTAATAAACACAGATGTCTTTCCATTTACCTGTGTCTTCTTTAATTCCTTTCATCAATATTTTATAATTTTCAAGCAAAATTGTATAAGTCTTTCACCTCTTAGGTTAAGTTCTTCTCTAAGTATTTTATTATTTTTATTTCTAATGTGAATCTGAATGTTTTCTTAATTTCCTTTTTGGATGGTTTGTTGTTTGTGTATAGAAATGTAACTGATTTTGTACATTGATTTTTGTATCCTGTAGCACTACTAAATTCATCTATTATTGTTGAATCTCTAAGGTTTTCTGCATATATGATCTTGTCTTCTGTAAAAAGAGATAGTTTTACTTCTTTCTTTCCAACTTGGATGCCATTTTTTCCCTGTTTAATAGCTCTTGTTAGAATTTCCAGTACTTTGTTGAGTAGTACTGATGAGAGTGAGCATCCTTGCCTTTTACTGGATCTTAACAGGAAGGCTTTCAGATTTCCCCAATTATTATGATGTTAGTTATGGATTTTTCATCATAAATAGGTATTGACCTTTATAGCCAATGCTCTTCTATAACTGTTGAGATCATTATGTGTGTGTTTTTTCTTTCATTTTGTTAATGTGGTTTATCACATTGATTAATTTGCTTATGTTGAACTATTTCTGCAACCCAGGGATAAATTCAATTTGGTCATGTTTTGTAATTTTTTTAATGTGCTGTTCAATTCACTTTCCTAGTTTTTACTGAGATTTTTGCATCTATGTGTCTATCAAGAAGATTAGCCTGTAGTGTCTTTGTCTGGCTTTTGTATCATGGTGATACTGGTCTTTCTTATAAAGTGAATTTGGAAATGCTCCCTCTTTTTCTATTTTTTTTATGAAAATGGATGGATTCCTAGAAATATTCAACCTACCAAAACTGAATCAAGAAAAAAAAGATAATAGACAAATAGACAAATAGAAGACTGAATGAGTAATCAAACACCTCCCAACAAACAAAAGCCCACCATCACGTATCTTCACTGGTAAAGTCTACCAAACATATGAAGACTTAATACTAATATTTCTTCAATCTTTCTCTACTCCTTTTAATGATGTAATATGTTTGTAACCTCCAAGGTGGAGGATTTAAAGAATATTGAATGACAGCATCAGGGACATATTTTAGAGGGAAGCAATAACTGGAGGAAGGTTGGGTTATATGATCATTATGACCTTTCCCAATCCTTTGATTGAGCATTCTGTCTAATCCCACTTCGCTATTATGGAGGTCAGCTAGGGCTGATTGCATTGGTGTGGCTCCAGAAAGTAGAATGGAATAAAGGGGGCACATTTTAAAATACAGCAAATAGAACTCCAGAGCAAAAGTGCAAATCATCTTTCAAAGACAGTGTCAGGTTCAATCTTGATTTATTTGACCACAGAGTGAAAGAAGCAGGATTGGAGGTAGGTATGAATGAAGAGAAAATATACTGGAAAATCAGGTATAATTTAAGCAAAGGACACCAGGTAGAAAAGGCAAGTAGAGAATAGTCAGAGTAATTCTCAGGGCTACTTTTTTACTTCTTCCTGAGGGGACTGAGCTTGTTTGAGTGACAAAATTTTTAAATTACCTGAGATAATTTGGTAAAACATGATACACCTTGTAAGTTTGAACTTCCTTATGTAAGATAACAACTAACAGAATGCAGTGTATATACCATGACATAGAAAAAATTATTTGGGTAGACAAGTCATCATTTCAAGTCCTGTCTAACAGTAAGATTCTATCTAATAGTTTATTTAATATCCACAGTGTGAGGAGCACAATTGTATGTGTACATGTGAAAGATGTGAGAAGGTTTTTGGATAATAGAGGAAAATGGAAAATTACTGAAATAACAGAACAAAGGATACATTGCAGTTAATATACAAAGTAATTTCTGTGGGTCCAATTCTTTTATCAGCAGGTTTCAATACAATTTGTAAGATCATATTTTAATAAGCTTTATTTTTAAGACAGTTTTGGATTTACAGAAAAATTGCAAAGTTAGTACAGGGAGTTCTCTTATACAGCACCCTTAACATCCCTTCTTATTATATCTTTCAGTAGTATGGCACATTGGTTACAATCCATGGACCAACACTGATCCATTATTATTAACTAGAATCCATACTTTACTCAAATTTAGTTAGTTTTAACCTACTGTCCTCCTTCTGTTCCAGGATCCCATGCATTTGGAATAATAAGCTGTTGCATTCAATATCCCATTGCATTTAATTGTCATATCATCTTAGACGACTCTTGGCCAAGAAAGTTTCTCATATATTCTTTGTTTTTGATGATCTTGACAATTTTGAGGAGTATTGGTCAAATATTTTGTAAAATGCCCCTCAATTGGGATTTGCCATATATTTTTTCTTATGATTGGGCTAGGCTTGTGGATTTTGTGAGGAAAACCACTGAGGTTGAGTGCCATTTCTATCATATCATGTCAAGGGAACATAATATCAACATGACTTCTCTATATTGATGTTGATATTGATCACCTGGTTGAGCTTTTTTTCAAGTTATTCCACGGAAATTTTACAGTCCTTCCCCCACCTCTTCTCCCTACTATACTCTTTGGAAAAAAGTGACAATGCCCAACCCATACTTAAAGACAGAGGAATTATGTCCCCCCTCCTTGAGTGTGGAATATCTGCATACATTATTTGAAAATCTTTTGATGGGAGATTTTTCTGTTCTCATTTGTTTTTAATATTAATGAATTGTTTATTCATTTCTATCATTATGAATTTAAGGATAAGTAATCAAACACCTCCCAACAAATAAAAGCCCAGCATCACATATCTTCACTGGTAAAGTCTACCAAACGTATGAAGACTTAATACTAATAGTTCTTCAATCCTTCTCTACTCCTTTTAATAATGTAATATGTTTGTAACCTCCAAGGTGGAGGATTTAAAGAATATTGAATTACAGCATCAGGGACATATTTTAGAGGGAAACAGTAACTAGAGGAAGTGGGTTAAAGCACACTTGTATTGTGCTTTAAATCTGATCCAATGCTAGTTTTTCATATTGTTACTTAAAATAAAGCTTTGGCCATCAGATCTTTAGTTGTCTTTTAAGTCTCTTTCACATATTTCATCATACTGTTTTTAATTTTAGCATTTTCTTATTTCTAGCATTACAAAATGCCCCAGGCTTATTTTGTATAATTCCTGGACCAGTTCTATAATCATTCATTTCTCCTGTAAACATTGATTCCTATTTTTATTGGTGAATGAATGCTTTTTAGAAACCAAGACATGAGCACTAGTTGTGTTCATTACCACTGGAATGTCATTGCTTTCAGGCTCTATCAGATGATGAAAAGTATGTGCATACACTAACCCATGCATACACACATACCTATAAATATTTCTATATGCATCCTTCTTTATTTAAAGTAGCTAAATATGAGTTTATACTGATGTTCTCAGCTCTAATATGGTTCCACAGGAATCGTTCTGGCCTCTTCGCCCTTTTACATGTAACCCCCAACCCAACAATGACAGACTAGGCTCCCATCACCCTCTACTCATTTTCCAAATTGTTCAATTCCAATATAGATGTGTGGCAGTATTAGAACTGTCAACCTGTGCCTCTGTGGGATACAAAATTATCAACAGGAACATAGTACATATGCAAAGTTTCTTTGTCTTCAGTCTTTTAGACACTACTCATTTCAAAAGTTATTTAAGTCAGCAATTTTTCACCCTACCCTTCCAGTGAGCTTGTTTCATGCATTTGCAATACAGTTAGATTCTTTTATTACCATCTGCATTCTATCATGAGATTCCTCTGACTTCTTAAATGATTTTTTAAATTGCATGTATTAATAGTCACTCTCTATGTGTAAAATATTTTTAAGACCAACTTTAAGATATAGATACAACTGTCCATTAGAATAATAGTTTTAAAATCTGTACTGTAGAAAGGTTAACTTCTACCTAATTAAAATGTTAGAAAATAATAAATAGAAACTTGAACCCATATCTCTCTGACTTCAGTTACTATATTGGAACTATTATATTGCTATGCAGCTATATATCTGTGTGCTTTTTCAGATTCTCTTGACTTCTTCCTGCTTTATTTCTCTTGAGAAGGTGCATTATTCTGCATTACCCATATACAAAGAAGTCTTCATACCCTCACATGTAGAGTCTGATTCCTGTGTGGTCTCTGGGAATGTTGCTTCTCATGGGCTTAATTACCAGCAAGAAATAGGAGAGAGCCAGAAAGAAAAATTCTCCCTTTGCCTTCTCTCTTATGGACTTTGGCTGGTTAAATTTTCTTCTTGTAATGCTTTTGGAGAAGTAGAGAGTACAAAGAAAACAGACCTGCTGAGCAACCTGTTCTGTCTCATTATGCCTCTTTGTGAAGTGGTTTGCCAGCATAGTAGTGCATTACATTATATTCCAATTGTATCTTTGCTTAATTTTCCTTTTCCTTCACCTTCATGGCCTTGGGATTTTACATCCCACACCAAAAAATATTAGGAATTAATCCATGCCTCAAGCTCTACTTTCTAGTCTAGAAAACCCAGGATCAGACAATGTCTAACCTTTTAATCACTAGGACTTCAACCTAACAAATGGAACGGCAATATTCCTTAGTAGACTGTCATCATTAGAGTTTTTCAATTACAAGTAAAATGCTATTTTATAATTCATATATGTGTGTGTGTAGTAGAGTTTTAATTCATAATAACTACATATATAGTAAATCCAGTTTTACAAAGGTACAAAGACAAAGTAAAATAAATGGCAACATTCTCTTCGGATTCTCTTGACTTCCTGCTTTATTTCTCTTGAGAAGGTGAGTATGTGGAAATAGAAAGGGTATTGGTTTCATTTTCTAAAAGCAGACGACTATTGCATCTTCTGAAATTAATGTATCAAGCTTATATGCTCCCAATTTTTATGACATTTCTGATTATGTAGGGGAGACTACACTTTTACCCCAATTAATTATAATTTACTTCAATTTTTATCTAAGTAAAATAACTGAAGCTTCCTTAGAAAGAAACCATGTCCTTGGCACTTTGTACATTCTGCTTGACAGACCATTGATACTCAGAGTACAGCTGCTATTCTAATGTCTTTTCTTTGGGGTTTATTTCTTTGTGAATGATATTATAAATGAGTACCATCCATGCTCCATGATTCCTTCACATGTACTAAAATGGAAAGCAAATGGGTAAAATAAGAAAAAATAGATATTAAGAGCAGTCTTTACACATGCTTATCTACACAGATTTCTTGAACTTGCCCTTGACGTTTCTATCCTTTGTTTTCCTCTAAATATACACTTTAGCTTTCCCATACATTACATATGAGGAAAATAGGCTTTGTATTTTCATGTTCAAGTTAATTAATTACTTGAAGATGTATTAATTTCATTGTATACCTGTTAAGTTCCAGGTGTGCAGTATTCTAAATTCTGGGGATAATACGATGAACCTCTAGAAAAGAGTCTCCTCATGTGGAGCTTACAATCAAACAGGGGAAATAGACAAGGCATAAGTAGAGAAACAAGCAGATGAATAAATAAGCAAGTTAATGTTGACTATGATATGACAGAGTCATGGGGCTCTGGGTGGGAGGGGGGTGAGTTATATTAAAATAGCTTGTTACGTTGTATGAAGAATGACAAGAGGAAGGCAACCAAACAAAATTAATAGACAAATCAAGTACAAGACCTCTTGTACAGAAATGAGCCTGAGTAATTCTAGGAATTCCATGAGCCAGAAGTTCAACTAGAAATTAGTTTTAATAGGTAGATACAATAAGAGATGTTCCAGGCAAATGCATCATTTGTGTTCCTGTTGGAAGTTTTTTTTAACTCAAATCCGAACCATTAACCTGCTCTGGAACACTAGGCTGGACAATAAAACTTCAGGGACGGTGATATTTTCCCTTCTACTCCAAAACCTCCAAACAAATGACAAAGTGTACATCCTCCATAGAAAGTAAGAAAAGCTTCCGTGTAGTTTTCTGATTACCTCACATGCATGGTCCTTTACTGTCCTCTAAGCTTTCACTCTAACTAAAAATGACTGGAGTATTATCAGATGAGTCAAATTTACCTGGCTAACTATTTTCAACTGTTTCACACATTTCTTAAATATACTTTATTTTTAAAATCTTTAAAGACCAATGTGTGTAGCTTCATTCATCCCTTCCTCAAGCACTGTCAAGTGATTAGCACGCTCAGGCTCATCTTGTAAATTGTTATGAGAACTGATTTATCCAAAGCTGAGATGCAATTTTTGTAGTTATTTTTTATTCCCTGCAAGTAATTCCCTTTACACAATTATTTTACCCTATTATATAGTTTGGAGGCTGGACAGGGTGATTTATCCAGTTACAATCACAAACCACTCCAAGATCCTTAAAAGTAAAAATCAGATTTACTGTACATTCCTATCTCTTTCTAGAGTGTAGCACCTGATTCACCTTTTAAAGCCATCAAGAAATACTCATCCACTTGTAGAAACCTCTTTCCAGGGACCAGCAAATGTACTGCATCTCTTTGTAGTCAGATTAGCAACATTTTGTTTCCGTTTGCAACGATGGTTCACCCTCTGTATGAATCATGTGGGGAAATTCAGTACAAACCCTGCTGACTTCCTTGTCCCCAGTCTTTCCGGTCCTCCAGCACATCTGATCTCTGCTGAAACAAGAAAAAGGGATGCAATATGGAGGAATATTAGCACAAAAACAGAGGAAGACTTGTGATTGCCATTAACACGATTGCCCTAGCTAATGAAGACTTAGCTGTTATTGGCTGGGTAGTTTTGATTATGGTTGATGTTATAGCATCCTGCTAATCTCTACAATGTTACGGAATAGCTGCTGAAAAATGTCATATTATGCAGTTCCAGAACTGATAGATATTGTTTTTGCTTGAGGGAACTTCCTCTTTTTCCTGTTACCGACAATGCTAATGTATGCCACAGCATATTCATGGGTTACAGTAATCCACAAAGGAGATATTTTTTCTTGGTGAGAAATATTTTCTTTCAGATGAACCAAATTTATATTTCCCTCTCATATTGCTTATGAAATGTATACTTTTTTTTGAATTCACGTTAGCGTTCATAATTCTCATCCTCCTAATCCCAGAAATTACCCAAAACTACACATATCATTAAAGGGGTTCTGTCATGAGCAAAGGCTATTTTCAATAAATAGAGTTTTAATGTATCTCCTGCCTTGGACTCAATCTTGTCAGATCTGAATTTTTCTTACCAGAACATTTTAGGATCCAGGCTCTATTTCCCTATCAGATGTTATATCCTTAAAAACTTGTGAAAACACAGAAAAGCTCCAAAAGAAAGTCAGTTCATGTAACCTGTGGTATCTTAACATATTTTGAAGTTGCATGACTCCATGAGAAAAAGCAAAGTGCCATTCTAATGCATCTCAAAAGCATACATATTGATCCAATTTTACGTAAATTGTAGAAAACTTTCTCTCCTGGTCACAGTAGGAGGGGAAGTCACTGACGTCTCCTGTCTGATTCACATGTTCTATTTGAGGCCCACACATAGCACTTCAAGACATTTCCTGAACATTCTGAATTTCTGCTACCAAAGCTGGCATCTCACTTTTGAAGACTCAGTTTGGCTTCCTCACATGCACAAGTGGACTCTTGGCCTCCTTCAGGCACATAAAGCCTTACAAATAAGGACAAATACATACACTGATAAATAATTGAACATTTAAAGTTTTCCAAAATTAAGTAACTATCAAGGAGGAATAAGGAAGAATAACAGTTTCTTCATGTCCACACAATTTATTCCATTCTGTTTTAGTACTAATGCATGTTAACTTGACATTAAAATCTAAAACTCACATTTTTATCTGGCTACCAGTATCTTAACAGATTTTGGGTGTACTCTAAAAGTTGATCATTATGATTGCTATGCATATGATTACAAATGCTCTAAAGGCAATACTGCTAAGACTGCAGAATAAGACCAGAGAATAACATGTAATAGGATACTTCCAGAAGATGGTTGAAGCTTCTTGCTTAGGAAATGAAACTTGCGAGTTTTTAAGAGATGGCTGATGCATATATATTTGCATTTTGCTTGATAGAGAATTTCAGTTACAAAGGACAAAACTAAGGAGTTAGCATTAGATTCAGGCATGCAAAATGACCTATTATTATAAAGAAGAAAGTAATTTACTCTATCCTATCTTTGCAAAGCAGAGGCAATGCTCTACAAAAAATGACAAGAACTTTCATCATTTGTACAAAAACATTCAAGAATTGTGTTATTATTCCAACTAGTTTAAAAGCAACTGGAGGGGAAGAGATATACTTGTTTGCTAGGCCCTTCTTGCCTCCCACTATTGGTCCAGATATCTAACAAAATAGATACATGAAAATATGCTATTTCAGTTGAAGAAGAGGGGAAAAACAGGATTATTTCTTTTAAATTGTAAAATCCCATTATACCTATATTTGTCTGTTCTTTTCATAAGAACCAGGCTTCCCAATCTTGCTATCTGCAAAAGAGTGAAAGCAGGTTACTCAGGACTTGACCAAATAGAAACTTATTGTTTAATTTTTCCTCCCTTTAAAGTTTTTTGCAATGACAATTCCTGTTCTGAACAGGAAGCACATGTCTGCACTAGATTCTGAAGTACTCAGGCAACATTAAAAGAATGTGAAATTTCTGTCTGTGTTTGAGACATACGATAACTTTCCACTAAGTAGACAATTGATACATCAAAACCAATTTATTGAAAAATTCAAGAAAAATTAGTGGATGGTCATTTTCTTTGTATCTTTCTATGATCATTCTGATAAGGGATCATATGGGACTGCAAGGGTTTTCTAACTGATCCCACTGTCTCTCCCATGTGTTATCCATACCGCCTCAGGTTCATATTCTCTAATAGTGACGCAGTTACATACCTTGCCCATCTGCAAACCTTTTTCTGGCTCCTTACACCAGTAGAATATAGTCTGTGATATTAAGGGTTTAATTAAGACACACCTAAATAATAATATGATAGTGTAATGCACTAGGCTTTGAACAACAATAGCAAAACCCTCTTAAACAATTAAGTTTTTCTTCTGATTGTTATCCAGATTTTCATTTTTAAAGATTTAATAACCATTTTCTGACTGGTACATGTATAGAGACACTGACTGGTAATTTACATTTCCTTTTTCTTGAGTTATGTTTTATTTACCATTGACTTACTTACTACATAAATTGCATTTGTTTTATTCCATTTACATTGGACATGATGGTAGGAGTGAGAGTGGAACAGGGAAAATGAACTTAAGAGTGAATATTTTCCAGATGTTGAGAATATCCAAACTCTATTATAAACAAATTTTGTAATCCTTTATGGATGTTACACATCACTAGATGCTAAGATGTCAAAGAAAGATTAGATTTCTGAATGAGACCAAGACAGAACAATACCTCTTCACTGAAGACAGCCTTCCCATTGGAATGTTGCTTCTCCTATTTCTTGTAATACTTTGGTCATTTCGATGAGGGTTCTTCAGCTCACAAGAAATAGAAATATACTAAAGGTCACTCAAGTAAAGAGGAATTTATTACCATATTTTAAGTGCAGATGCAAGAAAATCTTATATGACATAACAGTTGGATAGTATGGAAACTGAAATTATATCAGAGGAAAAGAACTGTTTCTCAGGACTGCATGACGTCCCGTCCATACTTTCCTTTACACCTCTGCTCAAGTCTTAACTCTCATATAAACTAACATCTTACTCTTATATGATTCACATTTGTAAATAGTCATCATGACTTGCTTCACTGTTAAATCTACAGATCTATCAATCCCATTCCTCAGAGTTATCTAGAACTCTCTTAGCTTCCTAAACTTAATCCTGAAACAGGGATTGGATTGAACAAATTTACCTTTTATTTTCTTCAGGTATTAAGCCATTAATTAGCATATGGATGACTTCCTGAAGTTAGTTGCTCAACTCTTTTCTAATAAATCATGTTTTGGTGGTTGCATTTGGTATACAAGATGATATTTCCACTTTTCAGGGAATGTACGTTTTGTATTTTAATTAGAGAGAGTAGGTATCCAAAAACATGCATTGTTCTACTTTAAGTTAAAATTAACTATTAAAATAACAAAGAGTGCTCTGTAGCTCCATCCATGTTGTTGCAAATGGTAGGATTTGTTTTCTTCTTATGGCTGAATAATATTCCATTGTGTATATGTACCACCTCTTCTTTATCCATTCATCTACTGATGGACACTTAGGTTGCTTCCATTTCTTGGCTATTATCAATAGTGCTGCAATAAACATAGGGGTGCATCTGTCTTTTTCAAACTGGGCTGCTGCATTTTAGGGTAAATTCCTAGAAGTGGAATTCCTGGGTCAAATGGGTATTATGCTCAGTGAAATAAGCCAGGTAGAGAAAGACAAGTATAAAATGATTTCACTAATATGTGGAGTATAAGAACAAAGAAAAACTGAAGGAACAAAACAGCAGCAGAATCACAGAACCCAAGAATGGACTAACAGTTACCAAAGGGAAAGGGACTGGGGAGGATGGGTGGAAAGGGAGGGACAAGGGCAGGGAAAAAGAGGGCATTACGATTAGCATGTATAATGTGGGGAGGGGGCACTGGGAAGGCAGTACAACACAGAGAAGACAAGTAGTGATTCTACAGTATATTACTACGCTGATGGACAGTGACTGTAATGGGAATTGTAATGGACTTGGTGAAGGGGGGAGCCTAGTAAGCATAATATTCTGCATGTAATTGTAGATTAATGATAACAAAATAAAAATAAATAAATAAAAATAAATAATTATCAAAAAATAAATAAATAACAAAGAGTGAACTCCAATGAACCATGAGAGTAGACAAAAATGTATAGTCCATGGAAGTATGTGATTAAGTGTTTACAGAAACATTAAGAAGAAGACTTATACGTGTAATTTACACATTTTGGGCATAGATTACTTGATACATGGTGATACCACTCATTAAGATAATATATAGGGAGGAATAATTTTAGGGGACATATTAGGGAATTTGTTCAATTTTGAGAATGTTGATTTTTAATGATTGTAGAAAATTGAAGTTGGAATGTCTTACTAACAGTTGCATAGAACATATCTAGATTGAATTAGAGAAATCTTTGCTAAAAAGACTTACTTGGTCTATGGGAATGAGATTAAAACCTTTATAATTAAAAACAGCTATAATCTACAAAACTGTAGAATTGAAGAGTGCAGAAGACCAAGAAGAGACAACCAAGTTTAGATATTGGATAAAGAATAATGAAAATGAATGACAAGCATTAGGCAGGCAAATAGGAAATTGTGACAGATTGAAGTTGGTTGCAATATTTCAGATTATATTTAATTGCACAAAACAGAAAACACCAAAATAACAGTGACTTCAAAACTGTATGTTAATCACATAAATAATTCTACTTTTCAGTTCAGGCAGTCTATGGCTGGCTAGCATGACATATTTACAAACTGCACAAGGTTGAGGCTCTTTCAGATATTTGCTCTGTCATTTCTAAAATGTGGCAATTATCCTTGTGGCTTTAAATAATTTCTTGAGATTTAATGATTACATTTTCCCCATAAATCTCTAATGAAAGGAAGTAATATGAAAAACAAAAATTCTACAAGTTTCAGTTACAACCACCCCTGTTGTATTTTTCTCCCATCCATTTGAAGACAGCAAATGGAGACCATAATTCTGCTTGCCCAAATCAAAAAGCCTCTTCTCTGGCATCGATAAGCTTTTCAACAGGAGTCAATGTAGATCCCAAGAGCTTCCAAAGTCCTCCTTTATAAGGTCACTGCACCTCTAGCAGCAGGCATATGTGACATTACCTGGAACTCTGCTTACTCTCATAAGGCTAATACTTCTTGAGCCTCCCCATCACTACTCCAAGAAGTGAAGAAGCATACCTGATAATTAAGGTGCTCCTGACTGGAATCTAATTCAACACACATGGTCAAAGGGACAGTTTGTGAACATCATTTGGATGTAGAAGATCTAGGAAATAAATGGGTAAATTATTTGATGAACTACCTATAAGGTCAGTGTACCTCCCAGATTTATGGCAAAATAAAGAATAAAAGAGGAGCACCAGACCAGATGAAAACATTCTCAGCATGTGTGAAGGAGGTGATTGATAATAAGTGAAATGTAATGAAGAATAAAGACTAGTTTATCTGTATACAATACACCTCATCATTAGTTAAAATAATTAAAAAGAAATGAAGCGTTCTAATATAGCGCTAGAAAGGAGGAATAAGACCTCAATCCTGTCTTGCTTCTGTGATCAGTGGTGTGAGAATTAAGAGTTTGCTTTTAAGTGTACAAGATGGGCAGGTGGAGTTTTAGATTGGTCAAAATGGAGTACAGAGTTTTTTCAAAAATAAAATTAATATGTATGGAAACACTGGGCAGATCCAAAGTGCTGAGCTGAAAGGAATAAAATGATAATAAAGGTCTAACTAGAAACCAGGTAACAGAAAAACTATTATTTCCTGAATGTGAATTCCCTAGGAAATATGAGAAACTCCCTAAAAGTGACTAGGCACAGGATGAGTGGCACTCTTACTCTCCACAAAGTATTCTGAGAAATCATTAATGTGAGCTTTGGCTTCCACTGGTGAAATGTCAGGAAAATTCCAAAGCACTGTACTTAGTGAAGCACAAAATATTGTTAGAATGTGACTCCTTGGTTTTTAAGAAAACTTAAGACTTAATTCCAACACTTTACTATAAATACTGATCTATCTTGAGCTGACAAATATGTAACTGCCTACCTAGAATGAATTCCTCTTCTCATCCATCTAGTAATCACTACCCATCCATCCAGGAGAAGCTGAAATACCACATTTTCCTATGAGGCTTTTCCATATCTTACTCCCTATGAATGAGTATTAATTCATTTCTAATTCTCATGGTCCTTGGTAAGCTTTCTATATTCTTTAGACCTTAGGTCCTAAGAGACAGAAATATGATCATATTTATCTGTATCATCCCAGTGTCTATTAGCAAATATCAGTGTTGAATAAGAGATTTGTGATTCAGTCTTACACCTTTCACTAACACAGTCAAATTAATTCTCACACCTTTAAAATTTTTTTTTATTGAAGTAAAGTTGATACACAATATATAATATTTTTAAGTATAGAACATGGTGATTCAACAGATACACATTATTAAATGTTCATCCCAACTAGTACAGTTACTGTCAGCATAGAAAATATTACAGAACTATTCACCATATTCTCTATGCTGTACTTTTATCCCCATGACTAATTTATATTGTGACAGAATTTGTACCTCTTTTCCCCTTCACCTATTTCACCTACCCATACCAATCCCTCCCCCATGGCAACCACCAGTCTCTTCTCTGTGTCTATGAGTCTGTTGCTGTGATTCCTGGGGGGAAAATTCCGGGGCAAAATACCTTTGAAACCAAAATCAGTCAAAGGGAGGAATAAAGTGGGAGAAACCTGTTTATTTCTTACAAGCAGTTCACTTCTGCTCTCCCATGTCTCTTGCAACCCGGCTGCAGAAGAGACCCCATCCAGCCTCTCCGGTCCAGATATGCCCTCTCTCGCCCTTGTTATTACCTACTCTGATGTAGGTAATTACAAGGACTTCTTCTCTCCACCCCTTGAAAACACCTACTGATATGGAGATGCACTAAGGCCAGGTAAGAGATTCTGGAAATATTCATAGTTATACCCACAGTTGCTGTTCTGTTCATTTTGTTTTATTTTATTTTGTTTTTAGATTCCACATGTAAGTGAAATTATATGGTATTTGTCTTTCTCTGCCTGGCTTATTTCACTGAGCATAATACCCTCTAGATACACGCATGTTGTCACAAAAATAGCAGTATTTCTTCCCTTATTATGGTTGAACAATATTCCATTGTGTATATGTACCAGTTCTTCTTTTCCCCTTCATTTATTGATGGACATTTGGTTGCTTATATATCTTGGCTATTGTAAATAATGTGGTAACAAACATAGGGGTGCATGTATCTTTTCAAATCACTGTTTCTTTTTTCCTTCAGGTAAATTCCTAGAAGTATAATGACTGAGTTGAAAAGTATTTTTAGTTTTTTGAGGATCCTCCAGACTACTTTCCATAGTGGCTGCATCAATTTACATTCCCACAAACAGTGTATGAGGGTTTGCTTTTCTCCACATCCTCACCAGCACTTGCTATTTCTTATCTTCTGGATCACGGGCATTCTGACTGGTGTGAAGTGATATCTCCTTGTGGTTTTGATTTGCATTTCCCTGATGATTAGTGATGTGGAGCATCTTTTCATGTACTGTTAGCCATCTGTATTTCTTCTTTGGAAAAATATCTGTTCAGGTCCTTTGCCTGTTTTTTAATTGGTTTATTTGGGTTTTTTATTGGTATTGAGGCATATGAGTTCTTTATATATTTTGGAAGTTAGCCCCTTATCAGATATATCATTTATTAATATATTCTCCCACATTATAGGTTCTCTCTTTGTTTTATTGATGGTTGCCTTTACTGTACAGAAGCTTTTTAATCTGATGTAGTCTCACTTGTTTATTTTTGCTGCTGTTTTCTGTGCCATGGGAGATGTAACCAGAGAAGAATTACTTATGCTAATGTTTAAGAGAATCCTGCTTATGTTCCTCTAAGAGATTTATGGTTTTATTTCTTATATTTAGGTCTTTAATCCATTTTGAGTTTACTTTTGTATATGGTGTTAGGGAATAATTCAGTTTCATTCTCTTACATGTAGCTGCCCAGTTTTATGAACACAACTTATTGAAGAAACTATCTTTTCCCCATTTCTCCCAACTTTTATCTTCATGTAAAAATTAGATGTTCATCAATACCTCTTTCTTACATGTTATATTTGATTCATTTTTCTGTTGTCTGAGCATGTAGACAGGGTTGATGCATTAATCTCTCAGCAACTAAAGATAGTATCATGAATGTGCTGATTAAACTATGCCTCCTCAATTATAAAGTTTATCCCTTAAAAGCAAAAGGAGCTGAAGGAAGAAGCATTAACTTCATTTGAATTAAAAAGAGAAGAAAGCTAAATAAGTGTTCTACAAAACTTCAATAAAACAACAGCAGGCTGGAGATTGGATTAAAGATGGTGGCATAAGAGGAGAGACAGAGGCTTCCTCCTAAAACTGGATACAATTAGAAAATATAGTTGGTGCAACTAATCCTGAGAGAGCAACAGGAAAGAGGATGGTGTCAGCACATACCTGGAGAAAAGAGCAGACCTCACTGAACAGGGTAACATTCCAGAGCTGTGGCTCCGCAGGACCCAAGCCCTTACCCAACCCCAGCTCACCAGTGGGAGGAAGAGAAACAGAGCAGGGAGGGAGTGGAAGGCTTGGGACTGCTGAATACCTAGCTCTGGAGATCTGCGCTGGGAGCACAAACCTACATTTCATGGTGCTTGCATGAGACTCGCATGACGACCGGGTTGGAAGGTTGGTGCAGGCAGAGTTCCTGGGGAGACTGGGATTCCAGCCACTTGTGGAAAGTAGGAATCCATATCCGGATGCTCTGGGACACAAACTTACACCTGTGTGCCCAGCCCACTGGCTCAGGCAGTGGAGACAGGCACAGCAGCCAGGAGGCGGGGAACAGCTCTTTCCTACCCCCAAGCACCAGTACCTCTCAAGCACCGCTCCCCTGCGACCCCTGACATTGCTTCAGGGGCTGAGCAGCTCCAGAATAGAGCTTCTGGCCACTAGAGTGAGCCATATACAAACATGAAACTCCAAAGGATCCTTGTCCAGAGTAAAATTATTAATACAACTCCCAAGAAAGATTTAAATGATATGGACCTCGTGACTCTTCCTGAAAGGGAGTTCAAATAAAAATCATCAACATTCTAATGGAGGTACAGAAAGACATCAAAGAACTCAGGAATGAATTCAGGTCAGAGATCCAATCATTGAAGAGCATGATGGAGGGTATTAAAAGCAGGTTGGATACGGTGGAGGAGACAATAAATGAAATAGAAACTAGAGAAGAGGAATACAAAGAAACTGAGGCACAGAGAGAAAAAAAGGATCTCTAAAAATGAAACACTATTGTGTCCAATCCAAGCAGAACAATATTCGCATTATAGGGATACCAGAAGAAGAAGAAGAGAGAGAAAGGGATAGAAAGTGTCTTCAAGGAGTTAGTTGCTAAAACTTCCCCAATCTGGAGAAGGAAATAGTCTCTCAGGCCATGGAGATCCACAGATCTTCCAACACAAGAAACTCAAGGAAGACAATAGCAAGACACATTGTAATTAAAATGGGAAAGATCAAGGAAAAGGACAGACTGTTAAAAGCAGTCAGAGGCAGAAATAAGATCACATACAAAGGAAAGCCCATCAGACTAACATCAGACTTCTCAGCAGACACCTTACAGGCCAGAGGGAGTGGCATGATGTATTTAATGCCATGAAGGAGAAGGGCATGGAATCAAGATTTCTTTATCTGGAAAGATTATCATTTAAATTTGAAGGAGGGGTTAAACAATTTCCAGATAAGCAAAAGCTGAGAGAGTTTACATCCCACAAACCATCTCTGCGTCTATTTTGGAGGGACTGCTATAGATAGAAGTGTTCTGAGGGATGGATAGCTGTCACAAGAGGTAGTAAAACCACAGTAGGGAGGGTGGAGCAGCTGACTGTGAGGTAAATGCAAAATTAAATTGACTATCCCCAATGTCAATCAAGGGATAGACAAAAAGTACAGAATTTGATACCTAATATCTAAAGAATGAAGGAGGAAGAAAAAGGAGGACAAATAGAAAAGAACCTTCAGATTGTGTTTGTAACAGCATACTAAGTGAGTTAAGTTAGACTCTTAGATAGTAAGGAAAGTAACCTGGAACCTTTGGTAACCACGAATCTAAAGCCTGCAATGGCAACAAGTGCATACCTATAGAAAATCACCTTAAATGTAAATGGACCGAATGTACCAATCAAAAGATATAGAGTAATAGAATGGATAAAAAGTAAGACCCATCTATATGCTGCTTACAAGAGACTCACCTCAAACCCAAAGACATGCACAGACTAAAAGTCAAGGGATGGAAAAAGATAATTCATGCAAACAATAGGGAGAAAAAAGCAGGTGTTGCAGTACTAGTATCAGACAAAATAGACTTCAAAACAAAGAATGTAACAAGAGATAAAGAAGGACATTACATAATGATAAAGGGCTCAGTCCACCAAGAGGATATAACCATTATAAGTATATATGCACCCAACACAGGAGCACCAGCATATGTCAAACAAATACTAACAAAACTAAAGGAGGAAATAGAATGCAATGCATTCATTTTAGGAGACTTCAACACACCATTCACTCCAAAGGACAGATCCACCAGACAGAAAATAAGTAAGGACACAGAGGCACTGAACAACACACTAGAACAGATGGACCTAATAGGCATCTGCAGAACTCTACATCCAAAAGCAACAGGATACACATTCTTCTCAAGTGCACATGGAACATTCTCCAGAAGAGACCACATACTAGGCCACAAAAAGAGCCTCAGTAAATTCCAAAAGGTTGAAATTCTACCAACCAACTTTTCAGACAACAAAGGTATAAAACTAGAAATAAATTGTACAAAGAAAGCAAAAAGGCTCACAAACACATGGAGACGTAACAACACACTCCTAAATAGTCGATGGATCAACGACCAAATTAAAATGGAGATCCAGCAATACATGGAAATAAATGACAACAACAACACAAATCCCCAACTTCTGTGGATGCAGAGAAAGCAGTTTTAAGAGAAAAGTATATAGCAATACAGGTATATTTAAAGAAGGAAGAACAAACCCAAATGAATAGTTTAACATCACAATTATCAAAATTGGAAAAAGAAGAACAGATGAGGCCTAAAGTCAGCGGAAGGAGGGACATAATAAAGATCAGAGAAGAAATAAACAAAATTGAGAAGAATAAAACAATAGCAAAAATCAACAAAACCAAGAGCTGGTTCTTTGAGAAAATAAACAAAATAGATAAGCCTCTAGCCAAACTTATTAAGAGAAAAAGAGAATCAACACAAATCAACATAATCAGAAATGAGAATGGAAAAATCACGACAGACTCCACAGAAATACAAAGAATTATTAAAGACTACTATGAAAACCTATATGCCAACAAGCTGGAAAACCTAGAAGAAATGGATAACTTCCTAGAAAATTGCAACCTTCCAAGACTGACCAAGGAAGAAACACAAAATCTAAACAAACCAATTAGGAGCAAAGAAATTGAAGCGGTAATCAAAAAACTACCCAAGAAAAAAAAACCTGGGCCAGATGGATTTACCTCAGAATTTTATCAGACAGAGGAGATATAATTCCCATTCTCCTTAAAGTTTTCCAAAAAATACAAGAGCAGGGAATACTCCCAAACTCATTCTATGAAGCCAACATCAGCCTAATACCCAAACCAAGCAAAGACCCCACCAAAAAAGAAAATTATAGAACATTATCCCTGATGAACATAGATGCAAAACTACTCAATATAATATTAGCAAACCAAATTCAAAAATATATCAAAAGGATCATACACCACGACCAAGTGGGATTCATCCCAGGGATGCAAGGATGGTACAACATTTGAAAATCCATCAACATCATCCACCACATAAACAAAGAAAAAGACAAAAACCACATGATCATCTCCATAGATGCTGAAAAAGCATTCGACAAAATTCAACATCCATTCATGATAAAAACTCTCAGCAAAATGGGTACCTCAACATAATAAAGGCCATATATGATAAACCCACAGCCAACATCATACTGAACACAAAGAGGTTGAAAGCTTTTCCTCTGAGATCAGGTACAAAACAGGGATGCTCACTCTCCCCACTGTTATTTAATGTAGTACTGGAGGTCCTAGCCACAGCAATTAGACAAAACAAAGAAATACAAGGAATGCAGTTTGGTAAAGAAGAAGTTATACTGCCACTATTTGCAGATGACATGATATTGTACATAAAAAAATCCTAAAGACTCCACTCCAAAAACTACTTGAACTGATATTGGAATTCAGCAAAGTTGCAGGATTCAAAATTAACACACAGAAATCTGTAGCTTTCTTATACACTAACAATGAACCAATAGAAAGAGAAATCAGGAAAACAATTCCATTCACAATTGCATCACAAAGAATAAAACACCTAGGTATAAACCTAACCAAAGAAGTGAAAGACCTGAAAACTATAAAACACTCTTAAGAGAAATTAAAGAGGACACTAACAAATGGAAACTCATCCCATGTTCTTGGCTAGGAAGAATTAATATAATCAAAATGGCCATCCTGCCCAAAGCAATATACAGATTTGATGCAAGCCCTATCAAATTACTAACAACATTCTTCAACGAACTGGAACAAATAGTTCAAAAATTCATATGGAACCACCAAAGACCCCGAATAGCCAAAGCAATCCTGAGAAAGAAGAATAAAGTAGGGGGGATCTCACTCCCCAACTTCAAGCTCTACTACAAAGCCTTAGTAATCAAGACAATTTGGTACTGGCACAAGAACAGAGCCACAGACCAGTGGAACAAATTAGAGACTCCAGACATTAACCCAAACATATATGGTCAATTAATATTTGATAAAGGGGCCATGGATGTACAATGGGAAAATGACAGTCTCTTCAACAGATGGTGCTGGCAAAACTGAACAGCTACATGTAAGAGAATGAAACTGGATCACTGTCTAACCCCATACACTAAAGTAAATTCAAAATGGATCAAAGATCTGAATGTAAGTCATGAAACCATAAAACTCTTAGAAAAAAACATAGGCAAAAATCTCCTGGACATAAACATGAGTGACTTCTTCATGAACATATCTCCCCGGGCAAGGAAAACAAAAGCAAAAATGAACAAGTGGGACTATATCAAGCTGAAAAGCTTCTGTACAGCAAAGGACACCATCCATAGAACAAAAAGGTACCCTACAGTATGGGAGAACATATTCGTAAATGACAGATCCAATAAAGGCTTGACATCCAAAATATACAAAGAGCTCACACACCTCAAGAAACAAAAAGCAAATAATGCAATTAAAAATGGGCAGAGGAGCTGAATAGATAGTTCTCCAAAGAAGAAATTCAAATGGCCAACAGACACATGAAAAGATGTCCACATCGCTAGTTATCAGAGAAATGCAAATTAAAACCACAATGAGATATCACCTCACACCAGTAAGGATGGCCACCATCCAAAAGACAGACAACAACAATGTTGGCGAGGTTGTGGAGAAAGGGGAGCCCTCCTACACTGCTGGTGGGAATGTAAATTAGTTCAACCATTGTGGAAAGCAGTATGGAGGTTCCTCAAAATGCTCAAAATAGAAATACCATTTGACCCAGGAATTCCACTTCTAGGAATTTACCCTAAGAATGCAGCAGCCCAGTTTGAAAAAGACAGATGCACCCCTATGTTTATCGCAGCACTGTTTACAATAGCCAAGAAATGGAAGCAACCTAAGTGTCTATCAATAGATGAATGGATAAAGAAGATGTGGTACATATACACAATGGAATATTTTTCAGCCATTAAGAAGAAAACAAGTCCTACCATTTGCAACAACATGGATGGAGCTAGAGGGTATTATGCTCAGAGAAATAAACAGGCAGAGAAAGAAAAGTACCAAATGATTTCACTCATCTGTGGAGTATAAGAACAAAGAAAAACTGAAGCAACAAAACAGCAGCAGAAACACAGAACCCAAGAATGGACTAACGGTTACCAAAGGGAAAGGGACTGGGCAGGAGGGGTGGGAAGGGAGGGATAAGGTCAGGGGAAAAGAAAGGGGGCCTTACAATTAGCATGTATAATGTGGGGGAGGTGCATAGGGAGGGATGTGCAACACAGAGAAGTCAAGTAGTGAGTCTACAGCATGTTACTACAATGATGGACAGTGACTGTAATGTGGTTTGTGGGGAGGGACTTGGTGAAGGGGGAAGTCTAGTAACCATAATGTTCTTCATATAACTGTAGATTAATGATAATAAAATGAATTTGAAAAAAAAACAGCCAACCTGCAATTAATAGGATTCATTTGAGCTGTACCTCATGGAAAAATGCTGCATAATACATGGAAAACAATTCTAGGAAACATTCAGGCCTTTCTGAAAAACTCTTTAAGCCCCACTCTCACTGTGAAGCCTTAAGTCAAACAATCCTCTGAATGGTCAGTCATTTTCAGACGTATTTGAAATAAAACCTTACCTCCTACTTAATAGCAAAGGAGCAAATTACATGACTACTGTAGCAGAATGTAAGAGGATCTCCAGCTTAAAGATAAACTTTTCTATATAGAAGGGATGTATTAAGAATTTTAAAGAAAAGAGACACTATTTTGAAGTGAAACATATTGTATCCTTATGCCCAGTCAATTTCTAATTTAAATAATGCTTCTCTGTGTGAGAAGGAGATAGAAGTCTAAAAGCTATGAAGAGGAATGAGATACAGTTTTGCTCCCAAGAAACTCATGAACTAATGAGGGCTACTGATAAATCATTGTATAGTATAAGAATATCAGAGAGGCCAAGGAAGATATTTCTTAAACCTAGAAGGGGGAAATCTAACTCAAATTGGAACTGTCAGGAAAAGTATTTGAGAGGATAATGCCAAATATATAAGATAAATGGCAGGTAATGCAGATTCATTAACTAACAATATACTGAGGACTTATCATGTGCTCATTGTATTTTAATGCCTTATTATCAGTTATCTAAAATAATCCTAACAACATTTTGAGATAGGCATTATAACTATGCTTATTTTATAAGCAGGTAAATCCATGAAGCAACTTGTAAAAGGTCACTCAGCTAATAATGTATGGTGGTTCTTTAAATCCATGCTCTTCATTACATGACAGGCAGTCTTCTAGGGATTCTGCACAAAATCCCTTCTTTTAAAAAGTAGTAATTAAACTGAGTAAATGAACTTCCTCTCTCTCTTATGTATCTGAAGAATCTTGGTCATCAATTAGAACGATAGTGGACACAGAGTTGGAATTCATCTTTCCTTTACCTAGACTGCACTTTTCTGCCATACCATTGGATTTTCCATAATTAATTTAATATATGTTTATACACTCAGAAGAAAATATGTAGTCAGGGGGTATTTCTTCCACTAATGACAATATATATTCATTTTTTGTGATATTTTCTGCACCAATGTTAACTGTTTTTGCAGGCTTTTTTTTTTTTTTAGTAAATTGAGGTATTTCTCTTCCTTTCACATTATCCACAAAATTTATTATATCATTTTGATGAAACCCCTATCATAAATTTGTAGTCTATCATTCTAAATGCTCTTATTCCTTTATTTTAAACAAATAGTATTCAGAGCTTCAAAGGTTATTTCTAGAAAATAAATAGTGCATTGTCCAATATAGTTTATTTTTACTAAGACTATCTTGAAAGCTACCAAAAGTATTATTCGTTCTGTAATATTTTTTTTCAAATTTTGGGTTAAAGGTAGCACATTCATTTTCAGCAAAAACAAACAAACAAAAATTTCTGTTTTGATCTTTTGTCACCATTGAATTGGAGACTTAATTTAAGCCAGTAGTTGTAATTCATTGGGACAAGTATTAACTTTGACCTAAATTTTACATTATCCCACAATCTGAGCATACACCAATCATTGAGACAAAAATCTAAATGAGAAAAAGTATATTGAGAAGCAGTTGGTTCATAAAAAAACACATTAAATATAACTTAAAACACTAAAATATCTAACATTTCATCAATTACCACTGTGGTCCAAGAAATATGCATTGGGAGTAAATATTTAAGCAATACTAAATTTCTAAAATATGAAGTCCTTTCTTCATAAGCAACTCTACTGACAGATCCTGTGATTTTAAACTCAGTATATTTTAACAGAGATCACAGATGATTTTGTTTTCTTGGTCCTACTCCTGAATTTCTATCTATGAATGATACAGATCTTCACACCCATGGTGTTAAGGACACTTAACCATTTAAGCATAAACATTATTCCTCTTTCTCTGTCCCCACTGCACATTCAGAACAGATGCCAATGCCATGAATAATCAATGAGGCCACTGAAAGAAAGAATTAGTGGTCTACTCATCATCTTGGTAATAAAGTTTGAAATTTCTTCCATGTATTTATTGCATGCTATTTATATCTCCACCGTAACTGCCTAAATTCCTTAACTCCCAGAATCACAAACAAAACCTCACTGACTCTAGAAGGTTCAATTGCCCAACCTGGAGTTAGTTTCCCTCTCCTGTAAATCCTAGTTTGTTTTCTATTAAACAGTGTTTTCCCTTAGGTTACACATTGTTAAGTACATAACTATGAAACACAAAGAATGTTGATCACTCAAATATATTGAAGGCTCTTTGAGGAAAACAATTGTATCTTTTATTTCTGTCTAACCTTCCAACATTCAATTGTCATTTCCAGTTGCCACTATGATTATCAATTTTCTAATAACTTATCTGTACCTGTCCTCTGTCTACTTCAGTGCTTCACTTTGAATGGAAAATATTTAGTTATTTGATATTTAATGTAATAGTATCTTTCTAACTACAGTTCAGGTGGAAGCAGCCATGTATATTTCTGGAGTTGTTTGATACCATAATATTTAAGATTATATTAGCAAAATGGGGTTGCAATACTCTACACAGTATATACATTTCCAGGTATCTCAGACTTCCAGGTGTGACTATAATACATCCCATCTCAGTATGTCAAACTCTAACTGCTCCTAAGAACTGTAAAAAAATTTGTGTACTCAACCACAATTTTCAATGTTGGACTACATGCACATTTTCCAAGCACTATATATCAGATCTTAATTTTTAAATAACTACTTTTTCTAAGCTTTTAACTGCTTGCTAAATGAGGCAAATTTTAAGCTCTTTAGATGTATTGATTAATTATCACAACTCTATTTGCTTGATATTATTACTATGCTTAATGTATATCTGATTAGAATTTGCCCCAGTGGGACTTAATGATTTATCTAAGATTATAAAGCTAGTCAGAGTTGAAGGCAGATTTTTTTTAACTCAAAGAGTCTGACTTTAGATCCTGAACTTCAACTATGACTCTTAATATTTGGTCTCTATCAAGGTTATGTCAAGTGCTAATACTTTCAAGCAATTCTTGAATAATGATTGAGTCTCCTTTGTTACTCTTTTTAAATGCTAGAAAGTTTATGTTTGACTTTTTCTAACAATTTGACCCAAATTGGTATTTATTCCATCAGAAATTCATTTCACTCTATTGGTAGTATGTTTTGTTCTAGCTGATTGGACCATTTGAAAGAGGACAATGTCTAAATGTATAAATTTCTCAGCAATCTTTAGTATGTATTCCTTTCAAGGAGCAGAGAGATTCATAAATAACAAAAAACTGCTCACATTAGAACTCAGACACAATAGATTAACTTGGAGAAACACATGGAATTATAATTTCTGACAATAAACCACACCAGGAGAAAAAAAATATCCACAAAGCTGACAAACCCCAAAAACTGTTATTTAATATTTCAAAATGTGTTCCAAATCAAGGAAAGTGAGCACGAATTTCAAAGGACAATATAAAATAGAAAAAGAAGATATCAGAGACAGGAGATAAGAGCCAGATAATAGGGGGATATAAAATGAGACTTAACAAAATTCAGAAAATCACTAGGAAAATCATTCCAAATTGAAAATTAAATTACTAGAAACAGAAGAAAAAAATATATAGAAAGTTCAAAGGAGAATGCAGAAAATCAAAGAATGGAAGAAAGGATTTGAAATAAAAAAGAAAATGATATATAGAGAAAACAATCCTTTGATTTTTTCCCACATTTACATTTGATGCAAAAAAGCAAATGAACAACACATTCTGACACTAAAAGATTTCAATCACAGCAATTTATTGGGAGTGAGCGATTTTCTATACTTTGAACTACTAATAGGACTATCTAGAGTTTTGTTTTTATGTGATTTTTAAAAAAATTTTCTTAAATCATCTCAGAATGTGGAAGCTATGTGTAAGTGAGCACATAAATCCTCAAATCTCATGCTCCATATTCGGGTAGCAGAATCAGAATGGAATGGCCGTTGTAAATCCACTTTTCAGTGATTAGTTAAATCAGGTACATAATGCATTTCATTACTCAATATTGACACAGAATCATATTTAAAAGAACTAATATGTATAGTAAAGAAGCCAGGTAAAAAGCCAAGTGAACACTAAGAAAACATTTGTTAATAGGTTTGGCTGAGTTTCCAGGAGGATTTAGCTATGCTGGGCTCGGTTACCCAAGTCAATCTTAACTTCTTTAGTGTGCATCTGAATCCACAATGAACTCGTTTGGGGCAAGGAATAAACACTTAAGAGGATTTGGGTGAGGATCCTGAAGTAAGGGAAGCTCTAAAACCCAGCAAGTAAGCAAATCTAAGAGGCTGGTAAGAGGTCAGGGCCTTCTAATCGCAATGTACTGAATGAATGGGAATCCTAACTGAAGAGCCCAAAGCAGTTGTTAAGAACTAAAGAGAGGGAGGCAGGTTTAGGAGAAACATGTAAGAGCAGCAAGCAGGTGGTAGTCGAGCTAAACACATACCTTCAGCAAAGTATTATGTACACAACAGGAAATGACTAATAGGCTGAACTTGGAAGGAGTTGATTTTAGAGGGCCAAGGCTGTGAAGTAACTGGTGAAATGGGCCCTAAGTCAAAGTCACATTTTGTGTTTATTCATAAAAGTCAGAATTTCTCTTCAACCCATTTTTTCCTAAGAAAGGATTGAATTCCTATAAATGAGAAAGAAAACACTTGTTTTCTTTCATAGTGAGGGCAAATTTATTACAGACTAGAAATCAGATGCCTTAACTCAACTGTAATATTTTCTCTGCATAAGGGAGCGCTTTAGAAGTATCCACAGTTTCATGAAAACAGTAGAATATTTGATGGGGCTTTAGACTGCACACATAAGCTGCCATATCCTACATCAGGTGAGCCCAGTATTGCTTTGTTCTCTTTAAGGAGGAGTCTTATCTCCTCACCCCAGCAACACAGTCTCACTCAGGCCTGCCAAGGAGTTCCTGAGGGCCTCTATAACACAGCATGAGATGCAATCACATTATTTCATTCTTGACCAGGAAATGGACTGGTCAGACAGAAAGAAAAAAATGTATATTGAGCAACCTAACTCTAGTAGTGGAGTAAAATTTCTGCCAGTTATCACTAGGTCCCCTAAATTATAGTTACTGATCATCCATGTGAATAACAATGATCTAATTTGCTTATATATCTATCACGCCAGCCTAACTCTGTAGTTCCTGTCTAATTTCATCCCACATTCCCGGCAATTGTAATTTATCATTATTATTATTATTTGACTAGATAGTTTTATCTTCTTTTTGGTTACTTAATCATCACAGGTCACATCCCTGGACTTAACATTTTTCTCATGTCATGTTCATTCACCTATTATACATCTTTTTGAGTTTCCTATTTCAAGCCCTATGCAACATACTTTTGAAAAATTAAGTATTAGTCAGAAGTGAAAATATATGATAGAAACTAAAATTATTTAATTGCAGATTAAAAGATGCAGATAAGATCAATAGCAACTTACATGTCATACTTTACTCTTCAAAAGACTATCGAAGGAAATTCCCGTAAAAAAATGAATAAAAGTATTAGAGACTAAAATGAGTAATAGGGCTCAGAAATGCAGAAATAGGATGTAGAAATATTTTTTTTGTAGAAATAGAAGGAAACATTGCATATATAAAGCGTAATTAATAGTTTATTTACAAGAGTAAAGATGAAGAACGGGAAAGAACATTGGAAGAATTTTTAAAGACGTAACTAATAGTCTTTCAGGAAACTAACCCCTATTGTTTACTAGCATTTGAGAATATATTGCTTATAACAAAAGCAGGCTTCAAAATAATGTATGTTTGAGCATTTAAAGCAATCCAGTTTTTGACATGGTCAAGCCTACAGTAAGACCCAGGTAGCAAATTGTTTCTAAAGGATCCTCAGTTTCTTAATACACAGCTAGTGTTAAAATTGAAATATTCATGTATTTTTTGTTGTTGGCTATTTTTATGTTTTTTTTCCTTACCAATAAAATGCATAGATGAGATTAAGTGGGGAGAAAGATTTGATTTTATTTATTTCTCCTCAGAAGATGTTAATCTTATTCTTTGGAAAAGAGAAAGAAAAAGTTTAATGGGAAATGGCTTAAGGGAAAGAAATTATCTTTTATACATATAATATTTAAAAGTTATCTAGCAGCCTCTAAGAATATCAGGTAGTTTATTATTTCTTAAATTCTTAGCAATTTTGATGAAAGTAACTCCATAGATATCACTTGCATTTGCTTTTATCACTGCCTAATAATTTTACATGACACTTATAAAAATACCACTTGCACCTTGCAGTAATAAAGGTCTCACAATATGCAGCAACATTCTGCTTCATTCATGATGGCTTGCCATGGAGGTAGCAAAGACACTTGTAAAAGTCCATTTAAAAGCTAATAGGAAAAAAATAACATAAAAGGAAAGGGGAAAATTAACATAGACCAAGCAAAATAAACAACTGCCAGATCAAATAAACAGGCAGATCAGATAAAGTGAGAAATTTAGAGTTCACTGTCAGTAGAAAGGAAAATAATACACAGACATATTTTCTGGGAGTAGTTTTTTATTGAGAATCACCAAGAATATTTCTGAGTAAAGTCTGTTCTGACATTGTTATGTAATAGCACTTGGCTTATAAAAATTATTCCTGTCCTTTTCACTATGAAGAAATTATGCCACTTACTATTTGTAACATATTTAAAGTATTAGGAGAAGGAAAGAACCTCATTTCTTGTGGCTTCATATTTCCATACGATAAGATCCCTTAGAGTCACAGGAGACACTCCCCTCCTTCTCCCTGTCAGGAAACATGATTCATTAATGAGCTTTGCAGCCCCACAGATCCTTTACAATCTTTTGGAATCCGGCAGCACATGAGAAGCAAGCATGTGTTCTCAGACCTGCCCTCAACCCAGCATTAAGGTTCATGGGACATCTCCTGACTCCTTTTGAGGAGAGAAGCTTAGTTCAAGCAGTGTCCACAGGCCCTTTGATGAGATTTAAAGTACACCCTCAATAGAGTTTCAACAGTAAAGCAAGTAAAATTGCCATCTCCAATTGCCTGTCTTGTGCCTCCTGTGTTACTCTCATTCATTTCTGAACATGGGCTGAGTAGAAGGAGTATTTAAAAGAGTATTTAATCCTTTAAACCACAAACTAATACACTGAAGCACTGCTCATTATCTTCAGGACCTCAGCAGTCGGATTGCTACATAAAGGCTAAAAAAAAGGATGAAGTTCCTTGGTACTTTGAAAATTAAAAAAACTTTTGGCAAGACACTGTTTTTTGTAAATTAGATTTATACTACCTAATGCATAAATGGAATTTCACTCATTAATTATGCAACCACTCATGCACTAACAAATATTCTTCATGATATAAAGAAAGGCAGAAAGATGGCAAATTCTATGCAAATTAAAAGATACTTCATCCAAAAGAGGTTAACAGGATAGAAAGGATGGTGTCACTTAAATCCATGAAGAATGGTGTTTCAAATTAAACTGGTAATGTAATTTCTTTAAATATATAATTGAATATATTCATTATATATTGATACATAATAAATTAAACATACTTATAAAAATCAGACTTCATCCATGTTTGGCATTAGTTAAATACATATATGACTCTCAGTAGAAGTACAGATTCTTAGATAGCACTTATTTAAATCTCATTATAAACTGATAAACCCATGCTGTTGTTTATTTTATACATGAACAAACTATATCATATAGAGATTAAGCAACATGCTTAAGGCCCTGCATCTTCTGCGTTAGCCCATCTCCATTATGACCCCTAGTGATTGCTGCCCTCTAATATTCATGTCTTGTGTAGTCTTTTCCCACGTTGTACCAGAGTCAGTCCATGTGATCAGTTAAATACAGCAAGGGTGCTGGTGTGTCACTCTGTCTAGATTGTAAAGGGTGCTGTGCCTTCCATCTCGATTGCTCTTGCTTTCTCATATCACTCACTCTGGGGAAAGCCAGCTGCCATGTGGTAGGCAGTCCTGTGGAGAGGCCCTTGTGGCAGTGAACTATAAACTGAGGCCTCCTGCCAAAATCATGTGAATAAGCCATTTTAAAAGCAGATCCTCCTGCCTCACCTGAGCCTTCAGATAGCGGCAGGCTGAGCCTACAAACTGACAGCAGCCTCATGAACCTCTTAGCTAGGCTGTTCCCAATGCATGATCATCATCAGAAACTATGTGAGATATTAAATGTTTATATTATTCTTTCTTGCTAAATTTTGGGGTAGTTTGTTATGCACAGATAGATAACTAACAAAGCTAGTCAATGCATATTGAACCGAAGCATTTCAGTTTCAGAATATATGTTTTTACCCATTTCATTATGCTGCTTCTAATAACTCTCTCTCATATGGATAGTAAAATTAATAAAATAAAAGCACACCAAATGGCATGATGGTTAGTTTCTTGTGTCAACTTGACTACACCATGTGATGCCCAGATTAAACATTATTTCTGGGTATGTTTGCAAGGTTGTTTCTGGATAAGTGTAGCATTTCATTTGGTGGACTCAGCAGATTGCCCCCCGATATGTGCACTCCACTGGGGATCTGCATAGCACAAAAGGCAAGGTGAGAAGGAATTTGCTCCTTTGTCTTTCTTCCTGCCTGCTTAAACTGGGACATGAGTCTTCTTACATTGGACAGGGATTTGCACCATTGGCCCCATGGTTCTGAGGCCTTCAGACTCAGACTATAATTTCACCACTGGCTTTACTGAGTCTCTATCTTGGCAGACAGAAAATTGTGGGACTTCTCAATCTCCATAATTGCATGAGACAATGCTCACAGTAAATCTGTATCCCTTATGTATATTGTATATTCCATGTATATACTTATCTACACACCTATATCTATTTATCTATAAATATTCCATATATACCATATATATATATATATGTGTGTGTGTGTGTGTGTGTGTGTGTGTGTGTGTGTGTGTGTGTGTCCTATCAGTTCTGTTTCTCTGGAGCATCCTGACTATTACAACTGGTGCATCAGAAAACAAGCAAAGATGATGAAGACAACTTATAAATTAACTACCACAATGTTTTCCCTTTCCTCTCAAAATCTAAAGAACTTAAGCAAACAGAGACTCTTCAACAATCCTTCCAAAATATTATTTGAACCATCTAGCAATGAAAACAGTTCATTCACATACTATTTTACAATGTCTTTTTACACTTAATACTATCAAATTAATTTAATGTAGAAAAATTTTGTGAACTATTTTTATTGTTTTTTATCTTCATTATGAATTCCTTCTTTCCTTGATGTAATAAACATCTTGCACGATCTTTCTACTAGCTTAAATTTCAAAATTCTAAACTAATCCATTTCATATTTATGTTCTCACATATGGGAATTATGAAGTTTAATTTTATATGACAGCTCTAGTGGGTTCAGGGAAGCCCACAGAATTGGTGGAACATTATTTCTGGGTGTGTCTGAGAACATGTTTCCAGAGGAGATAGCATTTGAATCTGTTAACAGAGTAAAGAAGATCACTTTGACCAGTGAAGGTGGGAATCATCCAAGGTACTGAGGGTCTGAATAGAATACAAAAGTAGAAGAAAGGAGAGTTGGCTCAGTGCTCCCTGCCTGGCCATCCATCTCCACCTGCTCTCGGACTCTGGTGCTGCTGTTTCTCAGGCCTTCAGACTCAGACCGGGTCTTTCACCAATGGCTCCCTGGTCTTAGGTCTTGGAATTGGATTGGAACTATACCATTTTCTTGGACCTCCAGTTGCAGAATAGATGTCATATCACAAGATTTCTTAGCCTCCATGAACACATAAGCCAATCTTTCATAATAAATCTCTCTATATATAATCTATGTATATATATCCTATTGGTTCTTTCTCTCTGGAGAACATCCGCTAATACCACAGCCTTTATTTCTAATCCTAGGATAAATTAACCCTTTACAATTTGCCTAGTAGTACATCTTCTTTTCATATATCCACCCCTTTTCTAATACTCTTCTAGTATACACAAATGTGTGTGCTTGTGTTTCTGTGTGTCTGTGTGTATATTTTCCAGTGATGGAACATATACCAATGGAAGTATCAAAGTCTTAGTATCTAATAAGAAACTCCAAGTTAACCTTATTCAAATTGCATTACTTCATCTTGAACTTTTGTCTTCCATTTGGTTTTAGGATGATTTTGCAAATTTCTATTTATAAGCTTATTATGATTTAGATTGAAATTTCATTATTTTGGGGAAAAAATCTTAAAAATATTGGATCTCTTTATCAATGAGTGTAACACATCATATCATTTATTGAAAAACAGTTCATGTCCTACAAACAATTTTAATAGCTTCCATGAATGTCTTAACCATTATTTCAAAGATTTCCTCCTAATATACCTTCAATTATATTTTATTCTGAGGGAAAAATATAAATCACTGCAGGAATTCAGAGAATTTGGTAAAATAATTTGTTACAGTGTTTTAGTCAGGAAAATGGTGGTGGTACCTAGAGATCAGGAAATGTAGTGGCTACTACATTTGGTTAGCCCTGTGCACCTGTCCATGTTCTTCTCTGACTATTCTGAATGAGCCCACACTCATGAGCCCATGCTCCTGAGACCTCATGCTGTTTTTCTACCCCAAAGGAAACTATGCTCAGCAGGCATTCTGCAGCTGCTGTGGTCCAAGAGATCCCAGCCAGCAGCTGCTAATGCTCTGTCAGAGACAGAGAATGACCACTTTCTGCTCTTCAATTTCTAATACCTCCTACTGGCCGAATTGAAATCAGTGCAGCTGCCCAAATGTAGTTTTCACATCTCTGGCCCCAACATACAGGAAGAATATAAAAGGAAAGATGTGGTTGAGAACAATTAGGTAATAAAGGTGACTTGACTTAAGTCATTTGTGTGGGGGGGGGTGTGCGTGGGGTGTGTGTGTGAATTATATCATTTTGAACAATGGCAATCTGTCTTTTGTTTGTTGCTTTTGTGAACTATAGATATCTTTTGAAATTATGTCTGTTAACTAGTTATTAACTATATATTAAGGCTAGTGATTTTTGTATTTTCAACTTGTTTTCCTCATTATCACTAAAATAATTTATTACTTTTACTAAGTAGTCTTTATTTTCTGTAGGTTTTCTTCTGGTTGGAAAAAATCAGCTTCAGTTAAGAATTTTCTCTTATCCTTACCAATACTACATTTACTCTTCATTGTTCATGTTGTTTTAAAGAATAATTTACATGCAATATTATATTTTCAGGTATACAGCATAATGATTCAATATTTCATATATGCTATGAAATGGTCACCACAATAAATCAAGTTATGTGTCACAATACAAAATTGTTACAATTTTATTGACTGTATTCCTTATTCTTTACATTATATCCCTGTGTCTTATTTACTTTATAACTGGAAGATTACAGCTCTTATTTTCACCTATTTCATCCATCCCCTGACCCCACCCCCTCTAGCAACCATCAGTTTATTTTCTGTATCTATGAGTCTGTTTCTCATTTGTTCATTTGTTTTGTTTTTTTAGATTCCACATGTAAGTGAAATCATATGGTAATAGTCTCTAGGTCCATCCATGCTGTCTCAAATGGCAAGATTCATTATTTTTTATGGCTGAGTAATATTCCATTGCATATACATACCACCTCTTTTTTTTTTCATTCATGTATTGATCAAGATTTAGGGTGCTTCCATATCTTAGCCAACATAAAAAATGCTGTAATAAACATGAGGTGAATATTTCTTTTTGAATTAGTGTTTTTTTTAATATAAATATCTAGAAGTGAAATTACTAGATCATATGGTAGTTCTATTTTTCATTTTTTGAGGAAACTCAGTACTATTTTCCTTAGTGGCTATTCCAGCTTACATTCCCACCAATAGTGCAGGAGGGTTCCCTTTCCTGCACATCTTCACCAACACTTTGTTATTTCTTGTCTTTTGGATAGTGGCCATTTTGACTGATGTGAAGTGATATCACATTGTAGTTTTGATTTGATTTTCCCTGATGAATAGTGAAAAGATGGGCCGTCTTTTCATGTGTCTATTAGCCATCTGTATGTCTTCTTTAAAAGAAAATGTCTATTCAGGTCATCTGCCTGTGTTTTAATTGAATTGTTTGTTTTTATGATATTGAGTTGAATGAGTTATTACATATTTTGGATGTTAACCCTTTATCAGATATATCATTTGCAGACATCTTCTCCCATTCCATAGGTTACCTTTTAGTTTTGTTGTTGATTTCCTTTGCTTTGCAAAAGCTTATTAGTTTGATGTAGTCTTATTTGGTTATTTTGTTTTTAGTGCCCTTGCCTGAGGAGACAAGTCAAAAAAATAAAACTCACTAAGGCCAATTTCAAAGGGGTTACTGCCCATTTTCAGCTAAAAGTTTTATGATTTCAGGTCTTACATTTAAGATTTTAATCTATTTTGAGTTTATTTTTGTGTATGGTGTAAGAAAGTGGTCCAGTTTCATTCTTTTACCCAAAGCAATCTACAGATTCAATACAATCCTTATCAAAATACCAGTGGTATTTTTCACAAAACTAGAACAAATTCTTTTGGATTTTAAAGAGCAATCTTGAGAAAGAAGAGCAAAACTGTCGGTATCATGCTCTGGATTTCAAACTATACTACAAAGTCATATTAATTAAAACAGTATGGTACTGGCACAAAAACAGACTATATAGATCAATGGAACAGAATAGAGAGCCCAGAAATAAACCCATGCATATATGGTCAATTAATCTATAAGAAAGGAGGCAAGAATATGAAATGGGGTAAAGACAGTCCCTTCAGTAAATAGTGCTGGAAAAACTGGACAGCTACATGCAAGAAATGAAAATGGACCATCAGTTTTATAAATGATAATTTTTAATCATAAATTTTCATCACCATTTTTTAATTATCTAGAACAATCATAATAAAATTGAACTGTAGGACTCTTAGCATCACTGTCTTATTTTTTTATGATAAAAATAAGTCTAATGTTCTTCATAATCAGTAACAATTTCCAAAAAATATATACAAAATATACCTTCTCAAATCAACTAAGTTTCCTTTTATTTCTAATTTGGATACTAGTTCATACTATGGTTGAATTTTGATATTGATCATTTATATTGAGATTTTTGTGGTATATTTCCCCTCCTTAATATGTTATTGTGAATTTTAAAAACTTTCATGTGGCATCATCCTGTATTACTGCCATATACACCAACTAGTTATGTTGTATTATTACTGTTTTTAGATTTAGTGTTAGCATCCATTCAATAGTATTTGTTTAAAGACCACCTATTTTTTAAAAGGAAGCCAGTTCATTTTTCTCTGCTAAATGTGTCAAGACATTCATTTATTTGTTCATAAATTGATTCAATTAAATTTACAAATATTTAGTGAACACCTGCCATGTCTAACCACCTTGTTAGAACACTGGACATACAGTATTGAGTCAAACAAAAACACTGTCCTCTTGGACTATACATCCTACTTGATTAGATGGATAATAACCAACTAGTGAAATAAATATGCAAGATAATACTAAGCAATGAAAAACACTCTGAGGAAAATTAGAGAGGAATGTTCTTTTAAATTTTACAAAGGCAGTCTGACTGAGGAAGTTATCTTTGAGCATAAAACAAATGATGTGGGTGATAGAACCAAGACCTAAGTTCTATCACCTATTTATTTATTTATTTATTTATTTATTTATTTATTTATTTATCTAAGACCTATTTATTTATAACAAATAAATATATCAAATGGGATTTTTACTCATTTTGTCATAATCTATAAACATTAACCACTAAATTATTATAGCCTGTAGTGACAGATCTGAGTAAAGAAGTAAAAGAAAAGAAATATAGGACATCTAACAAGTATATTTAAACTATTAAAAGGAACCATTGAAGAATTGTAAGAAGGGAAGAGACATGATTTCATTTATATTTATAAAAAAATCACTTTGCTTTCTATATGGAGAACAGAGCAAAAATTCAAGGGAGGACAGTATTTTGGAAGTACATCCTATATGTGAGACATGAGTTTAGACTATGACATTATTTAGACTAGGATGATAATGGTAGGAGATGGTGGGAATTAAAATCCACATTGTTATAGTGCCCAGCACTTCATCAATTTACCACAATAAATTGTTGAAAATATTTCAAGGATAAAAGAAAGGTGTAGTAATGGGAACTTTAATCATATACTGTAACACATCAATGAAGAAATATTATCACCAGTAATTGCCACAAATATATTCACTGTAGTTCAATATTTATTCCTATGAAGTTATCAATTGAAGAAGAAATATATAAAAATATGTATTTTACACATATATCACATACTTAAATTCATTGAAAAACACAATATTAAGTTCAAACAAAATTGGATTGAAGAGGTCAATAATGCCCATTTGTTCATTCATTCATTCAGTAAATACTGGGCTTATGCAGTTCATATATTGATACCCATACAAGTCTGAAAGTAGCACAGACTTTTGAATTGTATAGAACTGTATTAATTTTTCAACTCTACCTCTTAATAAATGGATTATTTGGATAAATCATATAACTTTGGTTTATTTGATCTTAAGATGACAATAATTATGATTTCTGACTCTGACATGCCAAGTTACACAGGAATAGGCATTCACCATCTTTCTAGATACTGTATTCATAGTGATTTGAATGCATGGTGAGGCAGATGTATTAAAAATAGGATGTAGCTATCTGTTGATTTTTCTACAGAGCATTTCAAAATAATATAAATTGCTATATTTAGAGGTCCTTTAAAGCCTCCACTGAAATATATGACTTGGATAGCGACACATGTCAT
Source organism: Manis javanica (assembly GCF_040802235.1). Lineage (NCBI taxonomy): Eukaryota > Metazoa > Chordata > Mammalia > Pholidota > Manidae > Manis > Manis javanica. Next base: position 172,701,741 of record NC_133156.1, on the reverse strand, counting down.
TTGCAAAATTTTGAAGAAGAGATTTACTCTTTTCAACATCACTCTGCATTTTGGATTTTTTGCTCTTTTACTAACTCCCAGAATTCCAAAGCATTTAGATTATCTCTTCAAGGCCTTTCTGAAGCTCTCTAACTGGGTACCCACTTAATGACTGATTCCTAAGCTATTACAAGGTAAAGAAATTTCTTTTCCCCAAACAGAACAAACCTGTCCTTTGTGCTTTCCTCTGCGGTATAGAACCCTTAATGGGCTAATGTAAGGAAAATAAAAAGTACTTAGAAATGATGTTTGCAAATAGATTAATGCCTTATGGGAATCCTAGTAAATTATTTGCTGCCTTCTTTATTTTCTCTGTAGGCCAATTCTTTGTCTCCTTTGAATTTCAATTTAAGCTTGAATTCTCTGGGGAAATCTTTTCCTGAACTTCAGGCCAAATTTGGTCTCATCATTATATACTTTTTCAAAACCCTTTAAAAATTTTCCCAAATATTTATCACCATTCTTTATGTGCTTCTGTATGTAATTATTGCCTTATATCTATAGCAGTTCCTAAACTGTAAATTTCAGAATGCCAGGAACAAATATTTCTTATCAATTGCTCTAATCCAAGTGCTGACACTTGTCAGGCTCTCAACTGTATAAGATAAAAGAGTAAATTAAAGAATGACCATTTATATCATTCCAGGAAAGCACGTTGCAATCTGTTTTGTAAGATATGACAAGAAACTCTAACTCATATTACTGAAGACACGATGTGCTCTAAAAAACTTCTTATTAGGAAATATCAGCATTTCTTTAACTTCTTTTTGTTGATCTTAATTCCATCCACTGAACTAATATTTATTTTGGTATCAATATTGAATATTTTAGTATTTAAAGAAAGATATCGCCTTATGCCATACTTACTTTCATACAAGACAAGATCCTCTCACATTTTCTACTTCACTTTTGTGCTGCTAATTTTAGGAGGATAAATGGACTGAGTGTAAAAATATTTGTTTAATAATCTACTATTTAATTTAAATAATACCAAACATTTGTATATGTCTTTTACAATTTATGGTATTATAAGGTGAATGCTATTTTTGTCAGTCTCTCTTATAAAGTTACTGAATGTTTCTTTCATACTTCTGATTTCTCTTGGGTCTTAGGTGAAGACAACATTTTTCATGGCAAATAAATTAGGGAGAAAGAAGGAAGAAGGTGAGATAGCATAAACAGACTCTGTTGTTTAATTTATAATGCTAGCTGACTCAATTGCAATTCCACTGTGCTGTCATGAGACCATTCTTAGTGTAGTCTGAGACTGAGGAAAAGTTAGGGAAAGAGGAAATGGATGGAGTTAGATATGGCAGGTTTGGGGGCCCAGAAGGATTCTGAATCCTCTGACTCATTTTATTCATGCATATGACCACATTAAAGTTCTTTTAATTCTTTTTTGAATACAATCTTAACTTGTTGTATTATTCTAAAACTGTTCTTAAATGAGTATTCTCCTCTAGGGGAAAAAAAGAGGAAAATATTTGATGGCATTTATTTTTTATATTTCCTTTTTTCTGCTTAATTTTACAAAAACACATCATATCAATATATATGTACAATCTAATTATATTACTGGTCTTTTGTTATTGGCTTCGGTTTACTTAACATTTTAGAAACATGGTAATCAGAAGTTTGTATCTGACATCAGGCTTGAAAAGCAATGTTACAGTGATATCTCTTTTCCTGTATGGTCTGTCTGTAAAAAAAAAAAAAAGGAAGAGCTCTTATACCTAATAAATTCAGCAGTTAAAGGATATAAGATCAATACCACTTCAAACTTGATAGGAGAGCTGTAATAATAATTTTTTAAAAGGAAAATGGCAAGTGTTGGTGAGTATGTATAAGGAACCTTCATACATTGCTGGTAGGAATGTAAAATTGTGCAGCCTCTGTGGAAAATTGTCAGTTATTCAAGCAACTAAACATAAAGTTAATTACCATATGACCCAGAATTCCATTCTTAGGTATATACTTTAAAAAATGAAAACAAGTGTTCAAACAAAACTCTTACATGAATGTTTATTGTAACATTATTCATAAAAGCCAAAAAATGAATACAAAACAAATGCCCATCACCTAATGAATAGTTAAACAAAATATATCCATGCAATAGAATATTATTAAGCCATAAAAAGGGACAAATACTACTATATGCTATAACATGGAAAAATTTACAGTTATAAGATACACGTAAGTTATAAGTTCTGGAGATGTAATGTACATTATGGTGACTATCATTAAAAATACTGTAGCATATTTGAAAATTGCTAAGAGAGTAGATCTGAAAAGATCTCATTGCAAGGAAAAATTGTAACTGAGGTTATGGATTTTTAATTAAACTTAATATGTTAAGCATTTTGCAATATATACATATATTGGATCATTATGTTGTACACCATGGACTAATACGAAGTTATATGTAAATTATATCTTAATAAAACTGGAAAAGTAATAAAATGTTAAAAAAGACGAAATGATGAAAATACTAGGAAACTGTGTTGACAGCATCTAAACAATTATTTGAGGTGTCAAATATATATAATTACATTTTTTTCAGAAGATATTAATGAAAACATTAAACATATCTGAGGAAAATCAAATTGCCTTAAAAGAAAAAAGATGAAGTTCATAATTTGATGACATTTTATTATCATAAAGAACCTCAAATTCTGCCCAATTCTCAGGAAATTTCAAGTTTCAGTAGCAGAAAAATACAGGGACAGGGAAACATTATTTTTGGATTAGGGGATTTTTAAATGTGGAGGAAAATTGTTCAAGTATAGTTTCAATTTTAAGGTATAATATACAAAAATTAATAGCAGAGAATGACATAAACTCCCAACCTACCATCTCAGTTAACTCTCACATCCATCAGTGACCCCCAAACGACCTTCATAAAATATCCTTTGAAAACAACTGTTCTAATGTGATCTCTTCAGTTAAAAATAAAGGACAGCAAAGAAAATTTAGCTAATTGCTTAAATCTCCCAAATATTGTCAGAACTGATCATATAATTTATGTTTCTGAATATACAATAATGTGATTTATTTCCACTAAATAATGTTGATTGTAGAATGGGAGAAAATGAAAAGGAGTGATTACCTAATTTAAACTAAGTGGGACTCAGAACCACTCTATTATTTAATTCTGACTAAAAATTTTGCACACATATGTATGTATCTCAAAGTCAAAGATAATAGGTTACATTAATCTTAGTCTAGTGACCCCTGCAAATTTCCAAGTAGACATTCAGACCACTTAACAACAGGAACAAATAGAAAATTCACTGAAATGGTTTGTCTATAATTCAAGACAAGACATGCTGATCATTATGAAACAGCTGGAAAAATTAGCACCTGAACAGTAAGGTCTCCTAGCAATCTATAATAAGTTCTTTCTCTGTGTATTTCAAAATAACTGTATTTGAAATTACTCTGGCTTTATTTTCTTTCTTTTTTCTCCTTTGAGAATTTATTTCTGCTACGTTCATTCATAAGAGGGTTAAAGTTAATTTATATATATATAATTTTGTATATAGAGAATATATATTCTTAATATGTATATAATACGTTATATTATATATATTATATATTACATTATATAAAGTATATAGAGCAATTATAACATAATTTTAATATGTATGTAAATTATCCTTTAAAGTAAAATTTTGTATATATGAAAAATGGCCAAAAATCCTTACAGAAATATTAAGGAGAGACAGTGTATGTATATTTATGTGTGCATGTGTGTGCATGCACATGCATATCCAAAAATCTCTAAGGAAATATTTGTAATTTAAATTTAATCAGCAAATTTAATGTAATCCAAAGGAACAAGTTTATAGAACTTAATTTGGAGACCAATAGGGTTTATACAAAAAAAACTTTTAATTGTACAATTGCCAAGAGAAAATTATTTAAGAAATGAGTCAGTGCATGCTTCTGCCTTCATTAAACAGTTTTCTGAACATAGCTGAATCTCTCACTTGTAACGAGATTAAAGAGGTGTTTAAGGATGATATACTGAGAATCATTAGTCTTTCTGAGAGTTCACTAGTGAGGAAAAGACTAGTGTGCAAATGTGAACAAATCTGTAAACATCCTGTGCATTGAGGAGCACATCACTAACATTTTCACGAGTATGAAAGAGCTTACGTCTCCTCCCCAAACCAGGAAACAAAGAAGAGAGGCTCTGACATAGAAAGGCAAAACTCCTTCAAGGCTTCTTTTTTCAAAGAGGAATGGATTCTCTCTCAAAAGAGAGGTAAATATAGCTGTAGAGCAGAGGACAGATAATTAAAACACATCCTTCATTTGGAAACCACAAATCTCGAAAATGGGAAAATACCCATGACTCTCTGAGGTGTTGTAGGAAAGTTTGTTAGTTAATGAACTGTAACGCTATGGTGGATGGGTATACTACAATTCATGGTTCTAGAGTCCAGGAATATGGAAATGAACTAGATGGACAAATTTTCTGCCCTTACAGAATTTATATTCTGTGGAAACGTATATTCAACAACCCTGGATTCCTCACTAATGCTTGAACACATAATATCCATATCCATTTATCTTTTTTCACACCTAATTTCCTCCCTCAGAAATTAATATTCTTTCTTCTCTGCTATGAAAACTCTTATTTGGCCTTTAAAATACACAATACTACCCCCTAAATGACTTTCATCTGTTGTCTAGATTTTCATATTATTAGATTGAAAGTGATGTTAAAGTGACATATGGTGACAGAACTTGTAGAAGCACAAATGAGTAACGTATCCTATGGCATTCTGTGCTAGTTCTAAATATTTGGTCTTTTTCCTTATATTGAGCCAAAATTTGCTTTTCTTTAGAACATGTTTCTAATTCTGCTATATGAAGCTTCTCAGAGAAATTTGAATCCCTCTTCTACATACAGCACCTGCCCCTGCTATACTTCATGTTCTCTTTACCAAGATAACCACCCCAGTTCCTTTACCTCTCTTTTAATATTATATGACTTTAAGCTACTTATGTAGGCAATTCATTATCCTTTGAAAAATGCTGTTGTTAAAACTTCCTTAAAGTTTAACATCAAGAAACAAATCCAGGATCATGACCACGGCCTATAGATTAAACCATTTCCATTCTAACTTTACATATCCCTTTTAATATAAGCCAAGATTCAATGGCTTTCAAACCATTTTTGAATTTAAGGATTTTTTTTTAAGCTACATTACCTATATAATCATGGTGTTGCACAAGAACAACTCATGAAAAAAATGAAATGTCTTTATTTTAATCCACCATCCCTCAAACTGTATTTAGTAGGAGAAATTTCACCTGCCTCCAGATAAAAATCAGGCTCCCTGTAACTTCTCTGCTTTCAGTAAGTAGTAAAACACTCTAGGGTTTCAATTCAAAAGTAAGAATGCTCCATCTCATGAAGTAATTTAAACTTCAAACTCAACAAATCCTTCTCCCCTCTCTACTTGAACCTGCTTCAGACCAGATGCCTACAGAGAAAAGGAATTAGCATGACTGCCTGTCTTCCTCCCACGGCCTCATATATAACAGACATATCTGCCATTGGCTATATAGCAGCCAAGAGCATGTCTTTATGTAGGTATCGCAGCCTCCTTGAAGGTGCCAGTATCCTAGAAACCTATGTCATTCTGAAATAAAGAGATAGCAATTTTAAAGTAGTGCATGACCCCCCACGCCAAATCATCGAAAATTAAAGTTGACAAGTGTTTTTTTCACGATCTTCTCTTATTTCAGAAATGAAGAACGTAGAGGTTAAATACATGCTGTGGTACTTGCCCAGTGTTATTTACTACCCATCAGTTGTCTGATTTCTTTCCCAGTAAAGAAGGAGTTTGGCTACTTTATTTCTCTAGCAAAAGCCAAGCCAACACAACAGAACTCTCTCTTGTTGAACTGACTGTTGGGTTATTAACATCAGTGTTGCAGGACTGCTGCTGCTGTTCACTATGGGCAGCAGTGGCAGAGCCGCGGTGCAGGGGGAAGGGTTCAACTGTTACTTATGGTCTGAGAATGCTCTTAGGCCACTGAGAGGTAATAGGAATCAGAATCTGAAATTCTCCCAGTCCCAGCTCCCTCTCATCTCTGGCCTAGTTCACAATGGAAATAGCAACAACATTTTAGAGCCTCAGCAGGCCTGCTATATGGGATCAGGGTCACAATTTCAGCTATGAATTTAGGATGATGAGGCTCTCAGAATAAAATCTGGTCACCATTTCCACATGCATGCATGGATAAACATAAGAAATAACCAGGTATAAAAGCATAGAATGTAATATGTTTTAGGAAAATAGACTTTACGGATTAGCTTCCTCAACTTACAACACTTACCCACTAATTACAACCTTTAATGTCCACCATTAGAGATGCAGTCCTTTAAATTAAGGCTGAAATGCTTTTAAAGAGCATTAATGCTGTCCTGAGTCATTTATATATCACCCCAACCTCTTCATTGCACATGGAGAGTAGATAAAGCAAAAAGTATGAGAACAATACACAAACAAGTGCTACTGAGAGAAACAAACCTAGTGTGCTGAAACAAAGAAAGCTGCAAAAGAGTAAAGAAAAATTTCATGTCTGTCATCACTTTGTGGAATATCAGATTTAGGAGAAGGAATGTTTTCAGAATGAACTTTGAAGAAACACATTTGCCTCCTAGAAGTCACTGTACAGTCTGTTGTTGATTTGCTTCAGAAAGAATATTATTTGTTCTTCATCAAATTGTCCATGTCTTGGACAGTAGGATATGTCATCCATGTGACACATTACAATGAACTTAAAGAAAATAAACTAGCAAAAAAGAAAAAAATTGCATACTGTTATTAACTGAATAAAATTCAGGTTAGAGTGGAGTGAATTTTGGGACACTCTAAGCCATTGGTATCATTTGTCAGTTATATGTCACATGCAGTAAAGAGGCCATGAAGCTAGATCCCTGGGAATGAGAGTAAAGGAAGCAGGAGAGCATGTCAGGTGGTACAGAGGCCAGAGATCACCATAGGGACTTTGTCTTTGTAGTCTGAGTGAAATACAGGAACATCAGAAACTGTTATTTTTACCTTTCATTGAGATATAGTTCACAAAAATTAAAAATTTTCTGCCCAAATTACAAATGCACAATTCAACAAAATACCCAAAATTAACACACTTATGTCACCAACACCCAGGAGAAAATCAGTGTTCCCAGCAATCCAGAAGCCCCCTAGTGCCACCTGCCAATCAGTGCTCCCACTCTGTGTCAATAGTTGTTTGTACACGTAAGTTCTGCTTCACTCCTACATTACTAAAAATTCTTGTCATCAATTTATGCTAAATATTAGCAAATATTTTGTGCCATCAACTGAGAAAATAGAATATTTTTTCCTATGTTCTATTAATCTGGTGAAATACATTAATTTATTTTCAATTTAAACTAAGCATACATTGCTGAGAGAAAAAGCCAGCTTATTTGCTATACATTTTCTTTCTTCTGTATCATCCAAATTGGTTTGCTAATAATTCATTTAGGGTTTTCTACTTCTCTGTTCAATAGTACCATTGGCTTATAATTTTATTTCTTTAATTTTCTTGTTAGATTTTTATATCCACTTATGTCTGCCTCTAATGTGTAATGTAGCATTATTTCTGGTAAATATTTGGTAGAAATAGCTAAGGAAGCCATCTGGATCTGAAATTTTCTTTTAGGAAAGAATTTAAAATTCTAGGACTTTAGTGATAGGAGTTTTCAGATTTTAGACTTCTTAATATAGCAATAGGACTTTACAGATATTATATTTCTTCTTGGTTACCTTATGTAATGGGTTTTTTCTAAAAATTTATCAATTTCCTTTTTGGTATTAGGATTTTACTTTTATGTTATTACTTCCCCATTCTTTTTTAAAGCCAGTTTCAATTCATATTTATAAATTCTTATTTTTATTCAAACAATCAATTTTGGTTTTCTTTATTCATATATATGTGTGTGTGTGTATACACATATAATTGCTATTGTCTGATCTCTATTATTGCCATCCTACTTTCTTTGGAATTAATTTGCTGTTCTGTTTCTCACATCTTGAAGTGAATATTTAAATGTTCCCCTCCTCCCTCTAAGGCCATACAATTTTCTCTCTAAATAAATTTAGCTTGCAATTTCTTGTTTGACTCATAGTTTACTCAGAAATTTTTTTCTTTAACTTTCAGTTTCATAGGTTATTCTGTTTAACTATTTGTCATAAATGTCTGTCACTGAAAGTCACTGGGGCATGTTGATAATCCAGACTGTGTTTCCATGAATTATGTGTGTGCACTTTGAAAGAACTATATTGATGAATGTCGTGTTCTATCAGGTTTTGTTATTCTGTCAGTTCATGAGAAATTAATATTTTCTATTCTGATTATGCATCTGTCTGTATTTTTTAGTTCTTCTCATTATTATTTGTATGTTTAGAGGCAGCATTATTAAGTATTGATAAATTTTGAACTTTAAAAAATATTCCTGGTGAGTTATGCCTTTTATTATTATTATGAAATGTCTCTATTTCTATCTAGAGTCTTCCCAAAAACCTAATTTATCTGATACCATCATTGTTTTGTGCAGGTCGCAGCCTATCAATAACCAGTGCGGTGACTGGACCAGCCCTTGTGGTTCTTACTATGACTGCAAGATACCTTTCAGCAATAACCATAAGAGAACTTTGAAAAAAAGCATATTGCTTATGGGATGGGGAAATTACATAGCACATATGGGGCCACACTGTGGCAGTCATAGATAGACAGACAGATGGTATGAGCAGGCCTGGAGTTCTGCTTTTACTGGCGTCCAGGCTGGGGATCTATGGTTTTGTGGGCTCTTTTTCTTGGTGAACTTAAAACATAAGAGCAGAAATGTAAAGCATGGGAAGAAGCAAATCAAGTAGCCTAAATGGTCAGTTATCTAAATCAACCAAGATATCTAAAACAAAGGATCCGCCGTGGGGGTAGCCAGCCTGGCTTTCCACCTAGTCCTATGGCTGACAACATGATTATTTGAGATAGTCATCTTTGAAGTGGATGCCTCTTTGAAATGGGTATCTATCTTACCAATCAAGCTTCACTTGAACACTCGTGTTACAAAAAAGAAAAAAAAAAAACTGCCAGAGCTTATACTACACATAGCCACTGTACTTTTTCCTTAATAGTTGTTTTTATCATTTTTAACACTTTTTCTGTTCATCAATTTTGTCAAAGGTTGCCTTTTTATAGACCATTAAGTACATTCACATTTAACATAATTATTACTAATAAAAATGGGTTTTGAGTTCATAATATTACTGTTTACTTTATTTCTTTATCTTACATGTTACATTTACCTTTTCTTCCTTATTGTATTTCGGATTGCTGTTTTATCATCCCACTTTTCTGCTATCATTTTGTTTGTTATACATTATTTTAATTTTATTTTAATGGTTAAGATTGTAAAATGAATCTTCACATTTTCAACAACTATTAGAAATTATCAGCTAACTCCTGATGGAAATGCAAGGACTTTAGAGGTCTTTAACTTCACTTTCCACCTGACCCCTGATTATATGTTATGCTAACTATGGATTTTAATTCTGAATATATTTCAGATAAGATAACATGTATTAGTATTATGTTATAATCAACATTTATTCATATTTTCCCACATATTTATTCCTTTTATAGCTTCCTTCCTGTAGTAGAACAAAATGCTTTATTGTCAGTCTTCTACTGATATAGTCTCTAATTTTTTTGTCCATGGTATGCCATCAGTTTGCATGCATTTTGAATGGTATTTTCTCTAGTATTAGAATTTTGGACTGCTAGTTATTTTCTTTCAAGCATATGATTATAGCACTCCATTGATTTCTGGTTTCAGTTGGTTTTCTGATGTCTGTCAAGTTCTTTTCCTTTCTCTGGATGCTTTTATGAATTTCTCTTTGTGGCTTTGTAGAAGCTTACTGTGATGTGCCTAGGTATGGTTTGTATTTTTTATGGTTGGGATTTGTATTCATGCTGGCATGCATGGCTTTTATCTATCAGTTTACAAACTCATCTTTGTGTAATTTGCTGATTTATTCAAACCATTCTGGAAAAAACAATTTGACAATCTCTCATAAATTTTAAATATATACTTAGCAAATGACTCAGCAAATGAAAATACATGGGTTACACAAAAGGTTGTACTAAATGGTGAAAACAGCTCTATTCATAATATCCAGAAAACTTGAAACAACCAATATGTCCATCAGCCTGTGAAAGGATGAATGGATTCAGGTGCAGCTATACAATGGAATGTCACTTATCAATAAAAAAGTCACAAACTGCTGATATACTTGTAGCATGAAAAATATTTTTGAAAGAATTACAGTAAATGAAAGAAGACTGAAATAAAACAGTATACTGTGCAAGATTATTTCTATAAAAATTTTGAAAAGGCAAAACTATAGTGATAGTAAAGAAAGCAGAGATTGCAAGGGATTAGATAGAGGGATTAAATATATTGCAAATGGACAGGAGGAAAATTTGGGGAGTTGATGGAAATATTCTTTATCATAATTGTTGTTGTGGTGGTTACATATTGTACAGATTTCCAAAAATTGATCAAATAATAAAGTGATGAATTTCAGTGATGTAAATTATACTCCAAAAATACAGATTAAAAGTGTTTTCAATAAACAAATTATATAACTAATTAGACATATATATATATATATATATATATATTATTCTCATTTTACATAAAGCTCTTTATAACATAAGTGGATACCATTTAAATATTTTGTATTAAACAAACAAATCAGTGTATCAATTGTTATACTAAATAATTTAGACAAGGTTACATGACTGTGATCTAACTCAATCTTATATTCAAGACTTGTTTTGCTTAAGTTTGTTCTAGAAAGGTTGAGTTAATTATATTCTCTAAATGAGCTTAATATTTTTCATTCTCTCAAGATTTACTTAAATAATTTCTTTTTGATAGAATCATGCCATTTTCCCTGACAATAACAAACCCACCAGACACATTTCCTTTCTTAATCTCATTCTAGCTTCAAGTCCTGTATCAAATACAACATAGTCTCTAAGGTAATGCAAAAGCCCTTACTCCCCCAAAAGTAATCACTCCAAATTCTAAACAACCTTTAATATTATTTATTATTCATAATATTTTATAAAACTTTTGAAGTCAGAAATTCTATTTCTTGTAGAGACCAGCCCACTGTCCTACAATTATGTATATGTTTTAATGTTTTCATGAATATATTTCCTTGTTGATACTGAAAAGTCAATATGATACTGAAAATAATTACTTTGATATCTTGATCTTTAAAAAAATTGTTTATTCATTCAAAACAAGAAATCAGAAATGGCGGTTTACTTAAATTAATGTGTATTTGATTATATGGACATCTTAAAACAGATTCCTTGAGCTACAGGCAAGTGTTTCACAATATCACCAAAATAAATTCTCACCATTGAGTAGGTTAAGTGCACAGCCTGAGGAAATTTTACAGAACTTTCCTTTTCTGTGGTTATTTCTTAAGAGATATTTTATCCATATTGTAACTAGCCTGTCAGAGGAAGTCAGTTTTGATTAAAGTGAACAACAAAAAAGAAAAGCACGCTCTTATTTTGTTTTCTGTTGATATTACAAAGATATAACTGAAAAGGAAGTATCTTTAAGTGCAATGGAATACCCCTTAAAAATAATAACAAATATGGATTTGTCTGTGTCATAAGGGAAAATGAACCAGCAGGAACCATATGAAAGGCACATGAAAGCTAACCAGTGAGGGAAGAAGAATGCTTTGTGAAATGACGCTGGGCAGCCATTTTGTAGAGCTTCAACAACTTCCACTGCAACTGTCTAACACATTTTCAGAAATGGGAATATTAAATTTAGAAAAATTATTATATCTGGATGATGGCATATTCAGGACACTGAAACTCTGTGTCCCATATTTAAGTAACCAAAATATGGGGAGAGCCACTGTATCAGACAGAAGACTGGAAGGTTATACAGGGAAGAATGCAGTCAGGATAAAATATGGATGCCAAGCAGCATTGTACATGGAAAGAGCTAAGTTCAGAACTTTCACTGTGTACCATAGGCACCATATGCCATATTTACCATATAATAAACATAGTATTTACCAGTATAGTAATAAGAAAACATATTATTTGTGGTGGTGAAATACTGTGAAATTTTACCAACAGTGGAATATTTTTAAAAAATGGTCACTATTTATGTGATTTAAAAATGCTTATGTATCTCCTGTCTTATTAAACTATATATCAGGGAGTTGAAAAATAGCAATAACAAAGAAGGACACAACTTTATGCTTAGAAAAAAAAAGACTGAATAGAACCTATATTTTAATAGTTTTTCTATGGGTGGTAGGTTTCATTGTGCTTAATGATTTTGTTTCTTGTGGTTGACTCTATTGTTTAAGTCTTTCATAATTACCATGTGTTATTTTAAATAGTTTCCCTTAAAATAAATTTAGTTTACCTTTATTGAATAGTTAAAACATAAGTAAGATTGGCCCCAGGAGCCATCTGATAGACAGGGTTCTATATATGTATCCAGCTGCAATTAGACTGCCCCCTATTGGAATAGCATCAGGTCTTAACATGCAAATTTGTCAAGGGTAGTTAGATGGATTTTCTTTACTCTTTAAGGAACAGTTAGATCAGGAAAACAAATATTCAGAAACCATAGAGCAATCTAACGTACTACAGCCTTGGGTCTCAAGGCAGAAAGGAAAACTGGAAGTCATTTAGACCAATTTCAGACCACAATAAAGTGAGTAACCTATTATATGGAATGGAAACTAGGAGTCCAGGAATAGCCCAGAGCTTGTCCTGAAGGGTTGTTACTTAAGTGATGATTCAATTATGTAAGAATCTTTTTAAGATTCAGGAGGCTAATGATGGAGCCTGTATCTAGGTGGCTAAAATCATCACTGGAAAGATACTGTCAATGAAACTCAATTTGGATACCAGTACAGAAACTTCCTGTGTCCTATGTCTAATAGCAGATGTGTTCCTTTTATGGTGCATCACCTGCTTACTTCTACTGCAAATTACCATTTAAAATTATTTTATCCTTAAATAAAACCAAAGAAGTGCTACTTTTCTGACATGGATCCTATAAAACTATTGTTTCAGCTATTCCCAGACTTGCATCTTTTCAGGCCTATGGCATTAACTCCAAGCCTATCCACCTTCACTACACTGCTAACCATCTTGCAAGCTCTGGGCCCTGCCCCTTCTAGTTTAAAGGTATTTCTAGTGTTATAAAGCATTTATACAAAGGTTAAGGGGAATCTATACCTCTCAGGTATTACTTACACGTGTGACTTGGTATGGAAAACATAGCGTTTTGAATTCATACATGCCTGAATTTAAGTCATGGCTCCATTAATCACTAGCTAATACGTCTTTGGGAAAACTATTTAGCCCACTGGAATCTCAATTTCCACATCTCAAATGAGAAAAATAACAATCATTTTATATTTGTCTTAAGAATTATGTAATATAGCAGGATTCAATCTTACAGGAGGCTATGTGTGACATAGTATATGTATGATTACTTTCTTTTCCCATATCTAGTCCTAGTTCATAGACCTCACATGGTGGAAGGGGTGAGGGAACTCTCTCAGGCCTGTTTTAGAAGATTCCACTCCTGAGGACTTCACTCTCATGACCTACTTACCTTCCAAAGGCCCCACCTCCAAGTATCATCACCTTGGGAACTAGGTTTCAATGTAAGAATTCTTAGAATGTCCAACACCTGTTCAGCAAACATGTCTTTGCCCAACTCTAAAGTTTTTAGATAGCCTAAAGGCAGGATTTTCAGATCCGTAATTTAATGAAATTCTACTAGGATGAAAAACTGCATCCTATCTTTGAAATTCACAATATATCATACAAATTATAACAATTTTGGGAGTGAAAGAGATGCTATTGATAAATATGCTAAGACAACCAATAATGGATATATCTTGGGCCAACATTAACTGATTAATCATCATAACCAACCTAATCTAAACAACTCATCTTTAGGATTTTGATAAGTGCAATTACACAATCAGCTTGAGAAGTAATGTTTTATCATTTTAGTTAAAGAAACAAGAGGAAATCTTCTTTCTCCAAAAATTTAGGAGCTCCATTGTGCACTCAAAATCAGCAACATAATATAAAATGAAATATAATATCAGGTACATCCAAGAATTTCCTATATTGCCTGAATACTACTAACATATTCTTCTTTATTTGTTCATCTCTTACATAGTTTAATTCTTTACATACTTTCCCAGTAGTCCACTTTCATTCTAAAACATAAGGTAGAGGCCATGAACCCAGAATGCTCCTATAACCATGGAACCCTCCCAGATAATTTACCTCCTTATAGATTGACTATAGTACTTAATATTATGACATTTCCTTTTAGATATTTTCATGCATATCCCAGAAGCATTCAGTTCTTCTATGAGTGTCACATAGACATACAGTTAACACAGAAAACATAAAACACAGAAACACAATATGCACTGGGTTATGGCATCAGATAGACTATACGTAGGTCCAAATGTAGCAGAACTATAAAGGAGTGTTTGATGAGATTGACAAACACTAATAATTAGCACAAATGAAAGTGTGCCTCTAAGGAGCTAAAGACATTAAGGATGTGATTATGGCTAAATTGAGTGAAATCTAAATGTTTACTTATTGGACTCAAATATAATGAGCTCTTTCTCACCAAGCCAATTATCACCCAAGGCAATTGATAAAAAAGAAAAATATTTCAGTCCTGGGAGAACATAATCCAAATCAAACAACAATCTTTAACCAAAACTATATACATTTAGGAGTTAAATATCAGATACACAGATTTTTTTTGCCTATTTTTGAACTCATCAATGATGCAATCTATACTCAGTGTTATAAAGAGTGTTTGTGGTAATCTGGTTCAATTGCCTCATTTTACAATTTATATTGGTAATAGGTTACTTATTATAGAGTTGTAGCTGGTTACCCAGTCATATGTTGATTTATTGACAGAGCCAAGGAAATGCCACAGTTTCTTAAAAATGTGTCACTCCTTGTTTAAATATTTAATTGCTTTTTTGAGCCATATTAGAAAATGGTGCCCTGCTAGATAGAGTTTTGTCACCTGAACATTATTATGGCTGCTTTATGCATATTCCTCTTCATTGTAGAGTTGAAGCCAGAAACTACATTTCCCAGACTCCCCTTCTCCATATGGTACCAGGTTTAAATTTACAAATGAGAAGAACTCAGGAGAGTTTTGGAAAAAAGAAAGGGGGGAAGTCGTTGTTCTCCAGAAATAGTTGCAGACAGACACACTAGCAGCCATGAAAGGGATACATAAAATTCACAAAGGTTTAGTGACAACTTGAGAATTTTTGCTAAAATTTTGTAGTCTGAGACAGATGGTGAGAGCTCTTGCAGATATCCCTGATAATCATAAAGGCTCCTTGCTGATATTTTGATGACCAGCTACCTAGGTGTTTCAACCGGAGGTTGTAATTTATTTCTTATTTAGGCCAGAAATGTAGCTTCATCCTGAGGCCTGATTTGCTTGTAGTAGAGGACAGAACTCAAAAGATTAGTGCAAGCCATTGCTGGAACTGGCAGACCTTTACTTCAATTGACATTGCGTTGGTAGAGCTTGTCACATGGCCCTTCATAATGAAATAGGAAATATGCTATTCTCAGTTACAAGGGTTGGGGAGGTAGTGAATATTTGCCAATGATTCATGTACTCTACCACACTTGCTCACATGAAATAATCGAAACAAAATACTATGTAATATAAACCAGTGGTATTCCAGAGTCTTTGAATTCATAAACAGAAAATCCACCTCAGATTATAAATGACTTGAACCTAAGATTCAGTCCCACAGATAGCTACCTGAATGTCTGTTATTACACACTTAGCAATAAAATGGGAAAAATACCACTATGTGGTAGGTATAGGAAGATACTTAGTACAACACCTGTTACAAACTGTTCACTTTATAAGTGCCTATTTCTCTCCTGTTCTGAGGCCCTTAAAACCTGTATGGTTGCTCTCATTTATTTATTGTTTTTATGAAACATTAAAAAATATCTATGAACAAAAATTAAGAAGACATAAAAATGTAAAGAAGAAAAAATGCCTCACACAATCAAATTGCACCATCATGAGATAGCCGTACCATTTTTTTTTAATAAACTCTCCCCTTTCTCTTGATAGAGATTGAATGAAAGTTTTATAAACAGAAGTGATATCACACTTATAAATTGATTTGTAATTGCTTATTTACCTCAAAATGTATCACAAATATATTTTCATATTAAATATAAGAGCAATCAGTCATATTAATTTACTATGTTATATAATGTAGCACACATATACATTATTTTAATTAATCAATGTATTGATGTCAATTGGTTTCAATTTTATATTATAGTACAATGCTGTGGTGGAGAGTCTTCATGAGTGACAAACATTCTTCTCTATAAATCTTCATGGACTTTGTCAGTTAATCTCTAAGGATAAATTGCTGGAGGAAAGAAGTGCTGTTTCAAACAACATATACATGTTAACTCTTATCAACATTGCTTATATTATCTTCAAAACTGTTATACCTACCTTCCATTATAATAGTAGAATGTGCAAATGTATTTCTCAATAAGCTCCTCTAATTTGAATTTGATTAAACTCTTAAGTCTTCCTGGTTAGATAGTCAGTGAAATTTCACATCTTTGATTTCTAATAAGATGAACTTTTTTCCAATATTTATATATGACTTACATTCCTTCTTTTGAAATTTCCCCCCTTAACTGAAGTACTAATGTTCTTGATGTATCAGACTACCTTATGTAATAATAGTATTAAAATTTAGTCCATTGTATTTGTTACCAATACTATTTTGGTTTATCATTTGTCTTTCAAACCTTCCTAATCATTTTCATCTGCTTAAATATTTAATATTGACTGAGAGTCTTGTAGATGACAAGTCGCATTCCACATGCTAGAACAACACAGTGAATAAAATTATCCAGTGCTTTGCCCTTGTGGAGCCTACCTTTCTGAAAAGGTAAGATAGATTTTATAAGAATCTATAGAAAAACATAAAGCAGTGAAAGGAGAGGATGGTGGGGGAGGGCTGGCAATTCTATATTATTCAGAGGTTGAGGAAGGTATTCTACCCTAATTAGGTGACATTTGATAGAGGCTTGAGGGAGAGAATGTAAGCCATTTGCACACATGGAGAAGGAGTGACCCCTGAGGATGGAAGAGCCAGTCCCAAGGCCTGTGTCTGGAGTCAGTTGGCTAGTTCCGGGAACAGCAATACCTTTAGTGTGGCCAGAGTCAAGTATAGAAGGGGGCATGGTAGGAAGGGGACACCAGGAAAGTGGTGTGGAGGCAGGTTATGTAGAACTTTTTAAGGAATTTGGCTTTTACTCTGAGAGAAGTGGAGGCCATCTGATGATTCTAAAGAGTAGA